>NC_031987.2:19594766-20260349 GCF_001858045.2 Oreochromis niloticus | reverse complement strand
TGAGCAGTTTCATGGCCAGGTGAAGAGCTGAATCTGATTGTTTCCTGTTCCCTCATTATTTCTTAACAAATGAAGCAGGTAAAGGATGTGGAGATGATTCCAAGAGCTGGACTTTCATTATATTAGGTTTTTACTGCAATTGGGAAAAGGTCCTAAAAATATAAGATCCAAAAACAGCCAATGCAATACTTTTGTCAAACATCTTGAAATAAAGCTGAACGTTTGCACTTGGGTCACATTTTGAGTGATTTAAAATCCACTGTTGTGGTGTGTAGAGGTTTAAAAAATAAATCATTCTCCAAACCTCATGAACCTAAACTGTAGGTGGTGTCTATGTGGCTCTTATACATAGTCACTGCACTTAATATGTTGTTGCATTTCTACAGCACCACACTGTGGTCCGCCAGCAATTCAAATGTCGTTTATATGCATGTCCTGAAAAATACAAAGTACTCTGTTTAGTAAAAACTCTGAAGACCGAAGATTAGTGTCATCCATTCAGTATCCCACTAGTGTTGAATAATTACCATGAGTGGTTTTTGGAGAACATTACTACAACAAACTTGATCTTTGTAGAAAAGTTCACTTCATTTTATCCCACACTCACTGTGAAAGCTGGATATGATTAGGATAAGAATTCTTGGGTTGAGCACAAGATTAGGAAAAAACTGATGAAATCTTTTCTAGGTCCTTATAAGATTTGATGTTGATGCCATTCTGAAGTAGACAACAAGATTTCTGATAACTGGTAGTAATAATAAATAATAATAAAAGATGATGGAGATATATTGTTAGCTAGAATCTAAATCATTATGAATACAATTAAGTCCAGTTTAGCTGCTCTTAAAGAAATTAACTCAACTGCTTTATGAGTCAGAGGTGTTAAGAAGACTCTCACAACTGCCTTATAATTATGAATGTACAATAAACAAATGGTTAGTTTGGTTCAGGATAAAGACTGGGCTTAAGAGCAAACAGGTACTCTGTCAAATCATCACTGACTCTGATTACCAGTACGTCTAATTCCCCCCTGTGAGTTTAGTTGTTTAATTAATATTGAACTGTAGTACAGAGAATGTGCCGACCCTCTAGCCACACTTAAAAATTGCTATGGTCAAAAAGTCAAATTGCATCATTTAGTTAGACAACTTTTAATAACTGCAATTAATTGCATTAACTGAATCTAACAGATTTCTGAGGTATTTGTGAGCATTTCCTCTTATCTTGTTCGCTTGTGTCGACTACAAAAGAATCAAATCTTCTGTAGCCAGTCAATACACTTTTTTCTTAACCACTTATCATCCTGTACTTTATAAAGAAAGCAATCAAAAGTCATCACAAATTCCCAAGAAAAAAAGAGATGCTTTAAAAGTCATGCTTTCCTGAAAACCATCTGTCCAAATCTTGTAATTCAATGAACTGTGACAGTAAATAATAAAATCAGTTATCGAAAACGTCGCTGATTAAATGGTGACTCTTAGCCTCCAGCAAGTCACGCTGCACCACAATCTCACAGCTGAATCAGATATGTTGTTGGTTGGTTTGTGGACAACTTGACTCACCACAGTCTCGTTTTTTTCCCCTGTTCCATATACGTTACTTTTACCACAGACAAAACCGCTTCTTAGCACTTCCTGTGAACGTCAAACGCAGCCAAAATCAACAAAGAAACTCAGGCGGGAGGACAGGATGATGACAAGACAAAAGATGAAGGAAAAAACAGACAAAACAAACTGAAGGCGAACTAAAAATAAATATGCAGAGAAATAATGTTAGGCTGAAATTAGAGACGCATTCTTATCATTTTGGCCTCCAGTCTGCAGCACTAAAGAAACCACAAAGATCAGGGGTTGATTTGTGGTATGTTAAAGCAATCAGCAGTCCACGTGACAGATGCAATGAAATGCAATGGACTACTAAACTCTATAAGGTTGAAACAATTTAATGTGCCACCAAAGCAGAAGGAAACAGAGAAATTCAAGTCGAGATAATCTTTTAAACATAAGTTAGTGCAGATAAGTAGATAAGGCAAACATCAGTGGGTTCCAAGAAATGCAGCATGAAGGCAGACGTGAGTGTGCACAGCTGGACATTCCACTTCTCCCTTGGCATATTTTCCAGTGAAACATGCAAACAGAGTATTAATAGGAAAAAACATGAATAAAAATACGGTAAGAGATGTTGCCTAGAGCAAAAGTGATAAAGCAGAAATTCCTCTAAAACACACTTTTCCATTGCTTGTTAGATCGAAACTATTTCATTAAAATATCTAAACATCAACCAATCAACACTGATGGCGCGGGAAGAATTTGGGTAATAAACTCTCTTTGAGCTGGTTTCTCTGTACAGAGGTATCCGATGATCAGAGGTCACAGCCTGCTGCAGGATGAGCCTTTGATCTTGGGCTGGTGTTAACACACTACGAGGAAAACTGAGGAGAGAGGTGTAAAATATGGCTGCTGTGATCACAATAACGAAGAGTCAACAGAAACTAAATCCTCCCACAAGGGCCATAAGTGGTTTAGTTGTGGGATGTTTAACGCAGGCTTTTGCTTATTCTTAATATTAAGGATTTGACCTTTCCACTTTGACCTTAGCCAAGGAGCCAAATGCCCAATCCCACTGCTGAACTTTGTAGATGCTACACTCCTGTAATTACTTGTCTGCTTTGTCAGATATTCAAACAGATGCCTTAACTGCCACAGATATGACTGATATCTCAGCTTCTGGGAAAATACACTGATGCTCATGATATTTTTTGAATATGTAAAGAAAAAGAAAAACAGGTCAAATAACATCCCGAGCATTGTGAAATTTCCTTAGCAGGTAAGATGAAGATCACACATTAAAGCATGTTCCAGCTGCTTATGTTCGTTCTTTAAGAGTTTGTATGCAGATCTTTCAGTTTGCTCAAAATAAGCAGTGCATCATAGTGCTAAGTGCTTATTTTAAGTGCTTATCTTCCTTCATGCACCTAAATTTACAGAATTCACTTCTACTAGTGGACATGAGAATAAAGAGGACTATCATCACCAGCAACAGTGCAAAGTGGGGAAGATGGAGTCAATCTGCAAGATGAGCAGTTAACTGGTGGCTTATTCTTTTATTTATTAGTTACAAGTACTTGGCTATTTCACAAAAAAACTAGTTCAGTCTCTACTTTGAGTGCTTTAAACACATTCAAAGGTCTGGCTTTTTATTAAGGTACCATCCCAAACAAGTAATTCAGAATAATTGTTCACTGTTAAGATAAAAAAAAAAGAATTAATAAAATATAGTATATTTTGTAATCTAGTGTTTGACGTTGGTGTAGACAGGTTCAGACCATCCTAAACATTAAACAACAGCTAGCCTAATAGCCAGGCATCACTGACCAGTGCCTTCATGGCATATTACAAACATGTATATGTATATATTTGAATTCTAATAAAGTGCGTGGCTATAGGAATGCTGTAATATTATTATTACAAGTAGAGATTAGATATAATATACGTGACCTAGGAAAGAGCACATCTATAGAAATGCATCTGTTTTCACTGCTTTCACGCTTCTGTGCTCCCTCCTGCGTGTCTGTGTGTATACATTTGTACGGTGTCTAATCGCTCACTGTTATGATTTCTCAAGGTTGCAGCTGCCATGCATCACACTAATGATGGTGACGCCAAAGAGAAAGCGCAAACCCGTGAACTTGAAACACCTGGTCATAAGTTCACATGAATCTGTGATGGAAAGATGCTGCGCGAAATGCCTTGATGCATATTTGTACTATATCGGTGCTTGCTGTGATACTCCCTTTGCCAGCTGAGAACCATCTCAGTGATGGATTCTCTGGAAGCACACAAACTGGAGTTAACCTTTAAATGAAGAACAGAGCCCGACTGATATACATATAATACGACATATCATCTGATGAATTTTTTTTTAAAATTTGAGATACATGAAACATAAACAGATTTTCCTAACATTTGTTACGAGTAGTTATTCATGATTCCTTCCTAAGATAACTTTTTTAATTTAGTTTATCGGCTGTTATAAATGTCGATACCTACAGAAGAGGATTAGGGCCACTGGAAAAAAAAAAAAGTGGGCACGTCTTTTTTTTTCTTCTTTTCCAGAATTCTAAGATTAAAGTCAGAATTCTGAGATTAAACTCAGAATTCTGAGAAAAAATAATTCTGATGAAAAACTCTGTCTGACTTTAATCCTAGAATTCTGACTTTAATCTTAGAATTCTGACTTTTTTCCTAGAATTCTGACTTTAATCTCAGAATTCTTACTTTTTTCTTAGAATTCTGACTTTAATCTTAGAATTCTGACTTTAATCTTAGAATTCTGACTTTTTTCGTAGAATTCTGACTTTAATCTTAGAATTCTGACTTTAATCTTAGAATTCTGACTTTTTTCGTAGAATTCTGACTTTAATCTTAGAATTCTGACTTTAATCTTAGAATTCTGACTTTTTTCCTAGAATTCTGACTTTAATCTCAGAATTCTGACTTTTTTCTTAGAATTCTGAGATTAAACTCAGAATTCTGAGAAAAAATAATTCTGATGAAAAACTCAGAATTCTGAGAAAAAATAATTCTGATGAAAAACTCAGAATTCTGACTTTTTTCCTAGAATTCTGACTTTAATCTTAGAATTCTGACTTTTTTCTCAGTCAGAAAAAAAAAAAAGACGTGGCCACTTTTTTTTCCCCCAGTGGCCCTAATCCTCTTCCGTAGGAATCTTGTTTACAACATTTTAGGTTTTATTTCAAAATTGCAACTTAAAATTTGTATCTATTTCAAGCCAAATTTTTTGCTTATGACTAGCAAAAAACATTTTTTTCTTCAAGTAAATTTGAATTTTGTAGTCATCTCCTTGTGCCCAGAGTTTTGGTAAATACTTGCATTATTAATGGTTGTAACATAGATTGCTGATACATACAGTAGACCTGGCTTTGTTGTGAAATGTTTTGCTAACCACTGAAGTAAATGAAACAATAATTTGTTCATTCATTCCTGAACATGGATTCTTGAATTGCAGTCTCTTTGGTTATTTCACAATCTCTGTAGACAGATATCTGTGTAGGAATATGCAAAGTTTAGCAAAGATCAGGATTTTTGCCTTCTGTTTGTATATCTGTCAGATATCCACTGAGCAGTCATGTGTGAGCAAACTTTGGTTACATGTGGGTAAACGTGTGGAGACTGAAAGGAGGATATGGTGGAGAGATAGTAAAAGAACACTGTCTATCATCTGGTGACAATTTAAGCTTTTATTTGTGTTTTAAATTAATGTGCTTTTATAAACAAAGCATGGCACACAAAACAGGAAAGTTTTCACCAGATATCCGCTATCTGGATATCCTCAGCTGTTATTTCCAAAGACCTTAGTTATAACTTAACTTTTGATGTCAAGGTCAAAACTAATGATCCAATTTTAGCAGTCTACCACATTAAACGGTCAAAGTGTAAAGGGTAGCATTAAACAACAGCACGCTAGCATTGTCATAAGGATTATATTAGCATGCTAATATTAGTTATCAGGCAAAGTTCCAACCTTACTGAACCACGAGGCTGGCTGTAGACTTTAAGTCATGTTAAAAGTAATTTAGATGAAGAGTGCAGTAGCACAGCATTTGTTTATATTCAGCCTTTTCTTGTTAGTCATCAGCACACCAATCCAAACACTGTGAAACTATTTAAAATCAAATTACTTCTGTTAGTGCTCAGTCTCTTAAAGATTTCACATGTGGATTCTTCTGTGGAGTTTAAACCTCCAGAAGTGCTTAAAACACCATCAGTGTGAGCCGATTCCATCTGGCTAATGCTACGGCCTGTCGAGAGAAGCTGAACAATATCTTGATTCACTGCCACGCTGTTTGAAGCCTCCCTGTAGTGTCAGTGAATCCAGGACAACAAAAGAAAGAATTTGGGTGAAGACATTTGTGATTCACTGGATAAAAAGAGAAAAGACACATCTCCAAAATAACCCCTGTGGCTGTGAATGGGAAGGTTTAAATATAAAAAAATTGAAGTGGGCTTAAACATAAAAATGAAAACAGAGTCAGAGACCAAAAATGCTGGCTGTTGTTGCTGTCTGGCTGTGTGACTCCTATGTGCTGTACTTTTCATGAGTCTGTGAAATATTAAATCAGCTTAATCTCTATTTAAATGTATAATACAGAAACTTTCTTCTCTCATTTTTCTTCAGTCAGGCTGTTCTATTTTACCACAGTACAGTTTTAACAAAGGATCTGATGGCTTAAAAAGTAAGGCAACATGTCAACAGGGTGAGTTTATACAGCCAGTGCAGCTTTGTCTTCCGGCAATAGTCCAACACTGAACAAAATCAAATAATCAGATTTGAACTGTAACACAAACACATATACATACATCACATCCAGAAACAGGAAAATCAAAACATCAAACATTACCATGTTTTTTTTGGCACTGTGATAACACAGGCATGTCTTGATATAACACTAAATGTCCCAAAAGAACAATTATGTCCCAGTCACTGTTTTTTCTCTTCGATAAACACTACAACTTGTCTGCATTATCGCATCTCTATAACTAACTGTGCTTCCTGTTCTGTCGCCAACTTCCTGCTGTAGAGCTAAGGTCCCCTGTGTGCACTCACAAACCCCCAGAGGACATGTGCATCTACAGAACAGGAAAAATTAAAAGAACATTTTAACACCATAGATCTGTGAGAACAATGAGCAAAACGAAAGATAGGACACACACTGAGAAGAAATAAAAGAGACAAGCAGTAGTAGTCTAGTGCAACAGGTATAGCACAACAATACATTTAAAACTGAATAGCGTCTTTGTCAAAAACTTGTTAAAACTGAGGAGGTATTTTGATAGAAGGCCTCAAATGGCACCAACTAAAAGACAGAGTCAACATAATCAAAGGAAGGGCAAGTCAGCAAGTTCATCTGGCTACAGAAAAACCAGATCCTATTCCAGAATCAGAATCTGCCATCATCAGCTCCTCATGCGAGCCACATCTGGAACCTAAAACAGCAACTGCTTTACCTGATTTCACCAATCACTGGAATGTCAGTTACACAAGAGAAGAAGCACCAACATCGGATCAGGGGGCGTGAAAATGAAAAAAGGTTTTAAAAAAGGGAAAAAAGAATAAATGCACTAGATGGAATCAGTATATAACTAATAAATGTGTGACTGATTGATTTTAGAAGCATGCTACATGAATGGAAATTCAAGTAGTGCAACAGTGAAAAGGACATGCAGGGGCAGAGGGACAGATCACTCAGCAGAAAGCAGGATGTGAAGGAGAACATGAACTGAAGCAGGGGGACCTGAAAGCAGCAGGACAAACTCCCACTATGTGGCTGGGATCCAGTGTAAACACAGCTCTGGTTTCTGCTCCATGCCTGACAAAGTGGGACCTTCCCTCTCCTTTACTGGCCTTGGGTCAAATGCAGGCTTAACTCCATTTCCCAGTGGGCCACTCTCCTAATCAGAGCTTCCTGCTACATACTGAGCTAAATCAACCTGGGATTATTCCAGTTTCTGTTCTGGACCTCAGGGCTTACAGGTCAGCCTTTCAGACTTTGTTGTGTTTGATACTTGTGCTGCTCATCAAATGACATCAATGACATCCAGATGGGGAGATCCATGCAGCAGCGTCATCGCTCGAGAGGACTGAGAACAGCAGGGTTTGTTCTAGTTCTTTTTATGAGCAGACAAGAACCAGACTTAGTGTTAGGAAGAAGGACAGTGGAGGTAAAGTGAGGAATAAAAACGACAGAGTGTAGTTGTGCTGAATAAAATGATAACTGTATATTTAACAGGTTACATGTACAACATTTAAGCAGATAAGAATCTTTGTTAATAAGTAAAAGGGTAAGAAATTATAAGAATTTTAAAGGGAACATGAATGCAAGTATCAAACTGCATTGCAATACAGTATATTCATACGTTTATGAGACATGTCATGCACTGGTACAACCTCCGACCTCATGGTTTCACTAAGAGAAAAGTCAGATGATCACCAAAATGATCAAGGTTCATTCTCTGGGAATTATGGCTATCTGAGCCAAATTACATGGCAACAAAAAAAAGAAGAAGGAAAAAAAACACAGACAGGGCATTAGAGAGACAGACAAAATTGGACATGGTCATGTTATCACAAAGCACATTAACTTTGTTAACATTCTTCCCATGACATGAAATAATGAAGTCTAATCAATTACTGCACAGCTGGGATGGAAATTAATGGTCTATGACTTCTTTCCAGAAGACAAAAATGTGCAAAGCACAACAGTGAGATCAGAGACTGGAGATGCCTGAGATCATAGTTACGATAATATGGATGGCCTCATACCACCTGCAAGATACAATCAAGCCTACACTTCAGTGCTTTACCCCCCCTCCAAAAAAACCCATATATCAAATCTAACAGTACAGCTCATTGTCAGCTCATTGAGTAGCACTACTTCTACAAAGAGGAAACAGACGACAAGTGTAGAGGAGGACACGAGGGGGTGGGAGATGAAATGTGAAAAAGACAAGCTCGGAGAGGAAGAGTGAGGACACACTGCCTGGCAGAGGTCCCTTTCAGGGATGGACGAAGAGAGGAGACAGAAGACAAGGGAGATGAAAACCAGGAGCTGGATGAGGCTATAAAAGGAAGTTAGGGACAGAGTTTTACTGAGAGGATGAATTCTGGGAGGATGAAGGCTTTAGAATTCCTTCAGCACAGCCTGATGGGACCCCTGTGCCCCTCAATTAATCACTGCGAGATGGAGTAAGGGGCAAAGGACAGGGAAGATATATACCCAGTGTATAGGGACTTTCAGAGACCACATCCAAACTGAATTTATATCCAAACATTTTTCCAATCTTCTTATGGTACCGCTTCCTCTGTGGCGATAATCTTATACAGACAGTATTATTATTGTGCCAAATTTGAGAATATACTTCCACAGTAAATATATTGGAGGCATCTGGAGATACAGAATAAAGAGACAGAATAAATCATTTGTGAATGCTACTGTAGATCTGTGAGAAAATCTGACGAATACAGAGCGACAGCGAGTTTGTGTTCAAGTCTGCACTGTGGTGTACACGGGTAGGGTCTGTCTGCACGCTGTCACGCATGACTGGGATGAAAATGAAGCATGACTGGTGATTATCCATGTAATCAAACCATTGGTATCCCTACATGTAGCGTGGCTTGTATATTGAACTTCTTTGTCATTTAAACGTCTAAATAATCAAACAAAAACATAATTAAAAAGTTGTTGTGCCAACAAAAGCATCGAAGGTCGATATAAGACAACCTTTATATGCATATGTATACTTAGTAAGCAAGTACTTTAAGTCATTTCACATTTTCCCACAGTTTAGTGCCCTTAGGTTTCATGAGAGGTCTGGAAAGTCAGTGAAGCAGCAGGGATCGGTGTTCAAAACTGAAATCACCACATGAATATTTCAGAAATAAAATATCATTTTTTTTCTCGGCCTACTTTACAAACAAACTGTGATTAAAGTGTGTTTAAAGAGTGAGAGAATTCCTTGGATCGGGAATTTGTTTCAAAACTCTCACAGCAGTTTATTAACCATAAAGTAACCTTCACACTACTAACTCAGACTCCCCTTCTCTTTCGCCTGATGCGTAATGTAAAGAAAGAACAGGACAGAGTTTATGCTGCGAATATGTTTTAGTAAACTCTGGAGTCCCGAAACTATGTGGGGTCCAGCAGGGCTGTAAAGAAACTCTGACATATTCAGCTCCACCCGGCTTCCTTTTCCTGTTTAGAGCTTCTCTGGATAATCTATTTTCTCTTCGCTCAATTCCGAACTCAGGATGTTTCCCATAAAATCGAACTTCGCTAAGCCCGCACTGTGTGCACGTGTGAGACAAAAATGAGTCTCACAGATATGCACACTCCTGCCAACGACAGATAGCAAACTGTCTGACTAATTTAAGACATGTTCCACCGCCCCACAAGCATCTCCTTCATACTTATTCACTGTCCTTGTGATCGTGTACCACACTGCTCTCCTATTTAAGAAGGAAAGCTGAACACCAGTGGTGCAAGCAGCCAAGCGCACCAGAGCTTTCCTCATGCTTACAATGCACAACTGCAAAGGCTAATAAAACAATCACCAACATAAAGACACATTTTTGTAAGGCCAACTTCAGAGGAAACAATACTTAAGCAAACAAAAGACCCACGTACTCTGCGTCCACTCACATGTGAGCACACACGCACATGTCTGCCTATCAACGCGAACCCAACACCATACAAAGGCAGGGAGGTCACGAGATGTGTCTCTGAGGCGAGGCCAGCAGCTCAGTGGAAACCGCTTGCCACCTCTGCTTCAATCTTTCTTGGCACATGAGACACACACACACACACACACACACACACAGCTGTGACAGGGAAGCCCCACACATGGACTTCTCATCTGAGGCTGTGGCTTCCTGCTTCCAGCACAATGGGCTCTTCCCCCGATTGTTACAGCCGGGCACTTTCTATGTCAAAGCCGCTATTTTGGCAGTGGATGTGTTAGCCATATTTTCAAACCCTTATCACAGGCAGACATCTTCTCCTGGCCCGGACACCCACCTTCCTCTCCCGTGAAACAATCCAATTTGAGAGGTCAGTCACGTGTCCGCATTTCAGTCACACGGCAGTCATTTAGAGCAAGCTTAAAACCTTCCTTTGACGGTCAGGGCTGTATAAGTATAAGTGAAAAAGAGGGGGTAATTGGAAAAGCAGACGGTACTGCTGGGCTTCCAGGTACCGCAGCAGTGTGGGGCCAAAGATGTCTCCTACACGGTCACGCATCCTCTGCCAGCGTCAGCCCCCGAATTCCATCACATGTTGAAATATATACTCAAACACCCTGGAAAGAAACCCTCTCAAAGGGACGTATTTGAAACATCCTGTTAACATTACTCTCTCAAGAGCCTTCCTTCCTCCACCAGCAGACCTGGATAAAAAAAATTTGTGCGCAATATTTATCTGCATGTACAAAGCCGGGGCTGTAGCATTTACTGCCCGCGTAATTCTTTGTTTTGCACTCGCGAATCTGGAAGTTAAATTTTCCCACCAAAGGATGTGACCTCCATGTCCAATTCAGAGCAAGAAAAAAGACACTGTCCCCGTGCAAGGTGAGAGGACATGTGTTGTCTTTGGACATGTGTTGTCCAAAGATATTTAAAATGAAATTAGATGCAATAAAAATGCAATAAATGACAGCACAGGCATGAAACAGTCTCTCCTAATTAGATAATTATTGTGCCAGTGATTTGAAGTTTCCCCTTCAAGGTCATCTCCAGGTGCAGCTCTGGACAACTTCCAAATCACTCCACAGAAGTCCTGTTTTTGTCCACTTGCTTGAGACCTCAAACTAATGCAGGGAGGTAATATGAACTTTTGTGTCAAAGTGACTGATCATTTCTTTGTGGATCACAGTGATAATAAGTGGATATTCAGTGGCTAGGCCCATCTTCTAGAGCAGGGAGGGAAACTCATTTTACATCATGGCTCACATACTGCTCACTTTGTACGTGGACTGAACCAGTGAAACTCCCCTTTCTGTCAGTCTAAAGAAGTTTAACTACACATTTAATCCTTGAGATATCCTAAAACAAGAAAAGGTTTAATTTCAACATTAAATCTTAATTTTTCTGTATGATGACGAAATGCTGCTGCAGTAAAAAAAGAAATCAGTCAGGATGACTCTTTGGGACTACACTGTAAGAAATAAACTTTCTGCAGACTCATAGTTAAAACAAACAAACAATACATTTTTTTTAATAGTAGATATTTTTAATTAATTCCTTCAGTGTTGTACGAATGGCTGGGTTGTAAAACTTATTGAAATATACTTAAAGGTCCAAACTTTATGACATTCTTCACATTTTTCCTAAATCATTATGTGGACCAAATTGGAGTCTTTGCCAGACTGGTTCTGGCCTCTGGGCCTTATGTTTGACACTACTGTTCTAGAGGCATCTGAGGGACAACGTTATGTTCGAACATCTTGAACTGTGGTCACCAGAAGCCAGATTAGGCTCCCTGCAACTTTTTTCTCTTCCACAAAATGAAATGAAATTTGAAATATCTGTGTCTAAAGACACTGAAGATGCAGGACTTCCAAGGAGAAATATAAAAGCAAAAGGTGTACTTTAAGCAAAGCAGGGTGGTTTTAAGGAGACTACCTTGGAGGGGTCTTTAGGCTTTGTGTTAACACACCGATGTTAGGTAACCTAAATCTGTGGATCTTGAAGAAGCACTTACTGAGTAATAAAAAAAACAACAACAAAAAATATGAGATGTGATTTTAAAAAAATTGGACAGTGGCCCATAAAACTTAAAAACCTTGATTTGGGTGATCCCTCTTTCACGATCTCCTTCTCAGGTATGTCCAGACGCACGATCTGATATCGTCGTGTTGGTGTTGTTCCCAGATCATAATACTAAATGTTGTTCCAGGATCAACATTGCAAGTGACCAATGAGAATGTTGTGACATCATACTTTTGCGACTTTGGGAAAAACCGCCGTAAAACAAAAAAATGTAGTTAAGCTGCGAGAAACCGCCTCTGTCCGCCGATCAACGGACCCTGACCCTAATCCTAACCCCAACCCCAACCCTTTAATAAACGGTAAGCAGAATTGATATTGTCCTTGCAACATTGGAATTTCATAAATGCACGAATGGCTTGGCGCGCAAAAGAATAACGTCACAACAATGTGATTGGTCACTTGCAATGTTGAACCTGGAACAACATTTTCATGATGATCTGGGAACAACACCAACACGACGATATCAGATCATCCATGTCCAGACAGCCTCCAGCACAGATCCTATTTTTAGATCACTCCCACTTGACCTACATTTTGTGTGTTTTCACTACAGTCATCAAATGTGCTCGCTGTTTTGCCTGACATTCACTGTAATGTCCCGAGGCATCTGGGGGAGAACATTCAGCAGAAACAGTCTGCTGTCAGTCTTTTCAAGATTCTCCTCCCTGCGACTTGGTATATTTCGAAAGTGAATGAGTGAAATGATCATTGTTTTGACACACTGAAGGAGATACAGCGTGCACTACAGAGTCACAAGTACACAGGAGAATAACGGGACTTCTGTGGAGTGATCTATAAATAGCAGCTGTTCTGGAAATTGTGCAGAGGTGCATGAGTAGGTGATCTTGAACAAGCGGTCAAATTTAGATTAGGCAAGGATTTTGATTTTCAAGTGCCAAAATTTTTTATTAAACATCATATTGATGAATAAGAACTGTTCGCTCGCTGCTAGCTTGCAGTTTCTCATTACAGAAATACTTAATTCAGTTCCCTGAAAAGACTGTACAGAGTGGGCCTGCTCTGACGTTGAAGCTATTACAGACAGATTGTGAAATAATGCACTTCAATTGCATGAAAAGGTATGAATGATTTGCAGCAGTCACTTTCAGAATGTATGCTTTTATCATCATGGCAAATTAGATCACGCCCACGTTCCCCTATCAGGAAGCTAACACAGCACCACTGAGTATAACATTTGCTGCTCCTTTTAGCATACCTTTGCCTTTAGTCACACCACAACTTAAGGAAATCTGCTCATTTGCAAGCAGAAAAACACAAAAACTCTGGGAATAGCAAACAAAATCTCATGTACCAAAGACCTTGAGAATTACAGTTTCAACAGGCTGGGGAATTCCAAAAGTAACATGGAGACAGATGGTGGGAATCAGTTGTACAATGATTTTGTTTAAAGGAGTGAAATAATCCCGAGGGTGCGATTTTCATATAATATTAAACAGAAACATATTTTTCAAGCTCTAGCTGAGATTTGGGGAATTCTATGTCAGATGGAAAACATCAAAGTGACATGTAGTTGGTAACCGTTTCCCCTAAACCTGGAAAGATGTGAAATATCTTCAAACACCTCATTACCTACAAGCTATAACAACTGACAGTGACTCCTTACTAGGTTTTCAACAACTTCTGTAATGTTTGAAGATGGAAATATTTCGCCTCAAAAAATGTTTATTGCAAACTGTTTATTCAGTTTACTCGTCTGCAAAGAACACATGGATATCGCCAAACTAAAATTAAACGGCTGTAGCCCAGCATCCCTGCCTCGGAGAAAAAGCCTGACAATACACAGAGGAGCTGAGCTGTGTCACACGCTTCTAATCAAGCCCTGACCAAATCTGATAAAAGCGAAAGACAACAGGACCTTTTCATCACTCGATAAAATAACCTTTTATCTGAGTGCCTTGAGTTTGATATTAAAAAACTCAGAGAGACGCCAAACACCTGACATCATGCGCCAGCTGAAGTCAAAAGAAACACACAGACACACACGCGTGCTGAACGCTTACACAAACAGTGTGCACATGGACTGTAAAAAAAAATTAAAGTTCCAAAAAGTTTTAAAAAGGGAAACCAACAATGAAGGTTTTTAAATTTACTCAGCAAAGAGATGATCCGGTGCTATTTATAACAGTTACCTTTAAGATTAAGTTAAGAAAATGTGATTCGTTAAATCGTTGCGTCTTATTCCAGAAGCTAATCAGGGACAGCTTGCTCTCACTGGGATTTGAACCCACGCTCTGATCTGTGAAAATGAACTCATGACCACCTTTATCGTCTAAACACATTCGCTTTGTCTCAGCTCCCAGCTCAGAAGCTCTAGTTCCAGGTCAATGCAGTGCAAACACTATGCGCAAAACTCAAAAGCATAAAAAAAACCCATGAAATTTTAGTTTGAGTTTTTAAACAATGAAAGAAAAAATAAAGCAGACCGTGCAAGGTCTGGGGAAAGAAAAGTAATATGTTAATTTGGAGTCTTTGCCTTACAATATAAAGCTCCTTGATCCGACTGTTGCTATGATTTTTTTATACTTTGGCTCCGGTCAATTCTGGGTGATGGTGTTCACTCGTAGGCGTGTTAAAGTGTGAAGATGCTTCCTTGCCCGTGTCAGCAGCCAGGTGCAGATCACTGGATTTGGACGTCTACATTTAGGAGTAGGACAGTAAGAATGATAGTTCCTTTCTTCGATCTCTAATTCTGGACTACACATGGAAGTCCACAGAGGATCCACAGAATGGGGCCCCACTGACCAGAGAATAAATGGGCAGATGCTGACATTCATGTCATGTCCAACCTCAAGACCTCACACACACAAAAATGATGAAGCAGTGTTTAAAACTTTACTACAGAACCACAAGCATAATTTTAAAAAGTGCATCCCGCACCACAGAGTTTCATAGGCATGACAGCTCGTTGGAAGTTGCTCATCAAACTTTATGTTAGTTTTAGAAAACTCACAGCAGAGGTTTGTGGATTTTAACCCAGATTTCGTAACAGCAGAGCAGCATTAGGAAGGGATCCCTTTACAGTCACTATTTACATGAGGAATAATCTGGTAGTAGAGCTGACTGTACACTGACTGCAGGTTTGGGTGTTTGAGCATAAGCCCCTCTTATGATTGCATGATCTTATTGGTCCATAGCAGATTCAGGCATTTGGAGTAGTAGTAGTAATAGTAATAGCCTTGTGAAAAAGTCTGGCTTTTTCATTTTCCATTTGATATCAGATAGTTTAAGCCTTAAGCCTTTTAATGTATAACATGTAGATCCACTATGATTAAAATGTGCTGTATACCATTTATCAATTAAGTAATGAATCTGTCATGGGCTGCAGTGGTGGTGATGGTGTATTCTTGATTAATTAAAAAGAAATGGACACAAAGTGACACATTTAAACCCATAAAGCTCATACTCAGCATCATCCTGCTTGCAGAGGTCATGGCCCCACTTCTAAATCCGGGGTCAAGAAAAGCATAACATATGCCCATATTTTAATCCTATTCCTGTTTATTTGTTTTGCAAAAGCAAAAATGTGGCTGTCCCGATTTAAACTTTTAAAATTGCAACACAAGTCATCCCACTGAAAATGCTGGTTGCCAAGATCCCTCCTACTGGAGGAACCCTCCTGCGCTGACACGCCCACTGTTCACACACCGAGGTCTGCGCGTTTCTGCTGCTTCAGACAGCAACTTCCAAGTCCAGAGACACAATCAGCGTGACGTTTATGCTTTAATTCTCGACAGATTGCACAAGTCAAGTGAACTCTCATAATCAGAAATGAAAAGATCCCGTGAAATTTAAACTTACTGCGTGCACTTCTGAGGGGAGGATGGCAACGACGAGGAACAGAAGCAGCAGCCTGTTCACAAAAATAATAAAATAAAAATAAAAATACGCGTAAAAATCCTGATCAATGAATCATGTGGTAATCATGTGCTGCCTTCACGCTGTGCTTACATCAGGTTTTTCTGTCCTCTCCCGTGTTGTTCTTGCATGGTCCCCACTCACGCGGACCGCAAACTCAAGTCCCACACAGTTTCACGTGAGCACACTTTACAGCATGACTGTCCGACCTGAGGCACAGCGGAGACGCACGACGTTAATAACTCTGGTTAATCACGAGTACATACATATGAGACTTTCTGTAGCAACATTCATTCATTTTTCACACTCAGTTCCAGTTTAGTAAAATGCACCACTTACTGTCACTCCGGTCTCTGCGCGATGGTTAGACGAAGGAAAAAAGTTGGGTATCACGAGATGCCCAGGTTCCCCGTTTGAAAAGTTTAAGAACAGCTTTATGTGGCACGAAAACCTCCTCAAATATTCTTGCAAAAGCCCAAATGTGTGCCGACTAGTCCCTCTGCTTACCGAAAAGAGTCGGAGTGTTTGTAAAAGCAAGGTGGAAACCCTTTGCATGAGCGAGGGTGGTCGTTTTGGGTGGGGGGTGTGGTGCATCAAAAACAAGACCAAGTTACACTGATCAGATCCTCACAACGCCTCGGACAAAGATGCAGCAAAACGTGCTGTCCGTGTGCTGCCTATAAGCTTTGAATTACCTGGAGGAAGAAGGCTGTTTTTGTGGGCACTCTGCACAACTTTTGCGCGCACAGCTTCGAACGGCGCACAGCCACGATGCTGTTACGGTCCGGCGCGCTCTTAATGCTGGCGGCTCTCTACTTGAGTGTGGATCTGACAGGAGCTGAGGTGAGTGGAGGGAAAGTCTCCAACATTATTTTTGGTGAACGCACAGATTCTGTATCGTTTCTGTCTGATTAAGGATAAAGACCAGACTTTATTCATAAAGACCATGCGTCCCTGCGGTCTTCGGAGACCAACACAGTCATATCTCCAATCTGGACTGATTTGTAATACAGTCCATTTATTCTGTTTATCCATGTTACAAACATTTATTTCGTTCTTTCCTGCCAGATATTTGTACGTTTTAAGTGTGCGGTGATTTTTTTAATCAGAAATATACTTTTCGGGAGAGTTCCGTCACGCTCTGCTGTGAACATTTTGGAGTTCCAACATCCTCTATGTCTGAGGAGGAGAGAAAGGGTGGAGCCAACTCCAGCTGAAGAGTTGAAAACTGTCTCTCAGGGCGTGTGTTGCGTATGCACTCCAAAAAGATTATGGTACTTTACATAATCAATTTAAGACACATTGTAATGGTCTTGTGGTCCGATGTGGTGAAGTGTCACAGCCAACAACCAGAGACTAACTGTTTTTTCATAGGCATCAGATTGTCCGGGTTCCTTGTTATCCTTTGAGTGAGGCACTCATTAAAAGTGAATGTATATTGGGATCCAAGTAATGACTATAAGAGCTGACTGATTCCATGAATGAAAGTGTGCAACCTTTTAAAGACAATACATATCCCTCTGATGTGTATAATCTACAGCAGATATTCTGTCATATAAACTCAAATTTGACATCAAAATGAAAATTGGCCACTGTGGTATGATGATGATGATGATTATATTATTATTATGATAATGATTTGTTAGTTTGCGCCTCATAAAACTGATTCCTTTACTTAAAATGATACTGAGTCCAAATCTTATGCAGGTGATGTCGTTTTTGTGCTCTATGTAGAATCTTTTTTTAACAGTAAATATATTTATACATTGTTTACATGGTTTGTGCATGGATGTTAATGGGACACTGTATTTTTTAATTACATTGATTAAAACACTGCACAGTGTGAATTGGCAGCAATGATGATCTGTCACATTGCAGTTGGTGTTTTCCTCACAATGGTGAACGCTGAGCTTTTTTTGTATGGGCTTTACAAACGGGCCAAACAAGGCAGACTCAAGAAATCAGTAAGAACCTTTACATGAGCAACTTTTTCAAAAATATCAGTTCAAAGTAGATAATTAGTGAGTTTAACAGGCCATAACAACACTGTACATCTCTATAAGTCTCCTCTAAGAATTTCTTTTTTGTATATTAAAGTGTGCTGTGGTATTGTTGTAATCTTGTTGAACTACTACAGTTTTCGGCTTCTTTTGAGGCTTTATTTTTAAGCACAGCTGGAGTTTCCAGTAGAAATATCGATTACTCTTGCAGCCGAGTGAGAGGAAACAAGGTGGACTTTTAAAGACGTTTAAAGATGAGGAGGGAGAGGCTGTTAATCAGCTGGACCATGCCAAGTAGCTTGAATTTATCATTTTGTCAACTTGGGGGTACTTTTTTTTTTTCATCTTTATTATTAAAAAATCTCTTTTACAAGGATGTCCTGGCCAAGATGAGAAGCAGTACAGTGTGAAAAGTGCAAAGGAAGCCAATTTATGTACAAATGCAACAATGTATAAAATTATTCACATAACTTTTAGTCAGAACTGACAGATATAGGATTTTTAAGTCTCATTCCAGTATTTGGTGATTTAAAAATCTGATATTCCAATATATTGAATAATAATTTATTTTAACTTCAGACAAAAGTTATGTTTGTTATGTTTAGTTATTTATTTACTGTCCAGTTCTGCTCGCATGTGAACAGTCTATCAGAGTGCCCTCTGGTGAACAAACTGTACAACATCAGTACTCGTGAGTGTGGTTGAAGCGTGCTTCTCCCATCTCTTCTTTACTTTTATCTGCTGTTATAAATGACGGTAATAACAGATCAGCTAATAACTAATCGCTCCACTGATAAATTGGCCGGACTCTAATTTTAGTTGTGATGGATTGTAACAGTAAGCCATCATCATGTCTCATAGACACAGTTAAGTATATTGCAAATTACAAATGCCAGCTAATAAAACCTTCCAGATATTATGGTGAAGATGTTATCTGCTTTGATGTCTTCAAGCTGTACTTTTTCAGTTCAGAAACGCCTACTCTGAGTTTCATATTGCACATTATCTGGGTTGCTCTGACAAAAAAAAACAAAGCACTTTGGTTTTGATGTTCCTTTCTCCAGATGTTTTATCACTAAAACAATCATTATTCACTTTATTAATCACGTTAATCTTCAGCCCTTCACTCAGAGTGACCTTTGATTCAGGGAGCTACGTGGGATAAAAGTGTATTACATTGCGAGCCAATATATCAAGTTAAACAAAACAGCGGAGCGCATGTTTTATCCACTGCAAGCCTGGATTTGGAAGCACGAACCACAGGCTGACACAGAACATCTGGACAGAGGCTGAGGAGGTGGATATCTGGCTGAACATCTTGTCAATGATCAGATGACATCAGTGAAATCGAAGCAGGTCGACACTGTGGATTTAATCATTTGAATATTTTCCCATCGCCCATGAGAGGTCGACAACAGGAAGTTTGTTATAATTTCAGGACATTTATCCATCAAAAGCTGGAGAGTGAACAGGAAGAGGATTTCCTGATCTGTTATCCAGAACAATAAAGCCAATGCCGACTTGACCCGCATCCTACCGACATATTTAACATACAGGGACTCCCGACTGGGGTCTCTCGAGATCCCCCAAGAATAGTTTACTGCAAGAGGCAAATATAATAGGAAAATAATAATTCTCAAAGTGTTATTCATTTTCATATTTTGTACAGCAGAAAGCTTTAACTTTTCTTTAAGTCTTAAAAAATTACAGCTTTTATCCAAAGTACAATCCACATTATTGCTTAAAGGATTATTTACCATATTTTCATTCAAATATCACTTATTTTTAATAGTTTCAAGTAAACATTTCAGTTGTATTTCTATGGTGAAACCAATCAGGGTCACTCTGACCCCAATATAAAATAACTGAATTCAAAATACAACCAACCAATCCACAGACACAATCTTTCCAGCATGTCACAATCCAGCAGTGGATAAAACATGCGCTCCAGTGTTTCGATCTGCTCTGGTGCATCCTCCCGGGATCCCGCCCGACTCTGTTCATAGTCCCTCCTGATTGACAGAGCTCCTCACCCTATCTCTGAGGATGACCTCAAATTACTCATTTTTCCACTTGTATTGCAATCTTATTCTTTTAGTCACTACCCACAGGTTGTGGCCATAGGTGAAGGTAGGAAAGTAGATTGACCCATAAATTGACAGCTTCGCCCTCATGCCCAGCTTTTTCTTCATCACAACACAGCAGTACAGCATCCCAAGTCTTGCTGCACTGACCTGTCTGTCAATGTCCGGCTCCCCTCTCTTCATTGGTGAACAAGACCCTGAGATATTTAAAGTCCTTCACTTGGGACAGCAACTTGCCTCTGACCCAGAGTGAGCACTCCACCCTGTTCCTGTAGAAGACCATGGCCTCACATTCATCTGTGAAGAGCAGAGATGTAATCTTTAGGCCACCAAAGTGGAAACCGTGTGCCACTTGGCTGTGCCTAAAGAATCTTGGACAATAGTCTGTATACAAACAGGAAACAAGTAAAAACAGCTAAAGTTAAAAACACATCACAAGCTGTTAAAGCAGACAGTTTCCCACATGCTATGCTTGGGGCATGCAGGCATGTGACAGGAGGAGCAAACAGTTGCTACCCTGTGTTTCAGGACCAAAGGTAACAACTTTTACAAGCACATCTTCCAGCTGAGCATTGGACAGTCATATCAGCAGGTGGAGTTTTCCTCACTCCCAGGAGGGTATTCAAGGGTTTGCAGTGTAGAAGTATTAGCTCTCCTTTTCATATGTGGCATGACCAGAGTGCACCCCAGGTGTCTCAGGTAGATCCAGTGACTTTCTAATACCTTCCAGTCTGGGAAGTTCTCCATCTGGATGACAAATACAGCAATGGAGGCTTCGCTCTTTTAATGACTGACAGAGTACCCCTCCCCATGACAATAGTGATCAGTCGGTGGCACTGGGTACTTTTAACTGGGATCCCCTGGGACTCCAAACTATTTGCATTTTTAAAAAGTCCTAATCAAGACAGAAATATAAAATGGTGTGACATCATTAGGAACAAACTGATGGATAAAGTTATAAAAAATTGGAATTAAAGAAGACAAAACGCCCTGTGAGATACGATCTGCACAGACCCTAGTCAATAGGAAGGTTTAAATATGTCAGAAAACATTTTAAAATTTACAGAAATTGCTGTTAATGGTGCCTTTGTTGATGTTCATATGTTTTTTGTGTATGTAGCAGTTTCTTTTTTTATCTCCACAAATTAAGATATGAAATTAAGACAGTCTGAACTGAGAGCGGGTCACGATGACTTTAGAGAAGCTGCTATGACCATTCCTCTTGTAAGGATTGAGCAACGAGCTGATAGTCGGCTCTATGCAGACCTTTACTTCTTTATTTTTAATGCATCATCTGCTTTGGAGTTCGTTTCTCAATTGTTTAGCAACACAAGAGTTTCTCTCCCTTGGCGGTCATTTAATCTGGTCAGAATGAGTCATCGCTAATTCCAAGAGGAGAATTAGGAAGAAGAGGGAGGGAGAGAAGCAGACTAGCAGATTCCTGGAGTGAGAGTTTATGTGTGGGATGTTAGATGGAAGGTTTTCGGAAACACAGTAAGTGGTGGGAAAGTCATGGGTTCCACCTCCCAGCTTGGCTATGACGTGCCAGGACGGGGTGAATCCCAACAAGGATCAACTCGGATCCGAGATGAGTGACGGAAGCAACATTTACAGCTGCTAATCCTCATACTGCCTGAGGAACTTTCTCCACTTTGAAAGCTAAGAATCCATATCAAGACTCGAATTGGAACTGTTGCTGCCCAAAGTGCCAAGAAGGCTGCATGTAGTTTTGTCTAGGCAGTATTACAACCTACTTTCCCACAGACACGACAGCTGACTCTGCCGCTGACTGACCACCAACCAAGCATTGTGCCCTGGGAAGGTACAACCTGCCTGACCCCCGGCATTAGCGTTGTAAAAATGCCTACATTTGGAAGATTTGCAATCGTGTTGGTGTCCTCTTATTTTGACAGGCGTCACTGCGTAACAAAGAAAATTCTCCCCTGACCTTCTTAGTCAAGTACTGTAGCAAATGGTGCCCCATTTTATGTGTGTGTGTGTTTCTGTGTGTGTGTGTGTTCCCTGTGCCATGTGAGTAGGGGATTTAAGAAGTTGGCTAAGCATGGAGAAGCCCTTTTCAATTCCCTGTGGTCCAAGCATCATCAAGGAGGATATTCTTTAAGATTTGTCACAGCTGCAGTTTACTTTTGGCACATAAAACACTTCTTTTGGTGCTTTTTTTTTTGTCCCATGCTAATACTTTCCGCACTTTAACTACTTAAGGATCACTATGTATGTTTTCCTTGAGACTGGTTACTTCCCTTAGGATTCCTGCTATGGCAAAAGTGCAATTAGCCATGTAAGTGTGAAATTGGTGAGTCATAAATGTCATCTGTGATTTGGGCAGAGATGGTGTAATGGATATATCTGTCTAACAGGGAGGTGCGAGGTGGTGAGTGATTGAGGTTAAGGGGAGGAGGTAACAAGGCTATGAGCCCCAGAAGTGGAAGAATGTGTCTCGGAGCCAGTGATGATACCCCGTAGCAAACAGTTTAGTCTCACTTGATATCCCTCGACCTGAACCTTCACCTACTGCTGCCAAATTGTCCAGTATTGGACAATGATGATGATATCATTAGATTTATGGCTTTTTTCCTAGCCTGAACAAGTGTTGTATCCCTTCCTTCAGCTGTTCATTTTTTGGCTCCAAAGGCTTCTGTCTTATCGCTCTTTCCCACTGGCATGGTGCTGGCGCCTAATCTAGAATTTATTTCTCTAGTTTCGACACAAAAATGACTCATGCTGGTGCCTAAAAGCTGGTACTGATTCAGCTGCAGCTCCCAAAGCTGGAACAACTAGTGGCAGTGGCTATTGTAGGGCTTTCTAGACAAAGTCCAACAGTCATTAGATGCAGTCTACAGATTCTGTCTGCCATGATTTTCTTCCAGTGGAAATCCCCCAAACTTCCTCCATGTAAACCTATATAATGTTCTGCAGTAAAAGTGTGGTCTTTAAAGGCACTATCGCAAAGCTGGTTTTGCACCATTAACACTGCTACCGCTTAGGTGGAAATAAGGTATTTGTATCTCACTTTAAAGTACAAAGAACAGATGCAAGACTCAAGTCATTGCTGAGCATGAACAAATACTGCCCAGTAAAGATATGTTGGTAAAAAGTAGAGTAGTGCTGTGGCAGTTTGTTAAATAGGAGCAATTCAGCAAGCAAAACAGACCCAACAGACCCTGGTGAAGACTTTGAGTCAGTACATGTTGGTCTGTTTTGCTTGCTGAATTGCTTCTAGAATTAAATACTTCTGTAATTTTACCTTTAACAGACTGCCTCTGCAATCTCTCTTTTTTGAGTTTTTTTCACCCTTCTGCAGAGCACCTGTTGGAAAAAACCTTAGAGCCACGCAATTCTTTTGTATTGTTATAGTGATAAAGATATGTTTTGTTTCAAGTAACAGGCCAGTGTTGAGTACTGCTTTATGTAATAGCAAATAAATACATCCACTAATATAAGTTCATTGAATTGGTATTGTTTAGTAAGTTGATAATGTACAATATATAATAATAATATGTATATAATAATAATATTAAACTCAGTTTTTCAATTACCAGGCTACTGTGTACTTCCTCTCGTTCTGAGTTTCCCTTTTTTAACATCTTATGTTAGCATAAGTTCAGTTATGACACTGATCATAATGACAGTGGGAGCGAGCAAGAAAAAGCATTACTGTGTTCTAAGTCTTTTGAGTTTTGTCAACTCAGCTGTTCAGAGTTTGTGACTTTGTTGTAGCTAAGCTTAAAGAAAATAAAAACCCTCTTAGCTACTGCTAATTTGCTCTTAGCCTCCATGCTACATTAGCTCTCTTGCTAGGAACTGGTGCTGCTGCTGACACGTAGCATATTTGGGTTTCATCAAAATCTGATCATTTTCAAGTTGGGTTTGGAGAAACTGGAACAATATTTGTGTACTTTATCAAAATTCAGAGAACATCAACAACATTTAAGTCTCCCTGTGATCTTTGTGTCACCTGTTTGTGTGAATGGGAGAGTTTATAGATAAAACCTTACAGGATTCAATCTTCTGAAGATGGGGACTTGCTGTATTTTCTTCTTGCTGGTGTTATATTCAGGAAAAAAAAAAAAACACATGGGAAAAAAACCAAAAAACAGGGCAAAGCTTGTACAACCACATGAGTGCAAGAAAACAACCTGCTAATACACTCATGCTGAAGTACTTTACCTTAGGAAGCTAGAGTACCCAAGGACGAGCCACACTGGCACGGGAGGGACGTGCAGGTCCCACAGAGAAAGGCGCCGACTGGGGTTCAAACCAGGACCTTCTTGCTATGATGTTACAGGTTACACATGAAAACAATCACATGCTCATTTTTAATATAAATACACATCTATCAGCTTATCTGCTGTGTATATTTTTAATGATCATCATGTGCAGCAGATAATAAAACCTTCTTGCATTACCTCACTGAACAAGACTCTGTTAGGGTCTTGTTCAGACCCTCTAAGTTTCTGAAAGGATATGTTTGTTCTTATAAAAAAATCCATCCAAATCAAATAAAGATCCCATCAGACCTGACTCACATGAACAGTTTGTTTTACACCAGTGTGCAGAACTGAGTGTTCCTGAGCCTCTTTAATGTCAGCAGTGGTAAAAAGTTGCAGATAACAGATACGATTTTGGCAAAATATTTTAGTTTTGATTTTGATATGTAGTGTTTTCTACACCAGTTGTTCCCGGATTTGGGACAACGTGTTATTTTTTTTTTATCCACCCAATCTTGAGTTTCATAGTTAAATCAATTACCACTGAGCAAATTGTGGTAAAACCTGCCAAAACATAAGCAGTCCAATCATAGAAATGGGCTGAGACATGCAACAGCTGGTTAGGATCGTGGTACAGATGATCGTTTACTCTTTGATAACCTACACTTTCCCTCTCCAGAGGGATATGAGGGATTTAGGGCTTCTCTTGGTGCTTAAGTATCAATAAATCCTTTTACAAATTGCCTGTCACAGTTAACTCGAATAGCTGTTTTTTCCCCCTTACATCTCTTACAACTTCAACTGAAATTTCTATATTAGTTGTTCAATATTCCGATTTAATACTGTTTTATACTGAACATGATGGGTGTTAAATATCTCCTTAATATGAAAGATAAGCAACACTGGAAACATTAAAAAACATATAGTTTTAATTTAGTTTTATTAAAAACTTTTAAAATCATTTTAAGTTGAATTTATTATTATGTTTTAATACATTTTTTTGTTAGTTTCATATAATTAAAGATTTTTTTTTAAAGCAATTACTTATTTTATTATTTTGTAAACTGGCAAGCATGCCTAAAACACCTCTTGTCAGCATGTAGGGACCGTTTGATACTGCATCATGTTGCTGTGGTTAAGTGTTTTGATGCCCGATGAAAATCCCCAGCAGAGGCCTCTGCTGAGATTGCAAACGAGAGTTAGGAATGATAGCAAGAGAACATGAAAACAGCAGCTTGTATGGTGGGTGGGGTAACTGATTTACTGAGTGATGGCAATCTAGCCCAGCATCTCAGTGCAGATGAGAGAGGCACATGGCTCATATTTGCCCCATTATAAGTTAACTTATCAAGGCTCTTTCCAGAATGTGTTTTGTGTGTGTGTGTGTGTCTGTCAACAAGTCTAGATATGATCGATTCATCACATTTCTGTCAGCTGAGCATAAAATTGACGTCTTACAGTGATGTATTTTTTTATTTACATCTGGCCTACACTTCTCACTGCACGCTCGTCTCATTGTAACTGGGCTAGAGTTACCTTGTGTTTTTACCAGACTGGGGAGACCTGAATGCTTATGACACTAAAGGTTCAGGAGGGATTGACAGAAATTGCAGATCCAGCTGCAGAGGACCCGAAGTTCTCCCGTATCCATACTTAGAGCCTTGAACCTCTTTCCTGGAAGAACAGATGAGTTATCCATCGTCTCCCGTGTCGCCCTTTTATGTGGCTGCAGATGCTTGAGCTCTGTCATGTTGCTGGAGAACAAGAGGTCATTCTCCTGAAGTTTTCCAGAAAAGGCCTTAATCAGATAAAATTGAGTAGCAAACAAGCTAAGGAGGTCACATGATATGGTTCACATCAGCAGAAGATGAGATATGCCAGTCTTTCAATGCGTAGGGGCAGTTTAAGGCATTTTTAACAGATATGAGGTCAGATCTGTCGCCAGGGTTCTGCATCTTTAAAGCCTCAGAGTGGTGTAATCTGTAAACTGTAATCTCACCATATGTTCAAACAGTAGGGATGTAATGACGTTATGGAAGATAAGGATTGGCACGGATGTAGGAGAACAATAGAGAGAAACTCTTTCTATTAGCTGGCTATCAGATGAATAGTGTGGTATGATAATGGGCCTAAAGGGCTCAATTAGGCCTTCATTAGTTTGTGAAGTACAACGATAAAGGCTTTCTTTCTCTTGTCCTTGGAATTTCCTCTTCTTCTTACACTCAAGTTGTGCAGCTTCACATACTGCACAAATAGAAATGCCTGTGTGAAACAGAGCTTAGAGCTAAACATACTCCATTCAGGTTTTCTAGATATTATTATTATTAATAGGAACTTCTTACAAGGGAGAAAACTTTATGTTTCTGCATGTTTCTTCCTTTTTGAGTAAATGGTCCCCATCTGTACGTATGAGCTTTTATACAACCGGACAGCATTTTAAAAGTTTATAGTAAATTATTTTGGAGGCCCTTTGGCTATGAGCTGTGGACCACTGGAGTTCTCCACTTTAAGAGCTGGTGCTCCGGGTAATCTGGTCAGACTATTTCAGTGCTTAAGAAATGTATTAGACCATCATCTGATGTAAGGTTTATGCCACAGCTGCTCTAAATTAACAGTATTGTTAATTACCAAAATATTTTTTTATGCTTCAGTAATGGTTACTCCACCAGTAAGCATAAGCTTAATGATATTTTTATTCTAATATGCAGTTTTAAAGTCTAATATACCGTGCTCATTTCTTTATATTTTGCTTGGAAAGTGGGAAGTAGGTGGAGTGATTTACTGAAATTGAGAACCATACATGGAAATACAAGCAGACAGAGTTTGTGCAAGTGTAATGAGCTATAAAGTCAATATTTGGCATGACCACCTTATTTTTTCAACAAAGTCTAACTCACTTAGGCAAGCTTTTTTTTCATTTATTTCGGTCTTTCTTTAAATAGTCTTCAGGAATAGTTTTGCAGACTTCTTGAAGGACATTCAGAGCTGTTCTTTGGATGTTGGACACCTTTTGTTACATTCTGTGCCCAGATGATCCCACACTGCTTCAATAATGTTAGGGTCCGAGCTCTGGGGAGCCCAATCCATGACTGACAGTTTTTCTAACCCGGTATGCTTTTACTGCATTGGCAGTGTGTTTGGGATCATTGTCATCAAGTTGGTATTACATGATGGATCAAAGTGTCTTTTTGTGTCAGCTTTGACAAGATCAATTTTTAAGATGATTGGGTACAAGGACTGGACTGAAAATGAATGAAAAAGAGCCAATGACCAAAGAACAACTTGACCTTCAGGATGTCTGAAAAAGCATCTACTTAAAAAAAAAAAAAAAAGCAAGCAAGCTCAATATCACCTCAGTAGCTGATGTTAGCTCATAGAACTGCTGTCCCTATAAGGTACATGTTCACAAAGAAGACTTTAAAAACTAATGGGCTATGATCATTTCTTTCATTGTTCTTTACGCGTGCTAATTTGTGTGAGAATGTTCCAGGCTGAGAACGAAACCAGTGAAACTTAAGTCGCAGAGGTCATTGCTTGTCCTCATCTCCTGACGTTATTCCCAGATACCAGAGCACTCTTGAGAGACAAGTAATGCTGACCCAACCCCTTCTTGTCTTTGTGAGCATAAAAGGCAAGGAAGAGGCCTTCCTCCTTTGAGAAAGAATGGCTTCCCAAAGCTTATATCCGGTGTCCAGCGCTGCACATTCACAGAGGAGGCAGGCAGAGTTGAAGTGAGCATGAACAGAATTGGCCCCTTTTCAAAGAATACAAACGCCTTAAAAAAAAAGTCATTGTTGCCACCCCTTCATCACCGCCTTCTGACCAGTTTCTTCCTCTGATTGCATCAAAAGCAGATTTGCTGAAAACAATGTTTAAACTCCGTTCTTGTTGATTGTCATATTTCACTTCCAGGGCACAGACACGTCAAACTGATTTAGGAGGAGGCAAGAAAAAGACGTGCAGATTTTGATGTGATGTTTGTGACCAATCTCATTCCTGTGGGATTGTAGAGGAATTTATTTTGTTAACTTGTGTGTGGAACAATAACTGCCCAGACAAGTGATGTGTGGGCACGTGAACAGAGCTCTGCATAGCAACCATGAACACATTTCTCTCCCACAGGCAGAGATGAGAAAACTGCAACAAGATCTCACAGTTAGCTTGCCAGAGTTCTGATTTCTCAGGCTACATTTTTTTATGAGCGTGCCACATAATCTTTTGCATTTGAGTGTTAAAAGTGTCCTCTTTCCTCAACAAAGAGCCCGCTTGTGGGCAGAGGTGGAGTGTGTATGTGTGTTTGTTCGGTAGTTAGAGCAGGAAAGTCCCCTCTGAAGGAGATTAGTAGGAGACTTAATTTGCTAACAAGGTAACATTTGATCCACATTCACATCTCCATTTGCAGACTGAGGAAGAGCTGATTTATCAAGATGACCTTTGTATGGAAGTCTTGTTTGGGCTTCTAAATCCCCACTAATGGCCTGAGCAGAGGTTACAGGTCATTTGGGTGTTTCTGTCTGGGTCATGTGACAGGTCAAGATGGAAGGCCTGTCGACTAGCTGATTAAAAGAGGTCAGCAACTCTTTGTAATCTACAGCAGGAATATAGGATCGGATGTGTTGGAAGCATTAAGATCTGAAGTCGAGTGAAAGGTGACCCGCTTAGTCTGATTTGGCAATGATAAAGTAAAGCACTGCAGTGATTTATGACATTGTTTAAATGAACTAGTAGACCTTGTGGCTGTTTTTGGCTTTAGTCTAATTCATAAAACTATCAAAAAGGACTTTGTGATTTCTCAACATGTGCAGGGAGTGATCAACACAAACTTGTACAACTCAAATCCACATGTACACAGGCACACACACACAACATTTTGGGAATCAGCAAAGCCTGACAAATTGTATAAAGCAATTTTCCCATTAGCTGAGTTAATTTTGTGTGTGACAGTTCCTGGGTGGACTCCATATGGCTGGTGCTGGACCGGTGAAATGGACTGCACAGTGTTAATAATGCATGTTTTATGTGTGCTTACATGTTCAATTTCTGAGGCTCCATAGCATAAGTTGTGTGTTTGTTAGGATGCTGGAGTTAAAGTGATACTCAGAGATGCTTTACTATAAAACATACACATCTTTGCTCCCAAATTAACCTTGGCCACACATGCTCATGCATCAGCAGAGTAACAACTGACTGGTGTGCAAGTTAATGTTTGTTTATGCATTTGTGTTTGCCTGTGTGCCTTTTAGCAGAGACTTGAGTGTTAAGTCATTTTCATGCATTTTCGTTCAGATTTTCCCAGCGAGCTCAGGCATGTGATATCATGTTTGCCAAGGTTTCTGATTTCACAGATTTTCCTGCGTCTGTTTCTCATTTTGTTTACATCCATTGCATGTGTGTATGTTTCTAACAGGCTAATTCATTTGGCTTTTTGTCCGGGCATGATTGAGTCCGTGTGTGTGTATATATGTGTGAACTAGTCTCTACAGATGCATCTGCTTTTAGTTACAGAAGCCTTGAACTGTTTCTCTGGTACAGATGAATAGGCTACCTGCTGCCTGTGGCCAGAACAGGACATGCTTTACATCAAGCTGGTATTGGCTAATAAGCGCCGCAGGAGTCTTTAAATACAGGAAACAGAAACCTTTGTTTGTTTTATTGCAGAACGTACATATAACATATCTCCAAGTATGACTCTCAAATTATGTGCAACTACTGTGACTCCTGTTTAAGATGTAGTCATATATTAAGCTCATCTGATAGCTTAACAAGACAGGACAAGGGGGAAAGTAGATTTGGACTGTTTTGTCAGGGTTTTTTTCTTCAAATTCATCATATAAATACATTATTAGGTTTGCATGGCATGGTGGTACAGCAGGGTGGTGCAGATGTGACCTGGTCTGATGCAGATGCTTCACTGTGACTTTTGGACTTTGCATGTTCTCCTTGTGTCTGTGTGTGTTTTTCTGAATACTCCCCTCAGAGTGCAAAGTCATCATGATAGTCCAGTGATAGACCAGTCAGGGTGGAGCCTGCCTTTCACTGTATGACAGCTGGGTTAGGGGACAGTCCCCTACAACCCTGAATTGAATAAGGGAAGGTAATTTTACCAAAGGTGGATTTTATTTATTGATTTCTTTTTTGACTCAGCCAGATGTTTCCCCATCGTAAACTGGCTCACAAAGCTAAGCTAACTATATTTTATCTTTAGCCTGGGTGTAATTTATTTACAGATGAATGTTACTACTGTGGCTAAATGCGTTTCAAAATTTGATGTAAAGCAAAAAAATATACACAAATTTTAAAAGTGTTTAAATACATTTTATGAATTAAACATGATTTTTGATATTGAATTAGAAAAAAAAAAAGCTCTTTCAGTTGGTGCACGTGTTGCTCTCTCTCACACAGACACGCTTGTTTACACAGCGAGTTGCACCAGGAGCCTCGTCTTCCAAGTATGGCAGTAAGATAGAAAATTCCCCTCCTCCACTTCTATTCTCCCATCCTTGACTCAGAACCAGAGAAGGCCAGGAATGTTAGAGGAGCACGCTTCAAACCGAGCACATGCCGAAAAAGCTTATCAATCCTTCTCCGCTCATCTCTTTTAATATTTCAGGGTTTTTTTGGCTTTATATTTCTCGCCCTCGTTTTTCAGCATGAGGAATGCTGAGAGGACGAGCATATTTGTGGACAAGGGCAGCTAGACAAATAAATAAAACCACGAGAAAGACGAGTTGGCACCACAGAGATGCTAATTTTGTACGGTTATCTAGACATCAAAATCAGCTGTGCCCAGAGCGTTGTGCTGACTGTAACGCTCTGTGCTCCATAACTGTCTCATTTAGCACTGCCTAATGAGCCCTGGGCTCCTTCTAACATTTATGGAGTAAATCTATCCTAATTGTCTCCGTATGGAAGCAATGATCTGTGGTTTAGCGTCGTGAGCATCTCTTTATTGGGTGGCTTACACAGGTTAAACATTGATTCCACTTTGGTAAATTGACCGAAACAGAGGAGGATCCTGTTTGATGGCTCATAATGAGGATTGCCTGTGGACGCACTTCAGCACACCGAAGGGGGGAGGATCTTGCAAAACTTTATTTTAGTTACTTCACGAAAGAAAATTCACAGCTGTTTATGTGAAGGTTGCTCGATATGTTAACATCTTCACAATGTTGCATAATATTTACGGTTGTGACACAAAGCCAGATCATCTCATCGGATGCGATTACGAGTAATTAGCGGAGCCAAAACCCAAACAGTTGAAAAAAACGCCCAAAACACAGTTGAGAATATAAATACAAAGCTAAGTGATGCAACGGCATGACTCACCTCACATGCCGAATCTGGTGTTTAGGTTGAAATAGCTGAGAAGTGCAGCAGTTTCCGTTTCCAGCTGCAAAACAACTGACTCAGGGGAGATAGTGGCAGTCTAGATCGCAGAGATTTTAGGGTTTTTGTTTATCACAGCATGCCAAATGCGACTCAAGTGAAGGACTATATGTGACAACCACATTGGATAAAGATTATGTTAGGAACAGCAAATTGTCCTGCCGAGTTATCAGCTTTGCCCCTCAGTGAAATCCATATCAGTGTGGAAGGAAGCCTCTGCTCCCCCCGTAGCCGGGGAGATAACCAAGGGGGAATAACTCCTGTCACGCTGCTGAACTTGTGTTTTTCTTGTGTTTTTTGTTCTGAAAGCAAAAAAACAAACAAAAAAACAAACTGCAGACTTTCACCACATAGTTAATGTCTTGATGTGAGCTCCCAGAACATTTGTGCATGACTTTGGTTAAAAACCTTAACTCATGGTCAAAAGGACAGATGTGTGTAACAGAGATGGGCAGTAACGCTTTACTTGTAACGCGTTATTGTAATCTGATTACTTTTTTCAAGTAACGAGTAATGTAAGGGATTACTATTGCAAAAACGGTAATTAGATTACCGTTACTTTCCCGTAGGAACGCTGCGTTACTGCGTTACTAAAACCGTGATTTTTTGCGAGAGTGTGTAATGACAGTGACGTAAGCGAGTGCGACGTTTGTGACAACAGCTGTGTGCAGATCAACAATGGATAATATATTGAGTGCGGGAGAGAGCATGAGCGTGCAGCGTTTAAAGCGTGGAAGTACTGACCTTATTTTGAGTTTGATTCCATAAAAAGTGACAAAAACATTAGTGTCCGTTGTGCGTGGGAAGAAAACTTCTTTTTACAGCAAAAAAACCGCTTAACTTCCAAGCAAGCACCGAGTGCGCTACGAGAAACTCGCGGATTCTTCCACTGACCGCTGCGGCACACCTGCACCAGGGTAAACCTCCGCCTACCCCAGTCCTGCTTTACAGGTGAAAATAGAGCAACAGGACCGCTGAGTCTTTGATTTTATTTATTTTCTGCTGTGTTTTACTTGCATCTATTTGAAAGAGTGAGTGTAAACACAAAAAAATATTTTATTTTATGTGCTGGAATGTGCAGAAAATAGGTTTAAATGTTAAACAAATTTCTTCCAGTCAGAGAATGTTGCATATAATTTAATTTTTGCTTGATGCATAAAGTTAAAAGATTAAAACTAATAAAACAAGTTTTAAAAAGAGACTTTTCCATTTGATTACATTTTGTATGATGGATTATGCAGAAAAAGTAGAATTGGGCTGAAAGATCTATCGTTTTATCACCTATTCAGGTTGTAAATCGTGTTTTTAAAAAGTAACTAAGTAACTAAGTTATTAATTACTTTTGAAAATAAGTAATTAGTAAAGTAACGGGATTACTTTTGGGGGGAAGTAATCAGTAATTTGTAACTGATTACTTTTTTCAAGTAACTTGACCAACACTGGTGTGTAAGCTGTTTGTGTATTTTGATGCTGTCTGATAGCTATTAAGTTTATCCTACTGTCGGGGCTTTGTTAGATTTAATTGTTTGTGTTAATATAAAAAAAAGAAAAGTGTGTGTGTGTGTGTGTGTGTGTGTGTGTGTGGGAGGGGGGCACCAAATCTAACCAACACACTGCAGCATTCACCCCCACCAGAATACCCTGGGGGTAGGATGTTATGAAAGGAATGTGCTGGGAATGTCACGCCGTTTTAAAAAAAAGGGTCTGCAGATGACACTGACCAGATGTTTGTGTGATCTTCAGTTCCCCTTAACATGGAGAGAGGCGTGCAGTGAAACTGTTACAGCTGTTGTAAATGTATAGTCAGTGTGGAGCACTGCAGCGATGGGAATTTTTCTGCCCTCATGGTAATAGCCAGTACTGCTCCCTTCAAAAACACTCTGTACAAAAGTTCAGCTCACAAGATTTGTGCAAACATTGGTTAAAACTTATACACATGAGGTGCACTTGTTGTGTTTGGAAGCTGGATGTGGATATGCCCACTTTGGAAAGAGGAGCTGAGGTTCTGAATCGCAAAGCCACAGAGGAAAGCCGGATGGCTCTAACTGTGCAAACCAAACCTTAAAACTACAGCTTCTTTCCCTCATTGTTTATCCTTTGTTCAGTGCTGAGTGAAGATGTTTGTATGGAGTCTGTATGGGAGTGTTTTATGAAAAATGTGAGGTCAGGAATGCATTTTAATGCAGTGTGGTTAAGACAGCGTGCTGCACTGATTGGTTGTGGAAAAGTTATGAAATTCTTTTCTCTGATGGCAGATTATTTTACTGAACGATTCAGTAAAGATTTCAACATCAGTGCAGTGCAAATCTACACAAAAGCAGCAAAATAAAATAACAGCCAGAGATCAAAGTTTGCTGTTTGAATGTGCAGGTTCAGATTGTATCACGTAATCAGCACATGTAAAAAAAAAAAGATCTCTTTAAGCTGTCTCCTGAGGACATTTTTGAGATAAAATCAGAAGCCTAAGAGAACCTAAGAAATGGAGTGTGTCAAATGATAGCTTACGGGTCTGATGTTCAAATCTTTTATGCCAACATGTAAAAACAAAATTTCTAGGCAAATAATGAAAGCCCCAGGTGAAAATGGACCTGGTGGTGTAAAAGCCTGATCCTTGGAGTCTATCTTTTAACAATTTGTGCTTTGCTACTTTTACTGTTCTTTTTTTGGCAGCTCTCTGGTTTACATTGAGAGAGTTTGTGTTATTGTCAGGATCTCCGGAGCGACATCCTCACAGAGGCTTTTAATCTCTAAAGCAAACATTACTCATCACTTCCTCTCTCACAGGTTTGTCTCAGTGTCTCTTGCTTGCGTATGTAATGATGTCAGACATATCGAGCAAGTGCTGTCGAAAAGTTAGGCCTTCTGGGAAGAGGGTTGGCACAATGTGTTCCCTTAAACCTATGACACGTAACACCGTGGATACCTAGGCTGTGAAGGCTTGTGAACGTGACTAAGTGTACCACGGAAGAAATCTTTTTACTTGGATCCACTCCATCCTTCTTAAAGATGTTAAAGATGTGTGTTTCTTTGCTTGTTCCAACTTCAGTAAACAATTACAAACAATTTGTCACATTGATGGAGTTATGAGAAGGCTGTAGTTTGTGCTTTGCCCAGTAAACATACACAATCTGCCAGGGTACATCATATTGATTTTTCACAGTCTGGACACATTCACACCTGGCATCCAGGCTTAGCAACGACATAAACACGAGTCCAGAGACACGTGAGGCTGTCTGCTGCAAAGAATCTCAGACGTTTCTTCTCCAACGCTGGATTTTGACAGTGAACATTAACACCTCACTCACCTTCTGCGAAAGATCGTGCTCTCTCTGCAGAGTAACACAATCTTCAGCGTTTATTTGGTCAGTCTTTGGTCACTCAAAATTACAAATGTCGACAAATATATATGACTGAGAGAGCGACAATTGAAGCCGTACCGGCTCTGATGTTGCCCAGATTAACAAGGTCCAAGGTGTTAAGGAACCAGGACACGTTGATGAGAAGTGGGCTACTGCAACAAGAAGTGGGCAAGGGATGAGAGGCTGCTGCTGGAATGCTACTACACAACTAACCCCAGTGGAAAGGATTACATGAAGAGGATGTGGGACCGCTGGAATCTTCGATACCCAACATCCAGATTGACAGCGAAACAACTAGTAGCTCAGAAGAAGCAACTGCTGGAGATCGGTGAGGTACAACACAAATGCTACGGCAACAGGTAGCCAGGATGTCAGGTCAGGGGGGAGATACCATGACCCCCACCAGAGATTGGGTACCAAGCCCCAAGTATGACTGAAGCTCCGTTGAGTTCTAGAGCAGCTGACCTGAAAGATAGGATCATGGTGAAGCTGGAAACCTGGACCCTCAGTGGCTGATTACCAAGACTACATGAAGTACCCCCTGAAGGTCTGCTAGAAGATGTGAATGCAGCATTACAGAAATCCCCACTGCAATCATCACCAAGACTAGTCAGCTCATCTACACCACAGCGGCAGTGATCACAGAGATGCTTGGCTATGAGATGAACAGTCACACGGAGCAGTACCCTCCATGGAGAAGGAGACTAGAGGCTAAGATCAGTGTTGCACGGAGGGAAGTTAGCTGCAAAAAGGTGTGATGGACAAAAGTAGTACAGCAAGTAACCTGAGGCCTTGGAAACTGCTAAGCAAAGACTCACAGCCTTGGTCATTTGCCTGAAGAGTATAAACAGCATTTCAAGCAAAAAGAGTTTTTGGCTTGAACAAAGCAACAGTCTGTTTACTGTCTGAGGTCATGTCAGTATCTATCTGATGATTGGCCTAATGCATCCCTATAATATCTGAATATGAAAGATGAATGTATACTGTGATGTGACTGTGATGTCCCCCTTTGGTTAGTGATGCTTCATCTTAAAAAAGAATACAATTAAGAGAATTAAGTAAATAAAAATATATAAAAGAATAAAGTATTTTAAGTATTATTGTTACTATTCCACTGCAGTTTGTATGTTTTTTAATCTCATATTTTTTGCGCAAGTTCTGTGTTTTGATTTCTACCTTGTGGTACAGCTCGATAATCAGAACCCTCATTATGATGTATAGCTGAGGATTTATGATAAGGTCCTTTAAGGATCCCTCTTCCCTCTAAGGATCAGACAAATCAGACATGTGTGCTATCTCTGCTTAGGTCATTAAAAGGGATTCTTTTTGTTCCTGATGTCAGTTGGGTCTTTCTCCCATCATTCCCATCTGATGTTTGGGTTAATGATGATGCATAATGGGCGTAGAAGGAAAACAAGCCAGAGAAAGCAAAGACTCACCACTTTTATCTACCCGCATATCCCGGTGCTGTGTTTGGAGATGCAGCGGTGGATATCATAGGGCGGTGCTTGTCACTGGTTTGTGTGTCATGGTTTGAAGCTTGGGTTTCCTGGTGATGACTCCAAAAGTAGTTGTGTCTTAAAAACAGCAGACAAAGAGCGATTCTGAGACAGACCGAGAGCAGCAGGTGAATGAGACAACACATACCCACAAACAGCTGTGGTCAGCAGTGCTAACAATATGCAAGTGAATCGCGCCACTCCATTAGCATGCCTCGACTTCCTTGTTGAAATGCCAAAAAATAAAAAATTAAATCATGTTAATCCAATTCTAGAAGCCCTTATTCGTGCGAGCCAGCACATTTGCCATAATAAAACCCACATGTTCGTCTCCCTAAGAGTCAATATTCTTTTCCCATGTTTGTCTTATGACACTAATCTGATCTAAAGCAGGTGTTCGTTACGTTCTCCTGCGGTGTTGCAGAAAACTTTTCAGCAAACAGAGGTGGTGAAGTGAAACGGGGTTAGGGGGAGTTGTTTTAGAGCGCAGCAGTGGGAAACTGCAGGCCACACATGTAATGTGTGGCAAGCAGTGGAGAACAAGTACACTGTGGATGGGTGTGGGCTCCATGGTGCTGAAAACATTCGCTGTTGTTCCCCGTCATTCTTTGAGCCACTTATTGATTTAAAGTGAAATGAGGCAGACAAATGGCTGAATTTGATATCAGTAAATACAGGATTAGACATGACTCAGGTATTTAATGTTGGGCTGACAAAGTTGGACTGTAAATGGCAATAGAGCTATTTATTTGTTGTGACTGCGAGAGACAGACAGAAATGCATGGGAGCAGAGTAGCTGTGGAGTGTCTGCTCAAGGCTCCAGAGCTGGTCCAAAGCCCTGACAGGCTTTTGGCTGAGCGCCTTACACGTGAGTCTAGCAACAGCTGGAAGATGGGAAGAGAAGGAAGAGAGGAGAAGTGAAAGACAGAGCCAAGGCAGTGCAGGCCAGTTCCCAGGCTCCGGCCTCTGGAGACCCCCGAGAAGAGGAAGCATAGTGGTGGTGGAGGGCCGAGGCCAGCTGCATTGATGTCCCACTGCCAGCAAATAGTTCTACAAAGCTACTTGTTGAACGCTTGATGTGGCTTAAAAGAAACCCGACCTTCCTTCAATGTCAGGAGTATCATCAGTACAGTTAAACCTGCTACAACCAACTTCTTTCACTAGTTAAAAGTGAAGTTGCATTTTTTAAAGGACCTGCAGATAATTTATGGTCAAATCTGCACAAGTCTTTAATTCTGTGAGGCCTTTTGGCATCTTTCAGCTAAATTGTGGGTTTTGAGGCCTTTACTGTTAGGAGACACAGCTGGCAGTTGATTTCAGCATAATCAAATCTACAGCACAAACCAAACAGCAGAGCTAGGAACTAGCTTGTGAATACATGTGACTGTTTATATAATTTAAATAAAAGGAGAGCACAGTTGAGACATCTTAATATGGCCATATTTCTTGTTTCCCACCCCCAGTGGCCACAAAAGATCCACCTAAACCCAGTTTCACAAACATATGCGTTTCTAAGTGATTTTTCCTCTAAGTTATTTTTATGTTTCTCCTCATCCTCAGGGCTGTGGTGCATCATGTGGAAAATGTGACTGCAGTGGTGTGAAAGGAGCAAAGGTAAGATTTGTTATTGGATTTTCCATTTATCTCTGTCTATAAACATTTAGATACCGTTGCCCACTTTTCCTTTTCACCTGATGTGATTCATTTGGATGTCAGTTTCCATTTGCAGATGCACTAATTTGACAGCAAATAAAAACAAAAGCCTCTTTTACATTTCAATGGGGTCAGCTCAGAGGGACAAACTGGAGCTGGAGTGCAGTAGGTTCAGTCACGGAGCGAAGACCAGGAAGGGAACAAAGAGCAGTTTGAATTAGAGCATGTCCAGACACACAGCTGGCCTGAAGGTCTTATTCCCATCAGATGGATGAGAGCCTTGAGTTGCAGAAACAGAAGTGGTGGGGACACCAGCCGTGAACTGGCTGTGAGCCTTAAAGCTGTCAGCGCTCTGGTATTAGTGTTAATCATGGACCAAAAACATGAAAAAGTTGTGTTAGCTGTGTTGGGCAAGGTTATTTTTTCAGTATTTACATGCACTGACCAGCCACTTTGTTAAGTACGCATGTTCACCTGCTCATTAATGCAAATAAAAGCAGTAACTCAATGCATTTGGGCACGCAGACATGGTCAAGATGAGCTGCTGAAGTTCAAACCGAGCTCTTGACCATGTTCATCCATCTTCAACTGGTTTCTTGAACATGAAAATGAGTTCTTGACACTCAAATGGCCTCCACAGTAACCAGGTCTAAATCTGATATTGCACCTTTGGGATGTGGTGCAATGCGAGATTCACAATCACATCTGCAGCAACTGTGTGATGTTGTTGCGTCAATATGGACCAAAATCTCTGAGGAATGTTTCCAGCAGCCTGTTGAATGCATACCATGAAGAATTAAGGCATCTCTGAAGGCATAAAATGGCCCAACCCAGTACAAGCAAGGTGTAACTAATAAAGTGGCCAGTGAGTGTAGTTTTTCCTCTCAATAGAGCTTCTTAGACTTAATTTTCTCTCAACTTAATTAACTAGTAAGGAAATCCTCAAATATAAATAGCAAACTGACATTAAAATTTCCCTCCATTGACTCAAGAATCAACTTATCCAAATAAGGGTTGCAGGGACACTGGAGCTTATCCCTGCTGACGTAGGGTGAAAGGCAGAACACACCCTGGACGAACTGGCTGGCCATCACAGGGCTACCACGTAGAGACACAAAACCATTTAAACTAATGTTTAGACCACCAATCAATCAGCGAGCAACCTAACATGCACGTTTTTGGATTGTGGGATGAAGCATCTGGAAAAACGCATAAAGGCACAGGGAGCACATGCAAACTCTACACGGAGCATTGCTGCCAATGTTACCACTGTGAATGACCAAAGTAAACAACAAAGTCAGCTTACTAGCAGGTATTTCACTTGGAGCCAAATCCAAATATCCAAATTTAACATTATTTGTGTCTGTGATCTATAAATAGATACCTTACTTGCATGCTAACATTAATCCCGACACACGCCCTCTTTCTCCACAAGAAAGGAAAAGAGAATAAAAATATCTTTTGGCCTCTTATTCAATTGAATTATGTGATCCATTTCAGCACCTTAAAGCATTTAAAAACAAAATAATTATTAATAAAATAATGTCTACAGGTAGCCTAGACTTTGTTTTCTTTTCAGTGCAGCTTGTGCTGCGTGAGCGTACATGTAAACTGCTGGCTCGGTTTTATCAGAGGACTGCAATGTTATCAATCCTCTTAGCGCAACAGTCTGGCCTTTTAAGGCTCACGCTAACATCAACAGTAGCCAAACATTCAGCTGGCTCGACGGCAGCAGATGTACTGATTGTTGTGTTCTGTGGAGTCTGGCCAATCACTGTTGATTCAAAGCACCTCTGTGTTTTGAAAGTTGCTGAAAGGCCTCAAACAGTCTTCCCAAAGTCTCATGGGTGCCTTATTTCCAGTGATATCACTTCCTGATGAGTTGCTGTGGTAACCCTCATTGTTTAGCATGCAGTGTTTCTCCTCACTGTGGTCAGAGAATGAAAATCAACGCTAAAACAATAGTTTGAGGGTTGAGGCCTTTTTATTTGTTCTACACTGCTCACTTCTCTCTCCACTGGGAAGGCTCTCTCTTCCTGATGAAACAATGCTGCCATCTAGTGGCAGATAGTGTAATATTTCTGTGTCCATTTAAGCACTGCCAAAGAGAACATGTTGAAACCTGCTTATAAAACTACTAAATATAAAAGCAAAATATATTAATAAAAATATACTTTCTTACTATTTAAATAATATTAACTAAGCTCTCCCATTTGAAATAACTGGTTTAAATATACACAAGCGCTTGAGTGTGATTACTTTGGCTGTGTTTCTTTTCAAAATATCATACACGTAAAAATAGTTTTACTACAACCGTGTATCCAGACACTGAATACTCTTTCTGTCAGTAATGTAACAGTAATGTAATAACTCCCTTGTAGAGACAGACAGCCTTCCATGCTCATATTCACACTTACAGTTGGGTTAGACTCGATCATTATTTTAGCCCACTGCATGTCTTTGGACTGTGAGAGGAAGCCAGGGTTACCCAGAGAGAACATACAAACTTCACAGAAAGGCCTCAGGCTGAATTTGAACCCAGGACCTTCTCTGGCTCCCTCTCACTGGCTATGTTAGTTTATTTCATCTTCAGTGAGGATTTAAGGGAGTTTATTTATGTGTGTTTTACTCAACTTTGAACTGACTATAGTATTTATTATTTGGTAAATCATGCAATTTTCAAAATGTCTTGGAATCTATTGTTGAAACAGTTTGAGCATTAGTTATTATAAAGGTTAATTTTTTGCACTTTTGTTAAAGTTTTACAATAACTGTGTGCTTGACAGGGTGAGCTTGGGTTTCCTGGTCTTCAAGGTAATATGGGATTCCCAGGGAGGCAGGGACCTGAGGGGCCTCCAGGGCCAATGGGCCCCAAGGTTAGTACAAACATTTACTGAGATACTTTAGGGCTTCATCTGGTTTGTATGATGAGTTTTAAGCTGCTGTTTTAAATGAAGTGTGAAAATGTTTATATTTTGCATGAGAAAAGTTAAGATCTTTAAAATGTATTGTTAAAATCTTAATATATGAAGTCCAGAATCATGTAGGGAAAGAAAAGCTTAAAATCCTAAATATGCCATCCAATTATTGTTATCTGTCTTAATATAAGCTGATTGCTTAGTACCTGATGTAAATGCCTTTATTAGCGTTAAGTAACCCTAATGTGGCTCGGCTTAACTAATAAATCGCCTATTTGAAAGAAAAAACACTAGATTTGTATTCCATAAAACATTTTAAGTCCATTTAAAAAAAAATTAATTTAACTGTGATGTTTTTGGGGTTTTTTTGTCTCTTAGGGAGATCTGGGTGAGTCCGGGGCTCCTGGATTGAAAGGAGTCAGAGTGAGTAACTAACCGTTAAAACTGTATGAAGTATATGGTGTCAAGTATAAGTTGCATCCTCTAATGTTGTCATCCCAACATTTTGAACGTGTTGCAGTTGTTGTCTTGTCACTAGAGGGTAAACCTATCTCGTGTTTGTGACTTTGCAGGGACCTCCTGGTCTGCCAGGTTTCCCAGGCAACCCAGGACTTCCAGTAAGTTGTGTAGATCTGCTTCCTGTTTCACACCCTGAATGCTGCCAAACAAACTGTCTCAAACTGTCTGTTTCTGCACCTCCATTCATAGGGCATCAATGGACATGACGGTCCACCTGGTGCGCCAGGTATCCCAGGATGCAACGGGACAAAAGTAAGCCATTTATATACTTATATATTTGTCACACACTTGTGTATTTGTCACATTATTTTCACCCTACTTGTGCCTTCTGGCTTTGTTGTGTTTGTGTTTCAGGGAGAAAGAGGAAGAGATGGAACTCCAGGTTTCCCTGGTCCTCAAGGAACACCTGTAAGCACTGACGATCGGCCTCCATCGATAGTGAAAAACTAGAAATTTTTCTAGGAAAAAACAGATTTATTTTGATCGAAACACTGGTTTGCTCTTTTCAAGCAAACCAGTGGAAGCCAGTTGAGGTGGTTCTTGGATAGTCACTAGTTGAGGTATTCTGGGGCAGACCCAGGAGATGTTATATATCTTGACTGGCTTGGGAATGACTTGGTGTCCCCCCGGATGAGTTGGAAGAGGTGGCCGTTTGGGCTCAGAATCCTGCCCCCGTGACCTTAACTGGAATAGAAATGATCTAAGCATTAATTTCCAGTTACAAATTATCTACAAGGCAGCAAAAGTAATGTTTCTAAATGCAAATAGTATCCCTGTGAGAAAATACAATTACTAGATGATTTATTTCTTTTTCATTCTTTTCTCAGGGAATGCCGGGACTTCCTGGAATGAAGGTAAGCTAAAATGTATTTTTCATGTTTTTGCTTATGAGTAAATGTGTCAAACAAAACAAGTTTTTCCAGTTTTTCAATAAGACATATTCTTTCAACTGTTTAAAATTATTTTGTCTCCTGCAGGGTGACCCCGGTGGTTTGATAGGAATTGTTCCCATGAAAGGAGAGAAAGGATATCCCGGCACACCTGGCCGACCTGTGCGTAGTGCATGTGTTTGTGAACATGCAGTCATGTGTTTATATATGCTGAAAAAAGTAGTAACAGCCTGAAGTAATACAATGAATGTTCTTCCCGCAATATTCATTCCCAGGGACAAACTGGCATCTCCGGACCTACTGGGCCTCCAGGACCTCCTGGCTATGAAGGACCCAGAGTAAGCAACCTGTGCAGTGATGCTCATCTTAAAAAAGCCATTCAAAGACTTAACTTTCTAAGAAATATTAGAAGCACATCTGTGTTCCTAATTATACAAAAAGCACCTTTAAGAAAACAGTCCTTCTAGATTTTCAATTAAATGCAGTTACTGAATGTGTTACTACAATTTTTCTTTGACTAACTTAATAACTGTTTTACAGGGTGATCCTGGCCCTCCCGGCCCTCCTGGACCGATGGTGAGATTACTGATCAGTACACTGTCAAGACTGATAAACTGTACAATAAAGGTTTCTGACTCGAGAAACTGCATGAGAGCATAACTGTTTGATCTCCTTATAGGGAGATAAGCTGGCCTTTGAGGGTGAGAAAGGAGAAAAGGTAAGATTTATGTTTCAAATAAATAAGAAGCAAAGAAGTTAAATGTTAAAATAGCATAAATAGAGGAATTTGACCTTTAGCAGAAAGCGTTCTGTTTGGCTTTTTCATGCAATTGTCTCGTGCTTGCTGCACTAAATTAAGAGGCAAACCCGGGTCAGCATTAGCAAATATACAAGATATAACAAATATCTCATTACAACTGTTGTTAATGATAAACTGTTACATAGCACGCTGAAGTTATTGCTGTACCATTTACCATGTCTTTTTATTAACCTTATTTTTTTAGGGTTCTTGTTGCCCCACTCACATCATGTTACAGATGTTTCTTTCTGTGTTATAACTGTATACTACATATGGAGTCAGAAATGGCACATTTAGACGAGAGCATAAAATACACCCAATGTTAGCAAGAAAAACTTGAATTTCAGCTTCATAGGTACTCTTAGACTTGGTAGACTACACTACACAGTGAGTCACATTAAATGTCCAATAACTGCACTGCAAATGCTTCAAAAACCTCCAATACTACATCTGCACAGTATCTTTAAAATTAGAAGGATCCTGTCTGAGAGTGATGCTGAACAACTAGTTCATGCATTTATTACTTCAAGGCTGGACTATTATAATTAATTATTTGCAGGCTGTTCTAAAAGATCTCTAAAAGTCCTGCAGTTAAGTCCTGCAGGTGACAGCTGTTGTGAGTTGGCACTATATGAATATACCTGAACTGAACAGACACATTAGCAAAAAAAACTTTGTGCCCGGAGCTTCATGGCTTCGTGGCTGAGCAGCTCCTCCATAGTCAATTACTAACTGAAATTACAAGTTTTAATTTGTTTTGATTGGCTGTTCTGTGTTTTTATTTACATTTATATTCGTAAGTATTTGACTGTGGCCCTTATTTTTATCTCCCCTGCAGGGTGACAAAGGACTTCAAGGCCCACCCGGCCCTCCTGGACCCACATCATTCGAGCAGAAAGGATCACAAACAGTTTTTCGTGGGCAACCGGTACTCAGCCACTCAACAGATATCGCTCTGTTCTTGATTAAACAAATCATTGCTTGAAATGAAAAAACAAAGATTACATAGATTCTGTTTTGTCTATTCTGAATATTCCTCTGTTTTAATTCCCTAAGGGGTTCAAAGGAGAAGCAGGGGAGAAAGGCGACAAGGTTAGTATTTTTACTTCAAAGACTAAAGTGTAAAACTTGCTATTATATATGCAAGCTATCTGATATCTGTTACATTGCTTTTGACACACTTGATTCCGTTTCAGGGCTCCTGCATCCCACATCTGCACGGCATCAAAGGCGATATTGGCCCAGATGGACCACCGGTAAGTGGCAATTTGTCTGTGTGTGTCATTACTGTTGGATGGTGTAATTGCGTAATACCTAAACTAATTTGTCCTTACGAAAAAAAAGAAACAATAAAATATGTTTTTCTGTAATTAAGGGTAAACCTGGCAAGGATGGAGACAATGGGCTACAGGTAACAATGATTTACAGCAATAACCAATCTAAATGCTGTTATCTTTTATTACATAACATATAATTGCTAAAGTACAAGATATTCTCACACAGGGAGAAAAAGGCGTTCCTGGAGCCCCAGGATACCCTGGTTTACAGGTAACTATTCCAGCTAATTGGATATTATAGTCAGTGCTTTAGTCTGAAAATGAATTTATGCTAAAAAAGGAATTATGAACCGACTGACTGTTTTGGTTCATTTTAGGGTGAAAAAGGAGAAAGGGGACCACCTGGTGGGGTAAGTGAATCTTCTCTTTCCCCTTTTTACTCTTTAAGTAAGATTATTGAAATGGAACAGTCCTTTCTTGTTTTGGGTGGTTATTGTTGAGGAAGTAGAGCAGGTCATCTACAAATCGGAAGGTTGGTGGCTTGATCCCTGGCTGCTCCAGTCTCCATGCCAAAGTATCCTTGGGCAGGAAACAGAGTGTGAATGGCAGATAAAAAGTACTTAGATGCAGAAAAATGTGCTTAGGTGAGAAATGAGACATGTCGTGTAGAAAAGTGCTATGTAAGAATGTCCAACTCACTGGTTTTAAGATAATTTCACACTCCCAGCTTTGTGGGAACAGTCTGGGGATGGCTCCTTGTTCATGTCATGTTGGGACATGACTGTGCACCAGTGCACAAAGCAAGGCCTATGTAGACATAGATGAGTGAATCTGGTGTGGGAGAACTTGACTGGCCTACACAGAGTCCTGACCTCAACCCAAAAGAACACTTTTGGAATGAATTAGAGCAGAGACTGTGACCCAGGCCTTCTTGTTCAACATCCGTGTCTGAGCTCACAAATGCACTTTTGGAAGAATGGTCAAAAACTCCCATAAACACTCTTAAACCTTCTGGAAAGTCTTCCCAGAAGATGCAAAAGGTGGACTGATATCACATTAAAGTTTATGGATTAAAAATGGGATGTCACTCAAGTTCAAGTGTATGACGGCTGTGAATATGATAAAGCGCAATTGTACTTTATTTAATTAATATATACTTAAAAAATAAACCTTAAAGCTCTTACCCCACAGAACAACACTGTTATGGTCATGTAATGTCTCACATCCACTAGTGTTCATTTTATGTGTAATATTTTGTCTGTTTGGCAGCAGAGCTCAGCTCTTCTGGAAATAATCTGCCACCCTCGTGTAGTCTCTGGAGGTAGACCAAGGTCTACTTGTTGTCATTGGAAAATTTGTGATTTTAAGAGTGAAGAAGAGCTTTTGTATTAGTACTTAGATCACCATATAAGGAGGTACAATTTAGAGAGACGATGACGGATCTTTTGCTGGTGTGGTTAGATCTTTATGGTGATTTTTGTCTTATGATGACTTCTACAAACTATTATTTGGAATTATGTGGAACGACTGTACAGCGTATACCTTTAAAGATTTTAGAAGATAAGATCTGTGTGGACAAGTTTGAATTAATTTTGATTTTTCTCTAATCCACACAGAGTCAGAAGTCCATATGGAGGGTCAAACATATACAAACTGTCATTTAAAACCTTCAATAAGCAGTGATGATGCTTCTCCAGTGTCTTAACTTGACAAGGCCACATGACTGGCTACAACTGTTAGTTTGTCTTTGAAGCATAAAAAGGATTAGCATAGATGTGGGTTCACCTACATAGATATAAGTGACATGAAACTTAAATATTAAAATCCTTTTTTAAATCCTCACATTATGCAATTTTATTAATTATGCAGGGTGTTGGCCCTCCCGGCGCTCCTGGTTCCGCAGGTTCAAAAGGAGAGAAAGGTAAAAGCATGACAAAATATGTTATCAAATACACAAAAGCACACTCATGAACTCCACTGTGAATCTGTGATCACTCCGCTTTTTCCCTTTCCTCATGCTTTCTTCTTAATCTATAGGTTTTCTTGGTCCTCGGGGAGAGCCAGGTCTACCAGGTATAAATAAACTCATAATCTTTTTTAAACAGCAAAACATGAAGCCTTCACATCTCAGTTATGAACACACTAATCTGAATAAGACACCTGATGACTTTCCTGTTTTGTATTTCAGGCGAACACATTGAAGGGCCTCGTGGAGAGAAGGGTGAGAAAGGAGAGGTGGGCGAAAAGGGAGACAGAGGTGTGGAAGGAGAGCCTCTTGTCGGACCTCCAGGACAACCGGGGAACCCTGGTCCTCCTGGACCACCCGGACCACCAAGTATGTCTGATCTTTAAATGATGCAATTATTTTATTAAATGACAATAAGGGAAACTTCAATACAATCTGTATCTGCCAGTGTTTTAACAATCTAATGTGCGTGTGTGTGCCTTTGTCTGTGTTTTCACAAGTCAACCCTGGTGAATGTAACATTCAGAAGGGGAATCGTGGCCCACCTGGACCTCCAGGGCTACAAGGGGAAGTGGGACAGAAAGGTAAGGACAGCAGCTGTTACTGGTGACATATCTGTTTGGAATAAATATAAATGTGTCTGTTTCCAAGGGATTGCTGAAAAACGCATCACTGTAAACCATAATTTTTTAAATTGTTGTTTCTGCAAAACTGTTTCAGGTGACAAAGGGGATACCTGTGTTCAGTGTGAAGGCACGAGCACACCTGGATTACCTGGTCCCCCAGGTCCTAAAGGAGACACAGGTGAGTTAAGTGTAGTCACATTCAAATTTGAAATATATTTTTAAAAAGGGTCATGTCCAATCACCAAAATCTGTGGCTCCGGACTACCATAAGGAGTCTTTGTCAGAGAGTCTGGAGAGTTTGCAGACTCGTTTGGAAATGTAAAAAGCCAGAAGCAGCAGGAGTAACAAGGGAACACACTAGGAAGAAAAACAGAAGCAAAGAGTAAGGGGAAGACAGACACGTTATATACACACAGAAGGGTAATCAAGGGAATTGGAGCTAGGTGAGGAAAACAAGACATAGCTGGACTCAGAAGAAGAGAAAAGGGAAAGTAAAACTTAAAGCAAGGCAAAAGGGACCGATAACTACAGTAGGAAGTGACAAAACAAGAAACACCAAACACAGTGACCGAGGCTAAAGATACAGGGAACAGAAGGGAAACAGGATAAACTGAATCAATAAATGAAAAAACAACTATAACCAGGAACTGAAGGTTCAGGAATAAATAAACTAAGGAAATAAACAAAACAAAAAAAACAAAAAGCAGATAAAAACACAACAAATGAAGACTTTGTCTTTTCCTAATCCCTTTTCCTTGGACTTGAGGAGAAACGTGAAGGAGAATGAGTAAAGAGTTGGGAAAAGCAAATTCAACAGCACCAACACGCATGCACATTTACCTTAGATGCTTTATTAGAGGTGTTGTTACAGTATTGTTTCATTCAGGTCAAATAAATGGGAACCACCAATAATGAGGTTGAAATTTTAAAATTAAATATTGTATGTGCTATAAACTGAAAGGTTTGCCCACTCTGATTTCCTTTAACTAAAGTTGATGATCACATGACATCTGGCCAAGACAAGAGCACTCTGACGAAAGCAAGAGTATCACTGTCAAAGTCTGTAATCAAGAAAACGCGTTCATAAATGTAAACACAGGATTTACAACCACAGTATGGAGAAAGAGACGAATGGCTCATGAAGCACGGTGGAGGCAATGTTCTGACTGCCAGCTGAACCGGGTCACTAACGTTTACTGATGATGCGACTGCTGATAGAGTAGCTGGATGCTTCTGAAGGCTATATCCTCTGCTTAGATAAATGTTAAATGCTGCAAAAAGTACAAACGGTAAATGACCCAAAGTATACGGTGAAAGTCACCCAGCAGTTTCTCAAAGTAAAGAAGTGAGATATTCTTCAGAATATGAAACTGAAAGCGAAGCGATTCACAAGCAACCAGTAACTGAAAGCAGCTGCAGTAAAGCTTTATGCAGCTGCAGGATTGTCCATAAACATCTGACCCTAACTATATTTTTGAACATTTATTTTGTTTTCTCATTTATTTAGTTTTTTCCCTCAACTCTTTACAGTTGTGGCATTGATTTCACCATTCCTTTTTTCTGTGTTTTACCCATTCAAATGAGTATTTAATAAATTAAAGATGTACAATGTCCATTTTCACCTGTCAGGACCTCCTGGTGCAGTAGGCGGTAAAGGACAAAAGGGTATTTCTGGACAACCTGGACAACCTGGACGACCTGTGAGCAGAATATTATTTGAGACACCAATGACAGAATCAGGCTGATTTTTCTTTCACAGTTTCACTGAGAAAAAACAGATCATGAACAGCAGTGTTTTTTTTTACCTGTGTGCAGGGTGCTCAAGGAAATCCCGGATTAAGAGGGGCTCCTGGTGCTGTTGGTGAACCAGGGGACATTTTCGTGGCTCCTGGTCTGAAGGGGGACAAGGGTCTGCCTGGTCGTAATGGATTACCTGGACAGCCGGGGCAGGATGGAATACCAGGAAGAGATGGTCCACCAGGATTTCCTGGCCTTAAAGGAGAACCTGTAAGTGCCAGCAGTGTAAAATTGCTGTGCAACATTTTACTATGGTCTCTGGATTGAATGGACGACAGGGCTTGGAATAGAAACCTAATTCTGAAAAAGCTAAGATGCTATTTAAAATATAAGGAAAAATAGAATGCAGTGCAAATCTCATAAAGTGCATACAATTTGAAGAAAAATTTTACCTAATTTTTAGTTTGATGGAAGCAACATGTCTCAAAGACAGTGGGGCAGGGGCACGTTTACCTCTGTGTCTCTGAGGAGACCAGCTGATGCACTTTTGGGACTTTTGTTCCATTATTGTCTCATATGGGATTGCAGCTGCTCGAGAGTTCTGGGTCATTTTTGTTGTACTTTTCGTCACATTGTACTGCAGGGAGATCAGTTCAGGACCTGGACTCTTCTACTAAGAAGCCATGCTGCTGTAATAGATGTGGTTTAGCATTTTCTTGCTGAAATATGCAAGGGCTTCTTGAGGGGAGCATGTGTTGCTCTACAACCTTTTAGCACTGATGGTGCCCTTTCCAGATGTTTAGTTTCCCAATTTTATAGGCACCAATGCAACTCAAAACCAGTCGAGATAAAGTCTCGATCGGATAACACGCCAGAGGACATGTCCATGACTCTCTCGCTCTCTCTCTAACGTGTCCTTTTTATCCCGGGTCATGTTGCTGACCTGTTGTCATTCAAATTGATTAGTTGCAAAATCATCGTACAGCTGTTTCCTTTTTGTACCACTTACTTTTCCTGCCTTTTTTTACCCCTTTCCTAATTTTTTGAGATGTTTCGCTGCTGTCAAATTCAAAATGAGCCAATATTTTGGTATAATAAAATGGTGCATTTTCTCAATTTTAGCAGTTGATATCTACTTTATGTTCTGTTGTGAATAAAATATGCATTTAAGGTATCAAGCAAACATTGTAAGTAAAGCAAACAAAGAGGCAAAATTGATTAATAAAATAAACACGACTAAGAACAACCTAAACGTTTCATGCGTAAAGCAATGACACTGGAGACTGAACGCTGAACATTACTGTTGCACAAATTCTGCATTTACATAATGATCTATTTCACACGATTTAACAATCTGAAATTTGTTTGTGTGATTGCTGCGCTCTCAGTGAAGTGTTTATTCGCTTTAACTTGTCGGCTTTTCTAAAAGAAAAGTGACAAACATTTTCACCAATCTTCTCCTCAGGCCAGAGAGGGCATCAAGGGTGAACGTGGACCAGATGGTGATCCTGGTCCTATTGGCCCTCCAGGAGAGAGGGGTCCCCCTGGTCTGCCAGGCTTTGGTCGACCAGGACAGACTGGAGATAAGGGCAGTCAGGGGAATCCAGGAGTTCCTGGATATCCTGGGCGACCTGGTAAGCATGAACTCTGAAACCCAGGCTTGTGATACTGCACTTGCACAGTGATTGATAACATACCTTGTGTCCACCAGGTGAGAAAGGTGAGCCAGGGATAGGTGTGAGCACTCCTGGTCCTCAGGGTGCACCCGGACCACGAGGAGAACCAGGCAGAGAGGGACCTAAAGGTGAGCAACATAGTCGACATGATTTCATTTAACTCCAATTAAAAACATGTTTTCTGTATTTGTTTATATTTTTGTGTTAATTAATACCATGGAAGGGCAAAATATGATCTAAAAAATTCATGTATATGTAAAAATAGTTTGTTTAGTTTACTATACAACATGTTGTTGGCTGCAGGTGACAATGGCCTTCCAGGAGACGATGGGTTGCCAGGTTTTCCAGGAGAAAAGGGTGAACAAGGACCTCCTGGGATTGGATTTCCAGGCCCAACTGGCCCTAAAGGTGAGTTATTTCATAATATTGACTATAACCTTCCTTTCTAAGTATCATGGAGCAAAATGTATACGGGGTATGTAGATGAGGTAAGCGATGGGGCGATCGTGGCTCAAGAGTTGGGAGTTCATCTTGTAATCGGAAGGTTGCCGGTTCGAGCCCCGGCTTGGACAGTCTCGGACGTTGTGTCCTTGGGCAAGACACTTCACCCGCTGCCTACTGGTGGTGGTCAGAGGGCCCGGTGGCGCCAGTGTCCGGCAGCCTCGCCTCTGTCAGTGCGCCCCAGGGTGGCTGTGGCTACAATGTAGCTTGCCATCACCAGTGTGTGAATGTGTGAATGACTGGATATGTAAAGCGCTTTGGGATCCTTAGGGACTAGTAAAGCGCTATATAAATACAGGCCATTTACCGTATAAGTGATACAGAACTTAGAGAAATATTTTTTTTCATGTTTGTAGGAAGCAGCGGAATTCCAGGAGCCCCCGGATTACCAGGAGAACCAGGAAGATCAGGAAAGGATGGCGGGCCAGGATCTCCTGGTCCACGTGGACCAAAGGTTTGTATTTGTCACCATTTATAAATCTAATTATACTTGTAGATTTACATTTACCATGATACAACAAAAGCAAAGTATCAGTAGATATAGAGCGATAATAACGTTAGAGATTTAACTCCCAGGTGAATCAGTGTCAGTGCTTATTTTGTATAACTTACAGGGTGAACCTGGACGGGGACTTCCGGGTCCCAAAGGTTCACAAGGCCACCAAGGAATTCCTGGCTTCCAGGGAGAGAAGGGCAACATCGGATTACCTGGTGTTCCTGGACGAGAAGGACATACAGGCCCACCTGGACCTCAGGGTCTCAAAGGTACGGCAGGATTATTACAAATTTGCTCTGAAGCTATTTTGCAACTAATTGATGCTGTAAAGTTCCATCTTTGGTACCAAGACTATTTTTTTCTTTTTAAAAATAGGTGATCTGGGACCTCCTGGACTTCCTGGACTGGTTGGCAAACCCGGTCCTCCAGGAAAAGGATTGCCTGGACCTCCTGGACTACAGGGGCCTCCTGGAGAGCCTGGTCCTTATGGTGAGCTACAACTCATCAGAAAAAATATTATTTTTCTTGCAAGATAATCTGTACCATGTCACAGAGAAATCCATAGGGCAAGATAATAAAACAATCATGGCTGTATGTGCAGTTTCAAGGTCCTGTGCACCCTGCTTTATTTTGACACTATAATAGAAAGCTGAAACTCAGAAGAGAAGCAAAGCAAATTAATGTGATTAGTGCTGTAGAAATCAGTTAAATTATATTATGTGTTCCCGTGTGTTTGCACATGTGTTTATGTGCGTGTCCTGTCCAGGTAGGGAAGGTGTAAAGGGGGAAAAGGGCTACCCAGGTCCTCCTGGTCTAGACATGCCAGGGCCTCAGGGAGAGAAAGGAGTCCCTGGGTTTCCAGGAGTACAAGGAACTAAAGGACTGCCAGGGCCTCCAGGTTTACCAGGCAGGGATGGACTCATTGGAAACCAAGGTAAGACAAACAGTTTTGTTTGGACATTTGTATGACGGTATGTTTTTTGCTCATTATACTTTTTATTTAAAGGGTCAGTTTGTGAAAAAAGTAAAAAATATATTTTTTAATGAACAATAATTTACAGTTTACAGTTTGTTTTTAGTTTGAATTATATCCACAGAAATGGTGAGCTTTACTGCCAGTTTCTCCAAACTAAAGAAAATAACCACAGAGCTTGGAATTAATAAACTAATGAGAAACTAATGAGAAAAGGGTTTCTGATGGAAAAGTTGAAGCTACATCCGTCGCATCACATTGCATTTATGTCATTTTAAAATCTGATTACGATGTAGTGTGTTTTCCTGATGTGACACAAGCTTATTTAAAGCATTTTCACCCATTTAATCTTCTAGGTACTAAAGGTGAAATGGGGTTAATGGGAACACCTGGAATACCGGGATATCCTGGGCCTCCCGGTACACCTGGATCTCCTGGTCCGAGAGGTGAGGAATGCCAAATATAAAAACTCATGTTTTTTCTATTCCATGTCTCACAAATTAGGCTATTTGTGGTTTATTCATCAGTAGCAGTTAATTTAAATTCAGTGTTTTGTGTAGATATAGTGCCAAACCACAACAACAGTCACCTCAATAGAAACGTCTTTTTCCTTCCATTCCTCTCAGGTGATCCTGGTCTTACTGGACCAAGAGGTGATATTGGAGAGCCTGGACTAAAAGGTGACAGAGGAGAGCCGGGTGTTCAGGGACCTCCTGGGAACATGAGTGATGTTGACATGGAGCACATGAAGGGAGTGAAGGGAGACAAAGGAGACATAGGTATAAAACAACATATGCGTCTTTTTAGAATTTTTTACATTTATTTATTTACAAACAAACCCATTTTTGAATCTGTATATTTGCCTATAGTTTAAGGAATATTTTTTTACTTTTAGGTACCCCAGGGACCAGTGGAGAGAGGGGCATACCTGGATTGCCAGGAGATCCTGGAATGCCAGGGAAAGATGGAGAGCCTGGATTACCTGGAAAACCTGGTGAGTTATCTGACCAGAACTTCAATTTAAACTGTGCTATTGCATTATCTTTATATGTGCAAATTTTTAAGCAAGTGTAATTGTAATGTTATTGATATTTTTCAGGTGACAAAGGAGACTCTGGCGAACCTGGAGAGCCTGGCGGTATGGGACCACCTGGACCGAAGGGTGGCACAGGGGAGATGGGAGTACCAGGTAGAGGCACACGGATAACACACAATCTGTGAGAATGAATGTATGGGTACAAGCCTGTAATAAATGTGTTACAGTCATTACAGTTTAAGTCCTATAAAAACACAAGTGCGAGCACCTGTATTAAGACCGTTTCAGGCAGGGGAAAACCTTGACTTACATTTCACTGTGATGAGCAACAGCTATGCACATTAAATTCATCGATTGTTAATGCACACATTGTCTGCTTTTGCAGGTCCATCTGGTCCAAAGGGTGTCAAAGGAGATTTAGGTACACCTGGACATCCTGGATTCAGAGGCACGGATGGAGAAAAGGGAGAAACAGGATTACCTGGTGAGCCAGGTATTGGCATCCCAGGATTTCCAGGACAAAAGGTATTCCACTATTTAAAAACTGTTGATTGTTACAACACTGATTCTATGGATACAGGCAGAAATTTGAGTCAGCATCAACCCCACAGTACAATACATATTAACAATTATTACATAAGTTGAGAAGACCTATGATGGGCTTTTGTAGCAAGTGTCATTCAATAATAAAAATCATTTCCAGTTTAACAAATACCGCTGTGATTTATAGTGAGGGCTTCTATTCCTATAATATTCCTATAATTTCAGTACTACAAAATGATTCCACCTTGATAGCCTGCTGCTGAATTTAAAGTTTGCTGACTTACAAAAATATGAACAGACTAATTTTTTTATGGTAGTTTCATTTTAACTGAGAGAAGCAGAATATCAGCAGCTTCTTCTTTAGCCACTCCTTTGTTTCCTTGCTGGCATCTTCAGTGTTCTGGCTGAGGAAAGGAGGTTCTCGGCCAAGGTTTTTATGATACATGGCCCTGCCCACGGCATAATGTTTCTACCTCCATGCTTGACTGTGGGGATGGTGTTCTTTGGGTCATGCTCAGATTTGTCCTCCTCCAAACACAGTGGGGCAAGCTTACATCTAACCACAGCGCTTTCTCCCAAGCCCTCTCTGAATCACTAAGATGTTCAACGGCAAACTTGAGACAGGTCTTGTACATGTGCCTTCTTATGTGCAAGATTTTAACCCATTACGGCATGGTATACCAATGATGTTCTTGGGGACTGTGGTCCCAACTGCCTTAAGATCATTAACAAACCCTTCCCATAAAGTTTGGGCTGATCCACAGCCTTTCTCTTGATCATCGTCATCCCATAAGGCAAGATCTTGCATGGAGCTGCAGACCGATGGTGACTGTTGGTCATTTCATATTTTTTCCATTTCAGAATAGTTGTCACCTTCTATTGATCAGGTTTACAAATCTTGTCCTTGATATCCTTTGCCAGGGACAAGTCCAAAGCTCACCTCTCTGGTCTGGTGGAGAGGCTGGAAGGGGACAAACTGATTCTGTGAACAGTTGTGCTTTATACGCAGCTGAGAGCAGGAGTATCTGTAATTGATTGACTGATTGATTGTAATTTGTGTGACACATGGGTACAGCCAATCTGTGGGAGCGGGTGGTTTGTAATGTATCTGGTACTTCGCTCAATGACACGCAAATCAATTTAAAACTTTTATGTGTTTTTCAGGATTTTTGATTAATATTCTGTCTCTCTCCATAAAAGCTGCTATAAAAATGAAACACTGTTTATTTCTTTGGAAGTGAGCAAACTTAAAATTTAAGTAAATCAAATAATTAAATACAAACGGTATTTGTCAAAAGTGTGAAGATGAAATGATCAACACACTCTGTTTCTCGTGTCCAGTGCAGGTCTGATGTTATTAACAGGTCATGATTACAAGGCTGTTAACTGACACTCAGCAGAGGTGGAAAGGAAAACATGGCAGTAGCTGCCATTAAATTTTTCATAATTATTCAGAGTAGTTCCTTAATATTAATGAGCCCTTCCATTTCTTTAATTAGAATTCCGGTTACCTGCTTTATTTGTACAGGGTCAGACTGGTGAGCCAGGATTCCAAGGACCAGCTGGAGATAAGGGTCAGAAAGGCCAAGAGGGCATGCCTGGCAAGCCAGGACTGCCAGGACCCAAAGGAGACCAAGGAAGCTCTGGGTATCAAGGTCAGATTTCAGTCTGGGTTGTCAATTTAGTTTTGCTTACCTGGTCAAATCAAGGTACAGTAGTCATACATGTTGTGTTTTAAGGTGTATTGTGATCTGTGTGTTGTGCAGGTCAGCCAGGTAGACCAGGGGACAAGGGTACCCCTGGACTTCCTGGGTTTGTAGGAGAGCCTGGTCAAGATGGCCGGCCTGGTAAGTAAGAAGCTTGTTTATCAAGCAACTGTGTCCACATATTTACATTACACTAATTTATTCATGGTTTAAGGCAATCGTGTGGGACACATTTGAGGTAAAAAATCAAAAATCAAAAATCCCTGAGTTGTGATTTTTGGATCAGTTAGGTGAGTGTGCCACTTCTCAAAACTCTCAAAGCGTGGTAACCTTGCTTGACCTTTTTTCACATCAGTTATATTAAGAAACTGGCTAAATTCTGAGTTTAAAGATAAGCTTTTGTGGTTTTTCTGATGAGCACTGACAGCTAAATGATATACGTGTCCCAGGCAAATTAGTGTTGTTGGAAATCAGCGAGTGAAAATTGTGACTCTTCCAGTTTGACACACAGAAACCTGTAGTATGTATACTTGTTGTTTTCCAGGCGAAACTGGCCTGCAGGGGCCTTCTGGTCCAAAGGGAGATAAGGGAGATTCTGGACGTGATGGAATCCCAGGGTCCACAGGAGAGAGAGGACAGCCAGGTTAGTCTGTAAGAAGTTAAAAGAAGAGTGCCAACCATCCAGTGAGAGAGTTTTTTACTCCACTGTAGGAAAAGAGCCTTCAATCATTTTTTTTTCAACATCAAAAGCAAAAAACCCCCCAAATACTCAAAAAACAAACAAACAAAAAATCATAGACGCTGTAAAAACAGACGTATCCTTTGGACTACATATTTTGAAGTATGAGCATTAGCACTGTGGCCATGGCCATGTTGTTATTAGGCACCAAACTGACCTTATTTGGATGAAAGGTTGCTGAGACAACGTTAGCAAGACACAAAATTCATGCTAAAGGAATCTCACTAAAAAAAATCTGAGGCAGAAATTTGATGGATGGTCTGTGCCACACAACAAGTCATAAAATTAGATAGTCCAATAAAAATGCTCCAAAAGGCACCAACAGCACACACTCAGTGAAGAAGTCCAGTGATGATGTTATGGATCAGGCCTTGCAGACATAATCAACCCCAGCTGTCTGTCAGGTGACCTATCAGCAGTAACTTCAATGTATTAAAATATATCCTGTATCTACCCCTTTTCTGCAGGTATGGCTGGAATAGGTTTTCCTGGTCCGCCTGGCGAGCTTGGCAGCAAAGGTGGGGGCCTCTACAACACTGATGTTTATATTGATTCAATTCATAGGACAGCAAAGTTTCATATGTTTTTTTTCCTCACTGCAGGAGACAAAGGCAGTCCTGGCTTTCCTGGCAACCCAGGTATTCCAGGTGTCCCTGGTGTGAAAGGTGATAAGGGATTTCCCGGCCCACAGGGACCTCAAGGACAGCCAGGAGAACAGGGTCCCTCGGGTTTCTCTCTAGAAGGACCTAAAGGAGATAGGGGAGGAACAGGACAACCTGGAGAAGCAGGTACTGTGAGATAGACGAGATACGGGTCATTTTTTGCTTCATGGTGATGGTAAAAAGGACTACTTATACTTTATACTCAGTTTAAGCAGTCAAAGCACTTTCTGCTACAAATCTCATTCACCTAGTCGCACACACATTTTCTATACCTAAGCACTTTTATGTAATGCTCACACACTTCCACTCTGATGGATGCATCAGGGGCAACTCCGGGGAAGTCAGGGCATAAAAAGTGCATAAACATGGTTATTTATTCCAAATACTGTAGTTAATAGATTAAAAAAAAAACTTTCTTTGTCTTTATCAAACAGGAATCCCAGGACAACCAGGACCTGCTGGTTTTCCGGGCAGAGATGGACAGAAGGGAGAGAAAGGAGATCAGGGTCTCCAGGGTTTCCAGGGAGAGTCGGGAATAAAGGGGGATTCTGGATTACCTGGACTGCCGGTATGCCATAAGGCTGTTTTCAATTTGAGCTTTCCTCTTGCTTTAAACATTAGATAATGCTCCTTCATAGGAGAGGGAGCCATTAAAATTACAATGGCAACAATATTTATGTTTTTGATTACAGGGAGCACCTGGGCTTCCAGGTCTTGATGGACCGAAGGGAGAGGTAGGATTACAGGGTGTAACTGGCTTCCCAGGTGAGTGTATTCAGAGTGATATATTTGTGTGTCATGTGCATCTGTTCAAGCAATTATGGAAAGAAATGTGCAAAAATACATGTATTTTTACACAAATAATTATGGTAAAACAAACATTTACCAACCCTAGGACAAAAGGGTGAAGCTGGAGACCTTGGATATAGAGGAGAAGCTGGAGACAGAGGATTCCCAGGCGAAAAAGGTAACACAAGAATGAAACAAACTTAGCTGTGGTAATATTGATGTTATTAAATGTTAATGTATTAAATGTCTTTGAATTAAATATTTATGTCCTATTTTAGGTAACGAAGGCCCTCCTGGTCCTCCCGGCCCTCAAATGTTCATAAAAGGAGACATTGGCTTCCCAGGAAATCAAGGTTTACCGGGACCTCAGGGGCCATCTGGGCTCCCAGGACAGAAAGGAGATAGAGGTGATGGTTATGAAGAAATATACCCCATTTAACCCTCTGTCACACAACAGCTTGCTCCTGCTCGCCTTTCACCCACACCCATTTTAATAACGCTACCATTTTTCATTCATTTTTCTCAGGTGTGACAGGTTTTCCAGGGCCAAAAGGCGAAGAAGGTTTCCCTGGATATAATGGTCAGAACGGGGTCAAAGGAGAGCCTGGCTTTCCAGGGCCACAAGGTGAGACAGTCCACGTGATTAATGCACGGTGTTGGTGCTCTTTGCTCTGCTGCCATTTTTTTTGTTCTACTGATTTCTCTATATCTTTAGGACCTAGAGGACACCCTGGCCCCCCTGGACCTAATGGTGTGCCAGGCCCAGCTGGTCCACCCGGCCCCTCGTCCATGGATCACGGTTTCCTTGTAACACGTCACAGCCAATCGGTGGACATCCCATTGTGTCCCGATGGAACCTCTCTCATATATGATGGCTACTCCTTGCTCTACGTCCAGGGCAATGAGCGCTCTCATGGGCAAGACTTAGGTGAGACAATATGAATAGAAGGAAGGCCTCAATATAAAGCAGGGACATAACGGAAAAGAGGACAAATACTAAAATAAAAAACAAGCTTAGATTTGTGCGTTCATTCGATATTCTCTTGGCTTTGCGTTTTAGGTACGGCAGGCAGCTGTCTAAAGAAGTTCAGCCCCATGCCCTTCCTCTTCTGTAATATCAACAATGTGTGTAACTTTGCCTCCCGTAATGATTACTCCTACTGGCTCACCTCACCTGCGTCCATGCCCATGAACATGGCACCTATCACTGGTGAAAACATTAAACCCTTCATCAGTAGGTAAGTGACGATTTCTTTACACACTGCTGTTTCACATGTGTTTGATGCTTGTGTGTCAATCTGAGCTGTTCTCATATGAATTTGTGCACAGGTGCGCTGTATGTGAAGCTCCAGCCATGGTGATAGCAGTTCACAGTCAGACCATTATGATCCCACCGTGCCCTGGAGGCTGGGACTCTCTGTGGATCGGCTACTCCTTTGTTATGGTAAGACAGCTCTGGTCTCTCAAATATATTTGTCCACCATGGATGAATAAGTCATGGCTATATAATAATGACTCTTAAATTCAGTCACCATGAGCATTTTAGAAATGTAATTATGAGTAGTGCAAGGTTGTAATTGCTGCACTGTGACAAAGAGGGCTGATATCTGCACAAGTGTTGAATCAGTTAGCGGCTGTGAAGCAGATCACAGTCACCCAAGGGAAGCACTTCTGTTTTCTGTGCTGTCTATATTTGCTGACCACAGAGAATGAGATCAAGCTGCGTTCCCTGGGTGTTGGCTCAGTACACTCCATTATAAACTGCAGTATTATTCATTGCAGTCAGTACTCCTTCAATCAAAAGTGGATTGTTTTTCCATTTGTAGTAATTTATATTTGGCAGGGTGGAGCAGGTGGAGATGAGTGTCAGGGGGTGATTTGTGACAGAAGGATAGCAGAAAGAGCGAAAGGGAAGGTTTGCAGATGGTGGCACTGAAAAGGGGGGGGTTGCTAGCTTAGGATGCTAAGATGTTAATTGGGAGTGATTAGAATGATTAGAAATGATGTTATCAGAGTTTGACAAAAAGGCGACTCTCATCCAAGAGGCTTCTTCAGTTCTAAAACCTCTCGTCAAGCTCCTAAGACTGCAGTACCATGACCTGGATGACTGAGAACCTACTCAGACATATATCAGGACGACAGTTCAGGGTGAGCAGCTTGGGGACAAAGAGAGGTAAGGCTGAGGCATGTGCAGAGGAGGAATAGGGCAGTTTTTGGACAAAGTATGTTAAAGATGGAGCTGCCAGACAGGAAAAGAGGAAACCACAGAGAAAATTCATGAATGTAGTGAATGAGGACATGCCGAGAGGAAAGAGTGAGATGGAGGCAGATTGTTCACTGTGCTGATCCCTAAATGGAGCGACCAAAAGAAGAAGAAATAATTTATATTTAGCAATATGCCTGTGTTCTGCACATACATGTAATACTAAACCCCTGAAAGTTAACAGAATTACTTAAGTGAGAAATAGTGTGAACCTAAAAGAGCTGAGGCGAAGGGGGGTTGCAAAGCAGCTTTCAAACCCAACAGCATCTGTGGAAAGATGCTTAAGTAGCGTGCTCTATATGAGGTATGACAAACACATCTTATCAGCTGATGTGGGATGGCAATGAGATCAGCTGATACAAGACTTTGCTTGTTTTTGTAAATAACAAAAGCCAGCAAAACTCTGTTAGTTATTGCCTTATAGATGTAAAAGACCAGTCATTAATTTGCACTGCATGTTGTCGTGTTTGTGTAGCACACCAGTGCTGGTGCTGAGGGTTCGGGCCAGGCTTTGGCTTCTCCCGGTTCCTGTCTGGAGGAATTCCGCAGTGCTCCATTCATCGAGTGTCACGGTCGAGGAACCTGCAACTATTACGCCAACTCCTACAGCTTCTGGCTCGCTACCATTGAAGACAATGAAATGTTTACGTAAGGCAGAACTCTGACACGCAGGCACTGAATTTCTTGACTTTTAAAAAATTTTTTAATTACTCAACAACTTTGAAAAATGCTGTTTTTTGCTGACCTTTAAATTCATGACCTTGCTCCAGTTTATTGTAAAACGTGCAACAGTATTTTTGGATCTGCTTATCACTGCAACAGACTTCTGACAACACTCAAGCAGAGGTTCTAGTGATTTTGTGTGTTGGTAGTGGGCAGTGAGACAAGCTTATCAGCCTGATATTGTTAAGTTATCATCACATTTCCTTCAAGTTTACATCATAAGCGTATAATATTTTTTCACTCCCCCTCCTTCCAGGAAACCCGTCCCAGCAACGCTAAAAGCCGGCAGCCTCCGAACACACATAAGCCGCTGTCAGGTTTGCATGAAGAGGACATAAGCAGCAATACCAAAGGCCTCCGTTTTACCGTGAAGAGCAATAAGGCGTGCGTTGACGTCATCGACTTGGCTTTATTTCCCGTTTTCTAAAGGATGGTGCTATTGCCCTGCCTGGCATGTAGGATAGGATCACGGCCAGAGACTGAAACCAAACCACAGAGACCAAGCGGCCGTTTGCTCCATGCAGAAACACACAATCACAACATGTTAAGTGTGGCACCCAGTTTACCACTGCACTGACATGCCCCCTGAACTGGTAAACTGGTGTTAATTTTGAAAGGGCTGTGTGTGTCAGTCAGGTGCTATTGAATCTTGTGTGCCTTTTTCTTTTCGTTGTTTTTATTTCCATTCCCTACCAGTGTTTCAAAGATATAGCAACACAATATGATATACGTTCACACCTTAGTTAAACCCTACTAATGTAAAAGCTAGGACTTACCACTGGTTACAGATGCTTGCCATTTATACCGCCATAAAATTGCAGACACAGACGTATGCTAATCACTCTGTTGTAAATACGACGCATTCCTTCTTAACATAGTTCAACATACTCGCCTCAGGTTATTGATGAGTTACTTTGTGTGTTATTAAGCCCATTTTTATTTATAAGATTTCTGAGAATATGTTCGACGTGAGTTTATCTGAGATGCCATATATCCGAAAAGAATGTGTTAATGCGTGAAAACCATCGCCTTATTAACATACAAAACAGCACTGAAATAGCATTACCAGGCATGTGACTGTGTGTGTGTGTGTGTGTGTGTGTGTGTTTGTGTGAGAGAAAACAAGATTTGAGTGGCTTGGAAATGGCATGCGTGTTGCAATGTCTACATATATTGTTGCACAACCCTGTTGTTAACATGACAAATGCACACAAAGAAATAGCCAAGAAAAATTCATCCTTCTTGTGTTTTTTCTCTGTACAAATGTTGTTTATAACAGTTTATAACAGTTGTGTTTCCAAGAATTTAACCCCTTAAGTGAAACATATCCTCATCATCTGTGATCCTAAGGAGATGCACGTGTATAGATACATAAAATGTATTTGCAGTTTTGGATGTGTACTTGACTGTTTCCCTTTGTGAACTTCTTTTTTGTCATTCCTGTTTATTTAGTGCAAAGTGTAATCCTCTCTAAAGGTCATGATGTTGGTTCTCTCCGAGTACTCTGGCTTCCTCTCACACTCCAAAGACATGCACGGGGTTCGGTTAATTGGTGATTCTAAAGTGGCCGTAGGTGTGAATGTGAGTGCAAACGGTTATCTGTTTCTCTGTGACAGACTGGCAACCTGTCCAGGGTGCACCCCGCCTCTCTGGGACAGACTCCAGCCCAGCTGTGACCCTGAATTGGACAAACTGAAGAACCACGGATGGATCGATGGGTCATGATTTGATGGTTACGCAGTCATGTCGAGGACATATAGTGCCAACGCAGGTTAAAATCCTTTAAAAGGTCTTAGCATAGAGTTGTGTAGAGTCGCTTCTTTATGTACAGCATCTGGAGAAAATTTCATGCGTATGTTAATCTAGGAAAGCCTGTTGGACCTCAAATGATCTCCGGAGCGCCGAAATAGCTTCAACAGCTCTGAAAGGGACATTTCTGTGTCCCTTTCAGAGTTTTTGAAATATGCAAAGTTAAGGCAATGACTGTACACTGACTGCAACCTGTTTTTGTTTGAGTATATGCCATAGCTGGGATAAAGTGCTCAAAGACGTTTGTAGAGTATTAGATTTATTTTCCAGCGTTAAGCAAGCCTTTCCTAACAGTGATTACCAGAACAGAAAATACTTTTTAATATTTCACATCCAAAACTGTGTAATTCCTGAAATAAAATGATTTGTAGAAATTTTCTTTAATTATTATTTTGTGTTTCCTGTTTCCAAGCCAACATTTTTAACGCAGTACTCCAGAAACGCCACTAGAGGGCAGCATCAGCATACACTGTGAGCAAGTTGCTGCTTTCTTATACCAAAGCTCCCAGTATGTGTGACTCAAAAGCTCATTTTGTTTTTACTAGTCACTAGGCAACAGCAGGCAGCAAAAGCTTACTCCAGATATATTATGACCAATAAATTAAATACAACGTTTGCAGCAACCCTTCTACAGTGTGGTGCAGCCACTACCTCAGCACTTCTGCAGGGACTGTGGCCAACAAACCCATTCACCCCACGAAAACACAAACGGATCAATACGTTCTGCAGAGAACCAGATAACCCCTCCTTTCAACTCACGTCTCGTCTTTCATTTATTACCGGAATCCTATCCCTTGTTTCCTTTCTTGTCACCAGACAGACAAACACAGCCCTTGACCCCTAGCTGTCTTCATAAACATGTCAAACGGGGCCTTGACCTCTGACCGATGAGAGCAAGGTCATTCAGGTGGAAGTCAGGCTGGATGGTCACAACACACCAAAAGGTCTAATGGTCAAATAGCGCACACAACATGTAGCAACGGGCCGAGGACCATGATTATTTGTTACAAAGATAAGCACATGTGTGCACTTTAGCCAAGGACCTCACTGAGGAGAAGTCACTGGGCTTTTAATATAACCCACTAAGAACATTTGCCACTGGTTTTTAAAGTAAGACTAACGCTTTATTTTACACATTCACAAGAAAGAACAGAAGAATTTTGTTTTGGAATTGAGAAAAAACTGTTGTTTATTAACCTTTAATTAATGCAGTATGCAAATTAAATAGTGAAAATTGGTTCTTCTGCATTTAAGTTAACATATCATTATCGCCTGAATTGAGCTATCATTTTTGTTAAAGTTATTTCTTAATTTTGGAGACTGAATCAACTGGTTGTTGGCGATATTTATTTATTCATTTATTATTCATTAATGACTGAATGTAACATACAAATACAAAGATACACATAAACACACACAAACAAAGTCAATGTCATGTGGCTGGGGAAGGTAATCAGCTTTGCTAAGGGGCTTTAAAGTTCAAAATTAACGCCATTAGGATTCTTAATACTGCTTGTTGTTTGCTAACACTGCTTGAGACTCAACTTAAGAGTTACAATCTCCTGCAGAGAGCTGGGCTTTGAGCCAGCTTAAACTCCACCATGTGCATGATGTTTTTTTGGATGGAGACAGTGTCCTGCTAATATATGGTGCCAATGAACAAGGTGCATTTTAAATACTGGTTTTTGTTAGCACCGAAATGTTAGTTTGTGAGGAATGAATGTTTTCTTGTACTTAAATGTGCAGTGTTTGGGAACCTGTCCGGATTCTTGTATCACCGTGACCTTTCTCCCGAGTGGATCAGTGGCAGAGTTCAGCAACTTTACCGAAGCTTAGCCAAATACAGATTAGCCTCAAAAGCCATGCAGGTGTCTCACACATACTACTCATGCAGCTGCAACACACTGTAAACCAAGAATGAGACTGACTAAAAAAAACAAACATCTTATTAACACTGCTTGCCTTTTCTGCAAAAAACTAGAATGCATTTCCGTTTTCATTTTGGGAATAAAAAGTCCCAGAAAATGATTTTAAATATAGGTCTCTATAAGGCTGCAGGCTACAGTTTGATAAGTTGGGATGATTGCACCGCCCCCCTGCTGAAAACAATAAAAAAAAAGCTCAGTAAAACTCATAATGTTGATGTAATGTTTCTTTTTTTTTTTTTTACTTACAATATATTTAACAGTAAATTAAGGACTATTTATCATGTTTCTCATGACCCTTGCTCTTTGGTCGCTGCAATCACTGACGCTTTTCAGTCAAAAGAGAGCTCTAGACCAGGACAAGTGCCAGTGATTGCTCTGGTTTTTTTTTTTTTTTTAAGTGTTCTAATCATTTATTTTTTACTATTGGCTGCTGATGCTATTAATGGCTCCACACTGGCTGGACTCTTACACATCACACAAAAGGATCAGGACTTCACATTTGAACAGCTTGATTGTGTTTTTGTTAAAAGCTCCGCCACAAAGTTGTTTTCATTGCTCTGCCTGATTAGACCTCCAGTCAGGTGGAAGTTGAGTGGAGCTATGCTGGGAACTGTTTGACAACCACCTTATTAATTAGAATGACACTGTAAAAGTGGTGCAACAAAAAGTCAACACCCAGCCCTGAGGGTGTGATCTGACTGTTTATTTCATTATTTAATTTACTTTCATGTTTTGGCATAAAGCACCTTGGACAAGAACTAGAACTGGCCATAGCACGGCTCTCAGGTTATTAACAGCTTCTTATCAAGCACTTCACTGCCTTGAACGTCTGTCGCTGTCACTGTCCTCCTCCACTGCAGCCATCCTTTTGTTCTGCTGTGAAGGACATTAAGGTATCTCTTGAGTGAGGGCTAAAATATATATATACTCTTTTAAATGGCTGTACTTTGGAAAGCCTTGCAATTTTGAGTGTCAGACTGTGTGGAGAGAAGAATAACAGCAAAAAAGCGTCACTGCTCTTTTATGCGGTCGTTTATCTGACCCTGCTCCTCACTGAGATGAATAGGGAGTGAAATGAGGACACTTTTAAAACAAGTGGAGGATGGACATCAGGAAATTCAAAAAACAGAGATTCAGAATTTGATTTAATGTGCATATAAACCACTAAACCATGCATGCTGTGTACTTTATGCTCACCAGCCACTTTAATTAGGTTCACTGGTTCAATTGCTTGTCAGTGCAAATATTTAACCATCCAATCACATGCCAGCAACTCAGTGCAATTTATTCATGTAGACACCTGCTGAATTTCAAACTGGGCATCAGAATGGGGAAGAAAGATGATTTTAGTGAGTTTGAACATGGTTGTTGGTGGCAGATGGGCTTGTCTATTTCAGAAATTGCTGATCTGTTGCAATTTTCCCACAAAACCATCTCTATGGTTTATGGAGAAAGAAAATATCTACTGTGCGGCAGTTCTCTGAGAGCCAGGGGCCAGAGGGGAATGGGCAGACTGGTTTAAGCTGATAGGAAGGTAACAGTAACTAAATAGCCACATGTTAAAAACAAAGTGTGCTGAAGAGCATTTCTGAACATGCAACACATTAAACCATGAAACATCAGGAGAAGACCCCACCAGGTACCACTAGTGTCAGCTAAGAACAGGAAACTGAAGCCACAGTTCACACAGGAACAACAAGCTTGCACAACAGAAGACTGGATGAGTTTTCATTTCTGTAACAACTTTTGGATGATAGGCCTTGTATCAGGAGTTCAGCTTGGTGGTGGTATAATGGCGTGGGTGCTATTTTCTCTGCACATTTTGCGATCCTTAGTCCCAGCTGAGCATTGTTCAACTGCTGTTGACAATCAAAGTAATTTGGTTTATTTATGAGACACAACTAAAGGAAAGCAAAGGCATTATCTTTTTATTTGTGGCCAAAGCTTAAACCCAACAAGAATCCTTTGATGTGCAGTTTATCATATTGCTTTATCACTTTTTCAATTTACAGTCTGCATCTTTTTGCAGCTCCAGTCATCTAGCAGTGGCTTTGTAATGCTGGGCAACTCCCTCATTCCCATAGACAGCTGGTTTATGGGGAAGAGGATCAGGTGTTAAGAGGCCTGATCCTCCTTAACAGTGCACGGTGCAATCTTTGCAGCTAGATGTTATGTGCCATGGGGAAAGTAATAATTTTGCCTCACACTCAGCTGTAGGGAATCTGGGGTTTAATATACTATTAGGATCCTATGGAGGCTATAATCAGATTATTGTTATGCCTCTCTCTCTCTCTCTCTCTCTCTCTCTCTCTCTCTCTATCTATCTATCTATCTATCTATCTATCTATCTATTTTGCTAACATAAGTTGTTATTAATTTTTGTTGTTTATATTTTCTTGTACCGAATTCACAGAGATCAGCAAACACGTCGACCACAACACACAGACACGTTCATCTCAGCACGATTATTGGAGATGTAACTCCATCTGTAGAGCCTGGCACTCATGTGAGGTCTGATCACGATCTCAGCATGATCGGAAATCTGATGTTCTCACATGGAGCCAAACATGGTGCTTCCTCTTCCTCTTCCTCCACAGACATTTTAAGTCAATGCACAGTGTCCACTCAGAAATATGGAAATAGCGTGGCAGTGTATGAATGAGAGGAGAACAGTACGCCTCCACAGTCAAGCGGAGGAGTAAAAAAGAAGAGTGAACGTCACAGTAACAGAGAGTGCGTGGGCACAAGAGGAAGAGTGGGAGTGAAATTGTGGGAGGCATTCCAGTACTCTCTCAATCTGTCTTTTATCTTTATTCATCTCAGTTAAATAACTCTTACACATTTCAAATAACTCTTCACTCTTCCCTCACTGCCATACTCTTCGTTTATTGCAGATCTATCAATTAATTAGTACTTTGAAATAACCCCCTTTCTATGTATTTTTGGCTGCCCACTTATTTCCCATGGGGTTGCCACAGCGGATGGATCTACATGTTTTGGCACAATTTTACATTCCTGACATAACCTTCTCATTTATCCAGGCTCAGGACTGATAAAAGGGCTACAACAGCTTACGACCCCATGAGGCTGGGTTTGTGCCTCCTGATTTCAAATCAAGGATATTTGGATATTTTGCGTATGGTTAACTATTATGGAGCCACATTACACTCGCTTTCCACAAAGCAGTATTTTCTTTTATTCATTTACTTGTTTCACCACAACTTGTCAAAGAGAACAAAACAAAAACAAAAAAAAGGACAAAGGATTGTTGGGTGTGTTGCATTACAAATGAACATTCTCCTGTAAATACACTTTTTATATAACAGAGTAGTAAGTGAACATGTTGTCAGTTGCATAAATTCTTTGATTTTCTCCAGAATGGATCAACAGAATCAAACATCAAAGATGCCCTTTCCTGCTTGCTACAATCAGCTGACTTCATTTTTTATGGGTAATGAAAGTCGTGGTAATTTGGGGCTTTGAATGATTTCTTTGAAATGTTCTTTTTCCAGGCTGGAATGATTTTACACCATCTTTATTCTGAACTTTCTCTAAGCCAAAATATACATACAGGTTCAAATATGTGCATACATTCACTGAACCTTTTAATAATTGGTGCTGAGAGTTCTACAATGTCTTTTAGCTTGACAAGACCAAAGCTTCTTGTTAGTGCTCGTTGTTAACGACAACTTTTAGTTTCTTTTTTTCCAGTATAAAAAGGATTTGTTTGACAGTGGATTGACCAATACTCAGAATAATGGGAAAGTCCACAGAACTCAGTGAAGATCTAAGAAGGACTCTTAGAGCCATTTCTAAACAACTCCAGATTCTAAGATCATCAGTTCAAACAGCTGCGTGTAAACAAGTTATTCAGATGTGTCAACAATTTTCTGGAGGAAGAAGATCCAAACCTTGGATGAAAGGGAAATGTTCGAGAACAACCCAGCAACCACCAAGGCCAAAGCCTGCCATCAACTGGAAACTGCTGGAACACCAGTGTCACTGTCCAGTGAGTGAGTATCATGTCAACACAGACTAAGAGTACTAACCAAGAAAGAAACCGGACACCTACAAGCGCAACTGAAATTTGCAGGTACTTACATTAGCAGCCAAATGCTTTCTCAAGAAAAATTCTAAGGTCAGACGAGACAAAGACTGAGCTTTTGGTCGCATGACATGAAGTATGTTTGGAGAAGTAAGAAATAGAACCTAAGAACATTATATGACCTATTAAGCATGGTGGTGGTAGCATCATGCTTTAAGACTTATTTTGTACAAATATTAGTAGGGATATATTTATATATTACAGCCTGCATTTTTACTTTTGACCCTGAATTAGTGAAAATGCAAAACCTGTGTTTGCTGTACAAACACTTCACTGTGAAAAACAAGCAGTTCACTGAAATCATTAAAACCCACAAATTACCATGACATTCATACCCACGATGAGTCTATGCAAACTTCTGACCATGACTGTGCGTCACAATGCCTCTGAGACCATGTTGTGGCATAATGCAAAAGAAAAGCAGCCAGCAAGCATTCTAACCAGAGGTGGTAAATGTCCAAAGAAAAACCAAGGGAGTTAAAAAAACTAACTATGTTTACTCTTGCCTACACTGCAGATTGGGGACTTTGCATCCACATCTAAACCGGAAAATGAGTGGTCTGGGGTTAAAGAGGAATTCTGGAGGTGTGGGAAACACTAAGGTTGTTTGCAGTGTGGCATGGCGAAAATAATCACTTCAGCTCAATTTACCAGAAATAAGCAGATGAACTATCATGGCTGACCGCCCAACACTAAAGTCTGTGAAGCTGGTTTAATTCAGCGATGTCTGCTACCCTTGATATAAACTAACACTGAACATGAACACCAAAGCTGCTGTGCACCAGTCTAACATAGTGCATTAATGTAAACTTTACCACAGTACTGGAAACTGACATGTGTAACTTACACTAAACTATGCAATAACAAAAAGCTGGCGCGCTTTTGTTTTGCAGGATATTTCACAATAAAAAAAAGCTTTAGTAACTTCTCATGTATAAATCTGATATCTGTTCAAAATACTCTAAAACATTACAAGTAAGATTTAAATTTCCAGTTTATCAAATGTCACTGCCCAGCTTTCAAAATAACCCTCGTCTTCCTCTGCTGTCCTGTAATTTTTACATGTTTCTCCATCTCTGAGTGAACTTATCTCACAGTCTGGGAAATGCAGCAGCTGTACATTTATAGCAAACACACTGTGTGGAAAACTGCACAAAGAAACTGCCTGTCTTTGCGGATATTTGCTGTGCTGTTTGAAATGTTGAACTTGCACCTCCTTAAAAACCTTAAAAAAAATGTTATTCTCTTTATGCTTGGTCCTCTTCTGTAACACTAGCTTGATCCTGAAGTACAGGGACCACAACTTATGGACATCTGCACTAAAAACACCAATCTGGACGATCCTTTTGTCTTTTGCTGATTTTATCTCTTCTTTTGTGATAAACAGTGGCGATGAAGAAGCTAATAAGTATGTCTTTCATGTGTTATTGTTCCCCTCGTTTAGGGTAAAATCAGTTTGATGTTTAAAGGCAATCAATTACACAATATAACTGACCTCAAATCTATAACACCTCAAAAAAGGTGTAAAATGGTTATTGTTGGTTTCCAGGGTGTAAAAAGGCAGCATCCAGTGCTCCTTATTTCAAAGATCTTGGCTTCAAAGGATTGTGCTAAAGCTGCAAATCAGAGCTTTAAATGAGCTTCCGAATAAATCAGCGGGTGATATCACACCTCTCAATGTCCATCTTTATATGCGGCCTATGCTTGGCAGGAAAGTGAGCATAAAATGGTGAAAGCTATTGTCACATGTATGTTAGAATTTGCTTGGAAGAAATGCAACATTCAGGAAAACTATTGTGTAAAATGACTGGCAGTCAACACGCGACGGTCTGTTTGGCCCTTCTGGACCATCAGCATGATCAGATGGTTGGCATTCATGGACTGCCCATGTCCAGCACAGGGAACAGAGGATGGGACATAGTGTAGGTGGGTGTCAGACAAAAAGGGGGACTAGAGAAATCTCCACAGGAATGAAGGCATGTAGGAAGACATGGCCAAACCAGCCACTTTCAGAGACTGCATGCCATCCAATTTCAACCTGGATCTGGATTAGACTCCATTCCTATGCATGTGCTCTGAAATATGCAGAGGAATGCATCTATATGATTACATCCTTACGGATGCCTCGTAAACAGGGACAAGAGCATAGGAGTTTTGATGCATGCATCCTTCTTCTTTGGTTACACAGACAGGAGGAAAAAAGGTACACTCTGTACAGTCCAGTCTTCACACCAGTGAGGAATAGTGATTAGGTACTATTCTTTCGTGGGTGAAGTGTGAACATTAGCAGCCAAGGCTGTGAAGACTCAGTTAAAATTACATTTTTATTAAAACACAAGTTTTCCTTCTTTTAATATATATACAAAATTAACAAGGACATGGAAATAAATAAAAACACATAGTACTCTGACATTCTCATTCTCATCTATGTCTGACCTTTGTTTCATTCACAGTAAAACAAAAAGATGGCAGCACTATCGTCAGCATTTGTAACCTCTTCACGTCACGATGTTAAAATGATCGGCTAATGATAATTCAACTGCAAGCTAAGGAAAAATTATATCATATTAAACATGGCACTGGCATCTGTCTTAATGTCGTTTTCAGCGTAAAAGGTTGGGGTACAGGTCTTGGCTTACTGCACAATGTGCACAGTCTGTTTAAAAGACCACGCCGTCCCTTACATTTCAATTTATCCGTAGGCAAAAAAATGTACAGCCGCGCATTGTACTTACTAATAACCTTTTACAATGTTTCATGCTAAATTACCTCGGTTAATACTATCAGCAGGATCTCTTATTGACTTGGCTGCTTCATTTACACGATGAGTGAAGTCTTCATCGACCTCAAGGACCATTAAAAAATGTGTTTCTACTAATAGAAGTGCAGCTACAGCAGAGAAAATGGCTGAGTGTGTGACACTAACACTTGCACTAATCTTAGGAAATACTTAAAGACAAAGTTTAAACATAAAGATGTGTTCTTTACTTTCACTTTAATAATCTGTACGTTGGACTAAAAGCTGCACTGACATATTAGCAGAGCTACACGAAATCGCCAGTGTCCTGTGCTATATTGTGTTGTGCCCCGTGTTATCCGATGGCATTGCCTACAATATTGTTTGCTCTTTCGGATTGCTGATTTTCTCAGCAGCTGCTGAATTATTGAACAAAGCTATCATTACACCAGCAGACCAAGTATTTACAATACTATTAGGGCCTGATGTGCCGTAAATGGACCTTTCCATTAGCTGCTGTGAAGGCCAGAGTAACACCTGCATCAACAAAAACACACGCGTGTGCGCTTGCAGACACGAATGCTGTCACACCGTTATTGTGGGGCGACCCTCATGGGAGTTAGTTATTTTTCAACAGCAGTCTGAGTACGTCAGAAAATGTGCTTACACTGTGGCGACACATGCTGGCTCAACAGTATTACGCAGCGTGGCTGTCCTTCAACATCTCAGGAGACTTCATGTTAAACACACAATCGCATACAGAAGCCCTGCGGTGACAGCGAGTGTGAAAGATATAAGCCTTTGCCTTTCTGGATTACCTTCGGTTCGTGCTTGCATATGTGCTTTGGGCATTTCATATTTGTGTTCTGCGAGTCTTTTCCATCATTTTTCCATCATTATAGGCCATGAGGGGAAAGCTATAAAGAGACCAGTAACTGCAGCCCCCCTCCAGAGAGATAAAGGATGCCTTTTCACTGTGGAAACTTCCATGTTTACAGACTCCACCACCGATTCCCGTGTGTCTCAATCAGCTGACAAGCTGTTACATAAAGCAATAACATGGTTTGCCAATACTTGATTCACTAACTGACCCAGTTACCCTTATCGCTCTATACATGTATACATAGACACACGCGTGACTGTTTCCACACCTGCAGGTACGAGCTTTTTTTCATTGCCACGTGCCTTCCTTGCAAGTCCAGTTTGAAATTCACTTTAAAGCTACTTTAAAACTGACATTGGCTAAGCCCTACGCCCTATTGTTTCACAACCGTGCCAGTTTTCCTTTAAAACATGTGGCACACTTTAAAATTTCTGATTACTTTGGTGTCAGTATTTCGCTATTTAGCTTCTTGCATTGGCTGAAAGTGCCCTTTACTATTTAATTGTTTCATCACTGCAGCTTTAAGTGCAATGTTGTGACCCCGGACTTAGCTAACTGTCTGAGGATGCTAGGTTTCTACAGTCAAAAGTTAACATTCTCCATCTAATGCAGACGAGTCAAAGGGCTCCCATTAATGCAAATATCTAATCTGCTAAATACACTCAACAGCATGAAGACAAGATAAGCTGCTGAAACCGAGTTCAAACCGAGGATCAGAACGCTGAAGAAAGGTGATTTAATAAAGTGAATGTGAATGTAAATTGTAAATTCAGTCATTAGGCTTACATCATAGCGATCGATATTCTTTGGCAAACCTATCTTCAGTTTGTTTTAACGGCAATCAAAGGACCTAATTATTTTGTAAAGCAACCTTCTGCATTGTTTGCTTGCATTAGGGGCCCGACTGACTAACTATAACTTGGCAAATGATCTCAAACGATGCTGACAGACTCATGCTGTGTCTAGTCTGTGTTCATCAAAGGTTGACAGAGTGTAACTGAATAAAGGCAATGGTGCTGATTAAAAAACTGTGAAAGATGGCGGCAAACTCTTCTCCGAGTACCGTCACGCACGAAAGCTCAGATCATCGGCCTCTTAATTTCTCGCATATCAAAGCTCCCTTCACACACTATCAGTGTCAGGACTCATCTGGCGAGGATGCAACCGACGAGACTATTACTTCTCAGATTCTAAAGACTTTGTATATCCAATGACTTCCCTTCATAGCTTGCGTGTAATTTATTATGTACATAAGGGCATCTATTCATTGACCAAATGCAGATCTCACTTTTATAATTTTCTACCATCACACAGATTCACTGTTCAACTGTGCTTTCAGTTCCATCGCCCACATACATGTAAATATGTACATACACCCACGAACTCATGTGCAGAAAAACAATGCGTTAACTGAGCAGTCATTAATGTTATTATTTTGTCAGAACCCAATTAAGCAGATAATTTAATGAGTGAATTGTTGGTATATAATTATATATAACTGAGGATTACTGATACAGCCTTGCTCAATCCGAAAGGCTACAGACATTTTCAGTGTTGTGCTCTCTACAAAAAGAAAACATCAATGATGTGACACTCGGGCTCCCTGCCCCCTCAAGTCAAAGCCACAGATGGGGTTTTGTTTACAGCCTGTTCCTCTCTTCATTCTGTTACAAAATCATTATATCTGAAATCTAGAATCGCGCTGAAGGCACAATTAGATCCTGTCTCATCTTAATTAGTTATGGTCATATAAATGAAGCTATTATTGAGTAAATGATCCAGTGTCCAGTGTTAAATGGGTCTAGCTTATAGAATAGTATAACCCATATCCATTTACCACACTGCAGGATGTCATACCTATTGCTGAGATCATCTCCATAATTTTTATTCACTGACTTAAATAGTGTGTTTTTAAAATGATATTATATTTTATAAATCTGACTAAATTCAGCAAAAAGAATAAAACCAGGAATGTGTTGATTAAAAAGAAAACCTGTCCACCTACCTTGGCTTTTCTATGGTTACAGCTGAGGATGTAAATCTTCAAAAACTGGTTAGAAAAAGTTCATCTTTTTAAGGCGAGGACAGCTGTGCACTGTAGTTTTTGGCAAACCTTTTGTTTGTTAGTGAAAGTTTTGATGGAGTATGCCGTATTTATGATTTTCACAAATAACATTACCATCTGGTGCAATGATGTGGCTCACTGATGCATTTTTTGGAAAGCAGTGTCAGCTAGTCAAGTCACTTCACTTTGGATCTGCCTGAAATATCTCAGCAGTTGGTTGGATTGCAGTTAATCCCACTGACTTTGGAGATCCTGTGACCTTTCAGCTTCATCATTAGGCCTCGGTTTGTTTTTTAAACCTTTAAAAGTGGTGTTCTGTGTCAAAGTGCTGCCTCACACATGCGAAACCATAACTTTTGCTCTTGTTAAGCAGATGCTATTAATCCAAAAGTTATCAGTTCAAAATCTATCCCAGAGAATTCCTTCACAATAACACGTCCAGCATCTTAAAGATTACTGACTACCTGACAGACAGACTGCAGTACGTGACACTGGGCAGCGCTCTGTTTGGTTTGCTGTGCTCTCTCCATTTCTGTTCACGTCCTACGCCTCAGACTTTTTGCACACCTTCGGGTCATACCACTGACAGAAATACTGGTTGGATGTCTTAGTGACAGGTAGGAACAGGAGAAGCAGTGGATGATTTTTACCTGCCTCTGCATATGTATAAGACCAGAGGGATAGTGATCAACTTCAGAAAGAAGAGGATGGCTGCTGATGTTGATGTAGTGAAGGAGTTCAAGTACCTGGGTGGCCACATCAACATCAGACTGAATTGGAAAACCAACATCAAAGCTGCGGTACAAAAAGGCTCTGCTTCCCAGGGAAGCTGAGGTCCTTCAGTTTGTGCTGCAAAATGATGCAGATTTCCATTTGCAGGTGTATTTTACTGTGGTCTGGTTGGGGAGCAGCATCTGAGCTTGTGCCACCAATTGACTGGAAAAACTGGGAAGCATTAGGAAGGCTGGCTCTGTCAATGGTGGCAAACAGGACACTTTTGAAGGCCACTGAACAAACTGCTATCCATCATGAATAGTCCTGACCACCCTCTCCACCACTCACTGGACAAGCAGTGAAGCATCTTCTCTATCAAACTGATTCAGCTCTGCTGGCACAAGGAGAGAAACATATTCATGTCACAAATAAAAGCCTCTATAATAAAATATGTCTGTCTGGCAGAGAGACATTTTATTCTTATAATTACCTTTACTGCTGCAAATTAGGACCCCAAATACAGGCTATCATATCAGTGTTTAAAGTTGGTTTAAATCATTCACTGTTTGGGTGTTTGTGGATGGACTCATTCAGATTTACTGCTTAAATTTTTCTCACAGATTTCAAGGATTCAAAACTTCTCAGACTTCACTGGTGATCTTTACATTTTACTACAGTTAATGATCACTTGATATGTATGGATGCTTTTCATCAACCAGCATCAGTTTTACAGATTGAAGACCGTCAACGTTGTCCGTCCCACAGAGAGCGTCCAACGCCCGAGGACAATATTTCCTGTGTTCTCTGGTAAGTCGGTCCACCTCCTCATGTCCTCCACCCCCATGGTTCCACAATCACTCCATTACTCCTTTAGTTGCTACCCACACAGACAGCCTCTGACTGACGATGAGGCAGGCAGACAGAATGTTTTACCCTACTACACACATGTGGTCCTCTGTGATCTCCACCCACCACATGCTGAGATAAATATGCCTTTGAATCTTCCAGACTGTTTAAAGATAACGTGTAAGAAAAACATCTTATTTCTCTGTATGGACGGTGAGTTCAACCAAAGCTGTCTGGTTCACTGTATGGAAAAGGAAGATGGATGCCGATAATTCTGAAATGTTAAATATTTAAGAGCTGCAGGCCTCTGAGCAATAGAGGTGAGGGAAGAGAGGAAATGGGGGTGGAGAAGTGAGAAAGATGAAGAAGGAGTGGGTATTAAACGCCATCCGTCTAATTTCAGTGTGAACCTCATAACGTATTCATGTGATGGTGTGGTCATTATATATTTTGTGCACGCGTGCGTGCACGTGGAGTCCAGCCAGTCATCTTACATATCACCTTCATATTAATAATTCTAATGCGACATAAAAGCAAATATTCTCACTTTTTAAATTATTTGCTTGAATGCTCTCTCTGGAGTGTTGGATGAATATATTTGCATATGTATGTCTGGTATATGTTATGAGGGAATGAGTGATTCTTTCATTAGCAAAGCTTTCACACATACACCGACTTGTTTGCATGTGTGTAAATGTGGTCGAGTGTCTGTGTGTGTGTGTGAGCGTCTGCATTTTCCAGCACATCTGTTTCTCTTCATATACATTTTCATTGCAAATTCTATCAACATCCAATTTATTAGATAGCATGTTGCTGCTGTGTATGTGAGGGACACTGAACAAATTATTCATAATACTGTAACAGCATAACAAAGCAATAATGATTAATTTAAGTTAAAAAAAAAACAGACTGGCTTGTTAGGTAGTAAGCCTGCCTGTTGCCCTCATGCATATAATGCTGGGGAATGAGAAAAACCTGTTCCTTGCTAACTGGTGGAATATTTTACATGTTTCTGAGACAATTTTGTTCTTCTTTTGGTCGCGCTCTTTGAGCCAGATGTCTCCTGTTTGTATTCCACATGGTTGTATACTTAAAATTCCCTGAGCATTTTAAATGGAAATAAATGGAAATTTATTGTATGTAAATTCACTTCTCAAAGAAATTACAGAAAGACAGAAAGAAGATGTCAATCATGCTGTGTTGGAAACAAAAGGATGCAACACTGTTTGATGGAAATGAAAATTATCAACCTGCAGAGGGTTGACTTCAGAGACATCCCGAAAGTCAAAGTGAAAAAAAAAATGACGCAGGTTGGTTTATCTTACTGGAATTTCATTGGAGCAAATACAAATTGCACTCAGTAGGTTCGTATATGTGTGAGCCTCAAGCTCGGGTCCTCTAAAAGAGGCCTGGTAGTCTGAGAGTTCTGTGAAGTATCTCAGCTGTTCATATAACCTCAAAGCAGCAGTGAAGACCACACCAGGTGCCACTCCTGCCAGGTAAGGGCATGAAACTGAGGCTACAGTTCACACAAGCTTAATAAAACTGGACAATAGGAGGCTGGTAGGTTCAGAATTTGCCATAAACATAAACTGTTGCCCTGTGTCAACAGTTCAGAGGTCATGGTGTAATAGCAGGGGGGATATTTTCTTGACACACTTTGATTCCATTAGTTTTGCTGTGACCGTGTCCATCACCTTTATGACTACAGCGCACCCAACTCCTGATGTCTCAAATCTCAAATAATCTCAAACTGTTTTTTAAAACATGACGGTGAGTTCACTGCACGCAAATGGCCTCCACGGTCACCAGATCTTGATCCAGCAGAGTGCCTCTGGGATGTGGTGTAACGGGAGATTCCCATCTTGGATGTGGAACTGAGAAGTCTCAGATAAGCTCTTCCAAAAACAACGCTGCTTTTAAAGTGACTTTCTTATAGTGACTTTCACCATTTTTCCTCATTCTGATTCTCATTTGAACTTCAGCAGGATGTCTCGACCAAGAGAATCTAAAGGAATGCCTTGTGACTGGCTGATTAGATATTTGCATTAAGAAGCACTTTAACAGGTGTAGCTACTAAAGTGGTTGGTGAGTGTAGATATAAATGCACAAGCACAATCCATTAACTTGTACAACCAACTTTAGCACCAATAACTTGGGGTAATTGTTTCCTGTATGACTTTATAAGTCTTTCATATGATCATGGAGGAATTCTGCTGACTTTTCTTCACAATGTTGCTTCTGTTCATTGAGGTTTGCAGGCACTGATTCACACTCAGCTCTCTAAAGGTCCCACCACAGCATTTTGATTGGGTTTAGGTCTGGACTTTGATTGGGCCATTACAATATTCTTGAGTCTTTTCTTTTTCAGCCCTTCTGTTGCAGATTTGCTCCTGTGCTTGGGATCATTGTCCTGTTGCAAAACCCGGTTTAGGCCAAGCTTTAGCTGTCGGACAGTTGGCCTCAAATCTGACTCTAGAATACTTTGGCATGTAGAGGAATTCATGTTCGACTCAAGGACTGCGAGGTGCCCAGAACCCATGGCTGCAAAGCAAGCTGAAATCATCAAGCCTCCATCCCTGATCTTAGCAGCTGGTATGAGGTGTTTGTGCTGATATGGCGTGTTTGGTTGTGCAAAGTGTGGCGCTGCGCATTATGTTATCATGACTTTTGTCTTGTCTGTCCAAAGGACATAGTTCCAGATTTCTTGTGGTTTGTTTAAATGTAACTTTGCAAACCTAATCCATGCTAAAAGGTTCTTTTTAGAGAAAAAAAAAGACTTTTTTCTCTCAACCCTTACAAAAAAATAAATAAATAAACAAGCTATTAAGTCTTTTTCTAATTGTACTGTAATGAACTTTAACATTAAAAATACTAACTGATGCCTAAAGAATCTGACACTAGGTCTTGGGGTTTTTGTGATTTCTCTGAGCATTGCATAGTGTAAGTTTTCTGAGACGACCACTGCTGAGGATATTGTGACACTGTTAAAAGACACCTGAATGCTTTCAGACCAGCCAAAACTTGTGTTTATAGAGGTGACTAGGCTCCCTGATGATCAGTTTATCTATTGCATATGATTAGCAGTAACTGGCTGCTTCTTACCCTGTTAATACGCATGTAAACCGTGAGGTTGTACTTAAGTCAATTTACCTAAACCTACTGCTGAGTTAAAGACGACCAATCATCTGTCAAAGGCTTACTGTGGGATCCAAAATGAAAGGTGAACTGTTAAATAACATGCCTTTAGGAAATAAGTGGCGCTGACGAATTGGCTGTGCTCAAATCAGAACGTAAGTTAATTCAAGTGAAAGCATTTTTACCCCTTTCACGGGACTTCAGATCATGTGTTTTAGAAGCAGTTTATCCTGGAGCAGTATAGGCGACAGCTTCCTAAACGCCGGGCAGGCATTAAATGGCAATTTACAAAATTGCCTCACTGTGACATTTGCATGCAAACAAATATATTCTGGTGCATGTGATGCTTTTCATGTGGAAATGGGAATGCCCGATGGTTTTTCTTTTTAGTTTTTTGCTTTTAGTTGTTGTTGTTGTTTTTTTTAAATGAAGTAAAATTAATTCAAACATAATGGCAATGTCGGCGAGCAAGTTTACAATTGCTGAATGTGATGAGGCTGTAATTAAAGCAATATATCAGACGAGCTAATAACCTTCTAATGACATCATTAAAAAAAACAAAACAAGGGCTAATTTAAGACAAAAGCATTAACAACCATAGTGTACTTGATGATTACCACTTTTTGTTAGTGGGATGGAAAACACGTGCACGTTGCAGATGTAACTGTGTAGATTTCCAGGATGATTTTCTTCATGTTGGGGAAAGCCCTCTTTGGCTTAAGACTGTTGTGTTGTCATTTGTGACAAAGAGCCATCAACATCTAATTTAAACACTTGATTGGCTAATTACGCTACATGCATAATTTAACTTTATGGCCTGTCTCTCTCTTTTCTTTCTTCATTAAAACTAGGTCCACATACACATATGGAGGGGTTTAGTGGATTGTAACACCATTCCTGTGTGTAGCAATACATTATTTTAATTATCATGCACATATACACACATACTGTATAAACAGATTTCTTGTTTGAACAGTGTACTATGTGCGCATTATGCATGCCCTATGGTCGGCCATATGTTTTTGCCACGAGCTACATCTTTTTAGTCTGGTAGCAGTAAGTGAAGGTCACAGAAAGAGCTGGTGTGAGTGAATGCCTGTGACATGTATGAAAAACAGGGCAAATGTGGCAAATGTGGGAACTCAACAGCATTACACCCCTTGTAGCTTTGAAAAACCTCAGAAAACTCAAAACCAAAACTGTGTCTTTTTGCCAGTTATGTTCACTAGGAGGCCTGAGGGAATTCGTCTTCTTTGTTCTAATTAGCAAATAAAAAATAAACGTATATATATTGACGCTGGAACCAATAATCCTGACAGCTGTTGTGACTGGTTAATTAAAGTAACAGAGTTACAGAGTTGTCACAAAGAGCACTCCATGTTGCATATGCTGACGCCTTAAGCCGTCAATTGTACATCTGAAGCATCTGGTACAGAGGTGGTAAACCTTGACCTTTAACATCATGACAGCCCAGCTGCTGAGATCATCCTTAACTAGTGCTAACCAGCGTAACCTACATGTCTTTTTTGAGCAAACTGTTTGGTTTTACAAGCCTTAGACTCTGCACTTAACTCGTGGCTGCCAAACAAAAAAAAGCTGTAATCCACATGCAACACTGTAATAACCTTGCAATGTTCCACATTTTATTATGTTTTTGTGTCTGTCTGTGTCTACAAGATTTATGGCAACTGGGCTAAAATCATAACAGAAAGACAATAAAATATACCTTTAAAGTGCTTCTTTCCACAGCAAGACCTGAATCATAGTTTCTGTTTTGAACCTTTAAGACCTTGTCCTCCATAACTGTGTACATAGTCATGTTTTACACGTAAAAACACGTAAAATGAGCTAAACCTTCCATCTACTACTGGAATGCTTGTTAAATGTGTCTCACCAGATAATCAGTAATTGAGTGCATCAGTGAGAGAATGGGACTTTCACTTCTAACGATAAGCAAAGCACATTTGGTCAGATCCATTTATCTAGACAGGGGGTCTGTCGGGATATGGCGCGGGCGTAGGTTTCACATGAACACAGTTGGGTCTGGAGGTCCTGCATGGGGTACAGGTTAAAGCACGCTTAAACACTCATTACAGTTGACTGAGTTGCATTTGATTGCCGGGGATTCAGCTGCTTTCATCCTGCATCAGTAGCTTATTGATGGCGACAGATTTAAAGAGTTCTTTTTATGGAATAAAAAAAAAAAAAACAAAAAAACTAACAGAGCAGAAGGCTGACATATGCAATTGCATTATCACATTCCTTCAACAAAAATAACACGGAAAAACAGGATCAAAGTGTTTAGTTCCACAATCACTACCTGCCTGTGTTTTTCCATTGTAGTAAAGCTGAGGTATGCTATGACCTGCCACAAACAATCAACATGAACTGACATCGAGTATTTTTCCACTGCACCTCACAGCAAGGCAAGCAGTGTTTACTCTGATCACACGTTGGGGGTGTACTAGTGACAAGCCGCAGTAAAAGCTCGCCACCTGTGCAGCCCCTCCACCTTTATTAATAATACTGTAAGGCAAACAAAGCAGAAGACTCTTGATTCTATCACAGTATTTAAGCCTTCACCTGTAAAGATAATAGCACTGATTGATCAGTGTTAAACACATCTGTGGTGAGCATATCAGTGTTAAAGACATTGTATTTCATGTGTGATGTATCCTGAACAGCACCCATTTCTCAATCAAAGGAGAAAGTTGTCAAAATTGTGAATCAGCAACAACAGGGAAGGTTTTGTATCAGCCGTAACTTCACACAGCTTGGAAGTACAAACAGAAGCACGAACTCCTAACCACAGGGACTGACGCAGGAAATATAAAAGTAGTGAGAGCTGGACACAGACAGAATTTTTAGAAACCGACCTGTCTCTCCAGCCTCAGACGCACAGAGAGCACAGACACACAAGCGTAGCTGCCGAGGATGGCTAAAGGGGTAATCATGGGTTTGTCGTAATCTGCTCCTGCTGCCAAGCAGGACCACGGGAGAGCGGCTCAACTTTCCCCTGCTGTGAGGCTGTTGTGTAAATGCTTGTTATTATGGTTTGGCTTAGCACGTTGCAGCTAAAACGGATTGACCCAGACCTGCAGAAGTCTGACTCGACTTTGATGTCAAAGATCAAAGTTTGAATGTCATCATGCTACTCTGCGCCCAATCACACTGTAAAGGCGTGCATTTTTTGGGCTTTTTCTGTCCACACCAACACAAATTTCACCCACAACCCACCTGGCCAGCCAGATGTGAGTTGCAGCAACTTCATCCACTTCCCTGAAATGTCACTTGTTTTCACATAGTGTCGAGTGGAAAGCAAAGATATGTCTATGGGAGAGAAAAATACAGTCAGCTGCATCGGGATAGAAAATAAAAACACTCGTCGGGTTTCTTTGCACAAAAGTATTCAATTAAAATCTATTTTATTTATATAGCACCAAATCACAACAATAGTCACCTCAGGGTGCTTTATATTGAAAGGCAAAGACCCTAAAATAATATAGAGAAAACCCCAACAATCCAACGACCCCCTTTGAGCAAGCATTTGGTGACAGTGGGAAGGAGAAACTCCCTTTTAACAGGAAGAGACCTCCAGCAGAACCAGGCTCAGGGAGGGTCAGTCATCTCAAAAGATACAGTTATTTTCTCAAGAGCTACTTTTTTCTTTTATACTTTTTTAACACGAGTATCTTTGCTTCTACTTGAGTGATAATTTGTTTCCCTTTGATGGCAAATGTAAGTGCTCAGAGTGAAACTTCCTGGGAGAGATTAATAAGTAACGGGAGAGGTAAAAGTAGCTCAGGGACATGACCTTTAGGGGAACAAATTTACATAAGTTCACAGAATTTATTCACGGAACTTTTTTGGTGAAGTTTGCAAACTTTTTTATGTATTCAAAAGAACAAATCTTTCGGCGAACCAATTTGCATGCGCAAGTCATTCATTTCGACAGGTACACTCACATGGAGGTCACAGTGGAGCTGGGAGCTGGGAATAAACAGTCACCTTAGCAATAAATTCTTCACATAGTTTCTTTACAAAGCTATATCAACACAAAGGCACATCCTTAACTTCCTGGTTGTTTTTACAACCAATTTAACATGAACTGGAAATGCTAAGCTGGTCCATGTGAGAGGAGAGTGCTGAGACTCATCAGTGCTGTGATTTACTGCTACATGCTCAGTAATTTCTTCACTGAAAGGGGCACGCAATGAATATGAGAAGTGAGTGAGAGTGATTCAAGCTGAATTGGCTCCAGCAAGTTTAAAAGCCACAGCAAACTGTCAGTCAAAAAGCCTCAAAGCTATTCACGTCCAGGGTTCATCAACAATACTGAGAACAGGAAGTTTTATAACACTGTACTACATAATAAAAGAATTTACCATGTTTTAAAAGTGTCAGCATTTCCTTGTCTGAAGTCCCATTCATAAGGAATATACACAATGCAGTCATGCTTCAGGCAATTGCTGGGAACACCCTTAAATATGCAATACTTACTGTAATCAGCTTTATTCATGTCTGTGCTTTTGCAATTTGATTAGCCATGACACAAAATACTTGTTTGTCTGAAAAAAAAAACAGTCCATATCTCTTTATATATGTGAGCAGGCGGTATTTTTATCCTTCAAGCTCGGGTCCTCTACCAGAAGCCTGGGAGCTTGAAGGTCCTGCGCAGTATCTTTGCTGTCCCTAGGACTGCGCTCTTCAGGACAGAGATCTAGGAGTTGTTCCTGGGATCTGCTGTATATATATCTATATATCTATATAGATATATATAGATATCTATATATATATGCATAATGTTCTTCAGCATCTTGCTCTGCTGACTTCTTCTATGTTTATTTATTCACGTTTCACTTGAAACTGAGTCTCAGTGGGATTTGTCTTGTTAAATAAAGGTTACATTCCAATGTTCTTTGTTTTGGCGGTACAACAACTTATACTGGTTATGGTTGGCATTTCTCTGCTATGATATATGTGTGTGAGTGTTTGTGTGCTTGTGTGTAGCATGAATGTGTTTGTAGAGTGAGAAAACAAAACAATGGAGGATGTGTGAGAAAGGAATGAATATTAGATCCGTAAGTCAGTTGAGGCTTAGTTGAAAAAACAATCAATGCATGCTACGCTCACACACACACACACACACACACACACAGAGGAATGGATAACTTCCTACACCCTCCCACACAGTTCCTTTTTAAAAACTGCTCTGTTCGTTTTTGAATAATGTGTACCCACTGTACATTCATTTATTCTTCATTCACTAATATACGTGTGAACTCTCTCTCACTGACCCAAATTAAACAATATCTGCACACTGATGTGTCGTTACGCCATTGGAGGATGACGAAAAAAATATGCTCCTATTAAGCAAACAGGCCTTCAGCTAATCAATAAATTGCCACATATCACTGTCAGCTGCCTTACACTCTGGCCTCGGATGATCCAACTGCAGTCTGTTTTCCAAAAAACTGATGATACATTTTTCTTGCATGTGAAAACACACACACACACACATGCACGCACACACACGCACACACTTAATCTGTTTATTTAAAATCCTCCTTCTGTCACAATCACTGGTTTCCCCTGTTCTGACTGAGGCAGATAGACTCATGTATCATTGTCATTTACATCAAAACAGCGACTCCTGCTAATATATAATTATGACAAATAACTGATGATGGCATTGCATCTGTTTAATCAAAGCTAAACACAGCTGAGTTTTAGATGGCAGGCCGTGTGTGGCCACAAGAGTAATTTGCCGGGGGACGTCGTGCTCGTTAATAAATATGTTGCCTATGTGTCTCTGCCTACATAAACATATTATCACTGGTTTCTCTTCTACTCGCAAATGCACGCTAGAGCTGCGTATGCGCGATATGGCTTCTGTCCTTTCTAATTAGCATAATGAATAAATACCAGTATCAGTGACCTGTGAAATGAGAAAAACCCTTGTATCTGCACAACTGAGTTTTAAAATGAAGTCATAACAATGTGATGAGATAGGGCAGGGATCGTGGCAAAGAGGGAAATTTTCACTCTGCTGTGGAGCGCCACGGTTCTTCATCAAACATGCACAAGCAACATTACACAACACAAGTGGCACATTGATTTCAATATAGCAATCTATAACTCTACACATCCATGCATACGATGTGTCCAACTCGCAGACTGATAATAACGGATAGAACAAGTCCATACCGATGAATTGGCCCGCTGAGGTAATCAAAACAGTAATCACTTTTGCCGTGGCTCAATAACACAAAGGTTTCCATCATCCTTCCTACGGGTCAGCCCGCCTCAGATCAATCCCCGCAAAAATTAAGAAGAAGAGAAATTTCAATTTTACTGAAATTTCTGTATTGATTAGAGAATTGAGTAAATTACTTGTGACAACATGAGACTGAGTGCAGCAATCTATACGATGTGCACCCGAGAGGAGAGAAAACAGCTTCCATTATCATTTCTTGTTAAAAGCATTGGGTTTAAGAAATTAAAGGATCAGTCAAGAATGATGTTTGTAATTAAAAGAAAGGGCAAGTTAGCCAAGCTCGACAAGCTAAGAAAGTGATGAACGAGACTGTTATTTTATTTTATTTTTACATATTTTTTCATTTTTCAGTCATTTAAAAGGCTTTTTCTGACCTCATTATGGTAAATATAGTGGCCCCGTCCCCTGTCGCAAACACATCTTTCTCATTTGGTGGGCAACATATACCACAGGGGTCTTTCAGTTCATGTCATGTCGAAAAAGAGACCTATGAACAAATGCTAACTGATGCAGCCTGATAAAATTCACCTCAGGAGAAAGCCAAGTGAAATATGACTTTCTAATTGTTATAAAACTTGAATAAGAAGTAGGTCTATTCACTGTCTCATGAAAAATAGATTAGCAGATGAGTCTCAGTCGCACGAGTTGGAGCAAAGCTCAAGTATTCAATTCAGTGGCTCACACAACAACTGATGACAAGAAAACAAACGAAAATAAAACCAAAGAACTGTCCTTTACTATGAACAATAAATGACATCAGGATTATATTCAGACCACAAACATCAAGACACCACCGCCACAACAATATGACCCAGACACTCCGCGCTTTGACTATAATCTGTTTTGCCTTTTAACAAAAAAGATGAAGCAAAGACCGGGTGAGGAGTGTGTGTGTGTGATGTTTAATAAACAGTGTGTGTTTGTACTGTTCATTTGATCGGCCCTTATGTAGCAGTGACTGGAGTATGACTGATCCTAATCTTTACCCCCTCCTCTCCCTCTCCCCCGATCCCTCTCCGCCGCTTGCCCTTAATCCTATCTCGTCATTTCGGCTATTGTAATCTACTTTATGAAAGCTTATGAAACTAATCGTTGCACATGGTGACAGTGCTGTGGGTGACTGAGACATTATGAGCTTCTTACTCAGCAAGGAGGCCAAGCGAAGCTGTTTGTATTTGAAGGCGAGCTGAAAGAGTCTAAATGAGATTAGGACCTCAAAGGTAGTGGCTTCTGAGTGAACTCAGACAATCTATTAGACATATACTCTATAAACTAGACTGTATTATGCCAGTCTTTATTTAACCTCTTGCTGTTGCTTGCTCACTGTTTGCACAAGGCAAGGAATATATATCCAGAGGAGAAAGGACCACTCTGCTTGGAGAGTCACGGCCTTTTCCGTGCCTAAATAAATGAACCTATAAAGATGCAATAGGTCCGTTGCAGGAGACGTTGAGAGGGCCCACTTAAAGCATTGTAAATCTGATTGGGTTGGCCCTTTAATTAACTTGTAAATTAATGCACCGTGCTGTGTAAATTGGAAGGTGATAAATATTCATGTAGTTACCTAAGAAAAAAGGGCAAGGACATACCACAGACATAACCAGATTGAGTCTGTGAGCAGCATGCTCGGTAAACACCCCTACTGGTATTTTACAGACAGCCAATTTGCATTTCTTATGCTTCATGGGTTATGCAAAAAGAAAGAGTCACTCTGTGCCCCTGTAGTCACTTCATACCACCCCCACTCTGCTTCTGTTTATCTTTCCAGTGTCAGGTCAAGCTATTATACAAGGAAAGCTGTCCTGCACTTGAAACACTTCTAAGACTCGATTCATAATTTATCTGAGATTTAAGCAACAGTAAATACTGTAAATGTTACTCAAATTGGCCGTGCAGATGATCTGAAAAGTGTCCATTTGTTACTGGAGTGTGTGTGAAAGTTCAGAACCAAGTGTGTCAGTCATGTAGGAAACCTAATATCAAGAGCCAGGGAACCCTCCTTATCCAACAGGGAGATATTTGAGCCTAGGACGTTCAGACACTGGACGCTGTTACATCTATTTATATCTGTGTCTTCATAGCACTTTAGATAGAGCTGAGGTAAACACAGTTTAGAGTTCAAATAATGAAAGGAACTGAACAGAACATGAAATATGCACGTTAAAGGTAATTTGAAGGACAGATCACTTGATTTGGCTGCCTGATTGGAATCTTTTCCTCGTGACAGCAGTAAAATAATTTATCCTGTTGGCATAATTGACCTCTGCAGGGCACGGTAATTGACCTTGCCGCTAAGGAGAGGGTGTTGCTGAGCCAGCACTGTGGGATTTGAAGGAAAACGGGGGTATTAACATGAGGTGGGAAGTGGGGGGGGGTGTAGATTTCAATAAGTCATCATCGTGGGATGTGCAGCTATTCAAAAGTGTTACTACAGTGTCACTTTTTACTGTGTTGGCCCAGGATACATAACTGTCAGGACACACTGTACCTTCTCTTGGCAGCATCACGTTCCTGCTGGACGAGAAAAGAGAAGTTTCAGTCCCACAGGATGTCAAAAAGAGAATACCGGCTATCCGCAGCAAACTCAGATCACCATCCCGCCACAGTACCCAGTTGGCTCCCGCGTTTTATCATTACGCACATTACCAGCAGCTGACGCATTGAGATCAGGAGAATTTTTTTGCGTCATCATGACTGCTGTGTTATATGACCATATATGGGGTCATTTCAGTTTCGTGTACAGGGTGTACTTTTCAGATTTTCTACGCTATAACGTCCTATCGCCTTAGATATTTTGGGCATATGTTCACCCAGAATAACTGTTTTCACACCGCCACGCTCTGTTTCTGAATGGGGGAAGACAAACACAAAGATGAAGCAGTAAAAAACAAAAAACAAAACAAAAAACACCAAAATACAAAAAAACCCCCCAAACATATTGTAACTGAGCAGCTCTGGCAAACATGAATAAATCAGCAGGCGACCGCGTTATGCAATAAAACACACTGCACTCTGTGTCATCCTTGTCATTTCTTGTACTAGTTATTCCGCACGAAGAATTGGGTGCTTTCGCTTAAGAGTAAAAAAAAAAGGGAGGGAGGGGGGACCGGGAGAATATCCCGCTTACACTGTGAATGCGGGCTGTTCTGGCTGGACGGCTCAGGGGGAATATTAAATTCATGTGCCAGAGCTGCAGAGTCGACTAGGTGATGCTTGTTTACCAGTTGGAGAACACTGGAATGACTCCCTCTAGAGTTAAAATATGGTCAAAGTGTAGTGAGAGAGAAAAAACAAACACCCATGGTAAGAAAATTTCCGACAGTGAAACAATACCTGTAAATTATACGTGTATAAAACCAGTTACGCGTCATATATTCGTTCTGTGCATATAACTGATCTATACTCAGGTTATATTTTTCGTAATCCACCCCGTAACGCCTTAAATGACGCAAATGATGGCTTTGTGAATCGGGGACATCTCGTTTGAGTAGTTGGGACCGGGCTATATCCTGCTAAAAAAAAACGTACACTAAAGCCAAACGATGGATCATAGGAATAGGGATGCTATAAATAAAGCTACAGTCCTAACTGACTACACGCAAATGAGTCGGAAGAGGGCAGTGATAGTAGGAGGGCTCTCTCGCTCTCGCTCTCTTTCCTTTCTCACTCCAGCATTCATTCCTTTTCCACCAATAAACCCAATGAGCTGAGTGCGCACCGCCCACCGTTGGTGAGTGCGTATTTTTTTCGTCTCCTTTCCCTTCTTTTTTTTAAAACCGGAGCTGGATGTGTAGATCGTCACATGTTGTTTCACCCTCTTCGGCCCGGACACCAGCAGACATGTGTTATTTATCGCTCGGCTGTGGGAGAAGACGAATGAACGTGAAACCGGCTCTGGAAGTAGAGGATTAAAAGAAAGCGCGTCGTTTCTTTTACAACTAAAGGGAACGGAAGCATTGTGTCTGATAAGAGGAGGACGCGAGAATGGCGAGTCCGCCGAACGCCGGTGATCAGTCGTTATTGGCCAGTAACGCGAACAACGGCATCAAGAAATGCGGATACCTGAAAAAGCAGAAACACGGACATAAGCGCTTTTTTGTTTTAAAGGAGCCGAGCGAAGGTTTCCCTGCCCGGTTGGAATACTACGAGAGCGAGAAGAAATGGAAAAATAAATCGGCCCCGAAGAGAGTCATCCCTCTGGACTGCTGTCTCAATATCAGCAAGAGAGCGGACGCAAAATACAAATATCTTATTGCTCTTTATACCAAGGATGAGTATTTTGCCTTGGCGACGGAAAACGAGCAGGAACAGGAGAGCTGGTACCGGGTGCTGACGGATTTAATGGCAGAGGGGAAAGTATATGACGGCTCGGCGTCTAACTCTGCGTCCTCGCTGGTTGGCTACGACGAGTCGAGCTACGGTGTAATAACACCGGTGACCGCCGCCTACAAGGAGGTATGGCAAGTAAATCTAAAATCTAAAGGTCTCGGACAGAGCCGAAATTTGACAGGGGTGTACAGGCTGTGTCTCTCCAGCCGGACTATCAGCTTCGTTAAGCTTAACTCTGATGTTGCCTCAGTCATCTTGCAGCTGATGAATATCCGGAGGTGCGGCCACTCTGACAGCTTTTTCTTCATAGAGGTTGGCCGATCTGCATCCACGGGTCCGGGGGAGCTGTGGATGCAGGCGGATGACTCTGTGGTGGCTCAAAACATTCACGAAACTATTTTGGAGGCCATGAAAGCCATGAAGGAGCTGTCGGAATTCCGCCCGCGCAGCAAAAGCCAGTCATCTGGTACAAACCCCATCTCTGTACCCACGCGGAGGCACCTGAATAATCTACCCCCGAGTCAGACCGGGCTTCCCCGGCGGTCGCGTACTGACAGCATGGCTGCGACCTCTCCTGTGAGCAAATGCTCCTCGTGTCGATTACGCACTGCGAGCGAGGGCGACGGCACCATGGCACGCACTATGTCAGTCACCGGGAGCCCCCTTAGCCCAGGGGTCCACAGGACCCTGCTGAGCAGATCTCATACCATTACTGCACGCCCTTCTCTGACGTTTGAATCTTCCACCCTCCAGCATAGTAAGTCCATGTCTATGCCTCTGTCTCCTTCTCCACCTGTGACCACTGCTTGTCCAGGCCATGCATCTTCCTGCCAAGACAGCGGTGCCCCTCGCCCCTCCAGCTGCAGTGCATCCTTCTCAGGCTCTCCCAGTGATGCTGGCTTTATATCATGTGAGGAATTTGGCTCTAGCCCTGCGGAGGCACGAGACCTCAGGTTACCGCTTACTCTCCGCAGCAACACTCCGGAGTCCCTCAAAGCAGACACCCCCCCTTCCCGGGATGGCAGTGAGCTTGACGGCTACATGGTAATGGAGCGTCAGAATCAGAATGGTTACCGGTGGTTACCAGAGTTTGACAAGGTGTATCGAAAGCGCACATACTCCCTCACCACGCCCCGTCAGCAGAGGGGTCCCCCCCAAGTATCTTCAGCCTCCCTGGATGAGTATACGCTTATGAGGGCAACATACACCAGTGGAAGTCAGTCTTCTCGCAGGTGTCACACCGCGTCTCCTAAAGGGATAAGTCTGGAGGATTACAGAGATGTTCAGATTGCTTCAAATGGTCACCAAGGCGACAGTGGCTATATGCCCATGATGCCTGGCGTGGCTCCTCTGACACCCGGGTCTAAGGATGACCCCTACATGCCCATGAGCCCTATGTGTGTATCTGCTCCAAAGCAAATCATCAACCCTCATATAAAATCCTCCTCAATGGGGCTGGCCCCGCGCATACACTCCCCTGGGGGTGTTTCTCTGGAGGACAGTGGCTACATGCCCATGTGGTGTGCAACTAAGATGTCAGTGGACAGCAACGATGGGAAGCTCACCAATGGAGAATACCTGAATATGTCTCCTGTTGACACACAGGTGTCTCTTACACCCCCAGATTATATTCTAAGTCCTACAGGAGATCCCAGCCTCCCGCCAAGCCACAGGCAGCCTTATTCTTGCAGTTCTCTACCAAGATCACTTAAAGGACATTTGCAGCGCAGTGGGTCCACTGACACAGATCAGTATGTGGTGATGAGTTTACAGAGACAACGGATAGAAGAGGAATCCAACTACTGTCCTATCTCTTCAGGAAACTCTGCAACCAATGGCACTGTGGCAAGACCAGCCACTCCATCTTCTACTCCATCTCCTCTCAGAGTGGCTTGGATAGATGGAGGTCTGGTACACCGGAGTAGGGTCTGTCGGCCTACCCGTCTGGCTTTGGAATCCCTCAAAACACTACCATGCATGAGTGAACACCCTCTTCCTTCAGAGCCACGCAGCCCCGGAGAATACATTAACATAGACTTTAGCAGTGTTAACCACAACGCAACCACAGAGTCAAAGAGCCCTGAGTCCTCTGTAACCGCAGAGACGGGATCCCGGTCACTCTCAGGCTATGCTAATATTGATGTCAGCTCCACGGTTCAGCAGGGATCACACCAAACTAACTGTACAGACACAGCTGAACTGTTGACATGCCATAGTCTAGTTATCACTCAGCAGGAAACACAGGGAGTTGAAGAGGAGGAGGTGGAGGAAGATAAAAGCACAGAGGGACAGGCAAAGAAGAGGGGTGTTGTAGAGGAGTATCCTCTTCCACAGCAAGGAAGCCTTAAGTGTCAGCCTGGTCCAGTCAGTGACGACTACACTGAGATGACCTTTAGTCCTCCTGACCCTTTACCTGCTCTATGCACAACTCCCCGCCCGACCAGCCCTACTGCTTGTGTCCAGAGACTCAGCCTTGAGAGCAGCATAGTAGATGTGGTGCCCCCTGTGCCTGTGGAATCTTTTCTCAAGGGAGGTCCTTCATTATCTGTTACCGTTGTAGATCCACACAGGGGGGCCAAAGTTATCCGGGCTGACCCTCATGGACGTCGTCGTCACAGTTCTGAGACCTTCTCTTCCACCACCACTGTCACACCCGTGTGCCCATCCTTTGCCAGTGACACTAAACGGCACAGCTCTGCCTCTGTGGAGAACGTATCTCGCACAGTTCGTAGCTCTGAAGGACTCGGTGAGGAGTACAGCAGTCCCATGTGCAGGGAAACGTCAGCTGGCTATCAAAATGGACTTAACTACATTGCCTTAAACTTGATGGAGGGAAACCTTGGGGGATGCCGGTTAGGGGGCTGTGATGATCTCCTGAGGTTCAAGACAGCCTGTGGATGCAAGGGGGGCCTGAATGGTTTCAACTCTAGCCCCTATGCCAGCCTGGGATTTAAGGAGACTACTGCTGCTGCTGTGAAAGGTGAGCATTGTCACACATGTCCCACACACACTCATTCATTCAGTGCATTTTCATTCATGAAGGGAGTGGCGTCAGGGTTGGAGTAGGATAGAGATCCGCCTCAGGGCAACTGTGTACTCTGCAGAGATAGGCCACACGTAATGTTGTTTGCAACACTTCTGGGCTCGTTTTCAGTCCCAAAGTTGATAATAATTACCTCTAGAGAACAAAAACAGCCTCAATGGTTTGTCTGCAGGAGCGTCTGTGTGTCTGCCCCTTGCTGTCAGTTTGTCGTTTCCACTGCGACTTAAAAAGCTGACACTGTTTATTTTTCTTGAAAGCTCTTATGTGGCCATATAATTGTGACTGACCATCACTGCAATATCCGAGATAACAGCCTACAGACTTATGTAATCCGGTGTAGTAAACTACAGTAGCTTAGAGAAGCAAACTAGTTGTCAACATTGCTTGTTGGGTGTAGGCTGTAATGTTTAGACAGGATTAGTCACCTACTTGTCACACCCAGGACACGCTGACAAATCTCGAGGCTGTGTGATGTTGATCCTGTTTTTAAAACTGTGGGGTATTTTCTCTCAAATAAAAGCCCTGAATTAGACGGTTGAATAAAAGCGGTGGGGCATGCCGAATAACAAACACATTCTGTGGAACATGTTGCCTCCTTGTCTCCCTCCCCTCCCCACGTCCCAGAGGACGCAAACTCCCCTTTATTAAAATTGAATCTTTCTGCATCGTTGCTTTTTTTGAAATGCTTTTATTTTAAAAACTTATGGTTATCTGCCTTCACGTTTGCTGTTCCGTTTATGTGAATGGTCTGTCCTGGTTCCCTCTCAGTGACGCAGTTTTGCACCGCGTCAGTGTTTCAAAAAAACATCTGATCTGATTCAGTGACGCATGCAGCGCTACACATGATGCCTCTATGGAAGCTGCTCGAAGGCGGCAAAAAGCACTTGCTGTTGGTAAATCTGAAACGGTGTGTTGCACAGACCTCAGAGAGCCGTGTGTGAATAAGCAGCAAAATCGTTGAGTTGAAGGAGAAGAGTTGTTATGAAAATATTATTTACACGGATGGATGACATGGCAGGGACATGTCAGAAGTTGCTGTTGTTTCTAAAGAAAATACACAGTGTTGAGATCATAGTGACTCAGGAGTCAGTGTTCCTGATGGTGAAATACAAGAGTTTAATTGCTGTTTGTGGTTTCACAACTAAGTTGTCTCTTTGTCTCAGCTGGCTCTCATGCTGTGAGAGCGCAGCCAGTGTGGAGCTCGGTGCAAGTCATCGGGTTCCCCAGAAAAACAAGTGAGTCAGTTGTTTATCAATTGTCAGGTACTGGGTTTCAGGACTGGAATGTGGGCAGTGTGCAAAGGTTGCTGGGAGAGGTGAATGCTCACTTGTTTTTCCAACCTGCTGGGATGAAATCGGGAGGGGAGGGGCTCTTTTTTTCATTATGAGCAACTTCACAAATCGTCCAATGAGCTGTTGGGGTTTTTTTTTTGTTTGTTTGTTTGTTTTTGTTTCTTTTTTACACAGGAGACTTGTCTGAACACATGTGACTCGTGTGCACCTGAGGCACCCACAGGTATACGTGAGAATTCGCTGTGATCTGGTACGTTTATGTTCCGGGAATTTTTTTTTTTTTTTTTTTTTTTTTTTTACCCTTGGTGCAAGGCTAGAGGAGCAGGGGTGGAGGAAGGAGGGAGGTGAAAGAACAATGGTGATGGATGGTTGACTTGTTTTGTTTTTCATGTAGAGCAAAATGGACTATTGAGCTGCTGGCAGAAGGCAGAGAGTGGGTGAGAGGGAAGAATGGAAGAAAAATGCTGAATGATAGAAAGATCAGTGCCTTCCCAACAAGCAGCCGCTGGCCTTTGCTTTGGTAACTTTAGTACATGTGGCTACAACAGCGAGGAAAGTTGTTGATACTCGCATCCAAATACATAACATTCCGATACGAGAGGAAAAATAGGGCCCGTCTGTTTACTACAAGATGGCAGGCTTTACCACATTCTCATCTTATCACTGAGTGAACCATAGTTTGCATTCCCGCTTGTATATCACGCTGTCACAGGTACATTACGAAATCACCTCATTTGGCACTGTGGTGTGAAGGGGAGGGAGGACGTTATAAAAATGCAAGAAGATCTTGACTTTCTGTATGAAAATCCTAAAATATGGCTCAGTTGAGTCTGTGTATTTCAAGTGTTACAGAGGGAGCGAGAGAGAGTGAATGGGGTGGTAGTGGCGCAGTGTGTTGCATGGCTTTCAGTGCAAGCTTTGGGCAAGTGTCAGCTTCTTGAACTTTGGGCTAGTTTTTGTGAGTGGGGGATGTTACCGGAGCATTACCACTAATCTAAAGAAAAAGAGAGGCACGTGCACTCCTTTTTTTTACTCCTTTTATTTGGCTCATCCTCATATCTACTTTTAGAGTATCTACACTGCCACTTATCATATCACTATAAAAGCCTCTTTATTATCCGCCTGCCATCTTCTTTTCCCTACCCTGTCCTCATTTATCGAGTGCTTGTCTCTCTGACTGTAAGCAGTCTTGCATGAATGCAGACAGCAGAGAAAGATTCACGCTTTCCATTTGTGGGCCCAGACCCCCCTGCATCCCCCCAAAATACAGACACACACATTTTGACTTTGTGTGCCTCTCCCATGTGCGTACACACACACACACACACACACACAGGCATCAGCAGATGGTGGAGGGGTTGGGTGTGGGTGTGGGGTCAGGGGGTTTGCACCTGCCTCGCCAAGCAGTGCTCACTGGTTATCTGGCCCTTCAGAGGAGAGTGACAATACGCTAATGACTGGCTGCCATCTGCTACGACGGCTACAGGAGAAGGTTGTGGGCGTGGCCAAGCACTCTCAAGGAGCCACCAACCCCCCCCCCCCCCCCTCATCCAATGCATCCCTCCCCCAACCCAAATCCCTTCTTCCTCTCTTCAAGCATTGTTTTTGTTTTCAGTAATCATGTGACACCCCACGCCACACACCTTCTCCATATTGGTGCGTTCACAGGCCTTTTGTTTTTCCTGTTGTTTTGCGACCTCAGTGGGCCGTGTCTGATTGCTGAAGGCCATAAAGGATTACCTAACAATGCACTAAAAAAATTAGCTAATCATGTCTGAGTAGAGCAGCTGACAAGACACTTTACTTCTCTTGCTGCTCGGGGGAAATCCATTACATAAATACTGCTGTTTTTTTACGACTTTTATGGCTTTTTTTGTTAATTCCAGTGCATTTAAAAACGTCATGTGTGGCTCTGGGAAACAGTGGTGACTGTTTTCACTATGAGACAGAAGAGTTAGTCATAAAAATAATAAACAGTTATAGCCTTAGGCCTCAGTTATGTTTATGAGCTGGTGGAAAAGTATGACATCTTCATGTCTGACATTTTTGTTGTTGTTGATCAAATTAATTGAGAATCATCATATACATAAAGCGTTTCCTGTAGAAAGTGCACAGAGAATAGCTTTACTCGGGTTTTTGGCTCCACGCAGCATTTTGAGGAACCCAGAGTCTCTGTCCTCACCTGTCCTGTACACTCCTCCCATCCCCTCCCCACGCACATACGCACACAGACACTCATGAACAGCGCTCCAGGCTGTCTGATACATAACTCTTTGAGCAAACTAGGGCGGGATGTTCTAGCGCTAGATGAAAACAAAGTTAACCTCCCGTATCCTCATTTTAGCTTGGAGGTAAGAAGGATTACATTCACGTCAGGATTAGGCATTGTTTAGTAGCTTGGTTTTTTGTTGTTTTTTTTAATGTAGAGGAAGAGACACTGTGACTGTGAGTGGACATTTTATCGTAATTATACCCACAAAGCATATTAAGTGAGTTTAGTCTTGGCTGCTAGCTAATTATACCCTTTTTTTTCAGTCATAAGCAGACCGGCTCCTCATGAACTCTTTCCCAACTTTCTGACCTCCCCACTTGCTTTATTAATGCTCTTCTGTAGAGCTGATAGTCATACACTAAGTTTTGTTATGTTTTAAAAAGCTTAATTATATAAGCTTTTTTTCTGGTGCTTTTATAACTAAGCAGTTGAAATAATTCACAAACACATAGTTTCATATTCTCAGCTGTGAGGATTTGTTCATTATTATCATTATTATTATTATTATTTTATTCGAGGTAACCGTAAACTGAATGGTTTTGCATTTTTGACATACTAAGCAAAACATCCAAATGTGTCAGAGGAGCTTAGGGAAACTGATTTGCTTCTGGAGTTTTTTCCCCTCCACCTTTTTTTGTAGACCAAATGATTTACTGAGGAACTAATTGCCAGATTAATCAATAATCCGTGTGAACTGCTGCAAGTGGATAATGCGACACGATGAGGAACGCCATAGCTCTGTATGCAATAGTGAGTCAGCTGGATTGCAGCTGAGCATTGTTTTTCTTTTTTTTTGTTGTTGTTTAGCTGGTGAGATGAAGGTGTGGGAGGTCAGAGGTGAAGTCAGTCACTCAGTGTTTGTTCACTGAAGATTAGAGAGGAGGTAGCAGGGCAGGAATGTAAACAGAGCAGATCTGAGCCTGCTGATCTCTCCTTGTTTGTCTGCAGGTTCGTTTCCAGTCTACCCCACGATAAAAGCGAAAACAGCAGTTTGCAGTCCGCTTCCTTTCTCTTGAATGTTGCTCAGAGTTGCAGTTGGAGTAGTTCCCTTTAAAGCCTGTTCATTTATCTCATTGACAACATCAAGCTACTCAAGTCTGTGGTGGTTACAGTCAGAGTAACTTGTTTACTCTGACTCTGAAGCTCTAGAGAGGAGGCTGCTAATACATGCCTGTGTGTATGTGTGTGTGTCTTATCCCTGAATGGAGCATAGCTAAATTTAGCCTGTGAGAACTAAATAAATAATGAACAGAGCCCAAGTCTACGTGTGTGTGTGTGCGTGTATGTGCTTGTGTGTGTGTGTGTGTGTGTGTGTGTGTGTGTGTGTGGGTTGGGACAGGGGGCACAGACAAGAGTTGTTGGGAGGGGCGGAGGAATGTGTGTCTGTGCTCCAAAAAGAGGAGGGGTAGAAGCCATTGGGTTCATTCCCCCATTAGACCTCTGTCCTCTTCTCTCAATAACATCCCCCTCCCCAAATCTTCCTGCCCACCCACGCTTTCTTCACTCAGATTCTATTTAAATGGTGTGTTTCGAACAGAAAATGTGTGTTTGCGCAGTCCCTATATGCACTTGCAGGATTGTCCACAAACAAGGAAGTGTGTTTATGTTCATGGCTACACCTGGTTGCTAATCTGAGCTGTTAGTGATTCAACACTCCTTCCCGGCAGATCTCAGTCATTCTCACCTATGTGCCTGCCTATACAGGCCGTCGACTGGCCCAGCCCCTCCAGAAACAGACACACACACATATACACGCACACACACTTGACTGTTATGGTCCATCGGTCCCATGACCTCACTGCATTCCCGTTCCTCTCTGTCAGGTTGATTCTGTTACTGTGTTTTTTCCACCCCTTCCCAACACGGCCTTTCCACTGTATTCTGCCTCTGACACCCGTGGCGATAAAGACACAGAGCTCGCTCAGCACCAGGTAGCCTCAAGAGTGAAATCATCTCCTCTGTTATTCAAATGAACTCAGTGGTTCCACAGTTTTGCATCACAGACGTCCCCGAGCAGCAGTAAAGGTGCCCTGGCATTTCCAGTTTAGTTTTTTTTTTTTTTTTAAAGCTTTTGATTGGACATCAGGATCAGCATCAATTTACATTTATAGCCAGTATGTATAGGGGAAAAAAGCCCAGAACAGACGTGTGCCTGTTTACGGTGAGAATAGCTGAGGAGGGGGGCTGCAAGGGCTGAATGAAAGGTTTGTTTTAGAGAATGACGATCACATCCAGCTTTGTGAAAACGGCTCTTGTTCACGACTGGGGAAGAGAGAGAGGGGAGACAGCAAATGAGGGAAGAAATGCAGCCACAGACTGCGTGTGTGTGTGTGTGTCTCTGCGTGTGTGTGCGGGTCACCCAGCCAAGACTTCCGCTCCTATTTGATAGCTCTGCATGCAAATGAAACCTCACAAACATGTACACAGGGGCAAGGGTCAGTGCAGCTTTCCACTGGGAGAAAAGCAACACTCTCAAAGACTCTGGGTTCATGGTATTTGAAAGTATATAGCTGCGGTATGTGTGGGAGCAATTAAGAATACCTGTTTGTTAGTGTGTGGGAGTGTTGTTGGCGTGACGTTTGCCATCACTGGAGACGCCCCTGTTTCAGCTGCACAGTGCTAAATGCCACTTTCCCTTTTTTTTCCCCTGCCGTAAAAGCACCTGCCACTTGAGTGTCTACCAGCTGAGGAATACACACACAGACACACATACTCATACACGAAAGCAGGCCTCTTGAAGAGCACTCATTCCTTACTTGGTAGCAGAGTGACCTTCCCCTCCCCTCGATTGTTCTGTCCTACATAATAAATGATGCATACTGTATGTACACGCTTAAATTAAGTTTCTGAGGGGAATATTGACTTGGAAATCTTATTTACTTATATTTCATTTCATTTCTACAAATTACATGATAAGAAACTAACTGTCTTTTCTTCTTCTTCTTCTGCTTTCAGAATGAAGGCTGATGGGTCTTCCCAACTTGCCCCCCCCCCTCCTCCTCCTCCTCCTCCTCCTCCTCTTCTTCCTGTGAATGTAGGATTTCACTTCAGCCAGATGCCGAGGTCGCCAGAGCGACAGCTGGACCTTGCGCTGTAGCCCATGTCCTTTGACCCTTCTGCCGCCTCTGGGGGTTACGGGGACGGCCATCGCCATGGAAACACGGACATTTGACCCTCCCTCCTTTTTTGTGGCACCTAAACATTCTGGTGCCATTGCTGCTGTAGTGCTAGATTTAAACAAACAAACAAACAGAAAACTAACAACCGACTTTCAATTCTAAGCATAGTTAGGTAACTATGTGTCTAGGTACGTCAGCCTGCAGTATATTATGTTCATCGCTGGTATTGTTATTATCAATTATACAATTTCAACTGGCTTTCTAATGGCTTCAACCAGTAGTTGCCAGTCATTCACACCTGAAAACCTGTGAACCAAACTTGGAGAGCATGCGTGCGCAAACATGCACGCAAAACCCTTCATGCATACAGATGACATGTATTTATTTATTTATCGTGTATGGGTGTATGCATTCATTGAAATGTGTGAGAATTTGTAAACAGATTGTACTGCAAAAAGAGACGGCATTTATGAACATATTTAAAATCAAAGGTAACATTTGCTAAAAAACAAATAAACCCTACCTCAGCACCAAGTTACACAGTAGAATTCTATATATATATAAAATATTTATTTTCAAAGGTGAATGTTTTTTAAAAAGTCACCGATCCAAAGCCTTACTCCAGCCATCAGCCCCCACCTGATGGATTTTCTTTTCTTTTTTTTTTAGGTTGGACCTCTAAACACGCAGTATATCAAAGATTTAACTGATCATCACAGAGACTGAATGTTCATTAGAGCCGAATGAGAGACGACCTCTCTGAGATTAAGTTCCCTCTCTCCCCACATTTATGACTAGATTATGTATTAGAAATCCAGAGTAATATATTTATTATTGTACCTTTAAATGGAGGATTCATACACACTAAAATAATACTTGGAGGATGTTAGAGAAATAGGTGACATTGCATTGCAAATGCATGCAGCTGTGACAAATGTAACTGCAGCATGAGCCAGGTCCACCTGGACCTGATCATGTGATCTGTGGCCTGTCTGAGTAAGAGTCTCAGCACCTTTTAAACACTACACCAACTCACCCGCCGTTCACCTAAAATATCCTGCACACCTGTCAGGACAAGGGACTGAAACGTGAATGTTTGAAGTTATTTATACAGAGCGACTGGACAGCCCAGTGTCTCACATTTTCTCACCTGATGCCTCATTGTGGAGCTCTGTCACACCACGCCAGGCAGCACTGAGCAATGTGGTGCATGCAGGACTGCTGCAGGACTCAGTCTAACTGGCTGTTCAAAAAGCCACTCAATAGCTTGAATCCATGGCCTCCACTGCATGGTCTTGCATTTACAAACTTGTCTAGATTGTAACACAGGACACACTGAATGTAGTACATGCTGTGTTCCGAGACTGGGAGCGCGCAACCCGACAAACACAACAACAGCAACAGTGAAACATGCAGAGGTACCGAATGGGAACTACAACACAGACACAAGCCGAATAAACGAAAGAAACCAGGGGAAGTATCTTATTATTTATCTGAACTCACAGGTACTTAACCTTTGCCTATATACTGTAAATAGCGCAGCGTTACATCGAAAACGTGTAAGCAAATGCTGAGAAACTTTGAGTGTTAAGTTAAATAACTTATGTTGTTTTTAATGTACATAGTTAAATATTTGAGTGAACTTTCTGACACAACAGAAGCACTAATTAAGTTATAACGCTAACCAGTATGGTTTGGTTTTGATTTTTGATTTTTTTTTTAAAAACCGATATGGGATGGTCTTGTAAAGCGGATGCCACTATGACGACATTTTCTAATGCTGTAATTCTAAAAAACAAAAACAAGAAAAAAAAAGATTTTAAAGAAATCAATAATACTTGACATAATTAATTCTTGATACTTAGGTACACCACAAATGGCTTATATGCAATATTTACACTTTTAAAAAGAAATTAGTTTACAAGGACGAACCAAATGTATAAATACTGTTAATAATGTTTGTTAAACCTTAATTCAAATTTTTGCTGTTTGTACATTTTTTTCCTTCGATTTTGAAACGGAAACTTTTTCCTGCTTGTTTTTGCTAATCGAGCCTGTTGGTGTTTTGAGCAGTGTTTTTTGCATTTGGATAATGTTTCCAGTTTTTAATTCAGCATCTAAAGGTTACGATATGGGCAATGGCTTACCCTGCTGTGGCTTTTCATTGTAAATATTTCATATCATGCACATTGTGATACTACTAAATGATAATTTAAACTTAGTTCATTGCTTTAGACTGTGCTGATTCTTTATAGACACATGCAATAAATAATATTTAAGAAAGCTATTTCTCTCTGTTGCTGTTCTCTTTCACACCCTGCATGAATAAGCGCTTGTCTGCGCGGATGTCTCCTGCCAGTTTAGCAGGAAAAGCTCATTATAAATGAGAAAAGTGAAGAGTGGATACTGTGTATCTCACTTCTTCCCTTATGTTCTCTGAGTGTGTGTAAATCCTTGCTTGTTATTGAGAAAGACTGAGTCAGAAACTGGGTGTAGGCCTAATCTGGTGTTGCCTCCAGCATTAGCATTGTTATTGTTTTTCTATGCTTGCCTCCCAGTCCCCACCCCCAGCTATGGTAATTAGACCAGCATGTTGAAACAGCCCCCCTGGAACTGGGAGGGGATGAATGACACAGTGGTAAAAGAAAGATTTCTCACCCTCAGCCATATGCTATCAGATTATACATTCTCAAAGATTTGCTAATTAAATGGGTAATTAATGCTGAGAAATAGGTCTGATTGTCTACTGTGACTAGTCGTGTGTCTGGAAGGGAAGGGGTGGTTGTTTGTGCAGTTGTAGGGATATGACATGTTTGCAGAGCAAGTCAAAAAGCTCAAAAGAAGGGGCGGGTTACAGAGAAATGCACAGGTAGACAGAGAGAGGCAGAAACAGAACGATAGCCTGAAGGTAGATCTCTCGTCCCAGCAGCATAAGCAGAGGCTACGAGGCTAATGAGAGCAAAATCCTAGAGACCAAAGTGTGACATACACTATTCCCTGTAAACCAAATCTCATCCATCACCGAAGTGCTCATTGCTCCTGTTCTCCCTCTTGCTTGACTTGCTCCTAACGTTTAATTAAAGACTGTACTTTATCTCATTAAATAGTAAAGAAGGGATAAAGCGTAAAGCTGCAGGCCAATTGTCCCTCTGTCTTTCTCCTCTGTTCTTTGCTGTCACAAGAGTCATGTTGTCACAGGTGAGAAGGAGAGGGGAAATAAAAACAGTCAGGCTTTTATTGCTGTGTGTTGGAAACGCTGAAGGCGGAAGAAAACCTCGCAGCAATGCGGGAAACTGGCACGTGCATCCAAGATAAAGGTATGCAAATCCCAGTTACAGTAAGATAATGCAAAGTCAATGAACTTGTTTGTGAATATCATCTGCATACTTGCCCTGCGGGTGCATGTGAATAAGCGTACGTATCAGCTGGAGTTGAGGCAGCATGTTTGTTCAACAATCAATAGGTCCATATGACTAACATAAAATATCCAGTTACCCCAGGGAGTCATCAGGCTTATGGGCAGGGACCTGCTGCCGCTCCACAGGAAATGGCTCGCTTCCGGAAAGCTGTCCGGGACACCACCGCTGCATTAGTGGTCGTGTGTGGGTGATTTTAAAAGCTTGCACAGTTTGTGGCCATTTGTGGATGTGTCCCCCACAACGGTCAGACTTTAACTGGTTCATGTGACCATCTTTCGCCAACATGCAACATATTTTCATGTCAACATAGACAAAAAAAAGAACAAAAATACAGTCACAATGTTATCTAACTAGAAGTGAGATCTATGCAAAACAGAACCATGTCACATTGCAGATGCTGCAATAAATTCAGTGTCTCCAGCATGGCACATGTATCCACGCGTGACACGTGTTGACTGCGTGTCATATTAGTGATTCGTGTTTAATAACATGTGCAGTGATCTGTTACAGACTGTGTCAAGGCATGTCAGACGAAAACAAGGAATACCTAGGGCTATAATGCAAACCTGTTCACTCATTTACTAAGGTGGCATTAGCCAGTGTACACTGCATCATTAATGATAAACATGCAGATGACTAATTGGTTTGTAGGCACAGAACATTACAACAGTCACATTTACACAATTTCATCTAAATAAATGTTTTGACATTGTTTTTTGTGCCTTTCTTTGTTTTTTAAAGCTTTAAATCAGCTGTTTGTTGTTGTTACCACGTTTTAAACTGACCTTTCCAAAGGGAACGCTGGTGTGCATGTTAGATATTTAAGATTTGTAATATTTTCTTAACCCATACTTTTAAATACGAATCTCTCTTCTGTAATTATCACTGAACTATTTGGATTTAATCAGTCTTTGTCAAGGCTCCCTGTAGATGCAGTCAGGTGCTGCATGGATTCATCCATATTCAGCATCCTGGATGTTTCCCACAGATATAATAAGAAGGAATATGCACGTCTGCATTCAGCAATATTTTTTTTGCCATATTTGTATATTGTGTGGAAGATAATAGATGACAGGCTCACGAGAGAGACAGTTCATACTTCGGGCTACGGTGCTCCAGTTTTACACTTGTGAGTGTTTAACTGTACACTCGGAGCCCTGGAACACATTAACACACTCGAGTCATCCTCTCTGTGTTTTCTGCCAGCAAACCTGCAGTAAACAAGGGATTACTTCCTCTTTCAAGTGTAATGTGAGAATGCAGAAGCGGTTTCTTCCCATCCACTTTATTTACCGTCACACAAACAGCTAGAATTGCCATCCTTTGGTTTTTCTTGCCAACTAGTCAAACTGCAGTTTGCACCAGTGACATAAAAAAGACATTTTTGAGAAGTTCGAAATTCTTCAGTTATATCCACAAAGATGTTTTCAGAGGTCACGGTGGCCTTAATATTTGAACGCCATCATCCTCCCTGAGTTTAATCAGTTAATCTTAACAGTTGATGCCAAATTTGAAGAAAAGATATCGACTTTCTTAGAATAAAGCAGACCATTAAACAACCTGAAAAACAAAAAGTAGCTCCAGCCATCACTTTGAGCATAAAAACAAATGTATACTGTAAAGAACTTGTGTCAGACTTCATATAAACATATAATCAGTATTTGAGAATTTGCAAAACCAGCAAAGTCTCCATTAAGACGGTCCAAGTGTAGAAGGAGAGGGTATAGTGCTGCTAAAAAGTGGGAGTTATTTGTGAATTAGTTAACCCATAATGTGGTTTGGTTCATTCAGAATAATTTCTTTCTCAAAATGACAGGAATTAAATGAAGTTCTGTGCCTGATAACTTAAAGAGAATTTTCCAAGGGGTTCCCAGACCATGAGACAAATAATAAATGAGTCAGTACAGAAGCTCCAGTTGAGTCTGACCCAGCATGTTTTGTACAGGAACGTGTGTGTCTGTGACAGAAGGGAGTTTGCCTGTTGCTTACTCTTCATCTATTACTGAGTGTCTCTGTGTGTTTGTAACTATATGCATGTGTGCTTGGTCAGCTTGTTCAGTAGAAATTCCCAGCTGTTTTCCAGGTAATGTTCTCACGCTTCTTTTGCATCTCCTGTTTCTCACACTGGCTGCTTTGACTATAATCCCTTCCTACAAGCACACACGCACGCATGCACGCATGCCTGCATGCACGCACGCACACATGGCCCTGCCTTTTTAATTGGCCACCAGGTGAACAACAACAACCCACCTCACACACTCAAACAAACTCACACCCCTTCCTGCCTCTGATGATAGAGAAGAAGCCACAACCAAAATGGGACGGGAGCGGGGGAATGAGCACACAAACAAACACACGCACGCAAACACACACACACAATGGGGGGAGCAAAATGTGAAGCGGGTGAAAAAAGGAAGAGGCAGGTGGGAAAGGTGGAAGACAAAGACTGGGACAGAGGAGAACGTGCGGGAACCGACAGGATGAGCTCATGCCCTCTCCTGGCACTGCCCACTTGGTGTGACTCATACCAAGCAGGTGTGTCTGCATGTGTGTTTACATCTGCTGATCAGCTCAGGGTGTGTCCTCACATTATCGTGCTGGTGAACATGTTTTTTCAAGCACAGGTAGAGCTATTCATTACATGAGTGTTTCAGCTGGTTGCCTTGTTTATCGTCACTCCGCCTGCATAATCAAAGTGACAATGAGGATAAAGAATGGCTTTTAAAATAGTTTGTCTTTTTCCCCAGAACACAAATTTAGAAAATAGCAGTCAACAGAGGGTATGATGTAAGGATTACCAGTTTAGAAACCCCTGACTACTATGTACTCCCTTGAAAGTAACCGCATCCTCCCCGAGAGCAGCAGTATGAGGGAGAGGTTTTTTTTTTTTGGAGTGGGCCCCTGCTAAAAGTCTCCTGTTCCCCTCCCTGCTTTTGCCTCAAAGTGATGGATGTGGTTGGTGGAGACAGCACACAACCTGCAGACAGCCACCAGCTCCTTAGAAGGAAACTCCATCTGCGTCCGTGGTCGCTGAATGTCAGCGAGCAGCACGTATACATATGCGTTGAGAGAGAAAGTTTGATAACGGCACAAGAATCCAAAGTCTGCTATTCATGAAGTGAGTAAACTTGCTGCTCAGATTCATCCCATGGGAAAACGTAAAAGTAATTGCACGACTCTCCGCGGATCACCAGCACCGATGTGTTGAAACGTGCAAGTCACGTATACGGTGAAAAACAGTGTACACAGTCACGGACTTCAGCACATCTCTCAGCACAAGATCAACCTTGATGAAATTCCTGTTGGCTAACATTGTGATAATTCCATGTTTTACACACCTCGATCATTTATTTAACATCAATATGAAAAATGCATGTTTTCTATTATATTATAATGGTACAATAAAAAACAAAGCAAACAGAAGATCACTGCTAAACCTTCTCATGTGCAAAATGGGATGTTTCTCTTTGATGTTCAAAACACTGAAAAAGGTGTACATGCTGAAGTAACTGCAACAAACTTTCTGTATAAATTCTTGTAAAAAGCAACTTCAGGAATGACAGGAGGACCGGAAATAGAGATTAACTTGTGTTTTTCTAACGTTTCCTGTAGATAATCTGGACCATTGTTCTCAGTTTTTCGGCATAACCTGTAAATAAAATGCGTGTCCCCTTAACTGATGACCACTAATGTTTCACGTCTCTAATCTGCATGTCGCCTCCATCTACAGTTTCCTTTATCTCTGATGATATTCTGAATTCTCCGGGCTCGTGTCTTATCTCGCCCGGTCTCGGCGTGACGCACAGAGCTGAGCAAGGTCATACAATTTCTATGCCACGCTGAGATAATGTCCTTGAATAGGAAATCTCAGAATAACTCCATGCTCTTGCTGATTGTTTCTATATTTGAGAGCAATGAATGGACAGCAACAGAGATAGAACATGAGCGAGAACCGAAGGACATTAAATGCATTCATGTGTCGATTTATACGTTTTTGACTCCTCTGGTCAAAGAGATGTATTGAGCATGTGCTGGCCCTTATGCAAGGTCCCTGGTGAGCATGTGACAAAGTCTTCTACAAAAACATGAAAATCAAACCAGCAGTAAACACAGTAGGCAAGTTGGTACAGAAAGCAGAGCTTGTGGCGTGTTAGAGGAGATGTGAGGGGGATGGGAATCTCATTTGGGAATTACCTCATTACTATATGAATGATGTAGGCTGGTAGTGGTGAGGGTAAGATAAATAATTAGCGAAACACACAAGTGAACACAAACAAGGCTTCTTGTTTTTCAGAGTGAAGTGAGAAAAGAACAAAATCGTTTATAAAACGAGGCAAGGATTCGTTTTCACAATGACAAAGGCATTTTGTTATTTCACAGTAACAAAATGGCTCTAGATACAAAAGCTGTTTCCTTGTTTGGCTTCTCCTGTGTCGGTGTAACGAAAGCTGCGTTCCATCAGTGAAATCGCACGACAGGTTTACAGAGTGCTCCACAGACACTGTCTGGAAGTGGGCCATCGGTTTCCTTCAATCACCCCGTCGTATAAGGCCGCGAAGCTGACAGCCGTCTGTAGCAGAATGATATCCCCCCTCCCCGAGCTCTAATAAACAAACACAGTGCCTCCCCGGACTCCCCCAGGTGGTCTCAGTCAACACTCTGAATGGAGCATCACTCAGTGAAGGATCAAAAGAAAGACCATGTGCCCATCACTCATCTTATCCCCCCACCTCGTCCTCCCAGCTATCCTCTCGTCCTTTTCAAGTCTCTCCCTTTCATTGATCCACCTTATTTTCGTTTAGCCCCTGTCTCATCCATCTTGGGTGTTCCTGCCTTTCTCTGAGTTCCAGACGGGCTGCGGGGCTGTAGCTGTCATCCCTCACCTGGCTTTCCCCGCTGGGACTCATAGCTCCCTGAGCATCCTGGTAAAAGACAAACACATAACACATAAACATCTTTTTGTAACTTCTCCTTTGTCTTGAGCTCTCCAGCATGCACTTTTGTTTAGATAAACTAAACACCGGATCTACTTCAATTTATTGGGGTGATGGAAATTTAGGATCCCAGGTAAAGGATCCCCACATAGCAGTTACACCTGCTAAACATTTATCATCCCGCCTCTACACTCAGGGTTAACATTATTTCAAATAAAGCTATACTTGTGTTTTACTTCATAAAGGAAACCATTGTATGTAACACATGGATGAACGTGTGTGTAATCACACCAAACTAGAGTCAAAACACAGTCTATCACAATCTCAGAAGAAACACGATGGTATTTTATTCTTGTAGACCAAGATAACACAGTCTGTCATCAATCGTTAGAGTCCTGAATCAAGGCCAACAAGCTCAACCACCAGAAAAAAAGCAAAAACAAAACACACACCAAGGAAATGTGTTAAAAATACATTTGCTGCGTTAAATTAAATGAATGAGGTTAGGTCACCTCGGTTGCCTTGGTTACAAAACTAAAGCAAACCCAGCCAGACTGAAAGAGCATATGATTGTTGCTACCCGATGTAAACAAACATTTGTCCGTCATGAAAAAGTCCTTCTCAGTCCATCCGTTCTGATCTCTTCCTTTAGCATGAGCTGGGACACCAGTTCAAGGATTTAGCCTCTAAAAACACCAAAATCATACCTGATTGCAGTTTGATCAAGGTCATGTTCATCTCCACAAGTCCCATCTTTTTCCCTTTCACCTGCAATGCACTCTGGATTTCCTCCAGAGTATCAAAAATGGTGATCCTTCAACTTGATTTTCATTTTCTGGAAGCTGATAAAGTTGCAGGAAAGCAACTGAGCGGGGACTGTGTTGATGTCGGCAAACCAAAAAACAAAAAAAGTTTAAATCCGCAGTACTCGTTTGTCTCCGGTTACTCCAGTTTCCTCCCATAGTCCAAAGACATGCTGTTCGTGGGGTCAGATTAATCGGTGATTCTATTCATGGAATATATTAAAGAAGGATTTGCAGGTCTCTCTCTATTGATTTCAATTGCAGAGTTTACAAGACAATAAAGAATGCAATAAATTACGTGAAATCACCACTGACAACTTGTTTTTAATATGCCTGTGTAAACATTAGACTATTTTCGCTATTTTATTGTTTCTATGTTATTGTTTCTGTTTTATTATGCTTGTCTCTCTCACTTTCAATGGGATTACCTGTATTGATAAAGGTTAAATAAAATTTTAAAATGTCCATATGTGTAATCCTCTCGCCCTGTGTCAGCTGGAATAGGCTCCACTCTCCCCGCGACCTTGAATTGGATAAGTGGAAGAGAATGGATTGATGGATGGATGGAGAGGAAATGGGTATCAAAGATGATTGTGTTTAAAGAGGCCTAATGACATCCATCTGAATACAGAGTCAGCTAGAACCACCAGGGCAGGACAATCTAGGAGCATATCAGGGTAATTACGCTTCAGCCAATGTATTTCACTTTACAAGTTTACACCTTTAGACTTAATACAGCTGCATTTCACAGTTTTTTGTAATATTCCCAAACACCCAACACTCCAAAGCCTTGCGGTGTCTGGTGAGCTGTAAGAAGCTGAGAACACGAGCACTGTTTAAGCAGCTCTCAGCAAGCGTTCTTTTTCATTCTTCATGCAGATATTTTGAGTGCAACATCGTGAATGCTTTCAAGGAAAGCCTGTGTTGACAGCTGGATGTAGGCCTCACATTTCAGTGCTGCTGCTCTGGCTGATTTCCACTCAGTACTCTGAAAGTGCATTATATATAAGTGTACATTAAGGTAGAGAAAATCTAATAGGACCAAAGTTTAGACTAGCAGCCCAATAACAGGCAGGCAGTTATGCAAGTGCTGGCATGGCTGAAGCACAAAGCATCACAACAGCTGTAATGAAAACCAGAAACAGACAGAGAGAGAGAGAGTGAGGGAGTCAGCCAGTAAAAAGAAGCAAACCTTCCATCACTACTCCAACCACAGGGAAGAGATTTCACTATCCCCTGGTTTACTCTTAACAGTAATGGGCTGTTTGTCTCCAAGTAGTTTTTTCCCCCACTTCTGCATTTCTTTAAGTCCCTATTTCAATCTGTTTCTCCCTGCATGTCTCTCTTGTCTCCCCCTTCTTCCTTGAGCATGATAGGTTGATAGGTTTTTCTCCCTTTGAGCGCTTGCAGAGCAACAACACATTCCTGTCCACATTCCAGCCTCAGGAAAAACAGTGTCCGGAACATAATAAAAGACCAAGCACGTCATTTGTTTTCAAACCCACTTGCACTCATTGGAACAAAACTGTGCTTAGGGCAGGATTGGGCAAATGTGTTTGTGCAAAACAGGCAGTGAAAGGGATGTGTTTGCGATTACAAGAAGCTGTCTGCGTGCACGTTGTCTGTTTTCCTCTGTGGTAATGAGAATACGATGAGCTTATCCCTCCACGGACAATATATCACACATATTCCAACAAGTCACAGGAGTACGAATGAAGTACCAATGTTTAGATGAAAAAAAAAATCGTGGCAGGTTTAAAGTCGATTTGCACTTTATCTGTTTTCGACTTCCATCATCCAACTTTAATTTCGTAATGCACCTTGAGTCACGTGTAAACCCCCAGGTACACTATGACCTTGTATGGTCTACCTGTACTTTCAGTTATTAGCTGTACAGGCATGCGCACTGGACACCACACAAAGACGAACAGACACACACACTCAGATATTTGGCTTTACACACAGTAATTACCATTGGGAAGCTGATAACAGGAATACTGGACATTTCGGCGCTGTGTGCACTTTTTGTGTGTGTTGCAGAGATGACCTTTCATATCTGCATGTGCATACACACTAAAACCTTGATAATTATCCATGCAAATAACAGTCTCTGACAGTGGTGGAGGGTTCAAGGTCAGGGCAGTTTTAATGTTTTGGCATACTGGCTGTAGTGCGTCCTTGATCAAAGAGCCTCTTGACCTAAGTATTGTATTGTAAAGCGCTTTGAGGGGTCCCGAAAAGCGCTATATAAATGCAATCCATTATTATTATTATTATCATTATTAAAACAATATTGTGTTCACTTCCTCCAGTCTACTTCATTTTCCACAACCCTCACAAAACTCTCCATTTCTGGCCAATCCATATCACAGCTGACCTTAACCTGCCTTCTATGTGTGCTGCCCCACCACTGCCAGTCCTATCAGCTCTCCAGGAAGCTAATAATCTCCCTCCTGTATCTTACACGTAATGTGGTGGCCAGCAGCAGTGCACACGTGTGAATAGTGCATGTGTCAATGCACATGTGTGTGCGTGACTGTACGTGTGTGTGCAAGCCCAGTGCACACAATGATTATTCAGCCATAACGGAAGTCATAAAGACTTCCGCTGATCGCTATCAGCGCGGACAGAGGGAGTGGAGAGATCATACAGCCACAGGGTATATACGCAAAACTAGACCAGTGCTGCACAGACACCGAAACAAAGCTGAAGTCTGAGAGGTTAGGAGACTCCACGTGCCATTCACATTATTTGTAAATGGCACAAGATGACAGTTATAAAATGCTAATACAAAAACATGGTGTGATAGCTAGGTGGCTACATGATGGTATCAATAGTACACTGGCTTTAAGGTTTTTGTTGTTGTTAAAATACAACAGGTTAGTTGTATTTCCAGTCTGTACAAGCTTACATGGCAAAGTGGCTAAATTGCTATAAAATAATTGAAAATAGATAAATAAATAAAATTAGCACAAAAAGTAAGGACATTTTTGTTTGCTTGAGTATTTCTTTGTTGTAAGGATGCCAATAAATCTTTATACTGATGGAAAGTCTGTTTATTTTTACCTAAATGAGGCCACATTTGTAAGGAAAATGCATTTGTGGGTTCAGTAGCAGCTCATGTTCAACTACATGAGCTGCGCCCATGAAAACTTGCCAAATCTTCTCTGCCAATGCCAAACATTAACCCTGCTACAGCACTCAGTTGGTGTGCTCAGCAAAACCACGTTGCACCTTGTTTAGTGTGAGCTCTACTACCATCTCCAAACACAAGGCCAAGGTCCATATAACTGGAGAATTTAGAGACAGGCTTTGAAGTGGGCATCCCAAGAAGACGACACCACAAGAAGACTGTTTCCTCACCCTGTCAGCACTTAGAAACTTATACGGATTTGCAGTCTAGCTTTTCAGGATGACCTGGCTGATGGCTCTCTACCCACAAAATCCAGAGCAGACTGCACACAGCCAATCTCTGGTCTCATATTACTGCCAGGAGGCCTGCACGAGTGTCCTTCACTGTTAGGCCCGTCTGCACCGGTGTCTCCAACATGTGTAATGGAACCTGAACATGTGGAGGAACGTTATGTTCAGCGATAAGTTCAGATTGTGCTTATGTCACTTGAATTGTGCGGTCAAAGTGTGGAGAAGACACAGAGAAGTGAGAATTCTCCAGAAATTGGGAGCGGAGAGGATGGAATGGCAGTCCTGTCCTCAACCCCATTCAACACTTGTGAGATCAGTTTGGCTATGTTCTGACCAAACAACCTCAATGGATGACTTGCAACAAGTGCTGGCTGAACAATGTGATGCCATCCCACAGCAGTGTTTGACCAAACTGGTGAGTGGCATGAGGAGGAGGTGCCAGGTTGTTTCTTCAGACTTCAGTCATCCATTAAACGAGATATCAGAGATCAGAGCAAGAATGAAGTGAGGGCAAATGAAATTTGCTTGTGATTACTTTAAATCTCTCAAAGTGAATTCTTAACTTTACATTGTAGGTTTTTTGTACCCTAATCATGCTTTATCCTTTTCTGCTCTAACATAGACCACCATTGCTGTCCAATCTATTAGCAAATCAGTGTTAAACCTGTGAGCTGGGCAGATTTTGTTTGACTTGCACATGTAGCACTAGTTTATGCTCCAACCGGATACAGTGGAAAAATGATCCACTTCAAAATCATTAATATTATTAATTAATGAATGGGAAGCGTGGGACTCCTAAGCCAAAAGCACTTCAATATCACCTTCCAGCTGATCACATGTAGCACACAGGGAAGAAAAGGCAGCTGGTATCAAGAAACAGAATTACTGATGCTTTGAGTTTACCTCAATCTCATGGCTCTCTGGTGATATTGAGAGTTACCACAAAATTTGAAGATTCAGAAAATTTTTCATGCTCTAAATTAGCTGGCAATTAATGAGTCCTAATGAGTCAATTAGGGCCCAACAAGAGATTTCACAATAAATTTTATTTTTTAACATTTTACGCTCAGCTGCACAACCTGCATGTTTTTAATCTTCTTAAAATCATGAAGATTTTAAAGCACATTTAGTGGTCTTGTCCATTCGCGAATGATCTCAGAGAGATGTCGCACATAAGAAACATCAAAAGGCCAAAGTTTAACAACCCACTAATAAACCAGCAGTTCTCACAACCTGCTTTTATATGACCGCCATATTACACTACCGTGCTATTAGGACTTGAGGGACCAATAACTTGTCATTAATGTCCACAGCTTATCCTGTCTATTGACCTGGACCTATCATAAAAAAGGGGGAAGAGAAATCAGCCCCACCCATTTTCTCCACCTTTCAAAGCCAACTCCTCTACCAAAACACAACCACGATGTTTTCTGTGGTGTCTCACAGACTCACAAAGAGACCACATCCGATTAGAGGACATCGCAAGGCTAATTGTTGCTAGGCAGCATCACTTCTTTATTGTTATCGGCAACGCCTCTTCCTTGGTTGCAAAAACTATCACTTATGTGACTTAATGGTGAACAAGAATAAAAAGATGAAAGGAAAGAAATTAGTATTTGTGCTTTTTGTTTCATTCTGAGTCTGTTTCCTTCAGCCATTGCCCTTCTGTTTTTCCTGTAATGGTCTCGATGTCGCAATCCACACCTGGACAGGTGCCAAGCATGTCTGCAGACACCTGTGTCAGAGCTAGTGGGAAAAACAAGAGTGAAAAGAAGATCCCACCCCTACCCCACCCCCGCTCACTCTGTCTCCCTCTCTGTTTATCAGGGTTTCTACCTCAATTTGAATGGGTCATGTGACTTCCTTCCTGTTGTTTTGACCCTGAGGTCATTCTCCCTGAGGGTCTGTGCACCCCCCCCGACTCCCCACCCCCACCTCTTACAAACACACGCCCCACCCCCAACCGGCACCACTCCTCTGGTGTGTTAAACACAACCTGAAAATCCCAGCCTCTCTCTCCCTCTCTCTCCAGGACACACACACAAAACACAGGCACAAAGCGGGGTAGACCGAGGTAAGAGGTGGGCCCCTGCTGAATCTGATTGAACTTTAGTAGAACTCAATGACCGCGCTCTCCTCAAGCTGATCTTTCTGCCTGTGGATTGCAGCAGACTGTGGGGGGCTGGGTGCTGGTCCTCTTGTTATGGCTAACTCCAAAAAAAGAGGACAGGTCCAGGCACTGACTGAGCAATAGAGACTTCTATAAACATCAGTCACTCTCTTCCTTTGCACAAACCGAAGTTTATCATCAATTATCTGCCACTAAATGCAGGTCTTTGATGTCAGCATCAGTTGTCCAGTCCACCCATTATTTTTAGATGGTTTAGAAGTCATCAGAATGTAAAGTGCCCCCCAAATCCCTCTGGATGTTTAGTATGTAATCTCCTGAGTTATCAAAGGTCCTGCTATCTCATAGTATTCCCACAGCAGCAGCAGCAGGCTTCTGTTCTGTTCCATTCACAGCACTTTGCAGATTCAGAGCAAGCGTCAGAGGGGCCACGGTGGATCAAGTATGCTGTCACAGTTGCAGATAAGACTGTGTGTTTAAAAAAAATTCTACACAGGAGAACTTCCACTCATGGAATTTCCTATTGCATCTGGTGCCCTGTGGAGCTGTAACCTAACTTTTTTTTTCAGGTAAACTTTATTATTATTATTTTTTAATAGAAGGGATAAAGGCAATAGATATTGTTAATTTTTTTACACATTACAGTTTAAATATGCAGCAGGAGAGAAATTCACATCTGACAGCAGTCACTACTGACCACTTAAACCAGCATACAGAGATGTTGTAATCATCTTTGGATCAAGGTACCACAGTGGGGAATGATTCCTGTTGGAAAGTCTCAGCTGACCAATCAGCATCCTTTGGAAAAAAGCTAGAAATGTACAGCCAAAATCAACTTCCCTGTAAGAAAAACAAAAAGTCTGCCAAGGAGTGTAGTAATGCAGAGAAGACAGAAATGCAGGGCACTAAGGCAGAGACAAGGTAAAACAAAAATAGCAAGACATTAACTGACTGATTTAAAAAAGCCTCAAAAAAATAAGCAAATGCCACATAAATGGTAATGAAATATACCAACAGGAGATGATCTGACAAGGACAAAGTGGGAGACTATTTATACACTGAGACAGGACTATTAATACACTGTGAAATTAAAGGACACGAGTGTTAACAATCAGGGAATCAGGGGAAGTAAAACAAACATAGGATATCAAAGAAAATTAACCTTCAAAGTAAAACAAAAAGTTATCAACAAACAAACACTTGACACACAGGCGGGACTCACACTCAAACGAGGGAACAGGCACTAACAGAAAGATGAGGCAGAGGCAGGAGCAGACAGTGAAACACAGAGAGAACTAAAACTACCGCCAATCAAAATTAAGACAAGCCACATACATTATGTAACGATAAAACCATCACTAGAATGAGAATTATATTATACGTGATACTATATAGCCTATTTGTGGAAAGTGAAGTAGATGTAATGATAATTTTAGATGTTTGTATCCATTTGCTTTATTCTTTTAGGTCTTTTTCACAAGTGAGGATAATTGAGGTACAATGGGGGATACTCATAGCTATGTTCAGCACATGACTGCAAAATGGTTTATATGTGTAACCGCCATCATATATAAACTTCTGTGTGCACGTGATTAGTGTCAGAGGCTGCAAGAACAGATCGCTCTGCACAATGAAAGCGTGCAACACTTAGCAAAGTTTATCCTTATTCCCTGATTTGTCTCTTGCTCCTGTTCACCTACGCGAACTCCGTAATCTCTCGATGAAAAGCATATCTTCACTTATCAAAAATGGTCCTGTCAAGAGCGGAGCAGTATTTCCCCTGAGAGGGGAACGCTCTGTCTTATTCTGTGTGTGCATGTGTTAATGGCGAAGGCTGCTATCTATCAGCCGACTGAGAGAAAGGCATCCTCTCTGAGCTTTGACAGCTCTGGAGAACATGGGGTGTTAAGCAGTCCAAATTAAACCCGCCTTCAGCTGCATAACGTTCTGTTCCCAGCCTGGGTACGATGAGCCCCAGGCACAGTGTCAGACATAAGTTTGAGTTCTTCTCAACACCTCATCTGACCAGAGCAAGGTGACCTACTACTGTCATGTCAGCCATTTGTGGAACAAGGAGAGATGGGAAAACTTTCTCTCTATGAATGCAAAGGGTGTGTGTCTTATCACTTTTGATAGCAAAGCAGAGGGAGAGAACGAGAAATGTCAGAGACAGATGAGCTCTTTTATAAATGTCTTAAACTATACAGTTCAGACCATAAGTATGTGGACAGACACACAGCTTATTCTAGTTTGTTCTTTTAGCTCATTCATTAAAATCCCCATATCTCATTTTTAATACGTTAACATTAATAGAACATATGTCACAGACTTAAAATGATGCTATGCTGAGCCTAAAAAACAAAAATTAGGTAATCTTTTTATATGCAGCACTTTGGACTATATCTATAAAAGCAGTTACTTTCGGGTTATGAACTATGTTATGCAATCCTGGAATAGTTTTATGCAACAAGACTGGATTTCGAAGGTCAGCTAAAAAATGCAACTTCCAGATTTGCCAGAGACCTTAGATAAGGAGGCACTTAAAGCGTGTCCTGCCGCAGACCCCCAAAGAGCCAATCAGGAGTCAGAATGGTAAATGTCTGCCAATCATGATCACAGTACAGGTTCACAACTAATTTAGAAGCTGTAATGTTGTGAAACGGCGCACATGCGTAGGAGAGGTATAACTCAAGGGAGGAAAATAACTTGTGACACCTCATTTTGTGTCAAAGTTGCTAAATATTTGAATAACCTTTTTTTATTGGATTTGACTAGAAAGCCCATAAATGTCCGTTTCAGTCACAAAGACATTAAAGTTATGGCTCTTTTTCCATTTCCTTCATGTGGCTTTAAAATAAGTACCCAGATTTGATCCTACATGGCAAACAGCTTCAGGGGATTCTTTCATTTCAGTTGCTCAATACATGTAAAAAACAACAACAACAAAAAACAGAGATGCGTGCCTGTATTAGAAAAACTGTAACAAAAATGCATCTTTATATCGTCCAACAAAACCTGAACAAATACATAAAACATATGCACACTGCATGTCACCACTACAGCCAATAAAGTGGAAAGGAAAGACTCCCGTCTTCATTCAGGTTTCTCGATGGTGTGCAGACTGGGTGAACTCAAAAGTGCTGCTGAAAACACTGAAACAGTAACTAAGATGATGGAAAACCTAGCAACCCAAAGAATGCAGTGATTATTATGCAGGCAGAACTCAATACACAATATACAAAGCAAGATAACACTTTCGAAAGGCAGACTCACACTTAGAGAACACCATGTGTACAAACATTTCTTCATTTGGGTATACAAACGGGTGTGTGTTTCTTTAATTAACCTCGCTGTTAGTGAGGTATGCTCCTTGTTAAACCCTTCTGTGTTATCAGCCAAATGTCTGGCACTGTCTAGAAGAGAAAAAAAAAGACATAGTAATGCTAATTTCCTTGCAAGTGAGCATGCACTACCAACTGTGATGTCTAACAGTTATTTTACTGTGCGTGTTTGAAAGTTTCACACATAATTTGAAACATCATCAGTGCAAATATTTCGGGAACTAAACCTCTTAAATGTGCCGTAGTAATGGAACAGTAAGTATTAACTATTTGTGTGTGTGTGTGTGTGTGAACACATACACATGCATCTAATATAAAACAGCAAAACACAGCAAATCCCACATAAGTATTTAATCCCAAAGCCTTTTTTTCCCACCAATACCCTGGAAAGCAGGCATCACAATGTGACACAAATTAGATGACAGAGGATTTTGTACAGCTTGTGTGTATGTGAGTGTCTCTGTGTGGTGTCCCCCACCTGCTTCTCACAGAGAACTCTTGTGCCATGCCTTCTGTATACTAATACACAGATCTAACAGAGAAACAGAGTGTTCTCATTAGAATATTTGGATCGGATGGGGAGGGGGTGAGCCCTATCAAAGGGGAGGACTCGAACTGGGATGGTGCCAGAAATCACATCTGAGATGCAGAGTGAATGGATGGACGACTGAATGGTTAAAAAGAAAAAAAAGCCTTATTTAGTTGCTGTTTAGTTTGCTTGCTGTAATGTATGCAAACATGTCTTGCGCGTGTTTAAATCTCGGTGATCGCGTTTGCAGATGTGCCCCCAAGGTTGTTATCTACTAAATAGATTTGGCTGTTTTAAATTAACACTGTTATGTCTTTTTTCATTCTTGTGTTATTTAACAAAAGCATAATTCTTCAAGTATAATGAACAGTAGTGTGCAAAAGTCTGAAGTCACCCCTCATTTCTCTGTATTTTTTCCCCAGGCGCCAGACTTTGGTGAGGTTTCTTTAAAGTGGTCTTGAGCAACAGTTTTACTTTGTACACTGGCTAATTTTTCATTAATTTTTTGGTCCAGTCTTTGCACTTGACCATTTTTAGAGGAATGTTTTCTGTTTGTTTGTTCACTGAATCACTTAATACTGAACTATGAATCACATCTTTATCTAACTTTGGTATAAACAGGTTATCGCAAGAAAACATTTAATTTGTTCCCATTTTGTTAGTTGAAGCTATGAAAAATATTAAAAATAATACAGTTTAACATGCATAAAATTGTGTTTTTGCACCAACAAGGTGATTGCCTGAAAACTTAGCATGTCTCAGCACAGTGTGGAGGGTGGCCTCAGAGAATTTACCTTGTCAAGTGAAGGACAAAAGAAGTGGAAGGCCTGCAAAACTATCTACAGCAGATAAGCAGAAATGAAATTAATGTCCTTAAGAAAGAGGATAAAAAAAATCCAACAAAGACCCGAGACATGACCCGAGAGCTGCATCTGGCCCTGCATCTTCTCCAACAAGGACAAAAGGCTGATATATGCCAAATTACACAAGAGCTGGACTAAAACTCAGTGCCAACAGGTCATATGGAGTGAATTCAAGCAACTGATTATCTTTCAACAATGACCCCAAACATGCAGTCAATGCAGTAAAAATGTATGTAGACAGAAAAGCAAACAGTGGAACACTGTCAGTCATGCATTGGCCTCCCCAGAGCCTGGACCTCATCATTACTGAAGCAGTGTGGGATCATTTTGACAGAGACCAGAAGCAAAGGTAGTCAACACCAAAGAAGAAGCCTGGAGAGCTATTCCTGAAAACTACTTAAAGAAAGCTTGCTAAGAGAGTTCAGAGTGTGTTGAAGAACAAAGATGGTCACTTTTGAGCTTATTATTGTATTGTATAAACCTTTTTTTGCCTCATATACTATATTTCTCTCTAAAGTAGCCATCTTACACCTACTGCCCCTACTCCCGCCCAGCTTTCCACTTAAATGTCATCATGTCAGATAAAATGTTCCATATTCATGAAGCTTGTTTGGAGCTCTGGGATTAAGTATGGGGCGGGGGTGTCATTATTCAATAGAGATTGAATAATGACACCCCCCAATACAGAAATAAGCTTTAACCTAAGCTATTTTAATATTTAATATTTACATATTTTTATTTATTTATTCATCATTCAAAAAAACAAAAACAAAAACAGTTCCACACAGTGAGGACAGTCACAACCTTTTTTCTGCTATGGGACAGGTTTGACATACCGATGAGATATGCTGTAGTCTGTATGCATTTTTACATGGCAGAACTATACCCACCAAGCTGACTAATGGGGACTTTGGTCCACACCAATTAATAAAGTCACAAAATGAAAATATGATGCTGGCCCACAAAGAATATCTACACCTATACATATTATCATATAAAAAACACTAGTGCAGCATACATATGAATAACCATGTGTGGAGAGGACACACATGCAATATCTCCATGTAGAATACTGATGTGTACACATTCATGTAATGTTTGCTTCTGTGCTTGTCAGGTCCTTGTCTTCAATTTTCTTGACAGATAATAAATGCAGATGACCTACAGGTGACTCAAAAGCAAATTAGGATGGACCGAGCTGCCCGTCATTGCACCACTCTGCATCTCTCCTTTCACCCTTAAAGAGAAGCCAGCCATGCTAATTAAATCACTTTTACCTATTAAGTAGGGCAATTACGAGATTTAATTAGTTGGCAAATGGTTGATTAGATAGTTAACTAATAGTTGATTAAAAAGTGCTACAGCACTGTGTGGTTCTGATTGTCATTTGCATTTCGGGGGTGGTTAGGCGAGAGAGGCTGTAACTCAAGATCTTTTTAGGTAAATATGATCAAAAAGAAAATTGCAGGGTATTTCCTACCCACATTTGTCATTGTGTCTCCCTCAGATGTTAAATATAAATGATGTGGGTTTTTCTCTTATCTGTCATTTTGCTGGTGACAGCAGAGACAAATGAAGGATGAAAGCTTGGCCACCATACAAAGGCGAGGTTCACGGGACAAATCAGAGAAGATGGTTTCACTCTCGCTGGCTTAGCCTATAACATGTACCTAAGATTTAAACACAGAAATATCTCTTCTGAATTCAACAATGCATGGTTACTCTCACCTCTATGTGTATGTATCCACTGATTAAATAGGCAGGTTCACAAAACCCCTTTTGGGTACACATGTGAGCTGGTGTTACAAGTGCATTTCCTTTGTTTCCACTCCACATAGTCATATAGACCATCTTATCGAGTGGTATGTGTTTACTTGTGGAAGTGGGTTTTTAATGTAAATTTGACATATAACAAACAGAGGCAAAGAAAGGTCCTTAGAGAAGTGACCCGAGGGAGAAAAGCACCATTGCAGCACAGTGGTTACACTACACTGACAGGGCCTTCAGTTGCTATGGAAACAATACAGAGGTTATTGACATAAATTCAGAGAGTTTCCAGGAATGCTATCTTCAAATTATTTTGCAAGCTGCCTTTATACTAATATAGGGGAAGTGCTCTAGAAGCACCTATACACAGTTTTAACATATATAAAACATTTGAGCAACTGTGAAGTATCAGACCGGGAGTAGAAATCAGTTTTTAAGTTAATTGCTTTTAAGTTTATCCTTATTTAATTCACACTACACAAGTCAGAATGTTTGCAGCCACATTTTAAAGATTTTACATCAACCCCAACCAATCACAGCAGATGGTTCTGACAGATGTTTCATCCTGTTAAAAGGGAGTTTTTCCTTCCCACTGTTGCCAAGGGCTTGCTCAGAGCGGGTCATATGATTGTTGAAGTTTTCTCCGTATTAATTTAGGGTCTTTACCTTGTTTATAGAAGCAGATATGTGTGTCTGACATTGTCAGGAGTATGGAACTCTGTTAACTGCTTTGTTAATCAAAGACAGTCTTAATCTCTGCTGACTAAAAAGAACATAAAAGGAAGATGATTCACTTACTGCCATCTGGATTCTGAGAGGGTGGGGCAGACAGTATTCATCAAGTATTACTGATTTAATGTCAGTGATTTATCTCTTTGTTTTGCTTTTCTGAAGCTTGAGCGCATGGGATCATTGTGTTTTTACATTAGAGAGTTAAGTGTATGTTGATCAAGTTTAGATGGGGGAAAGATTTTCTGTGGTGGATATGTTTGATGGAGCTGTTGGCACAATGCATATCTCATCACATGGGCTGATGGAAACTGTGTTTGTGCTATGGTGACATTTCACACCAGCTGTGTGGGTGCTTCAGTGTTTCATATGGTCAGTGTGTTCCCACAACACCCAAACAGGATTTGGACTTCCCTGGGCTCCCCACTGTAGGGGGACAATCTAAGACAATCTTCTGACTGTTTGTCTAAATACTGCTAACAGTCTGGAGCTCTGATTTAGCAATGAAAAGGCAAACAAAGAAAAAACAAAAGAAAAGAAAAACCCTGAGTAATAACTCTAGTCGAAAATCCCCTTCATGCTTATGAAATCACCTACTCTCCTTTACCACCACCTCAAAACCACTGCTTTTCTAATTTTTTTTTAAATGACCCCCACACACCTCAAACTAATCTTTTCTTTTTAGCGGGCGATGTCACATGCGCCTTTTTCTGACCAGCATCCTGGAGCTGCCTGTTCTCATTTGAGAACCTGTGATGTACGTTTCTCAGTGTTGATACTTTGATGTACCTCTCCTATCGCGCAGTTGTCCACTGGGTCCCCTGTATATAAGAGCAGAGTTGTGGTTCATAAAACTAAAGCAACAAAATGGATGTATGCCACTAAAACACTGTATTGTTGTCAGGTTGTTTACTACTAGGAACCCTTTTAACATTACATGGACTGTTGCTCTACTGCATGCATGAAGTATTCATAAGTTTACCTTTAAGAAACTTGTCTTAAGTATTTTTTTCTGCAGGTTGCATCATGCAAATTGGAGTACAGGAGCCACTCCATGTGTGTTTGTGTCTAATCTCATGTTTCAAAGGTTGATGTGATGGATGTGTCTGGAGAGACAGACCTATGAGTCGTTAATTGAAAATTGAGGCAGTGTTGAGATGATGGTATTGATTTTCACACTGTCAGCCAGCAGTGCATTTAAGGCTGTGCCAATGCGTGCATTGGGTGAAGAGGTGAAAAGGCAACAAGAGTTGGGTCAAAGCCGGATGGTCAAAATGGGACGATGGGAAAAAGAGGAGGTGAAAAATGGGACTGGCAGCGAAGTGAAGTTGCAAATGAACACTGAAGTGCTTGTCCTTCTTTATTATAACCCTATAACTAAACCAGGCGAAGAGTCCACTCTGAGTGAAAAATTCACACCAGTGCCTTTTCTTTGTGGCATCGATCAGACTGGAACAAACCAGTCCTCAGGTTGTTTATGAGTCAACATAAACCTAAAAGCCCCCCAACCAGTGCTCAAATAATCAATAGAGGTGGGAATTGTGTTTACTTCTGTGTTTCATGGCCTTTGAAATGTTGCAGATGGAAGAAATGCCTTCACCTGCTTCCTCTCCACAGATTTTTTCCCCTTTTTTAATTAAATTATATTTACAGAGCACCAATTTACAATGACAGTCATCTCATGGAGCTTTATGTTGTAAAGTAAACAATCCCCCCCTTTTTTTGCCTCAAGAGAAAACACGAACACAAACAGACTGTGGACAAGAAATATGACAAAACACTAACTGATACTAACGCTATATTAATGACATCCAACAGTAAAATATAAATGCCTGGAGTAAAAAATGAGGGGATTTCCCAATTTTAACGATACTGCAGATGAACAAAGGCAGCACTGGTTTAAGATTTGTGAGTTAAAGGGCATATCCTGGTCAAAAATGACTCCAGGGTTCCTTACAGCAGTACAGGGCACCAACTGGAACCAAATAAACCCACAGACAAATAGTCTGTGTGTCTATGGTGGTGGTTTCTAGACCGAAACAAGCATGGATAATCAATCTCTCCTTCCCACTGTGCATGCTACATACGGTAGTTCCCTATTTCCCACCACTCCCACACACTCTGTTGAGCAACCACTCAGTGCTTCCTGGGAACAATAACAATCTGGCATGAGATGATGCAAACATTTTATGCAAATACTGATTGCAAGCATCATTTATTTGTGTTGACTAATGGACAGGGTCCAGAATACTGCGAAGGGGAACTTTGTTTTTGAGTTCAGCCAAGCACATACAAAACACAACTCTTGATATGCTCAAAAACAAACACAGCAAAATCTCAAGTTTATTTATTCAGTCTTAGCGTTGTTTGGCTGTGCTTTTTTGTGGACATTTCCAGGACCTGCAAGTGAACAACAAGATGGAGTCACAGATAAGTTCCAAAAAGTTATCCATTAGTTGCTTTTTGCTTTACATGTCATGAGTTAGGATGTAAACGCTGTTTCTGGTGTTTAGTTGTTAAACTTGTGTCTCTGACGGAGAGGCAGTCAGCATCCTCATTCCATGATCGATATGTAACATGGACGAGACACGGAACCAGATCAAATTACTTGTATTGGCCTTTAACACATTTTGTGAACATATGAAAAAGTGGTACTGTCCAGTACATCCTGGCAGCGTGACAGTGAACCAGGATGTATTAGGACCAGGAACCTGATGCTAAAGTTGAATTTATCCATTATTATCTAATTATAGAGGACACTCTTTTGTATGAGCAGCTGTTTCACAAGCTCAAGTAACTCAGTGCAAAATCTAATACAGCATTTGCTTCATCAGATTTTCACTTGCTTTGCCAACTTCGGTATTTCGTCAGGCAGACATTTTCCACTTTTTTCTGCATTTAACTGCATTTCTCTCGCATACAGTTTGCAATTCACTATTGGGACTCCATTACCATTGAGAGGACGATGATGAGGGTAACTTTCACTAAACATAGACATCCTGTTGTAGTCTTTGTTGCTGTGAATGTTTGCTCTTTCTACTCTCATAATCCAGATTGGATTAACATGCACAGATGACTTTGAGATATTGACGTTTCCAATAAGGAATGAGAAATTAGGTTTTGTAGTAGTGAAGTAGGCTTTTCTAGTGGGTTAAGTTAAGTAGGCTTACAAGTACTGAGTCCTGTTTGGCAGGTGATTGGGAGTCAATTAGACAAACAAGGTTTTTAGGTTTCAGGGTAGCCTTAGGCCCCAATCACACAACATTGACTGGGGACCATGTGACCAGTTGCAGGGGAAATTTTGTATTCCTGGTTTCTGGGCACTTGCTGAAGGTTGCTGGCAGTTGCTGTAAAATCAGTCGCTGCAGCTAAAGCCCCAACACACAAGACTAAAGACTTCTCAGTGACCTGCTGGGAAATTGTGTAATTGGCTGGTTTCCAGTGTTTGCTGGAAGTTGCTGGCAGCTGTGAAAGTTTGTTTCAAAGAATTTTACAGTGCTGCACCAGAAACATCCATGCAGGTGTTATGTTGTTGCTTTGTTTGTGCAGAAGATGCAAATTGTCTACAAACACTTGCCAGCTACTCACTCAAACGTCTCACAGAAGGAGACGTTGCCATCAACATAAAAGGTGCAGCTTTTGATACATGTTGGTTTTAGGGAACTAAACTGGATCGATTATTGCAGTGAATGAACCAAGGGGCAATAGCAACGGTAAAGGGATGTGTACACAAAACATTGCTTGCGAGGTGTGCCGGTTGCTGTTGTTTTTAACAATCCACAAAACTCAGACAAATACTACTATTGGGCATAGATGGGTACAAATTGATCTTCAGGGTATCCTTTGGGGAACAATGAAGAGCAAAGTGAATAAGACGAAACAAAGGATAAATAAAGGCAAACTTGACCACATAGGGACCTAAATGGGAAACAAAGAAAAGGAGGCTTCTTTGATTCAGTGCTAGCTGGTGTACTGTCGAAGGGCTGTTCAGTCTAAATTGCCTCTGGGTCATTTATCCCCTCCTCCCATGTGATGGTGGATCTTTTCAACCCTGAAAAAATGACGGAATGGCCCTCGTGCCACTTATGGTGGAAGAGATAAATTAGAGAAGAAACCGGAGACGCTGGGGAGTAAGATTTAGATTGATGGTCAAACAGTGGATGGGAATACCTTCATTGCCCCTGTGTTAACACTTAAAATGGATTTTTTAATGAAAATTAAGGAAGAGAAAAAAAGTTGTTTTGCACATTATTGCCGAAACAGTCACAGAATATTAAAAGCTGAGGTTTCACGCATTCTTATTTTGTTATATTACAGAGAGTGTGAAATGAATAATAATGATTTTATTTGTTAAAGGATAATTAAAGCAAATGTTCTATAGTGAGTGTGCTTATAGTGTACCTGTTTTACTCATCATTTTAAAGCTTCTTTAGCAATATTAGCATCACAGAACTGTCTTGTTTTTTCTTTCAAAAGCAGTAGTTGGAGTGGTAATTACTATGTTACTAAATTATCAGCTAAGGATACCTAGCTTGGTTAGCTGCACTGAAATACTGTATGGGGACATACTTTCTAATTATTACTAAGTAACAGACTAATAAAACACTGGAACACAACTTATCTAAGTGAGGCACAAGCTGTTTGGATAGCTTTACAACGCAGCAAGATATAACACCAGTCAGATAATCTATTAAAATGTTCCAAAGGACACCAACAGCACAAAACACAGTGAAGAACTTGAGTTTCAGGCATTTTTGCATAGGCTGTGTTTTTCAACGTCTGAGGTTTTTCCTTGGAAGACACTCAAGGAAGAACAATAAAAGCATTAGGCAGAAACAGACTCACTGGAACTAGTGATTAAATGCTACTTGACCTCACATGTACAAGGAGTCACTTCTAAGTGACTTATTTGTGATTCACTGGTTATGAGACATGCCTTTTCACTCGTCAGCACATGTTATGTACATATATAACAAGTTAAAATGGTTCAGCCTGAATCATCCAAACATAAACTGCCTCCCAAACCTTCCAAATAATTCAAAGTTGATATTTTTTCCCCACAAAGTGGCAACTACAAACTTTTTCAGGTTTTTCTACAGGATCCTGCAGCGCGCAAGCAAAAGTTTGTTGAACGGATAATATTTTTGGAGGAATATTCTAGCACACATACAGTATCCAAGTTTTATCAGGATAAATATTTGCAGTTACCATTATCCCGGCGTCCATTAGAAGAAACTAAATGAGAAAATACGAATGAATGTGTGTTTTTCCAAGAGGTTAAGACTGTTCAGTATTCTGCTATTCTGATAAAGAAATAATTGATAAGATCTTATGCATGACTAAAGAGTTTTGTGAGATTTGTAGGGCTACCATGTAAATATAATGTTAAAAGAATAACCTCAAACCAATATCTAAAATTGTTTGTGTTTGTACGTTTGTACGATTGCTACAGAATGAATAAGAACTCCAAAGTAGTTCTATTAACAACCAATAACTACTGTTCCAAAGTTATGCCAGTTTGTTTAACTGGGCAATATAAATTTAATGTGACTTGATGATGACGTTTCTAAATCCAGAGTACATAGTCGACACACCTGGCAGTGCGTGTGTTAGTGCCCTTTGATAGAAGCCGTCTACAGTGATACACACTAAGGCATAAACTTCAAACGCTGGCTCCCACACTCTGAGGTGAAGCTTTCCAGTGAATGACGCTTGAGGCAAACACTTTTTTTTGGTAGACTGGAAAACAAACAGATAACTGAATCCTGCTTGTCTTGACCTGATTACTAACTGAAAAACCACAGGTTAGTAAATAGCTAGAAGCACACCCTCTCATCCTGGGAAATGTCACTTCAATCAAGCTTTATGCTAACACTGCTTTATGCTAACACTGCATGTATTGCGCTCCTCTTGTCATAATGTGTGCTTCATGGAAATATTAAGACACGCACACACATGCACACACATAAAAAAAAGCCCCACCAAAGTACATCACTGGAAACACTGGACAAATATCGGACTTTAATTACTAATCACTGTATTACGTTGTACTTATACTTCTTTACGGATTCATTGCTTTTATTTGCTTACTTAAGCAGCTACATTGCAGCACTGCGGTCATACATAAAAATGTTCAACTCACTAGAAAGTTTATAAAGTATCAGAACCAGAGAGTCTTTTATTCCACACATTTGTGTTTTACAGGTTCTCCTCCTTAGATTATGCTAAAGCTAATTTTACTATGATGCTGACATGGACTATTCTCAATCAGCAACGTCAGGGTGGAAAAATGTAGCCAACGTGTAAGTGTCAAAAACAGTTAGCTGTTCCTAACAATTCAATTTTATTTATATAGCGCATGAAAGTGTCCAGATTTCCAGTAAAAGTAAATGTTTAAAAACTGGAACTGATTTTATTTTTATTTTTTTAATAAGGCTCAAAGTTTGGGGCATTGCTCCTTTAACTGACAGGCCGGTGTCAACAGTGTAGCTAGTATTAACCAGCTATTAACTCCATGGATCTGGACATCTCAACTATGTTTCTGGTGCCTTTTGGAGCATTTTTACTGTCATCATTTGACAAATAATATGGCTTGCTATGCAATCCAAAAAGTCAAAGTAATTTTATTGGTATGGTACTTGTCACCAGCTAGTGTCTGTGACACCCAGGACAGGAATTGGCTGGGGAATGCGAGGGGATGGGAGGTTTCCAGCACAAAAAAAGAAATGACTATCACTTTTAATATCTGGTGATCCCTTGAGAGCAGAGAGGACATGTCACGGGTCTGGGATGATCTGTATCCCACACATTTTTCATTATGTCACCATTCCACTACTACTTTTTGAACTTGAAAACTACCACTATTGAAATAAAAGAGAAATCAACAGGAATCATAGACAAACGTGCCTAAATTCCATACAAAGTTGAATTCTGTAACTTTTTATTTGAAATTGCAGTTATGCAGAGCGTATTGCACAGTTTGTTGATTTTGCAAGTGATGGAGTAAAAGCTGTAATGGGCTGACACGAGAGGAACTGAGAGGAACTGTCTGGAGGCTTGCAGATGTGGGTTAAAAAAAAGGTTACACTTTGTAGCAAGCGGAAAAATCTTTTGTCAAAACAGACTTTTTACTCTTAGAAATATGCTTTATCTGAATTTTTAGTTATTCTTTCCTGAAACTGATTTTGTGCTGATGCTCAAGTGACACGGCTGGCCAAATAATGCAAGTAGAAGGGGGATTTAATTCTGGCATCTTAAAACAGTTTTATTGCTGCATTTGATTGTGCGTCTCTGAAAAAAGGTCAATGCTAAAACTGAGGGTTCAAAATTAGGTTTTACAAACAATGGGTAATGTTACAGTGGCTACTTAAATATAGACACACACACACACACACACACACACAGAAAGACTCGCATTGACACAATTGTGCTTTATTGCTGTACAAGTACAGTACTTAAAAAATTGGGAACATAATAATTCTGAAATATCACAATCATTTTTTTTCTTTCCACAAACACATATGTATGCAGATTAAAATATACTGTATGTCATGTACAAAAGAAAAATTACAATAAAAAAAAAACAACAATATGAAAGGCAGTGCTGAAATATCATGTCTCTCTGGACAACTATAAGTGGACCGGAGACAATAGATGGCCATTCTACACTGGCAGTAGCACCAGAGAGGTGATCTCAGAGCGGAGGATTCATAGATTCCTGGCTAACGAATATGACTGGCAGTATTTTGGCTGCCGGAGCTTACTTCAGAGTGAGCTAATTCATCAAGGTTTGTATGTGATGAAGTGGACATATTAGCAGATGGGTTTATGTGGATATGGATGAATGATGTGTTTAGCCGAGACACTGGGGGACAGTGGAGTGATTCACAGTGCAGAGGAAGCAGTTCTTCACATTAGACAGCCTTTATCTTTTCTGCACGAGCATGTTATAAGGGGAGGACACCCAACATGTGGTCATGCAAGGTAAAAACCACTGATATGCTTTAAAATACAACAAAAAAATGTCCTCATTTCATGACTTCCATAAACATAAGTATACACAAAACTGCACACGACCAACCATAACTCTAATTATACTGAAGGATAAATACCAAAGCTAGAAATTCTTTCATTGGCATTAGCAAGGTTGACGAGCTTAGTCTTGGTTCCTGTCTTTTGTTTGATCGCAGATGGAACACACAAATACTTGTGTGAAAATGTTTGATATATTTCTCCATTGCGGTGCTCATGCAGCCCCAATCACAGTGCACAAGGTGTGCTATATGGGGCAAATCAATACCTTATACTTGCATGAAAAAAAATGAACTGCATACACAACTTCTGAAGACAATAATCACATTAAGCAGTTAGGTACACTCTTTTGATTCAGGCGCATGTTCCAGTAATAAGATACAAAGAGATTCTGTGCACAGGATGGTGGAATAAAAATTTTGCATTTGTACATTCAGCCAGTCATTCCAAAACACAACTGGGCAAGTTCGCCTTCAACGGCCTCTTGAATATTTGTGCACCTTCACACGCCGACAACACCCGAGATTGATCCTGTGATGGCGCTGCTAATTTGCAAATCTGAACCAATTTAAATGCCTTGTGGGTGATCAGTGGGAATGAGAAATCTATTAGAGCTATTGATACTTGGAGGCTCTAACAATTCAGACTGGATCTTTAAAGATCGAACACCTTGTCTAGACACACCCAGCCCATTACAGAGGTCAACACAACACCACATAAACAATGTGCAATAAAACATCCATATACATTTAGAACATCTGCATTGCATCAGGGGAGCAGAACAATGGGGTCGAAGGGGAATAAACAAATCATTAAATAGAGTATAAACGAATTTTCATAACTGTAGGCAGTCGTTCTAAAAAAAAAAAGAAAAAAGCATATTCACATTTTAAAATAGACCTCTTTCTCTCAGCATTGCATCTAACCCGAGACATTCTTCAATCTCAGTTTCACCATCATACACAGTATTATGTACTCATCCTTGTCCTTCATCTTTAAGATCAACCGCCGTGCTTTTCTTCTATAGTAAAAGCTAAAACATATGACACCATTCACTATTTACACTGTGGCTACCATGGAAACACCCGTAAAGCCGGTTTGATCCACTGGAGGAGGTGGGGTGGGTCAAGTAGGGGAAAGGGGAATGGGGTCTGTTTGTTTTGGGTCAAGTACGGGAAAGGAAAAGAAGATGAGGAGAGGACACAGGAAGTAAAAAACAGGCGACTGCGAGGACACACCGATGATGTAGGGCTCTGTACAATAATCAGGTTCATCTGTGCGCGACGTCTCCTGAAAAACGCATTAACCTGTTCAGATGCTGATGAGACACGTTAAGAGTGTGAACAGTTTTATATCCATTTTCAACACTTTTTAATGTTTTTAGTCCACACAGGATCACCAGTGAACTGCAACAACAGCTATGATTTGGTCATTTGTCAGTCTGTACATACAGTATACAAGCATAAGGAGACTACCGTATACATCAGTTTTAATAACTATACTTGTTAGTTTAGATATAGCTTTTACACATTGTATCACTTTGGCACAGAGTTTCATGTTCACAACATGAACTAAATACCTATCGGCTAAAGCTTTTTTTTTTTTTAAATCTCAGCTTTACCTTTATACATAAAGCCAAAGTATGCTCATTAGATGGATCCCCGTCTCCTAGTAAAGGTAAGTGCAGTAGTTTAGGATTTGGCCAGAGGGCTTTCTCAAAGGCTGGTGGTAACAAGGGGGAAGAGAAGTGCACCTTGGGATAATACTGAGGTTACCCTGACCCCCGGTCGCTTGCTGCCAGGGCTGCAGTAGCACTTAGAGCCCAAACATGAGACTCTAAGTGAGAGCTGTGTACCTGAAAAAGGTCCCATGTCTAAGCCAGTAAAGTGTTGTTCAAAACTGGAGGTCTCCAGAGGCGTTGGTTGACTTGTAAACTTTCTGAGACTCAGGTGTGCACATATGACAACGCATCACACAGGAACATCATAGCACGTCAAGTATAATCAGCACCGGGTTTTAGAGTGGAGCTCGTTTTAATGCAGCAGCACATCTTATGAGGCCATATGATCCAAATCAGATGGCCATTTGGCATCTAAACCCCAGGTCAACTACTTTGCTTGTAAATTAAGCCTCCTGTTGATCAGCGTCAGTCATTTCATCTTAGAAGAGCTGAAAATAAATAGACACGTCAGTATTTTTCTCTTTTTGATCATATATGTCATCACAGACTATCCCGCATCTATACTTTTTCTGCTTTGCAGTCATTTTTCATGGATATCAGAGTTAGCTGTCACATGGTGCTGAGTTTCTATCACGTAAGTAAGGGAATCCCCCACAGTTGAGTGCAAAGGGAAAAAGCAAGACCTTCAGCCCAGGGACTAGGCTCATTCTTGGACCTTAAGCTTAGTCCATGGGGACAGAGGTTAACGGATCATAAACAAAAAAAGAAAAGAATAAAATTTAAAAGCTCGTGCAAGTGTGGCTGAAGAAAGAGGGAGGAACTTCATAGCCAACGTATGTGACTTTATCAGAAAACCTCCATCATGGAGGGGCCTTCCTGTTGGTCCAGAGCAGTGTGGGGGGCAGGGGTGGGGACTGAGGTGGGCGGCGCTTCCAGTCACTCCGCCCCTCACACTGCAATCGCCGCCATCGCAGAAGCTCTCCAAGGGCAGCGCTCTCATCCCCGTTGGACAGACGTAGCCGCTGGAACACCTGGGGCAGAGAAGGAAGCATACAAGGTCAGGAAAGGAGGTTAGGTTTTGCTGAGGAGATGCAGCACACTGAAAAATCAAAAAGATTAACGACAGGAAGTCAACATGACAAGCCATGATCGGAGCGGAGGGGTGGGATGATAAACAGTGACTGCACAAGCATCACAAAAATAATAACATTAACACCTACAAGCCAAAAAAAGAAAAAAAACAGGACACAACTTTGGTTGATTTTACATCTTAAAAAAAGGAGAAGTCCATCTTCTACAACTGGGTCACTTTTTCTCATGAATGATTCTAATAACACAGAACTGAATGTGGGTCTGGCACTGAGCCACCGTATGGGAGTAGATGCAGCAGGAATCAGGATCCCAAACTGACATTTCAACAGAAACAAATTTCCATATTGTGTCACTTGAGTCCAACTACAACACCTCCAAGAATATATTATGAGTTAAATGTTAAAGTAGTTCCTCTAGTGTCTTACAGGCACTCACAAAAATGTACACACACACACATATGCAACAGTCTGTATAGAGCCTCATCAGTCATCCACGAGTCAATATGCAGGTAAATCAATCAGAAAGGAATTCCAATCTCCCTCAGTGAGTAACACCGGCAACAGGAACGAGGCCTGGCCATCCAAACCTGATTAGAAACTGGGAGGTGGGGGGGTGGTATGATGGCAGCTGGTGGCCTCAGAAAAAAGAGCTCAAAGGTGAACGCTTTTAAGATAAAGCTGCAAATATCCCACTGTTGTTTTGTTCATTTTAATAAATACTATGAAAACACTCCCTCTCTGTGTGATTTCAGCTTCCCTTACCCTCACTGCTGCACTCTAAACCTGCTGGTTTTTACTGATGATGTAAAGTTTCAAAAACACCTTTAAGTGCTCCCACGGGCCCTATGAATCTCAATAGTAAAAACCATTTAAATTTAATTTTTTTAATCCACGGATATAAATTCCCTTTCTTAACAAAGCTGTTTCTCTTCACACCTATCAGTTTTTCCACTCTGCTGAAGTAGGAGCAGTGAGCTAAATCAGCTCAGTAGTACCTATAATGTAACATTTTCCAAGTCAACTGCCAAACATGTCATGTGTTTAGTGAGGAAGTCATAGGCTATGCCACACACACACGCGCACACACACACAGACCGGGGAAAAAAAACATTGCGCCGATTGGATACTCTGACAAACATACCTGCACATACCTGGAGAACTGCACGTGACTATACGTGCACACCCAAACGCACAAACATACATCGAGATAGATTGCCTGCACTAGCACAATACTCAACAAGCTAATCCATAATTTACACCTCCCTGCCAGGCTATTCTTTGCACTGGCGCCAGCGAGGAACACCGGCTACTGGAACAGAAAATAAGTAGGAACACTGTGTCCCTCTGCAATGCATGACTGTACTGTTCATGGACACACACATACACAGAGACATGCACACAGAGACATTCAGTGCGCATCAGATACAGTTTTTTTCTAATTAACAACTGTGAAACAGTTATGGTTTCTGGCCTTGATGTCTGAAATGTAAAACAGTTCAATGCTTGTCTTCAAAATGTCAGCATGACATCGAGGCGAGATGACAAAGTTAGGTTTAAAAAATAAAATCGCTTTCTGACTATTCAAAGCTGTCTGACGGCGACTTCACTCCAGATAACAGCACTCTGAAATCTAAACCACACCCTTCTGTGTTGGGGGAAGTGGTGGGGGGATGGGTTTAGATCATCACCAACATGTGAATGGATTGTTATGGTAATAGCGTGGTAATGTGGGATAGTAGTCATTCCAAACTGTCACTCACAGGAAGGATATCCCGAGGCCACAAAATATTCCAATAATCGCCGAGCTTTTCCACATAAAACGCACACATTCCCGGGTGTAAACAGCTACTGCATGCACGCTACTGTGTATACACCCTCAGATATAGAAAACTAAAACACCGCATCCTCCGATTGTTTTGTTTGTACTCACAGCACTAGATATGACTTAGAAAAGGATTTCACAGAATATAAATTGCATTTTTTTATTATCTGACAAACAGTAATACATGAAATTCCAAAAGAGTTTCTTTTATGTGTCATTCAAAGCAGATAGAAAAATGAGAAAGGTCACTAAACAGCTAATATTTCTATAACTGTGTGGCCCAAGGACGGGTCGATAACAGAGAATACAACAGGTAGAATAAAAGAAACTGCAGATAGGATGATATGTTGCTATCTCGGGATGACTTATGTGTGATGTTTTCCTTTGAAATTCCCCTGAATAGTTTCTGTGGAGTCATGTAAGGATCTCTGTCTAGTCCGATACATTTTAAGAATGAGGAATAGCGTGTCACATGTTCCCGAGTAGCACATGTGACCACTCCTTCTATTTCAAATGCCCTGCCAAGTCATTGTCTGAAGGGATAAACAAAAATATCAATCTTTGTACCATTCAATCATTTAGCAGTCTGTCAAGTCTTTATATAATTAGTCTAGACTGCTGCTCGCTATTCACGGCGAGGACCCAAACAAACCAGTCCATTCATTCTTAAATGAGCTGCCCATTCATCTTCCTTCATCCTTTCATTTTTATTTATCCCATTAGTTCTGAGAAACCTACATAAACCCAGTCTAGAGTGCAGCTAATTGAAAGACATTGTGTGTCACAGAGTTATTCCCACCTCACGATCGTGTATAAACTCACAGTGATGAAGGTGATCAAGAAAGCGAAACACCGGTGACAGCGATGATGCAGTGATGCCAGAGAGAGTCTGAGGAAGGGTTAAAAGGGAATCGAGTGATGGATTCAGCAACATAAAAATCCCAGCAGATGAAGAGCAATAAAAACTGCAGCTCGAGTTTGAGACTCTCAGGAAAAACACTGTATAGTGACTTTTGGCATGTGCTGAGGAGGACAGCAACAAAAAGGAACAACTGCAATTGCCAAAGGATTTCTCCACATGTGTGGGTATTCAGATCTATTTATCCTGTGAGCTGCAGTTTCTTTCCAGAAATGTGGGATAAAAAACAGAAGAGCGTAAATGTCATCGACTCTCAGACTCCTGAGAGCCGAGATGATGTCCTGCAACAGCAGTGGTTTTCAAAGATGCTTCTCCAGTGACCCATATTTTCAGAAGATTTGATTTTTTATTTTTTATGACAACTGCCAGAAATTCTGATTAGAATTTTTACATCTCATTTTCAGCCATGAGTTAAGACTTAAAATCCTGTGTAATATTAAACTAGAATTAATTTCAGGTAACCGCAGCCACTGATTTCCAAACCTTTTGGAAGTTTTATAAATCATTACTGATTTGACTGCACACTGGATTGATGAAAAACACTGCGATTAAGGGCAGAGAGGGGCGCGGCATGACATAACTCACCACATCCCTATATGTGCACAAGGGCTCACAGCGAGCCCACCCCCTGTGCCCCCCTCGCTGTTTTAGAGGGCAGCCCCAGCACCGAATGGAGAAAAGTTGAGATGACCCCTCTGGAAAATATAGGAGGGAGTGAGAGTAACAGCCAAGCTCATTAGATTCATAGAAAGAGAAAAAAACAGGCATTTATGTACAAGACAACAGCGTAGTCGAAAGTAGATGGTTACATGTGCTGCTGTAAAAAAGCAGCACTAAGCAGAGCTTGCTGGCACGTCTTTATTTTATTCCACAGTCACAAACAGGCTTCAGATACTCAATGCACAAGGTGAACTCACCCAACTCTGAATGGAGCGATAAAATCTGAGGATTGTCAAGTGGGTACACAGCGTGCCTTTACATCTCTAGTGATGTTTACTTACGAATAGCGTGTGCTGAACTCTTCTGAGAGTGGAACAGAACGTCCTTTGCTTCTTTGTGTATTAAACACAGCAGAAAGTGACACTCAGTGTCTCATTGATACACTGCAATTAATTTTAGTTCCTTCGCATGTTTGTTTTGATGTGGAAAACAGAGGCATATCCAAAACAAACATGGGAAGGAGCGCAAGCTATTGAAGAAGGGTTTAACTGTTTTTTTGGGGGGGGGGTTTATATGAGATTTTTGACCTTGTATAGATTTTAATCAATTTGATTTCAAATGAATTCTAAATTTAACCAATCTGTGGAAGGAACGACTCAAAAGAAAGAAGCCAAAAAAAGCCAGTGTTAAGTTTTTGTGTGATATTGGATTTAAACCCTACTCTCCCCAGTGCAAAGTTTCTTTCTTCCTGTGCGGCTCTTCCTCCTACTCAATCAGTCTGGTCTGAAAAGACCAAGACCTATACGGTATGTTCAAGGCCTGATAAGAGAGCCAAGAGAATGATTAGAGGATGTTTTTTTTTTATCTTAAACAGGAACTGGGAAGCAGTCCTGAACATAACGAATAACAGTTACCAAGCCTCCTCGTTCTCCTTTTTTTGTTCTCAAATGCATACAATGTTTTTTGTATGTAACTAAAAGTTGTCTAAGAAGCTTGGAAAGAAAAGCATCTGGAATTCTTTAAGTTCTTAAAGACGTTTCACCTCTCATCCAAGAATTTTCTTCAGTTCTAAGGAAAATAAATGCATAAACGCATAACACAACATAGAAGAGCCACCTCGGCAGGACAAGACTCTGCCGTTCATCTGCATCTAAAGGACAAAGGTCACTCTTTCGAGGATGCCAATATTCACATTTTGGACAGAGAAGACAGATGGTTTGAAAGAGGAGTGAAAGAAGCCATTTATGTCCACTGTGAACAACCATCTTTGAACAGAGTCGGTGGCTTACGACACCAACTGTCTGACATCTATAATCCAGTTTTGAGATCCCTTCCCAGGCGCCTTAACGCCCACTTACATCTTGGGTCAGTTGATCTCAATAAGTGTTCTCAGGCCATGTCCACACTAATACGTTTTCATTTGAAAACACATCTTTTTCTCTCCGTTTTGACTTTCCGTCCACACCGAGACGGCGTTTTTGGTCAAGGAAAACGGAGCTTTTTGAAAACGCTCTCCAAAGCGGATACATTTATAAAACGGCGTTTTTGCGGCACAGTGGAGACTGCGTAAACTGAGACTTTTTAAAACGATGACACATTTTAGTCATGTGATGCAGTCATGTGACCAATTAAACTAAGATAGCGGAGAGCATTACACAGCAGTTGTTTTGTTTGCTCTCAATTTTGACAGCCCTATTAAAGATTAATATCAGTCTGTACATGCTCCAGATAGCTTTTCTTCAAATTCTTTAATTCTCACTCGCTTTTGCAACTTTGTCCTTTTGTGTTACTCGCAGCAACAACTCCACCTCATTGTTAGTCCATTAAAAAAAACTCGGTGCTTTTCCTCGGCATTTTGCCGCGATGTTTCAAAGAGCCGGAAAGTAAATAAGCGGCAGACAGAAATGAGGCAGGTCGAATCGTCTTACGTTTCACCCGTGCGCGATACAGGAATGTAAGCATTTTCAGTCATTCCAGTGTGGATGAACAACTGTTTGGAAATGATTGAAAACGATAGTGTGGATGCGGAGCGTTTTTAGACAAAAAGCCGTTTTCAAATTTAACAGGATTAGTGTTAACGTAGCCTCATAATGGGTTCACCCAAAACCTTGGCTGATTGTGACGCACACCCGTTTTCACACCTTGGCTCGTGTGATTAGTGACCCTCGTAGGGACACTCCCTATAGGGCTTAAATCTGGGACTCTGGGACCCACCAATTGCTCTTAGAATTGAAGAAGCTTCTCAGATGAGAGGTGAAAGGTCTTCAAGAGCTTAAAGAAGTCCAGACACTTTTCTCTCCAAGCTATGATGACCTGGATGACTGAGAACCTTCAAAGACAAAACTAAAACTTGATTCTTGAGATAGGTGTTACTTGTTTTGGACTGATTTGATTTATGTCTCCCATTTTTTCTCTCGTCTGCTATGTCACTTTTTTTCTGGTAGTTTAAGTTGGTTTTGTTTGTTATTTTGATAAGTTGCTTTATTTATTCAGTTGAGTTCTTTCCTGCTAACTTTGGTACAGGCCCAAAACTATGATGTGGGGTTTTTTAAACACGTAAAATAAAACCAATTTTTCATCTGTGCCCCATCTGTGTGCATCATCTTTGAAAGTTAAAATTAGACTTTCTATGACACACATTCATCAGTCAGTGGTAAGGCTCAGTTTTCAAAAGGCTCATCTACAGCCATACAGTAGTTAATGAGCTCAACATAATGAGATCCAGAGTATGTGCATTCATGTAAGCATGTGGGTAAGCTTGGATGCAAAAAACAAAACAAAAAAACCCCAAAAATATTTTATCCTGTAATCATACACCTGTCAGTGGAAGCACCAAAAGCTCACGTCACAAGTGATGCATGCCACTGACAGAGGCCACTTCCCTGTCCACTCGAAATGTCAACAAACCCAAACAGAAACCTTATATAGTCGTGCTGTAACTGTGTGTGTGTTTATCTGTATACATATGTGCATCCCATGACAAGTTTTAAGCACACCAAGGTCAGACGCATCCCCGTGTTACGTAAAGTGTTGGGGAGTAAGGTTGCAAAGAAAAAACTGCACCTGTTGCCATCTGTACATAGCTTCTGATGAAGGCACCAAAAGTGTGTCTGGGTGTTTAAGTGCCTGTCTTTGTGGTTACCTGAGTATGATGACTATCCATGTGTCTGTGCAGAGAGGGGGTGCTGGAGGAGTTTGACTTGCTGTGACTCTCATCCTCCAGCGACCCTGAACACACAAAAAGAAGCGTTTCACAAACCACGGACATCTGTCTTGTCAAGTCTTTCCACACACAGGCAGGTACAGTCTGAAGGACACACCGTTTTTCAAATACAAGCAATCTGAGAGAGGGCTAAGAAACTGTTTTCATGCAAAGAAAAACGTTAAGGCAAGAGTATGGTTTGGTTGCAAAACTCTCTGGGTATTTAAGAATAAAGTAACCACTCTCTGGTTCCAGTAAATCCTTCTCAGTTTCTCAGGTCACCTGATTATACCATTTAATTTCCCTCTCATTATTTGTAACTCTAACTCCACTTACCAATCTTCCCAGCCTGCACACTACTTTTATTTCAGTCCACTCCACGATGAATTGAAGTGATTGTGTGGCTCTGGCATTACAATGTCTAAAAGGAGAGTTGCCAGCTAAGACTGGCCTGGTGTATGACTTTGTCACTCCAAAAGTAGAGCCAGTGGAACGGTATTTCTTATTTACAACCACATAGCATTTTAACTACTTTTTATTAACTGTAAACTATAAGTAGACTGACACCTATTAATCTCTAGATGCATAGCTACGTACCAACATGACAGTGGTGAAGCTGGCAGGGCCTTAATAATTAACTGTAATATATTTTGCAATATTGTGATAACAGATGTTGTAAAAACAAAACAAAAAACCTCAGTGTGTCTTTGCTTATCACCTGAAATGTCATGAAGCTGCCATGTCAGTTTTCCTTAATGTCATACTTGAAATATGTCAAAAACACAGTGTAACCTTGACATTCATAAACTATGGCGAACTTATTCGATTCAGTCCAGGCTCTGTATGTGCGCAGCTTTGGATTTCTATTTTTGCCATGCTTAAAAATATCTTCATGGATTCCTGGTTTTGGGTCTGTTAAGTACCACTAGCAAGTCTGTGCCAAGCTTTACCAAAGTAACCTTGAATAATATAGCGGGTCATTGCTATTTAAAAATATGTTCCTAAGATTGTGAGTGTAAATGTGCAACATTGGGCTGTTACCGTTTGAGATCTGGTTCCCGTTCTCTACAGGGGCAGGGCTTTGTGAGTGCGGAGAGTGGTTGTTGGCGTTCTTGTCTTGTAGCTGGAGAGATGGTGAGGTGGGGGCAGAGCCACAGTCTTCCCTCCCTGGCAGATTGATATTAGAATTGAATCCTGGTGGGAATATAACAAGAGGAAATGCAACTGCATATCGGTGCATGTTACAAACGGTAATATCCATCATGCATAATATCATCAGAGTACCCTCTCTTTATATATTTCATAATATCTGTCTGCCTTTGTCCCTTCTGCTGCTCCTTGGGGCTCAAATGCTCTTACGCACTGCATGAGTAAGTAACTGTGGTTGCATATGTGTGTGGCAGTGTGAATGAGAATTCATCAGCTGCTGTCCCACACTGAGAATGTTTGCCTCCCGGTCCATCCATGGTCACAAGATGCCTAAATATAAAGTTACCAAACTGTACTATCCCATGGGATAGGTGAGTTTTTACAAGGGACAAAAGGCCACGCAGTGAGACAGAGCCCATGCGCATGTTCATGCTTATGAAAGATGAGTCATTCAGGCACAAAGACCATAATAAAAGCCAAATGAAATTGGAAATTTTGGATGGTGCTGCTGAGGTATGATGTGTCTCATGACTCTGATTTCCTAAAGCCTGCCAAGACCCCCTGCCCTCTTTCCCTTGCATTCCTGTGGTTTTCTCATTCCCTTATGATAAGGAAAGGTGGGGGGAGAAAAGAGCGTCAGCTGCTCTTCACTTCATGTCTGGGATAGCAACTGCAACCCCTGGGCAGTCCCACAGCGTCAGGTATCACATTCAGTTATTTAACGGCCGATAGGGAACGGAAGTAGGGCGTTCTGTTAAGCCCACTGGCATCTCTCTACGCTTGGATCTAAGAGGGCCGCCTTGCTTTGCCCACTCAAAATACACCAGTGCTTGGTTCCCCTGTCACACACACCGTTTCCATGACGCCAGCACTTTTCCCGTACAGTTGCAGGTGCTGACGAGGGGTCAGACGCAAGATGTCATGTGATGCAAATGCGTAAGCATGTTCACTTGCCCTCATACCGTCTCTTACAAGGAGTTCAACTTTTTGCCCACTGAACTTATTATATTTATAGAACTATGACACAACAGCTTTGATCACAGCTCAGCTAGCTTCACAATCAGCATCTGGCATGATGTCTGGCTGATGCATTCACCTGAATTCACCAATATGCAAATAATAGTCCAGGACGTGCTGTTCAATGCTGCGAGGCAGTCACACTCCCTTCAGTACAACCTGAGTGAGCTGTTAAATATTTCATAGCTATCCTCTTGGTTCTCCTGCTCATTTATTATTAACCCAGCCACAACTAATACACTTTGAGGAAACAGAAACTCAGACAGTAGGATGCGACAGTTTCTCAAGGTGGAATATCAGTGATAAGTTTACTTTTCACACTCTCTGTCTGGGTTTGAAACCTCTGACCTGGGGACCGGAGCTCATTTCATTCACTAAGTGTGACAAATACTGTTTGTTCTCCTTTTGTAAAGGTCAGCTTTTTCATCACTACACACAGTTTCTATGTACTTTACATGCAGTGTGCAGAGCTATAGCACACAATAACAAAGCTAAAACATAATTACAGTGCAGTGTGATGCTAAGTGATTTACACAAGCTGGCTCATTACCTAACATATTAGAAGGCAGCTGCAGCAGCCAAAGGGCACTACACAGGAGGCTGTAACAAATGGGTTGCCTCAAGTAGGCCAAAGGGGGTTGCTGGTTACAACACCTGATCTAATGTAAGGGGTTTCCAAATGTAGGCCTGGATAACAGTGCATCTTACCTCTCTACTACTCGAAAACAAAACAAAACCTGTGACAGATTTATCGACAAAAGATATGGTTATTACCTATCTAAGCCCGTAAAACTACTCCTGCTGTACAGAAGGTAATCAAATGGTATGCAATAAATCATCTGACCTAGGTCAGGATGGGATTTTGATCATAACCTCACAACTGTGGGCAGATAACAGCAAGAAACACACGTGCATTCAGCTGAATGGGAAACTGTTTACAAAATGCAAAAAGGTTCATATATTGGTGGTTTGGGAAGCAAATCAATACATATGCAATAATTAAAGGGAAAAGGAAAAAGGGGGAAGTGCATGTATTTTATAATGAGGAGTGTGTGTCTACTGACAGACCTCCATCTCTCATCTTGCGGCCAGACTTCCTCAGTAGGCTACGTCCAGAGCTGAACAGGGTGTTGAGTTCATCCAGGGGGCTGGTCAGGGGCCTGCCGTTGGCTGGGTTGAATAGCAGGGGAGACGAGGAGCACGAGTGAGCTCTTCGAGGCTCAGGACGAGACACCTTCACAGGGGAGTAGGGGGGAGGCTTCCCCAGCGGCTCCCCGCCTGTTCTTTGTGAGGAGGTTTTGGAGGAATCTGAGCTCCCGGTGACAGATGCTGCTCGTGTCAGAGCCAGGAAGTTGGCCTCAGGTGGAAAGGGGAAGTGTGAAGGAGGTCTATAGGGTGGAGGTGGGGCGCTAGGAGGAGGAGGTGGAGGTGGAGGAGTGAGTGGAGGTGTGGACTTCTTCTCTGGCATGAGAACTGTGAGACTTGGGGAAGAATCAGCCCTCTGGCGGGCGTACTGTGGGGACAGGGGGCTGTCTGGCCCAGTGGCATAGTTGAGGTTTGTCTCAAACACCGGCAGCTTTTTTACTTCCAGGGGGGTTAGGGGTGACTCATCAGAAGCAGGAGAACAGGTGACAGGGGAGGGCGGAAATACCAGGAGTGGAGGGCGGTGGGGAAGCAAGTTGGGAAAAGGTGCAGGAATGTCACAGCTGCCATCTTTTCCATGCTGGCTTTTGGGAGCTCCGCTGTTTGATGTGCTATGTGAGTGAGCGATGTCCAAAGCAGCAGTCAGCCCCAATGCCAGTCGTTTAGTCTCTGCACTCTGAGGAGGGGATGTCCCCAATCCTACTAAGTTCAGTCCTAGAGCCTCCAGTTTGGCTGGTTTGGTGACAGAGGCAGCAGCTCCACCATCTTCAGAAGGGTAATACTTCATCTCCTCGTAGACAGCTTCCGAGTCGGCTTGCTCTGGGCTATCAGGCGGCTCCTGGAGGCTTCGTGCCCGCTGCTGGGATCCCAACATCTCTATGTAAATGTCTTCTTCATCTTGGCCCTTGAACAGACTTAGTGCAACTCCTTGTGGAGCATCTATAGAGGCTGCTCTCTGCATCAAGCCTCCAAATCCCCCGCCACGTGAAAGCAGGGCCAACTTTACATCAGCTGGGCGCAGCTGATGGAGCTGGGGTGCTACAGCATTAATCTCCTCATATGAGCCAGTCAGCTTAGTGTTGGGGCTGCGCTTGGGTTTCGGGGGTGGTACCTTTCTCATAGTTGTGTAGTCATCACTATGGGGACGGGGCTTGGACAAGGCTAAGGAAGAAACAAAACAATGAAAGCTAAATCAATATGTAACAGCAATGAGGCACTGCCATCTGTTATATCTTTGACAGTCCAGTAGAAATGATTTACCTGCTGGGTCTGTGGGGGATAGCTGGGATTTAGGAGGGCTTCCAGCTGGTGAAGCGTAGCCCTCTGGAGTGGAGCACTCTTTGGCGGCCATCGTCAGGCCTGCACTAACTGCTTCATAAGATGCACTCAGACGGGTGTTGGGGTCCCTCTTTGGTTTAGGAGGAGGTTGCTTACGAGGAGAGGAAAGACCTCCCCCGCCTGCTCCGTCCTCATTGATATGGACAACTTGCTGCAAGGCTGGTTTGATGGGTGGACTGGCAGACGAATGGACCATGTTCTCAATGGCGAGCGGGGTGGGTACCGAGCTGGAACGAAAGTGGCGAATGACTCGACTTCCGCCGTTGGCAGGGCCTTCGTGCACTTTCGTGCTTTTCTCTGCCACTCTACAAATGGATACAAGGAACAATGAATTTATGTTTAAAAGGTGACGATTGAGTTAACTTTATAATAAATCAAACTCAATATATGCTTGCCTCAAATGTCACTTCAGAGGTTTAAGATAAATTGGGCAAAAGGAGGAAATAACCAAAGAGATTAAACCTAATCTCCTTGCTGTAATTTGATATCATCCAGTTTGATATTTCCTTGGCTAATCTGGGTGAGCCATCTGTTAGTTTTCTGATTCCAGGCAGGGATGGGTTCGGGGGTGAGAGGTGGGGGAGTAGCATTTGTGGAGGTACTCAGGAGAGGCGTTTTGAAAATCTGCAGTGAGATTACAGTAGGTGAATTTGGGGGAATGTGTAGATACATTTTTATCTCCTCTACAGGACAAAGGTGAAACCTGTTATCAGATGTTACATGCTCAAGGACACAGAGTTTATAGAAAACATGCGTCTTATATTATTTGTGAGCTCTGGTCTCTTTTCACGTTTAAAAAGCACATTTAAATGTGCTTTTTTTAGCGATGTGTGACAACAACTCAAACCTAAATAAATATAGAACAATTTGCTATTGTGTCAAAATGTTTTGTCCTGTCAGGATTTTAGCCACCAGTATTTATCAAACTGAAATAAAGGTATTTTTTCTCCAACAGCAGCAGTAATCAATAGAAATGATATAGCACTGCGTTCTCTGCAGGCAAAAAAGAATGTATAGAAATAATGCACATATTTATGAAGCAGACTGCAGAAAGCACAAGAATATAGTACCTGTACATACTTACGGCTTTAATAGTGCTGAAATACCAATCACACTTCAGGTATTATGAAGGCCTTTAATTTCGCGCCACCTCTATGAAGCTTTTTATTGCTTTTTTACACTTTTTCCAAGTCAGGCTTGAGAGTTATTTAATTTCCTCCAAGTGTAATATACTGCTATATTAGAATGAGGTGGGGTGGAGATAAGGATTGTATTCCATAGGAGCAACACAATACGAAAACAATCTGATAGCGCAAGTCATTATCTGACTATCCATCATGAACCTCACAATTAAAAGTCTGCAGCACACAGGTATACAGTGACATCATTAATCAGAAAGCACATGCTGTGCTGGCATGGCCACACACAAGCACGCAGATGAATAAACACACACAATTATGAAGGCAAATGATTCCTTCACACAGTCATAAATCCTGTAAATGACTACGACTGTTTTTCTCCGGGCTAAATGACGCTACAGTTACTATGAGGTCAGCACCTCATAATATGAATCACATTATAGTGAGTAATGAAAGCTCTGTCTTAGTGAGAATATGGTCTTGATTGATCGCAGTGTCTATAAAATGTCAGAAAATGGCTAAAGGTTACGAAGATGTGCAAGAAAAAATATCCATATTTTTAAATTAGCTCCAACCAGGAGAATAGCGGAAATCTATCCTTGATCAAGCAAAATGTTTGCTTTCTGATCTAAATAAAAGGGCGTACGCTGTATTAGTGTCTGCTCATTTACCTCCTGATTGGCTGATCTTCCTCCTTCCCCACCGGCTCTGGTCTTTCGCCAAGGGGTGGGCTACTGCCAAGGGTGTTGAGCAGGCTATTGCCATGGCAGCGCAGGCGGTCGTTTTCTCTTGCAATGTCGGAGGCATTTTGGATAACCAGCTGGTCGTAGGTTCGCAGCCCCATGTCTTCTGCGCCCTGCAGGAAGTGCTGCACACCGCACTCCTCTTTGTGTTGTAACGATAACCTGCGATTGACCCGCTGCCTGGCTAGCCAGCCGCGAACAACTGAGACATTGGGTGGAGATGAAGACAAAGTCACTAGAGGTGTCGTGGCTCGAAAAGAAGATGCTGGCAGATGATATTGTTGTCTTGAGTATTACCTTTCTGACAGGTGATGATCTTTTTATGTAGCTGGTAGCAGCGGTCGTTGAGCTGGTCTGCCTGCCAGTATCTCAGAAACACTTTACTGCTGCCCATCTACACAGACAACGAAACAAGCAATCTGATAAAACATATATATATATTTTTTTTTCATCAGCTAAAAGGAGCTGTTTTCTGTTGGAAATCTCAGAAGAGTGTGACCTGCTAGTTGAGCGATGGGAGACCGGTGATGTAGCAGTAATTTATGATAATCAGTGGGTGTGGAGTGCGGATAGGGTGTGGGTTTGCATGCTGATAATGCATTCACTTCCTGGACATAGAGAGCTTTTGAGGGGTGATAGAGGTCACGCTATACCAGGTGCAAGGAATTGTGAGGGTGACATACTTGCACAGATAGCCCCTATTCATTCCAGCACAAGCTACTTGTAGGAGTAACGTGTGTGTGTGTGTGTGTGTGTGTGTGTGTGTGTGTGTGTGTGTGTTTGTGTGTGAGTGACTGAGTGAGTGAGTGAGTGAGTAAGGCAGGGTTTTATCAAAAGTGTCTGCGGGCTATTGTGGAGGAGTGTGTATGCATGTGTGACCTGTGGGGTCACACGCTCAGACACAACAGCAGTTTAGCAGACAGGAGAGGGGGAGGTTGGAGGGGTCCGTGCTGCTGTGTGCGTGCGTGAGTGTGTGTGTGAGTCAAATTCTGATGAGGTGGGACAGCTGGAACAAGTTGTCAGGATTCCATGGGATCTTTGAAACAGAGGGTCAGGGATTAAGTCATTTGGCAAATTTTTCATTATTGATGGAGACAGAAAAGGACACTGGACACAAACACACCTGCCATCCCTGGAGTTTTGATTGTTGCAGAACTGAGCGACATTTTTCCTCCGGAGACAGTTTCTTCTTGTCTCCCAGTGTTGGGACAACAAGGTCTTTATATCTGTAACACGACAATGAAAAACACAAAACATCAGAGCTCCAGGGATAAACACGAGGAACCTAAAAACCCAGACAAGACATGGAGGCAGCCTATTTTGGAAACAATGGGTTCAAGGGTCATTAGGGTCATTCAGAAGACAAGCCAAACAGCATCTGTTCCTATTGGCAGTGTCCAGGGCAACCGTTGTTATGAATGGTCAGCTGGATGGAGTCAGTGGTTTGTTTATGCACTGGGTGGTGTGGAGAGAAGCAGCAAGTAAGAAAAGTGAATATAGCTGTTAATATATAATAAGAGTAGATGTTTTTCTATATTCTGAATTCTGAATACACACAGAAAAAAGAATGATTATGAATTATGAAGGAAATAAACTGACCACATAGAAAAATGTGACTGAACTGAAAACACAACATCCATAAAGACGAAGCGGCAACCGTATGCTTTGTTGGTGTGAATATAAGTGTACAACAAATGTACTCAATAAGGTATGAAGATTTCTCTTGCTGTGATTGGTTCAGCTTAAACCTATAGTAAAGCCTTTAGCTTAATGGGAATTCAGTTTGACTTTTCCTTATTCCATGCAGAGGAACTTAGTTTGCAGTCTGCACTGCCAATGAGGAAAGACTGTTTTGTACAATAGGAAGTGCTTCCAGCTCTTTAACTGAAAAAGATTAAAGAATTAAAAATTAAAGAAGCAATTTTTCCTGCGAATTAAGTAATTATCTATATATACACAGCTGATTGTTATACACTGGGGGACTGCACTGGTCCACACCCGATGCCATACCAATGTGGATGAGCTGTAAGTATTCTAACTGCGCTGTTTATCTTCGACAGCTTACAGCATTACCATCTGTGATGGACAACTGGCTGACAAAGCTCATCCCAATATTTATAAAACTATGGGACAAGGTGCATGTGTCATTAACAGAATATATATCTAAAAGTATGTCATGTCATGAAGTGCATACAGTAAATACAATAAGCTTATTCTGTGCAGGAATTCTTACTTGACTAACATTACTGTGCAAAAGTCTTGAGTCATTTCTTTCCAAGGAGTCAGACTTTCCTCAAATTTTTTTTAACTGTTCTTGAGCAAGTACTCAAGGTTGTTATCTACATAACAGATTTTGCTCAAATACAGTATATTTAATTCAGGTGTTTTTTAAGCTTTCTTACAAATCAACACCATTATGTCATTTTTCATTGTTGTACTATTTAACAAAAGCACAGTTTTTTCACGAGTATAAAATACAGTATAAAACACGCCCTTTTAATGTTTTAAAGTTCTTTAGATCTTCAGGCTTTTTAGAGGTCTTTCAAAGTTTTCCTTTGGACACTGACTGATTTTTACCAGAATTTTAGTCCAGCAGTTGACCATTTTCAAAGGAATTTTTTGTTTGTTTGTTTTTTAAGCCCATTAACACTGGCCTATGAATCATCCAAGCATAAAAAGGAATCTAACTCAAGGGATTAACCAGTTTTGTGTCAACATATAACAGACAGTCATCATCAGGCACTTTGTTACTTGTAACCTGTTGTAAAAGCACACATTTGTTCCCATTTCTTTAGTTCAATCTATGAAAAATGCCAAAAAATCATACATTGACAAACATGAAATAGTTTTTTTCCCACAAACAAGGTGATTCCCGAAGAGCTATTAGTCTGTATTGGCAGCATTGTGGCAGCATATGAGGAAACTGAACACATGGAGGAAAAAAATCCTAAAAAACTATCTGCAGCAGATGAACAGTATTGGAAAATCATGTTCTCAAGAAATAGGATAAAATAAATCCAGCAAACGCCTGACACAGAACCAGACAGCTGCACGTGACCCTTCAGTTTATCCATCTACTGTTCACTGAAGCCTCATCAGAAATGGTCTCAGTAGAAGGGTCGCTGTTAAAAAGCCAATTCTAAGGAAGGAAAGCAGGGAGAAAAGGCTAAGGTACGCCAAATTACACAAGACCTGGACTCAAAATCAGTGGAAACAGATCCTATGGAGTTACGGGTTCAAGTCATTATCAATATGTATGGAGGAGGTCAGGACAGAGGTACAACAGTGACTGTATCAACACTGCTTAAAGACATGGCTATAGGCTTTTGCACAGCACCCAAGCAGCAATAACACAGTCACTAATACAATATAAAGTATATTAATATACCGTATAATATATATTTTAATATATTATATTAATATAATAATATATAACAGTGAGTCAGTAATCTAATAGTGTATGAAGTAAGGCATGACAGTCACAGAAACACAGTATAAGAATGCTAAAAAATTTATATTTGGCAGAAAAAAAAGAAATTACCATGTACACTACAATTATCATTATATGCTATAATTAAACTTTATATTTTACATAATATGTCTAATAAATATCACAATGTACATTTTGCGATCATGTTTTATGCAAAATACTTTGAATTTTTCAGGAGCCAAAGAGCTAAAGATTAATATGCTGAATTTGTCACTGGTTTCTATCTTTATTTTTTCCATAAATGCTGTAACTAAAGCTTCCTTTACACAATATTTCAGACACTGGTTTTTGAACATTTGTTTTTATTAAAAATCAGTATCAGGACACTAGTCTGTCTTTTCTGTTCTCAATGGGAAGCATTGCTAGCTGATGATGCCACTCTGCTGATGGGACATATATAACAAGCAGATGGCTGGAAACATAAACCACTTGTGCTGTCAATAGCGAGTATGCGAGTGTACATGGATGTGGGATGTGTTTGATTTACAGTAGTGGGCTATGTCTGAACTCTCCCTAACCCTCTCTCTGTATGGTAATACCAGTTCTGCAGACAGCACACGCTGTCCCTGTGGGCCCATAAAATGCAAAGGAACTCTGTAAACCCATGACCTCTCCAACGAGGATATGAAAACCATTGATGGTCCCTGCTTTAACAAGACCTAAGGGGGCTTCATGTGGAGTCAAAGAAGTGAAATAACCCTTTTAAAAAAGCTTAAATGGAGGGTTACACTGTGCTAACGTGGTTCACTGTGACCAGAGGGCTGTCACTGACCTCGTTGACTGAGCATCACAAAGGTGGTAATGGCAGTGCATTTGTAATTTAAACTCTTACTTCCTTTCTGAAGCTGCTTCTCAGACATATTGCATGGTGGCATTATTTAGTCAATAATATCTGCCTACAGTGGTAAGACTAAGACATTACTTTCTATGTACTACCAAGAAATGTGTATTTTTATCTGTCAGTGGAAGGTAATGAAGATGTACTTGGAAAAAAATCATATTTAAAAATGACTTTTATTCTTGTGGACTGCATTTGTACCTTGCTCTGTAAATACTTATAAATCTTTCACATCCAATTTTGGATAAATGATAAGAACAACACACATCAAGGGCTGGGGTTGGAAGAAACAAGGTTCAAATGGTCCTATTTGACCTCACACATTTGCAGAAAATAAAGCTGGCCACAAAACACATATGGTATCATAAAAGACAAATAAAAGCAACAGTAAAACAGATTTCATCGTAAATCACCCTGGTTACCAGGACACTAATGTAATTCGCTTCAGGCTGCCGCTTTGACTTAGTCAAGTGGTCTGCGAGGCTCCAGTGTGTAAGTGTGTATTTCTGTGTAGGCATGGCTCTGTTTGTATTCATGAGACTACAGCAAAGTCAAGGATAATGAGTAATTTAATGGCCTGCCATTCTGATTAGTCTAGAGCCAGGGATTATTTCTGAAGGAGAGACACACATTGCAGGGAAACGATGGAATAAAAAAAATGGAATGAAACTGGAATGACTGTGTGGACATGACAAAAGTAGGTAGTGATGATGAGGGAAAAATACAAACAGTGGTTCAGAAGAGAGAGTAAGTGAGGAAAGAATGAGACATCAAGTGAGAAAGAGCTCTGGAAAACAGCAGTGCAATCCACCCCCAAATCAGCAGCCCAAGCAGTGATCATAGGTTGGCACTGTCTGCACTGGACCCAGTGGAGCTGAGAGAGATGAATGGCAAATGGCCTGGATTGACTGGTGTTTTGTGTTTTGTGAGTGGCAACCACTCTAAGTATTGCTTTGATTTACAAAAAGACACACACACACACACACACACACACACACACACACACACACACACACACACACACACACACACACACACACACACACACACATCAGAACACACACCATTTACTTTATGTATGGTAAATTTGTATGAACAACAACAACAAAAAAAGTGCCACATAGGCATTCAACAATTTTTGTCTTTTGCTTCTAATGCCAGAAACGACTCACAAAAGCTGGAACTGTAACTCTGAAAACAAATTCTCTTTTATATCTACAAATCATAAAGAGGTCTACAGTAAACTAACTTAAAGCTTAAAGAAATCTAAGGACAATTTAAATCCATCCCTCCTTAGCATCAGTGCTAAGCCAACTGTAACTTATATTCTAAATATTCTTTGGCAAAGTTCCCAAAATCTCCATAGAGGTGGTGACCCCAGTGACTCAAATAATTGACGCCCTGTCTTAAAATGGTCTAATTCTGAGTTTCTAATGGAAAGTGTATCTGGAAAAAACAAAACATTTTATAGTCAGAAAAGTCATGTTTTAGATACACAGCACAACAACAGCTGCAGTATGTGTACTACAATGTTATTGTAGTATGTAGTAATGCTATTGAAGCCCTTGATAATCATTAGTAATGCACTGCATTTTTCATATATCTACCAAAAGCATTTAATTCAGTAGATCACATCATTTTATTAGAAAAACAATTCTCAGTCAGTTTAGATGAACAGTCCCTTAAATGCTTTCATTGTTGTCTTCCTGACAGATCTCAGTAGACTCCAGTGGTTTTTCAGGTTAAGTCCACTTGCCATCTGGACAGGTGTTCCACAAAGATCTATTCTTGAACCCCTTTAATTTACCCTCTGCCACCCAAAACTGTAATGTATATTTTTATGCAGATGATACTATTTTATATGCTGCTTGGCATTCCATTCATTGCCATTACAAATCTACATTTTGCTTTTTTTTATAATTTCAGAAATGTCGTATCATACATGAACTTGATTTAAAATTCTGATAAAACTAGGAACTGTGTGGAAAAAAAAAATTAAAGATAAATAGTTTATTTACACACACAAGAAGATTAACAGAGCCCTAAGAGCCTTCATCTGGAATTTAATGGGGATGTGGCGAACAACACTAGAGACCAACTTGAAGCCAAATGAACAACTCGCCATCAAGTGCAGGATTTACCAAGGAGATGCTCTGTCCCCACTGCTGTTCTGCTACAAGACTGGCTATGGATACTGACTACAGAATTGAGGAATCATTTGACACCTCCTCTACATGGAGTAGAGTAAATGAAACATTGATTCACTGATCCAAACCACTAGAATCTACAGTAATGACGTTGCAATGTCATTTGAACTGGAGAAGTGTAGTCAGATGGTGAAAAAAAATAGGGAAGGTATTCAAAATTGAGGGAACTGCACTATCAGTAGGCAATATTGAAGACATTGAGGACAGTTACAAGTACCTGGGAATCCCACAGACAAATGGGAACCATGACGATGCTGTTAGGAAAGCTGCAAATACCAAATAACTGCAGAAAGTAACAAGAAGGGAAGAACAAGATCTGGGGAATCAACACCTATGTCCTGCCAATCGTCAGATTACCCTGTTGAGATAATCAGGTGCCCAAGGGGGGAGACAGAAGCCACTGACATCAAGACAAGGAAGCGCCTTACCATGCATGGAGGGTTTCATCCCAAAGCCAGCACCCTGAGACTGTCCACTAAGCGTGGTAGAGGACTAGTGAGTGTCAAAACCACTATCCAGAAATAAACAGCAAAGATCCATGAGTACATCAGGAAGATGGCCACAAATGATAGTGTGCTTAATGAACACCTCAGGTAGCAGAAACCCGATAAAGAAGAGGAGCAAGAAGAGTTACCATAATGGAAGGACGGGGCCCTGCACAGCATGAACCACTTGCAGATAGAAATGGCTGATATCAAGAAATCTCTCCAATGGCTGGACAAAACTGGACTGAAAGATAGCAGAGAGGCACTAATCATGGCAGCAGAGGAGCAAGCTCCAAGCCCAAGATCCATAGAGGCTGGGGTCTACCATACCAGGCAAGACCCCACCCAGATGTAGGCTGTTATGCAGGTGCAGGCTGTTATATGCTGGGCTGTCCCTGAGACAATCCAGAGAGAGAGAGGGGGAAACAGGAAACAATAAAACCAGTGTTGTTTCAAAATCCCAAGGACAAAATACAAGATCATTGTAAAATTTTGAAGCCTCATGTTTCTGTGTATCATACAAAAACAACAAACCTATCCCCTCAAAGTGTTCCTATCTTTAAGTGTTCCTATCACTATTTGAAAACTGTGTGATGGATTCATGTGTACAGTAAAATCTACAAACGTCAATCATGTGGACAATATGTATTGTCTGACTCACTGCTTTCATTTTTCTTGTTTCAAAATCCATTTAGTGGTTAAGTGTTTTTTTCTAGTCCACTAGAAAATCACAAAACCCGCCAACCAAACTTAGCTGAATGTAGTGAAAGTGCAAAAGTGCATGTTTGTTTTTTCTTTCTAACTGCTCAGCGTGAGGTGTGCAGATAACTGAAGAACTTGCAACACGTGTAACAAAAAACTGGCATTGCTGAATTTGTTAATTAATGTGTTAAGATTACAGCATTACAGAAAAATTGAATGTGATTACAGTAGTGAGTTACTTTGAATAGTGTTAAACCAAACAGTAAGAGGCACAGCCATTCCTTTTCTTTAACTTCTCATAATTATGTTTTGACAACTTCAAGAATGTTGCTTAAAACGCATTAGGAGTCAAAATACTGAACAGGTTTTCGATTCATCCAGTCTTTCAATTGAGGTTTAGGAAGTGAGGAGCTGGTTTGCACAAGTTTGTATGTATGAGTATGTGTAGATGTGTGTGTGTGTGTAGGTGGTGGGTAGGAGGATTGTGTGTGTGTCCGGGGGGGGGGGTGATGTTTACAGCAAAGTAGTGGAAACTTTTGAGGGGGTCATGTGACCAGCTTTGTCGTCTCTCATTATCTGCCAAGAATGTTCATGTTAATCCCTTTATCCTCAAAAAGAGAGAGGGACAAGCTAAGAGAACAGAGGATGAGAGAGAGAGAGAGAAAGGGAAAGGGGGTGGGGGTGGGGAGGTGGTTGGACTTAGAGGTAAATCCTCTCAGTATTTTACTGGTTCTCAGAATCAGAAGACAGGAAAAACTGAGACAATTAGCTAAACTGAAGGCGAGGAAGTGAGACAGAGAAATGGAGGAGAAACGCAATGTCAAAATCACATTGTTCTCTCTGTTTCTCAAAAAAACTACAATGAGTAACACATGAAGGCAAAGTGTTTTTAAAAAAAAGGGGTAGTAGCACATAGTAAGGGAAGTCAGGTGATGTGGAGTAATTGTCAAAAATAACCGTCAAGTGCAGGACAAAATGACCTTTCGCACAATTGGTTAATGCCTGTGTGTCACGCTGACATGGGAAATGTCTGTGGTATTCATTAGCAGCAATGGTCTCCCATTATACCTAAAAAAAGACATTCTGGGTCACGCTGCACTCGTAACGATAAGAGTTGCAGTGACTTTTCAATCCAAATATGTCAGTCTGCCAGTGAACTCGCAGTACTGTATGGTATACGCCCATGCATTCATTGGCAGAGTCATTTGCTCTGAATCTTTAAGCCTACTTTCACCTGCTAGATGTGTAACAGGTAAAGGGACGGGTCGCAGTGACCTGCTGGGAATGGTTCGGTATAACTGAGATGAGTCAGAGAGACAAAGAAGCAGTGCAATGTGTCAAATTTAAATTTCCCTAAAAGAAGCAGCTGAGAGCTAAGAAAGATGTGGTCATAAAGTGGATCAGCATACGGAGACAAAACAGTAAATTAAGAGGAGAAGTTTCGATAGTTGCAGCACTCTTATCCGCTGCTATCACACTGACCTGCTGAGGAAGCCTGGAAAGGACAGGCGCACGGGGTAACCATAACGGATCATGCGCACCATCTCAAGCACCCCGATGTACTGCAGCTGGGTAGACACATGGAAGCTGTCAAAATTGTCTGGCTGACAACTGGAGTTGGGTCGCACACACTCCACGAAGTGGGGAGTGCAGGCCTGCAGTTTGCTAACCAACTCTGACAGTGTGTTCTGGAAGAGAAAGAAAACAAAGAGGAGATGCATTCAATTGCACATTTTTAGCGATTCGATCACAATAGCCTCGTGGCTGTTTTTACATGTTAAGTAATTTAGAGAGGAAGGAAGGATTGTCTGACTTCATTTGATGTTTGACGTGTGTGCTGCACAAACTGGAGCAAAATTACAATGTGTTTGTGACAAAGTGGTCTGATTTTGGGGTGTGTTTTTGCCTCTGGAGAAAACAAAAGCACAAAGAGCTCTTTGCTCTGTCTACGGGTGTGTGAGGGAGAACGCGAGAAAGAGCTTTTCTTCAATCTCTGAATTCAAAGATGCTCCATTCAAGGTCACACAGACGCATAAACACTTACATCTGTGTTTTTGCCATTCGTCAAACTGACGTCAGTCTATGCACTGCATACCCTTAGGTTCCAGCGCTCAGTACCTCACCCCTCATCTTTGGATGCCACTAGCAGCATTCACATAACTGTCTTCCCTCCAAACATACGTATGCACACACTCAGATACGTGCCCACAGAACACAGTGGTTTTTGTTCATTGTTCATTCATTCATGTGGAGGGCTTCATGTTTGGCTTGGTACAGCATCATTCTTCAGCCCACTCTCTCCTTCCCTGCCATTCCCAGAGGGACTCGTTGACCACAAGTCTGATTGTGCAATACACTGGTTTCATTCAAACCAAAGGTACTGCTTCTCTCAACCACATTTTAGGCTTCTTGCGTCACCACCAAGAAGCCGCTCTCCCCTGCTCTCCTCTAACTGAAAATTTGTGCTTCTTTATATAGTTATGAAATCACAGCACCCAATTCTAAACTTAGTTTTGCATTGTTGCAAAGGCACAGTAATTCACAAGATTGACATAAATTCCTTTGCTTTATTCCTGTGAAATTTCAACTGCTTGCAACTGGAAGAATTATGCAACGGGACGAGATCATACCCTTAGCTGGACTGCCACTGTGGTGGGTCCACAACGCTCTAGTCGCTGGAGGAAGGAGCTGGAGCCCTTTTTCTTCAAGATCTGGAAGCAGGAAGTGATAATACAGGAACTTGTTAGAGAGATGAACCTCTTGAATGGGCCGTTGAGGAATATGGAACATTATCATCACATATCATCAAATTTGTGCAGCCTTAATAAAACCATGTTGATATCTTTGATAATTGGGGTGCTTCTTGCAATCAGATTAAATATCAGATTAAATATGTAGCATATTTAGAATTCGTCATATGTAAGAAGAGGTTCAGTGCTTTACTGTTATATTTACAGGCTTATACACCGAGCAGCAAAACAATATTGCCTAGTGTTACCGTATAAGGCTGCTGGGACAGATCAGTGAGGTTAAAGGGGCCTTATATAAGCCTTTGCTCTAGATGGCTAATGAGCCACAGAAACAGCAGACAGGGCCTCCTGAAGGTTATACAACCAGCAATCACATATGTGCACCACTACACTGTACTTTCAAAACATTAAAACAGATAAAATAAAGAGGGAAAAACTGCTGAACGAAGAGACTTGGGACACTATCGTTTTCAGGTGTGCTTTTTTTGAGAAAAGTGTATAAGCACACTAATGCCCCCAGTTCATGTGCACGTGTATACATTCTTGTGGAGCTTTTATCTCTTGCAGGGCTGCACAAACAAATCCAATTCCCAGATGTTTATATATAGCAATGTGGTGGGAAGAAGCTTAAATTAGACTTTTCTTTTTTAGTTCCTGAAAAATACCACCCCTGTTTTTCCATCGATTGATTTTAGTGGTCACTTTGCAGCAGAGCTTTCTGGGTAAACATGTCACCAAGTCATTTTATAATATGCAGTTGAAATGGGAGTGGCCATGTTATATTTTTGTTTACTTAAATCTAGTGGTCACGCACTAAAAATACTATAAAGGTGAAGAGATGTCAGTGTATTGGCTCAAGTGTAGGGTGTAGCCACAGTAGTGGACTCATCCCACTGTGTGCAAGGTACCGTACCTTGGTAAGATCATGGTACCTCCGGGGCTGTTGGGGGATTGAGCTGGCACTGACAAGGGAGACTGATGGTATCCTGTGGAGCAACAAGGCAGCTTTAGGCCCCCTCAGCCCTATGCAACTCCGGGCTGCTGGCACCAAGGAACCAGTCTGAGTCAGCTTGGACTGGAAGAGCTGCTGCAGCAACACACTCTCACTGGCTGCTTGGCACAAAGCACATACATGCAGAGAGGGAGGAAAACATAAGGGTAAGAGAAGCAATAGCATTGGTTGAAAAAGTGGGTGGAAGAGAATATGGAGAGGTGAGAAAGGAAGAAAGAAAGAAAGAAAGAAAGATATAAAAATGAACAAGGACAGAGAGAAAAATCAGTGGAGGAGTGTAAGCAGGGAGGACGCATAAAATTAATCTGCATGTAAACAACAATCAGTTAGGCAACAAGAGGGGGTGGACCATGTCACTCTATAACACGTGGAGCGGTCCGCAACAACAATGAGCTCATTCAGAAAGCCAAACAACATGTGTGTGAACGTGGGTGTGTGGCTCTAATCTGAAAGGCTGAGAAAGACACAGAAAAAAAGGAAAGAGAAAGCGAGGGAGAGGTGGTAAAGGATGGTGGCAGGTAGGTGCAGTTAAGCAAATAAAAAACAAGACTTATTTCAGGACTTAATTACTAAAAGCTCCAAGCTAATTGCCTTTTCATTCACGGCAATCGCTTCGACCATCTGAATAATCCATGTAGCTTTGTCTCGATCAATAATCTATTTTGAAAGAAAAATCTGGAAACAGTTTTTTGTTCTTAACTAAAAGTTTTTTTTCACTCATTTTAAAGAAAAATATAAATCCGAGCAGTTGGTGACACAAAACAGACACCAGGATTCCTTTTTTGGGTTCATTTTCAGCGTAAAATGACAGAGTTCATGTAAATGCTTCAGCTTTAAATTGCAATTACTAACCAAGTGAGGATGATTATATTCAAATGTATCATTTTTTATAAAAAAGCTCACATGCTATATTAAAAAAATATGCTGGAGTGTTTAATTTGATCACATTTATGGACACATCATCAAGGGTTGGGTAGATTAACAGGAGCTGTCACTATATCTAGGTAGACTTCGTTCACTTGGCAGTTTGCACTTAAATCTTGACTCTTGTTTTTTATTGGCTGTCTAGTTTGAATTTACACTGCCTCTTGTCTGCCAAACAAATCAGTGCACTTTGCTCTAAGTGACCTGAGTCTGCCATGACTGCCACAGGGGCAGATGATCATGTTGTAGCACAAGAACACCGGCAGTGCTGAAAATTTATTATTTTCTTCCTGAAAGCAAACCATAACTCTATTGGTGCTGTAAAGTTTAAAGATTGTTAACCACTTTGACTTTTATGCTTTACTGTCAACTTTGAAAAACTAATTGAAATAACTATATAACTTTTTTCAACTTTAGCAGCGTAACTAGCAATTTATAGCCTATTACACTTCATGACTAACCTTTTTCAGCACTGCTGTGCTCCTGTTTTCCAAACTGTGGTATAGTGCATGTAAAATTACAAGAGCTGTTGCCCCCACTAAGAGGGGCTAAACCCTTAAGTGAGTGCTTCTGTGAAGAGCAAACAAAGGTTAAGTGAATGGCTAGCCAGAAACATGAAACAGTATACTGCAAAACGTCTGAGCATTCTGCAGAATTGCAAACAAGGGAAGATAATAATAATTCATACAGAGTCTTTGTGTGCATGGACACAGATCCTAAATTAGCTTAATCAGCCTACCATCTTTGTAATGAAATCTCATAAGACATATCTGCGAAATGGAAAGGTTCAAACACTAAATATGTATCCAAATTATGTAACTTTTTTTTAAATACGCAATTCAATTTTAAGCACACATTTATATGTGAAAAGTCATAATTTTCACCTTTAAAACGCTGTTACAAACTTATTCTTTGAGTTGGTGTTTTGTTTCAAAAATGGAGATAAGCTACATGGATTCAGAATACTGAACTACACTACGAACATTTTGGGCACACTTTTGGTTTTGAGTCAAAGAGCAAAGAGAACCACAAACATAAAGAGCTCTCTACAGCAACAGTGAGAAAAACAAGGAATAAATCTTGCATTTTCTTCAGGTTAACTGATTATAAAAACATGCAGGGCATTATTTTTAGATCATCTTCACCCTATATCCACTGCCTACAATTTCATGTAATAATGCACATAGCAGACACTTTGGTCCTTTTAACTTCAAGCCCTAAGCAAGGAGTGACGAGGGGATGCCACCTAAAAGAAAAAAACCCACATTGTTTATGTCTCGGTGTGGATGAAAGGCAGCGATGCATCGACCTGTCAGACGGAGGGATAACAGCCAAGTCTGAGAGACGGGCTAGCCTTTAGAAGATTAGCCTCATCATGGAAATTATAGCAATTAGGCTTCTGGACGCGAGGCTTGCCTGGCAGTCACACAACGAGTCCCTGTGTCCTGCTAACCACAACACCTCACATCTGGCACTTTCTATAGACAATACACACACAGACGGTGCTGTCTGCTGCACAGGGGATGAAACACACATATAAAAACACAACCACACTTGGACAACGAGTGGTTTTGTGCGCTGTTTGTTTACACAAGAGTGCGTCTTTGTAATGAAGCGCGTGCTGACGCCACAATGTGCACGTATATGTGTTATTCATTGGGTACTTACACTTAATCGTAAACAGGAGATTCTGAGGAAGAGAGTCCTTGTTTTTTGTGAGCGATCCTGTGAGGTTGTATGAAATCTGGCAGAAAAAAACAAATAAATACAAATCAAGAAATATATACTAACCTAGTATTAAAAAATATTCCATTATATTTATTCTATCAGTTCATATGTCACAAATGTGCTATGAACCACAGATACAGATGCAAGACAAACAGGCCCAGTAACTGGCTGGTCCTTTAGTGGTCGCCATAGAGGATCATCTGCCTCAATATCACCCTTTCTCTAGCATTCTCCTTCTGTCAGGCCAATCCTCCTTCACTGCGTCCATGAACCTTCTGTGTGGTCCAATATAACCACCATCCCTCCTCTGCACATGTCCAAACCATCCTTGCCTCAATAAGTTCTATTGATGTACTCATTTCTAAGATTTACCGTTTCCAGCTTGGCTTCCTGTCTTTTTTTCAGCGCCACCATCTCCAAATTATACATGATGAGAACTGAGCTGGTCTTGCTACCAACCTAACCTTTTACTCTTGTTGCCATCTTTATGTCACAAATCTGACACTCATCTCAATCAACTCCATCCTACCTGTGGTATCTTCATTAGCTCTCTTGTGCACTGGCTGTTGCTTTGGATGGTTGACCCCAGGTATTTAAACTCCTCACTCCCTCTCTCCTTGCTTGCTCACTGTTACACCTGCTTCCATCTCATTCATACATGTGTTCTGTCTTGCTTCTATTGACTTCCATTCCTCTTCTCTCCAGAGCATACTTTCACCTTAAGTCTCTCTTCCATCTGCTCCCCACTCTCAGCACAGATCACAATGTTGTCTGCAAACATCGTAGTCCACACTCCCGCGCGACCTCATCTGTCAGCCTGTCCATCACCATCACAAACAACAAGGGGCTCAGTGCCGATCCCTGGTGTAATCCCACCCCCATCTTAAACCCATCTTTCACTACTACTGCACACCATACCACTTTATGGCTGTCCTCATACATGTCCTGCACCACCCCCACATACTTCTGTGCCACTCCTGACTTTCTCATGCGGTACTATAGTTTCTCACTTGGCACTCTTTCACATGCTTTCTCTAGATTCACAAAGCCATTCTGTATACGTCTCCATCAACACTCTCAAAGCAAACATCACATCTATAGTTCTCTTTCTTGGCATGAAACCATACTGCTGCTCGCTGATCATCATCTCTCGTCTTCACCTAGCTTCAACAACTCTTTCCTACGTCTTGGTATGAGTCATCACCTCTATCCCTCTGTAAATTCTGCACATCACCCTTACGCTTGAAAACTGACACCAGTACATTTCTTCTTCTCACACACGTCTTCATCAGGAGACTCACTCTAAGTCTTCTCTCACTGTATAAAACAATGTGCTCAAAAAGACATCCCAGATATCGCCACACCTCCAAAAGTATGTCATCTGGACTAACTGCGTTTCTAACATTCATGTTCTTTATAGCTGCCCTCACTTCATCCTTATTAATCCTTTGCAAAATCTACTGAAATAAAATCGTCATACACACACAGACCTGTCCTGCATAGTGGCTGACAATAAAGGCTGGGCCTTGGTCTTTCGGTGGGGGGTTCCCATTGCCATCCTTGGTAGTGAGAGACAGCCCATGAATTTGGTTGGAGTCCAACTGGGCAGAGAGCCTCTTGTACAAGGTCTGCTCTAATGGCCGCAGGCTCTGGCTCTCCTCATCTAACACGCACAACAGCCCCTGGGGCTTCTGGAGGAGGAACAAACAGATGTTCACATTATCATTTATTTAGGAGATATTTGCACGCACTAAGCAATAACAGTAATCCATATTTTGTGACACTTCCAGAGAGCAACATAGGATATTTTTTTCGTGTGACGTAAAGGAGATTCAGTGATATTATTTCATTTAGAGATTTCTCGCACCAATTAGAACAGAGGCAGACAGTTGGCTTAGAGGGGCATTAGCAGTTATGTTTATACAGAGTTTTTTGAACATGTTATGTTTTTGCCTTTTGTCTCAATTAAAACGTCAAGACTTTAACAGTGTACATTATTCGAATTTTAAATAAAACTGTGAATAAGTAAAGAAATGTGTACATTTTACTATGTCATTCCAAAAGTTAAGTCAATAGTGTGGTTGGGATTGTTGCATTACATAATGTCAGAGCAAACTGGACTGGACTGGTCCAAACTAGAAGCATACAGTACCTGAAAAAAGAAGTCCAGAATGGCTGGGTGGTTTCTGGGAGAGCGTGCGTTCTCCATGGCGATGCCCTCCTGCAGACACTCAGCCTGCTCCTGCTGGAATAGCACCTCAGAGACGTACTGCCTCAGCCGCTCATTGGTCATGTTCACACACAGCTGGAATGCACAGAGCACACACACACCAGCATGTAAACACTCTTCAGCACGCATGGCTGAAGTTCATCAGAGAGATGCTGCTGAATGCTTATGTTTAAAGAACAAAAATGCTCAGAAACAATGCTGGACACAATCGGCTGTCAGGGGCATAAATGAGCTGACTTCTCTTGTAACAGCTGACCAGTAAACTATTACAAATGTCTGACACCTTGGGCATGGTGTAGACTAGGGTTTAATGACAGAAAATGGGATTCCTGGGAAATTCTAGCAAGATCATTTCCCCAGTTCCCGGGAAATGTAAAGACAGAGAAAAAATTAACTTGGGTGCTGTTTATTAAGAAATGTAGCCTGTTAATGAATACAAAGCATTTGGGGTCAATAGCACATGTTCCAACTTCTGAGTTGACACTGTGGGATTGGATTTCCACGGTAACACATTTTGTATGGTGTGGCTTTGTTTATGCACACATCCAGAAGAAGAAAAAAGTGAGTGCAAAATGAAAAAATGTGACTAAAAGAAATGATGCATGTTGTTGCAAGTTCATTTTTGCTTTAATCGGGGAAACTCAGAACATATTTTAATTATTATTGGCCCATCTGATTTATATATTGTAGTTATATTTTGGTAACACCACTATACATTTTTATATGCTCAAAAATTCACTATGTTATAAAACTAAGAAAAAAAGATAAGTCTGTCCTGTCCTAATGTTATCTCTGCTAACTTCAAGTGAGTGTTCATTGATTTTACTAGGCTACGATTTATTGCTTTGTTGTTATAGCAGGTAGTCTACTTTGCACCTGTAGAGTTGCCATACTACTTAGTTCATGCAGCATGCTGGATGCGAATGTAGTTTGCATTTATATTAATGTTGGCTAACATTAATTGTCTTTTTTGCCTTAAATATGATCGGAATAATACATAGAAAATGTCATTGTGAACACGTGCATGCCCGATTCTCCGTGGTGTATTAGAGCTGCTTTAAATGCCCAGAGTTTAGCTGAAGTTATTAAAATGAAACATGTTTAATTCCCAGGATTCCTGGGAAAACTGAAGATGAATTTTCCCAGGAATCCCAGAAAATAAAAACACTTTGCAGTTTATTGTAAACACATGACAAAAAAAAAAGATTGAAAGAGGCTGCGAAACATCTACAAACATCTATAAAACAGGTGTAACACTAACTATATGCAGGTCTTCGTTGAGCTTACTGAGCACGATTATGATGCGACTGTATTCCTGAACAATGCAACTGTCATATCTAACAGAAGCACTGCAGATGCAAATCATCTGTGCCCTATTGATGGCTACTGTTAATAGGAGCACTAGAGTAACCAAAGACATATCCATAGCATCGTAAATTCAATAACAAATGCAGTTAAAGTCCGAGCAGCACTCACTGCCACAGCCGCAATTTCAATAAGCACAGACCACTCAAAGGCACTCAGGGCCAGCTACATACTGTCATAGCTTGCCCTTTTAATAGGAGTAATGAGAAGCAGGATAGAGTGGTCAACCTGCAGTGCAAAGTGTCACATCAACTCTCCTTTCTATAGTTTCTCTGGGTTGGCAGTGTACTATAACTGCACTAATCCAAGGCAGAAACTGCTCCAATACAGCAGAAGTAAAATATCACAATAATTATAGGATATTAGGATAAAATCTGATTTACTGAATGCATGGTAATCATTAACTAACAGGCGTAATATATTTTTCATGGTGCAGGCGGACAGAGTCCCATTTTTCTTCAGTCTATTCTTTTACTCCAAGCTAGTTTAGTCCATTAACAGCTTAGCCCCAGCAGGTGGTTGATTGAGTTAGCTCATTAGCAAAGTGCTGAGCAGGTACAACACATCCCTGACAAACACAGTTCTAATTAACAAGTTCTAATGACCCCGATCCTTGTGCGCATGTGGAGCGTGCTCGGGTACGTTGCTGCATATGTGTGCACATGTGTGTACAAACATGTCAGAGCTTGTTTGTCACTGAAGTGCCACGTCTACTGTACGAGGTCATTGTGTTTATCCGGAACTTGCCCCTCCTCTTCCCTCTTCTGTGGGTTTAGTGTCTGAGGAAAGAAAGCATGCAGTGCCAGACACACAGCAGTTTTTCCTCTCGCTATCTTTTTTTTTTTTTTTTTACATCTTCTTATCCTGTTATTTTCTTTTCTCTTCTGGCACTTTCCATGACTTAAATAGGAAAGGTGAAATAATCCCTCACCTCCATTTGGACTGGAAAAAAATCCAGATGGGTTAGGCCACTGTTATCTTAGTGACACACACACACTCATACAAAGCAAATACAAACAGACACTCTCTTAATAAAAGCTGTGAAAAACTAGTAGCTCCACAGAGAGGAAGTGTGAGCTTTCAGCAGTAGGAATAAGCACTTAGCCTCTTGAGCACTATGAATTACACTCTGAGGCTCCAGATACACACACACACACACACACACACACACACACACACAGAAACTTGTCTTGTCTGTCTGATCCCTGCTGATCTTACAACTGAGTAGTCTATTAACAGTGCATGCTTGATGAGGACATGACAGATTTACAGCCTATAGCAGGTGAGCTGTATACAGCCGCATGCGTAGCACTTTGCAGACTTCACAATCTATAGAACCAAAGATGGCAGACATGCTGAGCAGCCTGTGTATGCAAATGTATGTATATATACAAACATGTATTCCAAAGCTTCCTTGCCACAGCAGGTAGCTCCACGTGTTTATGTCTGAGACAGTAATGTCTCAAACATGAGATGCAGGACTTTAAAAACCCCGTTTCAAAAAGGAGTAGTTTATGTGCCAGTTTGAGGTACACCACTGTTATACATTAAGCAAATCTGCTTGTCTTCATAGATAGACTTCTTAATGTTAAATATAAACTTTACTCATGAACCAAAACTAAAAGTCATGCACTTACGTAAATATGGAATTATTTACTAATGTTTCTGGTAGTGAGCAATAATTACACAGCCTGTTACTAATGTTGCCATATCTGAGTGCAAAAATAAAAAATAAATGGGATCAACAATTCTGGACTAAGATTAACTTGATTCAATAGCCTGTACTGGCAAGTAATGTAATGCCAAATATATAAAGTTGTATTTTATTAAAAACAGATTTTGTATTCCTCACACACACACACCCACATGGTGGTTTGAGGCTGCCTATTACACTAACATGTTGCACAGAGACAGACACTGTGTCAGCCGTCGGTTCATTGGAGGACAGATGAAAATCACGCCACAGTCAGCCACAGACCTCACCACATTCATTACAATTACAGACAAAAATGTCCGGGCTAAAACAGATAAGAACTCCAAATATTTTAAAAATTTGATTAGGATCACATACAGTACCATTCAGAGAGGTTTCTATAGCAGAGGACAGCCACAGGGGATGCATTTGGCTCGATTAGGCGGAAGAATCACACAGCGTAAAGGGACGAGGAACATAATAGCGATGTTTTGTTTTTTTGGCTGAATTTTAAATGAGAAAGCACTGTCCCACCTGCTCAAATCCATTCTTCTGAAATTCTTCAAACCCAAATACGTCCAAGATCCCAATCTCCCAAGCAGGATCACTGGAACAAAGAAATGAATGTTACTTATTAAATAGCCACTTTTATTTTTCCTGAGTCAACATGAGAAAAGTGTTGCTTATGTCACTAACGAGACATTTCATTCTAGTGTGTGTGCGCGCGTGCGTGTGTGCGCGTGTATACGCATGTGCGTGCAATAAAATCTGAAAGGGGTGTGCCACGAGTGTGTGGTTCACAAATTTATTACATTCTGTGGCTGGTGTGTAAACAAGGCAGCTCACAAACACATTCCAGAAGATCTAGAGCAGGTTATCAGAGTGTGATAAGACTTCACAACATCAACAACACCAAGGATCCTACGTCCTTCACCTGGGTGTGTGTGAATGTTGTTTTTTGTGTGTATTTGAGGCCTTTAATAAAAAAAAAAAGCCTTGGTTGTGTCCTCCATCTTTACCCTGTTGTTCAACACACAGTTTAGTCTACAAGTTTATTTAAATGTTTATCTCTAAACTAAGGATTACTTTACAGTATTAGTGTTAGTCACTCCAGTTTACCCAAAGGTTTTTATTGTGGTATGCCGTGGAAACACATATAGACACAGACACCACACACCACTATACCTGATGGTGTCATCTTGTCCCTGAAGGTAGTCGTTGATATTGTTGACCAGATAACTGAAGAGGCGCCCGTAGATGGCTTTGGCAAGCTGGTCCCTGTACTGCTCTGACATTTCTACTGTGTGGCGCCGAGTGATCACATCACCTGCACAAAGGCACAAAATACATTTTCTGGTATTCGACAGATGGGGTTTTTACACTTTTCTTTCTTTAAAAGGTTAAATCTCCTTAGGGCTATGAATACTACCTATCCCTCTATGCCCTCTCTCTTGAGGACTCCAAAGACATTCCCAGGATAGAAGAGATATACAGATTTTTGACATATTAACAGAAAACCCTTCAAATTTGACGCCTACATAAGGGATATGCTGTAAGGGGTATTTCCCAAGCATGGTCTGGGTCCATTTATCCCTTTGGAGGAAGGACCATTGTAAAGCCAACCAGCATTTCCATCCTGTTGAAAGTGTCCATATATCCATCCATCCATATGGTACCTCATTGAAAGGTTGGATGAAAATAATGTGAATCATGAACAAGAAAAGGCTGATAAAGCGATACCTTTGAAATACTGAACATCAGAGGTGAGGGCGGTGCTTAAGTCACTGGAGGACACCTGCAATAATCCAGCAACTGTTGCAAGGAAGAAAAAGAGAGAGGGAGCGAGGAAGAGGCAGAGTAAATGACAGTGACAGAGTGACAGGTTAAAAAAGCATCAAAATAACGCCATTAAACATTAACCGAGCATCAGAAAGATAGGGATGATAACATCCCAGAGCCCACTGCTCTGATGATGATATCACGCTGACAGCATAACAGCCTGAACTCTGCTAAAGCTCATTCCCATTTAACTGATCGATGAAGCTGGCAGCAATTAGTCATCATTGGATTTCTGAGCAGAATCCATAAACAAGCAGCAAAAACAGGTGACAGCAACCCTTCGCTGACATCACTAGCCGTAAAAATACATCTCTAAGGTAACAATGTCTCCTTCCCGATCAGGTGCTGATGTGATTTGTTTACCTCAAACATGTGCTACCTGCATAATGAGCGAATTAGACTGAGAGACAGGGGAAAAAAAAGCTGTCCCTGATGACGGAGAAATCTGTACATGTACATTTTGTTTTCACTGTGGATACCAAACAGGTAACTGCCTGGCCTTCAGCTACTGCTGGCAAGCTGCCAGGAAGAGTACTCTAAGGGAGGATGAGGGAGGTGCTTTGACAGCAAGGTAAATAGAATGAGTTAGTGAGATCCACCCCTCCTCCACTGCCTAGTTCCACCTCCTCTAAGGGTGGAAATGTGGCCCTGGTGGTGGCATAAGCACTGACCTCTCTCCAGCAGCTGCAGGTCGGAAGGGAAGGCTGTATCAGCATCTGTCAGTGCTGTGAAACGCAGGTCCCCGATATGGAGCACAGCAGAGAGCAGCGCAAATACTGAGTCAACCTCCTAGCAGAGAGAGAGAGAGAGAGAGAGGAGAAAGTTGAGAGAATATGATGTTAACTATGATTCTTAACTACTAAATAAAAATGGAACTGTATGAAAAGGTTATCAAATCCAACCTTTTTCAGAGGGATATGAGTCTTTATTTGATATTTATCTTGATGTCAACTTCATGATCTTAGTGATCTTCTAACAAGCCCATGGAGCCAAAGCCTTATTAAGTTCAGTCCTCTTTGCCATAGACCTCCAATTAATCTCACTTCTATAATTCAGTGGCCAGGTTCGCTCATTACCTTGATCGCTGGCGGTGAAGATAGTCTGGAATAAACGTGCTAGTTTTTAATTTTAATGCATGCATAAATCAACAGCTTAAAAACACTGCCCTTACATTAAGCGCACATCCTGTTATGCCTGTGCTGTGTATCCTCTAGCTTCAGCCCCACTTCAAACAGGCTGTTTCATGCTGCACACTACACTCATTTTAAAACACAAACAATCTCTTTTCAGATCAGCATATCATCACCAGTTAAAAAGTAATCTCTATCCTTAATTAAGCGCCTGATATGCATCTCATATGACCATTTATACATGTAGGCAGTTGTAGTATGATCAAATATAGAATTTGACTGAATAGCGATCTGGCAGCATAGAAAAGAAAATTAGCAATGTCTGTCATTTTCCCTGAAGTAAGCATTTGTAATCAAGGTTGACGTCTGTCTGACAAATGAGCGAACAACACAAACTGTCAATGCGCGATTGTTTCCAAAAGTTTCAACGTCTACCTGTCCAGCCTGAGGGCAATACCAACGTATTTTAGATTTAAAGCATCCACCTCTTGCTACAGTTATGAGATGAATCTACACTGATAAGGACACTAAATCACTCTCTGACTTTGAAAAATGCTGCTGATTGTCTTTTGACTGGAGCAGCATGGAGATTTTGGAAATGATGCAGAGACCTACGTTCACTTCCAGTGTTCAGTCATTTCAGCATGCAAATCAAAGTAGGATACATTGTGTTAATTCACATGCACATTGTACAATAATTCAACCATGAGCTGTCAGTTCAGCATAGAGATGATAAACGGTAAAAGTAAAAGATGTTTATTTTACTGATGTATGCTTATGGTTAGGGTTACTGCTGGTCTCACAGCATATGGTTGTCTAACAAATATAGCTCACTTTGTGCTACACGTATGCCGATCTGACAATGTATGTTGATGTGACAGAACACCGCATTGAATCACGTCACAAAACTTAAGCCAAGAAGCACTTTAATTCTGTCTGTCTCACGTGAGCGCTCCTTTACCACCGCTCACCTACTACTCATGTGTTCACACGATCAGCCTCCAAGCAAAGAAATATCTGGTTTTACTTTCTGTTCTTCTTCTTTAGAGTCTTATATAAGCAAGCAACGTGTGACTCCTGTTTACGCCAACAGATACTGAGTGTGCATGTATAGTCATGTATAGATATGTGTTTACAGGCATGTTAGTACACAGTGAGGTTGTTCCTGAAGCACTTGACTTAATGGAAACCGCTTTCATTCTAAAATGTTTTTATTTTAATTTAATTTAAACGTACTAGAACATGTGTGTTTGTGGTTTGGAATGGAATCCTGGAGTTTTGTAATAATTTTGCTTTTTTTAAGGTTTATTTTCTTTTAGCAGGAATGGTAGAACAAGCAAAATGCAAAATGCAAATAAACAGCACGAATATCAGAAAATTCAACAGTTATGATTCACAGGTCCTCCGAACTCGATTCACCCGCTTCTCTTCCTCTGTCACTACCTCTCTTCCTCTGTGCCCTTGAGTAGAGGACGCTTAATGGAATACCCCATTAAACAATGCACTGAATCTCTGAAAGGGGGATGTCTGAGTTTGAGGATGTGTGCTTGTGTACATGCGAATATGTCTGCGAGTGTGCTCTTTCCAGGCAGGATATTGGAGCTGATATCTCTGAGATAAACAAGCATTAGTCTCTGTCTGACACTCTATACATGGAGAGACCCTTCCGCTTAGGGAGCAGAAGAACGAGAGCAGGGGAGAGAAAAGGCGCTGCGGGGAGCGTTAATGACAGTTGACCTTTGGTTCTGGACTGAGAGCCATCCCCTGATGAGAGCTTAGACAGAGACCAATGGGGGGTCTATCACTTCCCTCCTACTACCCCACCCCTTCTTCTGTCCCTTGGTCCTTCGCTTATCCAGTGGACAGTAATGCCCTCTGATAATACCACTATCTATTGCTCTATCCCTCTGTCCCTTATGCCTTGTCTGTGTATACTGACTGCTACTGGATTAAAAGGTGAGATGATGGTCACTCAGTGCTGATAGATGCTGACTGGAATCTAAGTATAGAACCTGATAATGGGCTGGGAGCACAGCTGGTGGTGGACAGGATGGACTGTACCAGTGAACACTGCATGCACTCTGTAAGCATAAATCAATGTCTCCTTGACTATTCAATTCTATTCAATCCAGGTTTATTTATATAGCGCCAAAACACAACAACAGTCATCTCAAGGTGCTTGATACTGTGAGGCAAAGACCCCACAATACAAAACCCCAATGATCCTGTATTAACAGGCAGTTTGCAAAGGTGGAAAGGAAAAACTTAATTTTTAACAAGAAGAAACCTCCGTCAGATACAGGCTCAGGGAGGGGCAGCCATCTGCTATGACAGAATGGGGTATGTTTGGTCACATACATTTCATGCTTTCTGTAGACAGATGCTTCATGAAATTTTTCAAGGAATTTAACTGCGAATACACAAATTCTGGGTGCTTGGCAGCCCTCTTTATCCCTCAGTTCATTATTTCATGCAATCAAGAGAAGCTACCTGTATCTTTGTCATTATTTAACAGGAATAACAGGATATCTGTTTGAAATATTTCACCTTACAGATGAACCAAAACCAGACGGTTAATTCTACTCGCAAAGTAAGATAAACCGGAAGGTTCAGCCTACAGTTTTAGGTCCGCCTAAAGCCCTTGGAGTTCCATCGCCTGGTTTCAGGCAGCTGCAATCTCAGAAAAGAAAATCTGATGTAATATCTCATCAGTGACCTGTGTGGCTTGTGACTTCAAGGCCTGTGACACGACAACGTTTATTTCTCCCTGCTGTCAGTAACCTTTGGCTCAACACCGTGCTGTGCAGCTGTGCAAATCAATACCTGCTTGTTGAAGCCGAGGGCTCGCAGGGCTTGTTTGACTGCCGCAAGATGTTCTCTACTCTGGGTAGAGGCTGTAGCTACTGGAGGGTTCTCCCCTGGAAGTCTTCCGCTAATATACCTGCAGTACGGACGGAAAAACACAACCTATAGTGAAGGATACTCATAAAATAAAGCTATTTTTTAATAAGTGACACATATGATCTTTGTGGACAGGACACCATATATGCGTGTATTATATCAAGGCTTGTGTGAACTGTAGCTTGTGAGATCTAAACTTTTAGCAGGAACATAACCGACAGTCATTTTTACAACTTATTTAATCATTTATTAATATAGAACATATAAAGCCCATGACAGCCGCATACCTATGAGCCAAGACGTTGTTGAGGTAAAGTGCACTCTTCTCCTCAGCTGAAAGGCCCTCAGCCATCAAATAGAAGATTTTGAAGCTGTGTTGTTGAGCAGGCAGGTGGACTAGACGGGACTTCTCCAGCATATAGGTGTATACATGGGCTAAAACATTAAAATGTGTTGATAATTCAGTAACAGGGGAGTGCAAATCACATTTTAACAATGGCAGTTGTGAAAAATGTAAATCTGTGGCCACTACTGAAAGACCAGTCGACAGGGATCAAATAAACTAGTAAAAGAACAAAAAGGTGATTCACATAAAAAGAAAGAGACATATGGGATTTTGCTGCCCTCTGCTGGTGTGCAACTGATCTTGAAGAAAGTGGATTTAATAGTAGAGTATCTTAATCACAAATACAGTGGCTGAGAATGTGAAAACAATGGAAATTTACTCTCTTATTCTGACAATAATTTTAATATTCAGGAATAAATGTGTGGAACAAAAATGGTAAATATTTTATCTTGTGTGAATCCAATCAGAACAGAGACATTCTGATTAAAATTCTTTGTTTTGATGCGTGCAACAGAGTCACATCCAGCGTTATGGTAGCGTGAAATGCAGGTTACCTCTGAGTGGTGTCCTCCTCTTATCACAGTATTGGATCGTCAGCAGCTTGATAAAGCGGCTTGAGTTGCTGTTCCTCTGGGTCTTAGCGTGGCCAAAGGCTTCCAGTACACAGTTGACCTGCATTTCCCATCAATCATATCACATTATGGTCTCTTAGAATTTCTTTATTATCTATATATTTCTATTACTTATACTTAAAGCATCTCTAATACATGCCTTGCAAAAGTGGAGCCCTGCTTCCACTTTCTACCACTAGATGTCAGTGTACATCCATTATTTGAGCACTCAAAACAGCATGCTACCAGAATTATAAGAGCAAGCTGACCCAGATATTAACTGCATAACGATGACTTCATCCAAACACAGCACTCCCAGGCTACATGCTGCTATGTTACACATAGTTACATGACTGACAAACTAACTGGAAGACGGAGCGAGTGCATCGCAGGTGCCTCACGTTTTAAACGCCTTGAACAAATCTGAACCACAGCAACTGGAAGCACAAGAATATGAATCCTTCACGAGGTGAAGGCTTTCACTTTTCAGGACACTTAATTCCTTAATTCCAAAAAACCCCCCAAAACTTCAGTATGTTTATTTTATGTCTATCTGCTTTATCTCTTCTTTGGTATTCTTAGCTGTAGCCTCTCCAGATCCACAAGAACGTATCCTATTAAGGGCATGTGATCATTAGTGCTCTACAGTCATTTTTTTAAACAACCCCTCTTCAGGCTGTAAGTGTTGATGATGCCATCAAACAGTTTATTAATGTGCAAATGGTTTATCTGACAAATGAAGAGCTATCAAGCAGAGATGAAAAGACTACAGTACTATGGTATGCTAATCCATACATTTATTATTTCCCCTGCCACAGTGACAGAGGAACAGTAGGATATATTCACACAGTTATGAGCACTGCTTTGCTGTCTGCTATGTTATTTTGGAGGAGTATTTTTTTATCACAGGAACTGCAGGAAAAAGAAGTAATAAGCACAGTGAGACATAAGAATCAGGAAAAACGCACAAACATTACGTTTGTCAGTGGATTAGTATTGCAGCATTTTGCCATTGTGAATAACAAATGATACATGACTGCTTAGCACACACACACACACACACACACACACACACACACACACACACACACACACACATGCAGCACATGGTCCTTAGTTATGACAGGCTGCAGGACACCCAACCCGCTGGCTGGCTGAAGTGTAAAAGAAAAGAAAAGCTTGTAGACAGATAAGTCCTAACTCACATGTTTCATTCTGGGCTCCAGCATAAAGCCTTTGGCGCCGGAGCGGGCTGTCAGGTGTCTCACTATGTGCTTGCATGCCTCTGTTTTCCCAGAGCCACTCTCGCCACTATGGAGACAAAGGGAGGGACAAAAGATGCCGATTTGTCTCTGGTGGTACTTAAATTGTTTCACATGCCTTTGCCCTTACTGTTTCAAGTTCTAATGCTGCAGCATTTTATACTGTTTCAGCCTCAACTCTTCAATCTTCAGTACTATAAACATGCATTGCTGTGCTTATAAATCTATCCATCAGTCTACAGAGCCGTGAAAAAGAATTGCCCCCTTCCTGATTTCTTTGCACATTTGTTGCACTTAAATAATAATCAGAGTAAAAGCAGGTTTTAAATTTTGATTTCATTTATTAAGGGGAAAAACAAGTTATCCAATTATCCCCTACACATAATTACTGGTTTTACCACCCTTAGCAGAAAAAACTGCAATCAAGCGTCTGTAATAACTATTAATGAGTCTCTGACATCCCTGTGGATTAATATTATTACTGTATTTCAGGGCACAAGCTGATGGCTGGACGTACTCCTTCAGGGCTTTCTAGCAGAGAGCAGACTTCATGGTTCCATCATTTACAGCACGTCATCCAGTTCATGAAGCAGCAAAGCATCCCCAGATCATCACACTACCACCACCATGTTTGACTGTTCGGATGATGTTCTTTTTATTAAATGCCGTGTTAGTTTTACTGCTTTCATGTCGTCCATCCACAGAATATGTTCCAAAAATGTGAAAATATGTGAGACGAGCCTCCCATGAACTCTCCCATGGATGCCATTTTTGCCCAGTCTCTTTCTTATTGTTCAATCATGATATTGTTCAATCATGAACTCTTGACTGAGACAAGTGAGGCCTGCAGTTCTTTAGGTGTTGTTCTGGGTTCTTTTGTGACCTCCTGGACGAGTCGTTGATGCACTCTTAGAGTACTTTTGTTAGGCCGTCTACTCCTGGGAAGGTTGACTGCTGTTCCAGCTTCTCTCCATTTGTAAATAATGGCTCTCACCATGTTTCACTGGAGTCCCAAAGCTTTAGAAATAGCTTTGCAACTCTTTCCAGACTGATAGATGTCAATGACTGTTTCACATCTGTCCTTGAGTTTCTTTAAATTGTGGCATTATGTGTTATTTTTTGAGATCTTTTAGCCTACTTCACTTTATCATTTATTTAAGTGATTTCTTGATTCAAAAGGTCTGGCAGTAATCAGGGTCGAGTGACAAGCGATCTATCCATCTCGTGTATTTAAATGGGATTTTTTTTTTTTTACAACAAATGAAAACAGAAAGAGTAAAAGGGAGCAACTTAAACTTTGTGATACACTGCTGTGTATGTGCCTTGGAAGAATAAGTGTGACTTATTAGTCATCAAATTTCTACCTATTGACGTCATCCCTTTAGGGACTCCCTCCCATTAAATTCATAATCTGTTCTTTCAATAACGTTGCTCCACTGAGTGCCCCTTTTCGCACCACTAAGGCCACAACTTATCTGGCAGTGAGGTCCTGTTTTTAATTTTCTGTTGAGTGGATATTAAGTCTGACATAAGGTACCTCTACAGTACATGCACTGACACTCTCCGACATGCAGAGAGTTGCGACCCACATAGTAACACCAAGCAGATGGCTCGAGAAGGTCAGAAGCTTGTACTAATGACCGCAGTGTGCTGTATTACAGTTTGTCTATGTGTATGTGTGTCGCTTTATTTCCTACTAACAACCCTGCTGAGTGTTAAGTCCAAAGGTCTTTTCGCTTGTCTTTTCATTTACCAGTTTTTATTAGATTTCAAGGGCATTTTGTTAGAACTCTTGCCTCGGGGGGATCTTGGAGACTGATTGCCAATAAATGTGTATAAGTGTGTCTGTGCTTCGGAGTGCGCGCGTGCATGTGTGTACTTCAAGAAGCGAGAAGAACCACAGTGAAACAGAAAGCTTGAACAAAAGCAAAACAAGAGGAGAAATGATAAAGGAAAGGACTGAGGGGACAAAGGATGCGTGTACATGTGAACAGTGCAAAGTTACAACGAGTCTGTGTGTGTGTGTGTGTGTGTGTGTGTGTGTGTGTGTGTATGTGCATGTGCATGTGAGTGAGATGGATACCCTATGGCGAGGGTGCATTAAGTCTCTGCCAGATTGGTTACAACTCAGCGGGAATGTCACTGGAGAGTCGGAGCAGGATTTAATTGCAATCAGGGAGCTGCCTGAGTCCAGTCGAGGACAAACAACAAGACGCCGCATTGCTCCCAGTAAACATACATCGTAGTGTGAACACTAAACAAGCCTACAGCTCAGCTCAGGCTGAGAGCTATTAACCTCTCAGGGAGTGCTAAACAGGTGCGTGGCAGAGGGGTGCATATAACCAGGTGGCCGCCTTAACTTTCACTCACTATTATTCCCGCAGTAATTCAACTTTAGGGACTTTTTATGTTACATTATCCTGAAGCAGACCATTCAGTGACTGTACAAATGAATGAGCAGCAGGTGTACCTCAAGATGAAACACTGCGGGCGTTTCTCCTGCTGCATCATGTGATAAGCTCTCTCTGCTGAGGAGAAGATGTGAGGCGGCAGAGAAGAGCAAAGGCGACCCGTGGAGCTCAGGTACAACTGACTGACCTGAGGAAGAGAGGATGTTACATAACACGGACACAAACACGGCCTAGCTAAGAGATAAGGATTCAAAACAGAGAAACCATACTGGGTATCACCTTTTGTATGCGATTGTAATTGTGTGTCAACTTCACAAACAAGCGGTCTTTTACCATCCTGTTTAAGTCATTCGAATCTGCATTTTCACACCACATCAGAGTGCAATAATATTTATCAAAACCAAAATATGAAAAAAAAAAAAATCCAAAAGGGATAAATAAGAAAACTTCTAGCTGTAACTATATGTCTCTGAGAGTATCTGTCCTATTAAACTGTGAGCCGACTGTAATGTCACAATGTGTGCCCTGTGCCAGTGTTAGTGGCTGTGGCAAAGGGGGATGGTTTTTGGACCACCAGACCAGAGGAGGTGACAGACGGCCAGCAGATCACACATGTTGTGACATATGTCCTTCTCACACTGGCTCCTCCCTGCCCCCTCACATCCTCTCAGCTGGGTATAGATGCCTGGAGTAAATCCAGACAGAGGCAGGAACAGGACAGCCAGACAGGGGCTTGGCTTCATTCTGTCAGGGTAGCAGAAGATCCATGAAACCCCTCCTGGGATCCACATGGGCAAGCCTCTACCTGGCAGAAAGTCAGCTATTTCAAAATGAGCTATGTGCTATTTAAAATAAACCAAAACCCTCTTTATTATGATTGGGATCACATGTTAATAAAGAACTAAAGATCCTTTACTGACAGGCTTCTCTACTGGTTTATCGTAAATATGCTCTTTTTTAAGGTGAGAGGTACCGTGTATGTGTGTGTCTGTCTGAGTGCTTCTGTCTTCCGTGGCTGATGCAGAGTCAGCCTTACGCAGGGTAACTCTGACAGGAAGACTGCATTATTTATCAACTACAAGGTCCATTTCATCTGCTTATCCCTGCTTATTGTACTGCAAACATGCCCCGTTTATCATAAACTTCCTTAAGCATAGTGTGTAGTTTGTCAAATATAAAACCATGAATTTCAAGCGTGAGGCCAAATATGTGCATATACCTGTAAGTGACTCAAATGCATTCTTACCAAAGTGGAATAGATGGGCAGCTCCTTGTTTGGATTGACCAGCAGAAGGATGTGGCCAATGTAAGTCTAGAAAAGAGCAGAAAATACACCTAAGTCATCTTCACTAAAGCAACATGTTCATTCAGTGTTATAAAATATATCTTTGATGGACCATTTTGACACAAATAGGCTGACACCGCTTAAAATTACTCTCAACCTGCCTAAAGCCAACACTGACCTAGAAATAAAAGTGCTGTCCCAGTCTGTCCTTACCAGCTACATTAACTGTGTGGGCATTTTCCATTGCTATAAGGCAATGTTTCCTAATAGAGTACGGGCTTGTGTAACGTGCTGCTCTGACCTAAGACCGTGGCTTCAGTTTAATGACTTGAACACATTCCCAATTCTTGAAGACACAGAGCAAAATTTGCAATATGTTCTTCATGTGTTTTTTTCATTAAGTGTTTAAAACTTTCTATAGTTTTTTTTACCCGCTAACTCTGTTGTTTAATCTCATGACATGCTTGTCAATAATCAGAGTCTTCTGTTCTGTATTTCTTCAGTTCCTTGCCACTCTCATCAGGGGTTTAGCGGTGGAATGGCAGAAGGCAGTGACAACTCATCAAAGCCCCATCTCTGACCACCCTGCTAGGCACATATGGAGCCCTCTGCGCCTTTGTTCTTGCCTTCATCATATCTCGGCTGGTTTCACCTTCTTTCTAAAAACTCAAACGACTTCGCACATAATCTCAAGGGCATACGGACGAAATATAATGAACGGGAATAAAACGTCTCTTATTTTTCTCATCGACGTCTTGTTGCAAACTTTATGTTTAAAGCCAGTCAAGCTAGCGTTTGCTTCCTTGAGCGGTTTAAGAATATCTTAGTTGCATATAAAAAGAAACACAATGAATGACTGTTTTCTGTGCAGCTCTACAATATTAAAATAGGTATGCTCCTATATAATTGTGATAGTTGCACATTTCAGTGTCTTCTTTAAATCTAGGGCACCTCCTGTACCCAGCTTTCAATATTCTGAATTCCAATCGTTTCTCTTTTCTTCATCCACCGCTTGCACTTCCTTTCACTGTCATCCCCTCATCCTCGTCTCCCGCTGTGACTAACCCTAATGTCTGTCGCCCATCTGGGTTTCGATAATAACAGACTATCACTGCCTCTTCACAGAGAAGAGAGCGCACTGATAGCTCCACATTGATCTGGTTCCAGTCTTTATAGAGCTCCATCCCTGTGGAGCTGGAGTGGAGTTTTTAAAGGGAAGGGCTATAAAACAGAGATACAAAATGGACCAATTGTTGGAGATGAAGGCCTTTTACTTCTAATTTTTTTCTCCCAATCGATCAAAGTGGTATCGATTTCGCAGTTGTCATGTGTCTCAGTATGTGTGTTGGAATGGGATACGACCCTTACACCCACAAAGAGCTGGAACAGATAAGGGAAATGATTCAGCTTAAAAATTATAGTCTCATGTACAGATTACTGAAACACCTAATTGTGTTGAATGTTATTGCGTAGTACTGTGCAAAAGTCTTAAGCAACTCCTCATTTCTTCATATTTTGCTTCGAAGGAGCCAAATATTCTTGTAAAGTCTTCAGGTGATCTTGAACAATAGTTCTCTGAAGGTTTTTCAGAGTTTTTCTTTTGACATTAGGCAGCTTTTTCCACTTGTTTTCATTCCATTTTCAGATTAATATCTATATTAAGAAGTGTCAGTCCTAAAAAACAATCTACAACCGATGCAAAGTGTCTTAAAGTCTGAACCTATTTCCCATTTTCAATGCAAAATATAAAGAAATGAGAGGTGTTTATTATTTACAGATAAAATCCAGCAATGTTTTAGTTCATTTAAACTCTACTGATCATTCCCCACTTTTAAGCATTTAAAACAGAAGGAAAGGTGCAATTGTAGGACCTAGTTTACAAACTGAATTCAAATGAATTTACCAGTCCTGTATACTGGTGTCAAAGGATTAAGATGGTATAGTTGGTTGTCCTTTGTTTTATGCAGTGAGCACAGTGAATCAATGTTTTAGCAGTTTTTGACTGTTAGACATTGACTATAGACAACGGAGGTCTACAGAAAATATCGTTATACTTTGACTATACAGCAATATTTGTTAGGTTTGTTCTTCTCTGAATTTGTAAAAATTAATACAGAATATAAAAAACATAATATAATCTACATTATAGAGTTCAGAATCTGTGATGCACTGTGCGTGGAGTTTATATGTGTATACTATACATGCATATATGCTTAAGGGAAGCTGACTGTAGAGCCCATGTGTATAAAGAATGAGTGATGTGATCCAAACACCTAGAAAATTACCAGAGTATAAAACACACTCCATAACAAATAAACAACTAGATGTCCCTGTTAAGCCCATGAGAGCATGTGTTTGTCGGTGCTCTCTGGGCTCCAATGAATGTTTAATGTTGAGTGGAATTCATTCTTAAGTAGCGCAAGGGCAGCCGAGTCTTACGTAGATTTGGTCGTTGCCAAAACGTTTCTGCATCTCGTAGAGAAGGCTGCTGTCAGTCAGCTCACTGAGGGACGCCAGATCGTCATTGGGTGCCGGAGGCATCAGTTTCACCTGAAGAAAATACACTTAGTTTAATGGAAACTCTCACAGTGGTCTCAGAAAGAATGAAAGGGCTGAAAAGATAACTTGGGGATTTACAATGACCTCAAATGCTTAATTTTGGAGCAATCTATTCTTAAAATGCTCTGAATAGACAACACAGAGGATGGATGATGTTTGAAATGTATTTATTTGCAACTGTTTTATTTGAAATTTGAAAAGAGAAGCACAATTTGACACATACGACGTCATGATGTCAAATTTCAGAGTTTTATAAACAACATGCAAGTAAACCCTGTGTTTCATATAACTATGTACAAGTCTGTATGCTTTATTTGTTTATATTTTTCTTCTCCTTAAGGACAAATAAACTGTCTTTATGGAACTTTCTTTCTTCTGTCTCGCGTAAACCCTTCTGGACTTTGGGGATTTTCTGTGTACTTACTGTCTTACTCTGATTTTTGCAGGATGTAAGATTACAAGGTACCTGCTCCAGTTTGCTGGCTCCAGAGCCAAAGGGGCTATCTAGGCCATTATCCTGAGAGGGTTGTCGCCTCAGTGCTCCAGCTGCCTCTCTGAACATGGCACATTTCTCCAGCAGACTGTCCCGCTTAGCGATTGGGATACCCAGGGGGTTCCTGTATAGGGTGGCATAGAAGATGGTTAGGCAATAAGGTGAATTAGAGCAAAAGAGAAAAAAAAAGGTTTATAATATGTGACAATTTTTGTGATTATGAAAAATGTGAACCCACAAGTTCTTGACAGGGGTGTTGAGGTCATGTGACCCACTATCATAGCGCTGGTCAGTGGAGGGCAGAGGAGCAGAGGGATCCTTCAGCCTCTGCTGCCAGCTCTCTTCTGCATTCAGCAGCATATCTGCTATGGGCTCTGACACCGCAATATCTAACGACATGAAATGAAATATGAGATAAATTACTATGAGATCTGAAATTCACAGAGGCATGTTTAATTCGATAGAGATAAAAATTTTAAAATGTCAGATTTGTACGCTCTAGTTCTATCATCTAAGGGGCTAAAGACACTGAGAGTGTAATGATGTTGTTCAAAAGACTCTAAGGGTCACAACACTCCACAGGTACACCTTTTTGTTCTCTTGCCAAGCTTAAACCTCCTTTAAAATTTGTGCGAATGAGTGTTCACTGGTGGAGAATACACACTGTGGATCAATGCAACCGTGCTTCAGATGAAGGAGTTAAGATCGTTTTTTGTAATGAGGTCTAAGAGGGCACGAGGGATTGGAATGGCTTGAAGCTGTCTTTTTATTTCTGTGTAGGCACTCATCTCTTGCTCTGACTTTCTTTCGTCATTTGGAGGGGTGTGGGGCTCTGGACTCTGAGTCTCAGTCTCTAAGGGCTTGTCTCACTTCTTTTCTAAGACTGCATGCTAGAAGGGGTATTGATTAAGACCCAAGTGAGGCAGTCAGAGTAGTGATTACACCATGGGAGTAAGTGGTAAGAGGCAGAAATGACATTTTATCCCACAATTTAGCGGTTAGGAGGTAAATCCAAAGCCCACATACAAAAAACATATCATCACTACAACACAATGGACAACTAAGATTTCTAAAGACGCTCGCAGGATAGTATCCCAGTGGTTCTTTTCTCTTCAACAACATTAGTAACATTGATCTGGTTCATTAGCCAGTAATGGCTTCAACTCTAAAATTACAGTGTTTTTTAGTGTAAGGCCTCAATCTCACAGGCCCAAAGGCCGGTTAGCAATCTCCTGACAAAAATTCTTATTCCCCAACCAGTTGGCAAGTGGTTGCTAATAGTTGCTGACTCTCACTGGGTGAAATCGGAAATATGGGTCCTACATCTAACACCTCATTGTTATTACTTGGTAACATGCTTGCATGGAAAAATTCACTATTTACTCTTCGAAATAGTGGGAGGCAAACCAGAAATGGAGAAAATCCATCTTCAAAGTTAAAGTTGAACCTCACAGCTATAACCAAAACATTTTAAAAAGTACAACTTTTACTTTGAAGGCGAATGTTGTCCATTTCCAGTTTGCACCCCTGGTGACTACTGGTGACTGAGTCAAACCGCTGTTCGATGGTCGCCAACAGGCCTGTGTGACTGAGGCTTAAACACTGACAGCGAGCTGTTTATCCAGCAGGGTGAGATTTGTATTCCAGGACACAACTTTAAGAGCAAACGTCAAAACATTCCTTCATAGGAAAGATCAGATGTAACATGACAACAAAATTCATCAGATTTTGGTGAGTTAGACGACCATAGCAAATGAGTCGCATCGTTTTCAAGCTCATCATCAAACCACTGCGTGACGCCTCTTCCCCTGTGGATGGAGAATTGTCACCCAGGAAATGTTCACTTCTATAGCAATGAACCAAATGTGCTCAACGGTTAATTGTCTCTGTTGATTCTATTATTACTGCAGCATGCTAACACCCAATTATTCTTTTAGTGCTGAAAAGACAAAAAACAAACAAACAAAAAAAAAACATGCTTCTGGTAATAATATGCTACCTTTATGTCCATTAACAAATGATTTCCGGTGGTATATAATTACTGCTACCAACCAAATTTAATCAGGACAAAAATGTGTTTGTGTTTAGCACAGGTTGGGTGTTATTTTGTTTTTGTGCATGCCTCTTTGTTTTCTATCATCACAGTGACTGTTAATGCTTTTGAATGGGCTGAGCTGAATAAGACAAAATTTATGCCCCTACTTCTTTTCGCATCATTACCTCCCACTCTCTCGAATGTGTTTGCCCATTCCCGCTGCCACGTCTGTGTGTGTTTCTAGGCACACGTGTATATTTGTGTGAAATGCGTTACCGTAGGGCTTGTCTTGGTTGCAGTTCAGCAGAGTTGGGTTCGCGCCATGCCTTAGGAGCTGGCTAACAATGCTTGTCTGTAAGAGATGGGACAAACACAACCATTTTTCATTAAACCTAGAAAAACATGTCATTGCAGATCTGTACATCCTCCTGTACAAGGTCACGGGAGATGAGGCGGTTATACCCACATTTATAGTTACCGTGAAGAGAAGAGTGGATATGCAAATGTAGTAGGGTTTACCGAGACACAGACTTAGAATTTCAAGCACCTCACAGATGTTACACACGGCATATGTCAAACATCACAAGTCTACACAAGTGTTGCCTCTGACCGAGGAGATCCTTTAATAATGAGCCCATCTCCCATTACATGTCACAGTGAGAGAACCTCATAGCTATCTACTATCATCTCTGCACAGAGCGACTGTCTCTTTCACCACCCCTCTTTGCTCCCGAAGTGTGATGCTTGATATGAATACCCCTTTTGGATTAGTATACAGCAGGTATTTTTAGTGGGACTCAAATTACTGGAAAGAAGGATTAAATTTTTCACTGCAACGTGGGAGAGATGCAATGAGTTTTAGGACAGCTCCATTTAACCCTAACATAACGAGCGCTGTTAAAAGAGAGCACTTTACATTTTTATGCAGCAATAACTGTAATAGTGTTCTAACTAAAGGATACCATCCAGCAAAACTACCAATAAACAGAAATTGTCCTTTAATGAGAACAAAATATTTAAATGTTCCAATGTTCCAATTCCAAAAAAACTTGGGATGCTGTGTAAAACGCAAATAAAAACAGAATGATTTATAAGACTCATAAACCCACAGATAGATAATAGAGCCTTAGAATAATATCACATGTTTAAAGTGAGAAAATGTAAAGCCGGATGGTTTCTCTCCTTTTTAATATGTTTTCCAAAACTAATTACAAATTTTTATTCACCTGATCAGGGAACAGTTTGCCCTTTGCCTCCATTTTAAATAAGCTTTGGCCCAGAGAAGACATCAGTGTTTCTGAATCACGTTCACATTTGGTTTCTTCTTCGCAATGATAGGGCTTTAACCTGCATTTGTGGATAGCACTTTGAACAGTGTTCACAGACTGTGTTTCTGAAGCCCTGAGATTTCCATTACAGAATCGTGCCTGTTTTTAATGCTGTGCAGTCTGAGGGCTGAAGATCACGGGCATCCAATACTGATTTACAGCCTTGTTCCTTGCACCCTGAGCTTTCTCCAAATCCTCGAAATCCTCTGATGATATTATGTACTGTAGATTATGAGATATTCATGAGACAATTATGAGTCTCTACAATTTTGCATTGAGGAACATTACTCTGAAATTGTTCCACAATTTGAAGACACGTTTTTTATTGATCTGTGAATGTCTTCACATTTTGCTCCTCTGTACATTTTGCACAGTGTTGAAACTTTTAGACCTCTGTGTCCTACTGTGTAAAGAAAAGAAAAGAAATCAATAACAAGGCCCTCCACAGATTTTACACATCAAGGTTAGTTTTGTAAGCTTATAAACGCAGTTGTGTTTTGTTTTCTGAAGGGCCGGAGGAGGTTTCCAAGTCTGGGGATTGTCCTGGGAACAACAATGTGGAAAGAGTCTGACAAATGACACAATCAAATTGCGATTTACCAAAGGTCAGGATATCTTGGTCTCTGGAGTGCTGATGTTTAGCATTTTATTCAATACTACTGCCCAACTTCATGGATCTCCAATACCAAATGTACCAACATACTTTTCTGTCACAGTTCACATTTCAGATTCTTTGAAGTACTGCATAGTAACAAGACATCATGAAAGTACATGGGGGAGTGACTCAGCACATTCTGTAGACTTGCTCTGACCCATGTCAACAGCTGTTCAGCAATGAGTTTACAGCGTCTCTACTGTACACAAACGCCGTCAGCGACACTCACACTCTATAAATACTGACAGCTCATCAGCAGCACCACGAGATCTGAACTCCTGAGTGGGTCAAAGATTAAAAGAGCACTACCAAATGGCTATCAGTACACGGGGGTTCAGCAGGGACAAGGCAAACTCAGTGGTGATGTAGATTCCCACAGACAGAGTAGCTTTGGGGAAAAGCCCAAACATCCCTTTAATATTTGTCACACATTGCAAAAACTGACATTAACATTAAAGTTCTTCACAAAAATGAACCTGTTATATAAAATCATGCTGCTGCTATATTTCCACAGCCTTCACGTGTAACTTCATTATAAAACTGAATAAATTAATCCAAATCCCTGCAGTGCTGCATTTTAATACCCTGTCACTTAGTTGCAAAATCCAACACAAAAGTATTTAAAATTTTCTCCCTCGAGAGAACACAAGTTGAAAAGCCCTGAGTCAAATCGGGGAAGCCAAGAGCCAGGGTCTAACTTATCACAAGACTGAGAGAGGTAAGCTTAATTAGCTACAGTAATAGGGTCATACATCTTCTTAAAGGGTCAGTCTAGTGTGAATACCACACTCCACATGGGATTTTTAGGTCTAATGCACTGGTCGGTGTTACAGTTTCCAGCGAGTTTTTACAAAGAAATTGTCTGCTTTGGACTCGTGTCAGAAGAACTTCTTACTAGTAGAACTAACAATTTACTTAGCTGGATACTTGCACACATTTGCAGCCATAAAGTCTTGTGCCAGCCACACTAACCAGTATAAGAAGAAGACAACAGAAGGTAAATGTTAAGAAGGCTCTGGGAGTAGTTTGTATGCAGGAAAGAAAGCACTGGCACCAGTAAAGAGCTGATGGCTAAGGGTATTAAGCACTGTGAGGGAAACCTAATCGATTTTCCAATCCTCCACACTGCCACTCTTAAGTCAAATATACTTACATATTACATAGAACACACAAACACTCAATCTCACAAACACACACAGTATGACTTTTGTAAAAACAAAGACATGGAGGGAGGTTAAAATTCAATTTGAAAAGAGAATTATGTGGAGTTATACATTTAAGCTTACTGAATAGCTATAATCTGATCATGAAGCAACTACAGAGAGGAATTCTGTAAGAGGGGAGAGAGAAAACTAAATCAGAAGATCCCTGTGAATGAAACTGGGAAAGGCTGAAAGGCACAGAGATAAAGAAAATAATTTTAAAACACACAGGAAAAAAACATAGCGTGAGAACAGATAAACCAAAGACAGAACGACTCAACGCACCAAATGAATAAATTCTCTTTGTCAGCAGCCAAGCACACAGCCCAAAATGTAATTAAATAACAAGTTGGGTCAGCAGGATCTGAATGTGATCAGTCTCCTCTCTTCAAAGCTGGAACCCTCCCAAACCAGCAGATCCTATTCCCTTCCTGTTCCACCACCTCATCTGGAAATCAATCTCCTCTCTTCAGAGAGAAGCCATTAAACTGCTAATCTAGAGTGCTGTATGCATTTGTTGTAACAAATTCATACACAGAGTCCTCCTGTGTGCCTGTTTCTGATCGACTGGCCGAAGAAGAACAGCTTATCAGAGCGTGTAAAAGGTAACGGGAGGCGCGCTTCTCTCTGGAATAATCTATCACAAATTTTTCCCATCTTTTCATTACTGAGTTTAAATTAGGGGACTATTTAATCAACGTCCATAACATGCTGGCTTTCTGTGCAGCTGTGGGTTACCTGTCCATATTTAGCAGCCAGGTGGAGAGGGGTCCAAAAGTTGTTGTCAGCAGGATGAGGATCTGCTCTGCTCTGCAGTAGCACAGACACCACTTCTCTGTAACCGCTCGCACATGCAATGTGGAGCTTCAGAGAGAGAGAGCAGCAAAGAGAAATTGTAGGTTGAAGTGCAACAGAAAGCTTTTACATCCTAACACATATGTGCTTTTACATACCAGAGTAATTCCTTCTTCATTGGGCTGATTGAGGCTTCCCCCTGAGGCTACAAGCTGTCTAACATCAGAGAGCATGGCGCTGGGTCTCTGAATCTTCATGGCATGCATGGATGACACATCCACACCTAAAAAAAACACCACCATAACTGAGAAACTTGTGTTACAGTAAGTCTTTAGTTGGCATGCTTAAAGGAATAGTTCCAAATAATCTGACTCATTATCTTGCAAAGAATTGAATGGGAATGTTGATAAAACTCATATTTCAGTGGATAACGCTGGAACCAGGAAATGGGTAACTCAGCATTGCATGAAGGTTGAAGCAGCTAACACAACAAAGGGGAAAAGCCTGCATCTCACCGACAAATACACTATCAGCTAGTTTCCCAGACATGGCCTTGCCCTAGACTAAGAGAAATATTCAATAAAGCTCTTGGCTGACAAAAGGTTTGAGTCTACAGCTAAGCTTAAACCATGTCTGGAAAGAGCCATTACTTGTTTTACTTATTCTGTGCAAAAATGTTAACATAAAAGAAACATTTTTGATGTAGTTTGATCCCAGACAATTTTTGACCTTTTAACTGCAGCAATAAATCAAAGCCAGATACATATTCTTTTAAACTTACTAGACTAAACTGCTTAAAACAAAGTGGTTTACTGACTTTTGCAGTCTAAAGGAATGAGCTACAACCAAGTGCCCACTGCTGCAGAGCTAAACTGTTTACCAGACTAAATCTGAGATTCACGTGTTGTTTTATAATAGCAGTTTTGAACAACATCATATAAGGAGAGATCAGGCCGTGCGCTCAACAATGAAAATTAAAATACCGACACTTGCTCCACACTGTGACCTCTGTAACCAGGCCATCAAAGACAAACAGAGGTTTACAAGAGCATCTGTCCCAAACAATGATAATCTATGTATCCTTTTAAAATTACATACACACTGCGCACCTTACTTTGGTTGCTGTAATAATGTAGATTGATTATCAATCAATCTATATTTCAGTGCGATAAGCTTGAGGGCACTAACTAATAGGACTTTTCCAAACAGCCGTGATTAAATCAGGTAATCAATAGGACTGTGTTTGCAAACAAATTAGAGCCTCTGGGTGTGGAGGCCTTTAAGACATACTGATAGTAAAAAAAATCCAGAGCTTGCCAGAAACTGTGGGAATCCAGTGGTGGATTAAACCGTCAGTGACTTAACGAGAACAGTGAGAATGAGCTAGACAATTTTTAAAGAAACCGATGGCATGGCGGAGTACAAAAAAAATCCTGATGCAGACACACACGGAAAGTCTGTCGTTCTCCTATAACCACGCAAACTTGATGGGGTGAGAGCGCATGCAGCCAGGTTGCTATAGCAACAGAGGCTGAGGGAGCCTGTGTGAGAAAAAGTATGTTTTATGGTGGCAAAACCAAATGCGATTGGGCGGTGTGGTGTGGTGTGGTGTGGTGGATGGGTGGTGGTGGGTTGGGTTGACGGGGGAGGGTCAGAGGTGCTGCAGGTTGGCGCGGGGGGCGGAGGGGATCACCACAGGGGCTGACAGACTCAGAGGCTGGATGTGCGCCCATGTGCAGGGTGGTCTGAGCTCGATGAGTGCGCTGTCTCCATTCACAAGCTTGCATTTGTCATGTTATTCAGCGTAGGCTCATGTGTGGCAAATGGCAGATGGGTGAGGGAAAACCCTCAATCATTGTCATCATCTGTTTCTATCCAGCTTTGTCAGCATGATTCCCGTTCTTCGTTCTCTGCATGTCTCTCGCATCTTTCCCTTCTTCTCCTTCTGCCCTCATGCGTCTCTGCCTATACCGCTGTGCCTCTATCTCTTTCATTTCCTACTCTGCTGTTAATCTTCACCTTTTTCTAAGAGACTAGTGCCCCATTCACGATATACAGCGGTTATGCCTGTGGGTGTGGCTCACCTTCATGCACAAGTACACACACAGAGCAACTCATGTTTAGCTGCAGGTATGACATAACATCCAAATACGTCCCAAGCAAAAGACAAATGTAGCCATTAGGATTTTTTTCTCTCTTTGAAAAAAGGACGTGATATAACGGAAGTGAGCCACTGGATTTGTTTGGTTAGAGTTAAAGTGAAATGTCAACGTTAACACACATTAAATACCAACTTTACCGTTTTCCTCCAAGTGTTTTCGGAGGATGTAGCTGGTCTCCGTCCCCTCAATGGCGTAGTCCAGAGGAATGTTTCCATTGATGTCCTGAAGCAAAACGTTCACTCCAGCCTTCCAAACGCAGGACAGAAAAAAGACAAGAAAAAGAATTAACGAGCAAACTCTGTTTAAGCATGTACCCTGGGCCATTCATCAGACTCGAAGTGATGATAAATTGGGAGTAATTATCGTGGCTTCCCAGAGGGATATACCTGAGCAGCGCCATGGAGATGCTAACAGACAATACACTGAATTAAAGGCTTTATTAAATCACTGCCTGGGGGGGGGCAGTAAAAAGTGGGTGCATTGGTTAACACTGCCTGGGATCACCCAGGTCAGTGTGTGTGTGTGACAAGATTAATATGTGTTCATTCAACAGGGATGCTGCCAGAGCATAAGATAACACAAGAGGCCTCCCTCTGGAACCTTTAATGACTGTCTGATGACAGTCGTCAACAATCAGTGTTCACTCTATGGTTTATTGTTTCTCTTGAAAGGAAATTCCCCTCCAAAAATGCACCTCTTAACCTGTAAACCACAAAGGTGTGCAAGCTGAGCAATATGTACTCTAGTTACAGTGATGCTGACAGGGCCTTCCCGCTGTCTTCCTTTTTTTTTTTAGTAATTGCCAGTTGTCAGCATCCAACCATAAAATGCTTCCTGCTGTTTGACTAAAACATAAAAAAGCAAGTCAATGTAGCTCTCATAGAAGGACAAGGTCTGACAATAGGGATGAGAGACTCTAACTGAGGGTCCTTGTTTAATATTTATAGTTAATAGATTTCTAACGACCTGTTTGGAGTGTGGCAAAGAGATTTATGGCCTAGTCCTCAGGCAGGCAGCGATGGAGGGCTGGGGAAAGAAAAGAAAACTAAAATGCAAAGAGGGAGCAAGCTGACAGAACTGCACGAAAGCTGTTAACCTTAGTGCTGAAAACCAATCAGCGAAATCATGAGAAAAAACAAACTTCGAAATAACCTTCATCTGTCCAGTTGTCTTACAATTAACAGAAGTATTTTATTAAAAGAAATAAATAAAATGAAAAGGGAACATTTCTGATTCACGGACATTGAATTCAGTTTTGACTGATCTGAAAATGTGTTACAGTGAGATCCACAGCTTCATTGTGCATCCATCTGTGCTATCCAGTGGGAGCTCTTTTTGCTCACTTATGAGGGTGAGCTAGGGGTTAACAAAGAGAATTAATTAACATTAACTATCAGCTGGTGCTTCATGACTATTCATGAAAAAAAAAAGCCTTATCACAATGTGAAACACAGCTTGAGAAGAGTAAGATATGAGATGATGACGAGTAAGTCAGAGTGGGAGTGCGCATTAAGGGGGCACAATTATCCCCCCTCTGCCAAACACACCGCAACTACACAAACACACACTCCACCCTCACTCCCTCAAACACTTATGGTGCTTTGCACCCAGTGGTAATCTGCAAAATGTCCTAATAAACCTGAAAGGAGTTCTCATGGTGCCTCTGTTAGCATGCATGGGTGTATTACACAGTGGTAAGAGAAGAAGTGTGCTAATCCAGACGTTTACCATCAAGATTCAGTAACGGTAAATAGATGTGCGGCAGAATGAAGTTATTACCTGACAGACAGATACATTATGTCCTCTCTAAACATCCACACCTATACACCTGTACAAAAAGCATCCAGAAAAAAACATTTAAACATATAGAAATTGTTAATAGAATAGAATAGAATAGAATAGAATAGAACAGAATAGCCCTTTACTGTCACTGTACATGTACAACAAAATTGTGGAAATATGTTGCTGCTCATTCTGACAAAGTTAAAACTGCACAAGCAGGACATAATCCTGCACCTGATACTGTTATAAGACAGGGCTTTTCATCCTAGAGTGAAACAGTCACAAGAAGGAAATCAGCAGAGAAATTCACTGTGAAAAAAAAAATGAATGTAAAAATGCTGGTTAAGCTGTACAAGTTCTAACAATAACAACCAACTGTCATTTAGGAATTAAAAAAGGTATTATGGCACACAGATCTCAGCCAACAGACACAGATTATGAAGCAGGAACACTAGGCACCACCAATCCAGTGACATAAATCACACATGATAATTGCCGACAGATATAAATGGGTTTGTGTTGTCTGGCAGTCAAGCGTAGTGCAAAGGGGTTATAAAGTTGAGTTGTGAGCCCCACAAAGGCCAGCACCATTATGATGGATCCACCAAAGACATCCCAGAGATGGAAATCTGTTAATACCATACTCCCTGTGGTTCATAATGGCAGTTGTTAAAGACAGTGACTGCTAAAAATCAATAACAACTAGTAAATGTGTGCTGAAAGCTGTCCCTGGGGTAGTTACTGCTGAGCTGGACACCTTCGGTGTGAAAAGCTAACCAGCACTGACAGCTCGCATACAATGAGGCATCAGTCCAACGTATGTCTGACAGACCAGTAAGCTTCTGTCTTAATCAATACAGCTGTCTACAGCTGTTCTTCTGACAATTTATGTAACCTAGACACAAAAATGCTACTTTAACTCAAATCAATCGCACTCGGATCACAGCCATAGCCCTAACCAGAGCTCTGAACAGCAGTGCAATCCACTCTGTACACGTAGCCCCATTTAGACCTTCAACCTACTCTTCTGTTCCCATGTTTTACTTTTGTGACAATTTTGCTTGCTTTTACAAAAAGTGCAGATATTGATAGAAGGAAAATAAGGAATCATGATTCCATAAAGATTTTAAGTATTGTGCAGCTCAGAAAATCTTTTCTTTCTGCTGAAAAACAAAAATTAATATATAAAAAAAATACATTTGTTAAAAGTATAGCTTGAAAGAAAAAGCGAGGGGGATGAAAATCTAACCGATGAATGCAAATGTGAATGTCCCAAAATAAAGAGTACGTAATACATTTCCTGCTAATATTACGAGCAGTTTTCTGGGACCTAGCTCATAATGCGCTATACGACTAAGCAACAGTTGCCTGATGAACAAGTGTCATGTTTGGGGGTTGCACTGCATTATTAGCAGAGAGGCAGAGAGAGTGATTTCAACTGATGTCAAGTGAAGTTCAGTGCAGCCAGAGGCTTGCTGTTAAACGTCTGACTTCAAAGGACTCTGAGTTCACAAGTTCTAAATTCATTATTTACAAGCATGGAAAGTGGGTTAATTCACCGACTGTACCCGTGCTGGATTTTGAGCCGTAAGATAGGAAATTACATTTTGCAAGAGAACTTGTTTCCAGTCGATCACATGATTCCATTCCTCTACTAACACAAGACTGAAAGCTAGCATTTCACAGAAAATGAGAAAATAAAAGGAAAAAAACAGAAGTGGTCTTGTTTCAAAAGGTAGAAACTTTGACAGGAACCAAAACGGATTGGAGCCTCCAAACTAAAGACAAGAGGAACTATCTGACTTTCACAGAAATTCCAACATTTCCAGTGACACTGGGGGTGTGTTAGTGTATGTTGCATGTCTGTGAAGGCACCAATCATGCTAAACAATATAAACAAGTATCTGAGCTGCAAATGCTGCCATCTCGACGACACCTGTATCAGGACAGGCCTGTCTGAACGTACACCTTCATAGTTAAAGAGCCTGGGTTCTAAAATGACCTGCCTGCAGTCCACTCCTGTTACTTGCTGAAAACATTTGGTTGGGATGGAACAAAAAGTGCAAAAAATAAGCCTCTAAACTGCTGAGCAACTTAAATATGAATTGTAGCCTCTGTCCTATTTACAATTAAATAAACCTTTTTAAAGATCTGCAAATATTTGAATCTTTATTCCCATTTTACAAATTTTGGGAAATATAGCTGTAGCATTTTTCACATTCCACTCCGAACTGCGAGTTAATCCTACTAGGGTGTCAATAACAAACATTTACCAGAACTGGAGTGTCAATGGTTTCTGGAAGGGGTTTGGAAATGGGCTGGGAATGACAGAGCTTAGAAATGGCTCGCTCTGCTGCTGTTTGGAGGGAGGAGATAAGAGAATTAACATTACTGCCAATCCGGATGCAGAAAAGCAATTCACTCATATTTCTAATCATTCCCTCCATCCCTCTACTTTTCCACATGACAAGCTTGGTAACATCTCTGTCAGCAAAAAAAGCGCTCTGTTGCTCTGAGAAGGAACTGGAAATCAAGGACAGGGAAGCAGAGGACAAAAGAGATGATGGAGTGGAGACAATAGATTAGTATATACTAGCAACAATATTCCTTCTTGTGCCAATCAAAGATAAGGGTGCCAGTCAAGCTCCTCGAGCGAGGCCATTGTTAAATAAAGCCGTTACATTCACAGGGAAGAGCTCGCAATTAGAGCTCTGACGAGGGAACAGCTTGACAACAGAGCAGAAAGACTGGGAATTGGCAGAGTCTGCGGTGAAGGAGTTGGGTGTCAAAATGAATAAACGGAAGAAAAGGGATATTGGATCTCTATCGGAAATACTGTTGGACTGAAGCTATTTTTGCCATGGTAGACAGAAAGAGCTTGGGTTTCCTTTCAGAAATCATACTCCCTTGCTGTTCATAGCAGAAAAAAGAAACTCGAGTGTTTGTCTTACTATGAAGTGAAACATTCACCCCAAGGAAATTTGCACCATTTTGAAAACTCAAATGCTTGTAAGTGTTTTCTTCCTTTCACCCAAATGTTGTCACAAGCATGCGCAGGGACACGCTCACAGAAAGCACAAGCAGAGCCAAATACAGTACTGTTTAAAAGTCTTGAGCTACCCCTCATTTCTTTTTTTGGTTCCAAAGACTAAGGCTTTCTTGTCCTGTGTTAAAGTGGTCCTGAGCATTTCTCCAGGTTTTCTGAAGGTCTTTAAAGGTTTTTCTTTAGACATCGGCTGCTTTTTCAGTCATTTTCAGTCCAGTCCTTGTACCATTTTCAGAGGAATGTTTTTTTTCTGGCTTATTACGCCACTTAACACTACTAAAACAAATAAATAAAAAAGCAACCTAACTCAAGGGATGAACCAATTTTGTGTCTACACATAACAGACAGCTTACCAAAGAACTCATTTTAAATGTTATCTTTACATACTTTATTACTAGAAGCCTGTTGCAAAAACACATTATTTATTTCTGTTTCTTTAAATGAATTTACAAAAAATTTCAAATATACCAAAATTTGACAAGCATAAAATAGTATTTTTTAGCCAGTGATAAATTAAAAAATCAGAGGACAAGTTGAGGACAAAATAGGTTGCAGGTCTAAAAACCAGTCTGCAGCAGATGAACAGTGTCTGAATGCACTTAAGAATTCCAGAAAAGACTTAACAAAGAAATTGAGATATGCATCCTGAAATTTACAAGAACGAAATACACATAACACCAAATAATAATGTTCAAGCTAGTTAAAATCGCACAAAGTCAATGTTTGTTTAATTTACTGTGATTCCTTGTGTCTTAATATTTCAATACCCATTTCCCATTTTCCTAGCAAAATATAAAGAAATGAGGGACAGCTCAAGTCTTTACTGTACTCTGTGTTGGTAAGCTATAAAAAGTTCTCATAGTTTTTAATTTCTTACAAATGTTCTTCCTTTTTCTTCCCTCTCCCTCTGTTCTCTTCCAGCAGAGCAGAGTTATGCATCAATATGGCCCAATTTATGAGGAACTAGTTCTTTCCTGATAGCGAACAGGAAAAGTACAGGACCAATCTCTGTCTCTCTCTCTCTCTCATGGTATTGCCCATCATGAAAGCACATGAAAACACTAGTCACTGCATTAAAGTGCATTTGAGATACATACAGGACACCCTCCCTAAACAAACTAGGCGCCCCACATGCTTGTAGGGATATTAAATGCACACAAATACACAAACACTATTAATTATCTGTATTCTTTTTTTGGGAATACTTCAAACATACACATTCCTGCCAGGAAAATCTCTTCCCTTTCCCACAGACAGGAAACACCAATCACTCAGGACCCAATCAGCAGAACCAGAATCCACTGGATTCTATACAGTTCTACACCACATGCAACCCTCTCTGGGTCTAATCAAAACCAGCGCAGCAAACTCAGCCCACTCAGTGACTGGGCTTCATGTGCATGCCCTCCCTTGCAGCTGGCACTGCTCTCATTATGGACCTAATCAGTACAACCAGGGCTCTTGTCAAGACATTCTCCACAGAATAGGCTCTCTCTTTGATATGATGCAAATGCCGAATTCCAAATATCCTAATTTTCGGAGATTCAACTGGATTTGTGAAAGAATAAAAAGCTCTGTTTCAGATCCTCAGCCACACAAAACCCTTCATCAATGGAAGATGCTCCACTTGGACAGAAAATTCTTGATGACTAATGTGAGCCAGTAGTTCAAAGCTACTTCTAAATGAAGCGTGAGTACCAACCAGGTCCAAAACACTAATCTAATTTGTAGCCGACACACTTGGAATTGCAAAGATCAACCAGAAAATTACAACTACAGCCAAAAAGCGTGTCCTTGCATATCTCTGTATGTTTTTTTTCCTTCCAATATACTGCATGGTCATGTTTGAATGTGTGTTTCTCACCACCAGCAGCAGCAGCACCATATCTGCATGGTCACACACACAGGCTACATGTAGGGCTGTCCACAGGTCTTCATCCTGCAGGTTGACGCTCAAGCCTCGTTCAATCAGAAGCTCTGCCGCAAACACATTGTCATGGCGGGCACACTGCAGAATGAAAAAAGAAGGAAATTACAATATTGTTAGATTTATAAGAACCACAGGAGTGCAAAATTAGATTTTGCCACTGTCATGGAGGAATGTATAGCATTTTGCAAAAATAAAGGCATGGAGAACGGTTATAAGTATAAACATGTTACATTTATAGGAGTGACAGTATCATTCTGTGAGGACACATAACAATGTCCTGATTTTTTAAATCGGTGCATTAGGAATGCAGGAAAAATTCCAGGGAATGAATGTGAGTGTAAATAATGCCACTTCCTGTTAGGGACATATCTTACCAAGTGCAGCAAGGATCCCCCAGAGGAAATGGGAGTGTTGGGGTCAACACCTTCTTTCAGGAGGCGCAACACTGCAACACACCAAACATCCATATGTTAGCACCCGCTGTTTGCGAGGACAGGCAGCGTGCTTAAGGCAAGCACAGTAGACACATACACGAACACAGGCACTCACTATCAAAACCGATGTGTGTCGAGTGAGTGTCCTCTGATTGTCCTTGTTACGTCAGTGCGGATCAGTGTTAAGATGTGCGTGCATGTTTGGTAACCCCTGTTTTCTGACCTGCTGCTGGGAAAACAGTGAGCCACGCAACCCAATAACACACTGACACAGATCTACTGAAGGAAACCATAAACCATTACAAACAAGCTGACACAGTCAGACATAAACAGATAAGCAGACATGGTTAACACAGATAAGCAGTGTCCCGTAAATTTGATGTGTTTTTAAAGAAATAAATGTGAACGCAGCAGGACACGGTGACAGAGCGAGAGCGACAGGACACTGGGGTGTGCGACAGATAAATAGAGACTGATAGTCAAACAAGAAAGGCAGGTGGAGCGCTGTAGTTTGGACACATGTGAATTCAGTGACACTGACAGCACTAGACGGCTGCTGACTGAACCGAGGAAGACCTTATACCAACACTGTCACACGATCCCACCACATATGCCACATACACAAACGCATACAGTACATACATACACGTGCAATAGAGTCTTTATGCAAAACCAACTGCTCTGAAGACATCGCCATAGTAATTTTACACAATGAATCCTGCTGATGACCACAATAACATCATTCACTTAGGACAGCATTACACTCCATTGGACTGTGGACAGCAGCTGTTCTTATTTTGCTGTGTTAGTCTGTTACATTAGCACATACATGAACATCCACACAGAGCCATGGCAAAATATTACACTTTAAATTTTTTGCTAAAATCTAAAGGAAAGCATCTGTTAAACATTACTGTCTGAAAATTTACTAGGATTGCAAATGGATTCACCTGCAAAAAATATGTGTATTTTATAAACACATACTGTTTGAAGTGTGCATTGTGCATTTACACACCTTCAACGTCTACAGTATATGTTAAAGAACTAAAATACTAAATCTGGAACAAATAACAATAAGCTGGTTTGGCAATAAAAATCCAGAATCATCATCAGATATTAAGCAAAGCAAAAAAATCTCAATAATTTATACATTTATCAATCTTACATAATATGATGTATGGTTTGGACATGGTGGCACTGAGAAAAAGACAGGAGGCAGACCTGAAGACAATATTAGAAATGAGTATATATGAGAGGGACAGCTTAGGCTGAGCAGTTTGAAGACAATTTAAAGCACAGGTGTCGAACTCCAGGCCTTGAGATCATTTGGGACACATACAGAGCAGGGATAGTGGATATATTGAGTAAAGCATGTTGTCGGTTGAGACGTCAGAAAGGAGGAAAAGACGACTGAAGGAAAGGTTGATGGATGTAATGCAGGAGGACATGCAGGAGGTTGGTGTGCAAAGGGTTCATGTGTTGGTATAAGAAAGGGGAAAGGGTGAGACGGAAGAAGAGGATATTCACTAATCACTTGGTTGGCCTATCATTGTAGAGGCACATGCACGCATATCAAACAAGCCAGACATTATACACAGAATGTTTTTCCATTCTTCTCATGGCTGCAGTGCTTAATAGCATTTAAGTGGTTGATGAGTAATAAACAGACCAGTGCTGGAGCCAATCAGCATAATTATCTCCTCACGTCTCCATATGCTGTGGAGACGCAAGACTGTAAAACATCAATTAAAGTACATCTAAAGCTGAATTAGTTCCAGGGGAATTGATAATGTTCCTGCTTTCTTGTCTATTAAACAATATATCACAACTCATCAGTGAACTCAGAAGGGCAGTTTTTAAGAATGTAAAGCATCTTGTGATTTACAAACGGTAAAGTTTGGTATATTGAAGGTTGGTATATTTTCCTGGTTAGGATAGACTCGAGTTTTAAAATGACCCAACTGATGGAGTTAGTAAGGAGCTTTCATTCAACCTGCCTGAATTTTATGGCACACAGCTGCAGACAGGTCAAGGGTCAAGTGGTTCATAATGTCATCAAGTAGCAAATGGGGAAACAAATGTTCGTCCGACAATATGGTCATCGGGAATCAATAGTACTGTTGCATGCGTGTCCATCTGTTGTGTGCATTAGCAGTAAAGGTGCCAGCTATGCTAAATATCACTAATATTGAAGGCTTTCATTTAAAAATGCTTTGTGTGCTTTATGATCCCAAACATATTTTGTATTATACCTTTATGTAGCTTAGATTAATATAACAGTTATTATTTATTATTGTAATTTGCACCACTTTCTTACAATGTCAGTCTTACTTTCGCTGTTTTTTTAACCAACTACATTTGTACTTTTTTTGCTTTTGATCATTGCTGTATATATCTCCATAGTATAAGGCTCTTACCAGGTGCCTGTGGCACTTTAACTCAACTGATGTTTATTGTAGAGTGTACTATTTTTATACTTTATACTTTATAATGCTGCGGTAACACAACAATTTCCCTTGTAGGATCAATAAAGTATCTATCTATCTATCTATCTATCTATCTATCTATCTATCTATCTATCTATCTATCTATCTATCTATCTATCTATCTATCTATCTATCTATCTATCTGTCTATGAGCACTGAAACAAGTTTTGCTTCCTGTAGGCAAAATTCCTGTCAAGTCAAACAAGGGGCATCCAATTATCCCTGTCTAACATACGTCAAATAATGGAAGACAATAGCAAACAAAATCCCAAGACTTTGTTCTTAGCATAAACATGGTTTAATCCAAAGTTCAGATAAAGTTTATACAGAACTTCAGAAGCCTGATTTAGACAGCTCGGGTAGGTGTCACCCAAAGTTTGAGTCTTTTTAGTGCAACATTCCCTCTTTATGTCACTTAGTCTTTACAGTAACTAAGTGCAGAAACAGTAGGCAGGGGAAAGTCGAATTTAATACCATGAGCTTCCAATAAAACCTGAAATGTATTGGATTTTATCCCCCATCTGTTCTCATGGAAGCATCTTTGCAAAGGATCTGTCAAAGTCCTGCATACACAGAAGTAACGATTAACACAAGCAAAGTTTATTGAAGAAAGATGAAACAGTGTGAATCCATAGTTTAAACCATAGCTTGACAGACTAAATTAGTTCTCGATAACTCTATAATCCTAATAATCAGCTTAGGTAATGGGATTTTAACTACAAAAAGAGAAAGCCATTTGTCAAGTCAATAGCAAAAGGGATACACTAGACTGTTTGTCTTAAAACTACTAACGACAAGCTGTTTTACATTATGAGGTGATGCCACATTATCACGTAACTAAAATGCAAAAGGAACCCTGGAGTTGCAGCAGCTATATGTTTATCTCACAGCACAGCCACAACATTAACTGTCTTTATATATTTATTAATTTTTATATGTGAGTCGGTGTATGTAAGTGTGCCACCCTTCAATCAGGCAGTGAAATGAAGAGTGTGCAAAAAGTAAAGTCAACTATCATTTCTGGACAACCACAAAACAGCTGTTCAAGACGTATGTGCAGTTTCCATGGCAACCACATAGGACCTGATAGAAAAAGAGTAAGCACGATGGAGAGAGAGAGAAAGATGAGAGAGAAATCTAAATTAGCTATAGATTGACAGGTGGACATGAATAGAGGATTATGACCTTGATAACTATCAGATTCCTAAAAGCCAAACCTGTGACATCTTACTGGCCTTCTTCCTCTTCCATGGAAAAAAATACTTCACAGCTACATCCCTACAGTAAGATATTATGAAGCTACAGCCAATACATAAAACTGTACAAGAAGTTAATCAGTAGCTCTCTTAAAAATCCATGCTATCATTTAGATATTAACTCATGCTTGTGTTCAGCACCTGAATAGAGCCCTCCAGGACCTTTTGCCTACACAGTAAATTGCAAAGTATGTGCAATTCACTGTTAAAAAAGCAGTTCTCCACTCAGGAAAATTAGATTTATATATTGTTGAACTGGAACTGCTTGAAATAGACACAATGCCTCACACTGACTGTTGTGCAGATACAGTACAAGGTTGGATGTACTTTTCTCATGCCTCTCTTTTCAATTCTCTGGCTCTTCTTTCTCTTGCTGCACCGTGACATTCTATGAATTTGATCAAATCTCTGTAATGTGTGCTCCATAATATGCCACTTACAGCAGCATTGCCAATTTTCTTCGTATGGCAACCAGACACATTCTTCTCATGTAAACTATCATTCCTTGGCAGCCCTATATGAGATTACGTTCAAATCCCTTACTCTTATAAATGCGTCTGTCTCTTGGGTCCTTATCACAGAGTCATGATCACAAACGGGGGACCGTCTCACCTCACTGCCCCATGTTTTTGAAATGAGTTTTTCATTCCTCCTTTGTTTCATTCATGATGGAAAAACACAAGTGTAGAGTTTTCAAATAGATAATGAGTCTTGTATGATGGAACAGGGTACCACTGCCTACTTATCCCGAGAAAAGGCCATGTAATGGAATTCAGCTTCTGTAACCATGTAATAAATGCCACCGAAGGGGGGCAATGCACGCTCACAGTATTTGGAGTATTTAATAGACAAAACCCCTCAATAAATGTTGACTTGCAACTTTGTTTAAGTTGCAATCCTGAAGTGAAAGAAACACATTACTCTAAAAGACAACTCTCAGACAAATGTCTGACCCAAATCAAGGAACTGCAGCTCCAGTGTTCTTTTTCAGTCTAGTATTGGTTAGGCTGGTGCATATTTTATTTCTCTTTCTTTTTTCTACAATGAAGCACTGGAATTCTCCTCGTAAAATCATGCCTGCAGACTGAAAAGAAAAATTGAAATTGCTTATTTGTGACAGTAAAGGGAAAGTGGGACCGCAAATTGAATGTGAATGCATTTTAATCCATTTTTACAGCCGGCCATTTTAGGGGAAACTGTCATTATGTGTACTTCTCTTCCTTTGTGTAATTTTAATTAAAATACTCAAACATAGAAAAAAAAAACATCTAAATTAAACTCAACCTTCAAACCGAGCGCAACTCTGTAAGAAATGACTTCATAACATTCACATCGTTTGCTCATTTTACCTGTCTGGATGAACCTCTGTAAGGACACTCATGACTCATCAAATGAAGTATACATTTAATATTAGAAGGTCAGAGAAGTATGAATTCCAGTGTAAAGTTTCATCGCAATATGACAAAAGTTGTCATTAAAGCACATTTGTAAGGGATGGCAGAAAAAGGGCTTCCTTTTCTATCAGCTCGTGGGCCTAGGCCCTGTTCTGTCAAAAACATGACAGATGTCTGACACCCTTTTAATCCCAGCATGGTGCAGTGAGGGAGATATCAACTGATGTTCCCTAACATCCCTCACATATTTACTTATTTTTCTTCCTCTATGGTTTAAGTTTCACCATCTGGGGGAGATTATATATAGATGGAAGGCTAACAGAAGACAGCTAAATGTCTGAAAACTTCCCATAAGACTACACTACACATCACAGTGACTTCAGCTGTGGTCCAGCACACCCGGCGCACAGTATCTAATGATAACAGATGGATATAGTTATGTTTATGGATATAACAGAGAATTCCTTCGAGTTAAAATGTATTTCGCGGGCAGTGTCAAGTGGATTCCTTAAACTTTGTATTGAAGCTTTGTTTCACTGATATACACTGTACATACTACACATGGTGTTTAGTACTTTAGGTGTGATAGGTTTCTAAGGAGTGCTCCAAAACACTCCACATGACTGGAAACTTTTATTACCTCCACTTTCCTGACTTCCTCACTGTGGAGAAGTGATTGCACTATGAGTCCCTGTGCTGTGCCTGCAGGATGGATCTATACACATTGATCAATAATGAAAGATGGCCATTCAGACACACTTCACACAGTAATTACACTTCCATATAGTGCACACTGAACAGACACACAGCACAAGCACAGGGGAAACACGCTCGCCCACTGGTGCAGAGACCGATCCAAATAACAATATTTCTGACTTGAGTTGGAGTCCCCACTGAGGGGACTGTGAATGCATACGGTTGCATAATACAGGTAATCTTTACTGCCAGCAGGAGAAAAGTAGGTTTGACCCGAGGTCTGCGGCAGCTAAAAAGTCCAGGATACAAGAGAGACTAAAGGATCATGAGGCTATGAAAGTCTTAAATGACAATCCATTAAACAGTACTGGTCTAAAGAATGGATGTTCTAAAGCAGAGCTGCAGGCTTCACACATACACATGCATGCAAAACAACAATAATCATTAGAAAACAACAAATCGTTCTAACACAACAAAGTACTGGTGATTTTCTATGTAAGATCTGATATATGAATGAAAAGAATGGGGTGCACACTGCAACACTGGAGCTCATGAGATTTTGGGTTTTAAAGAAAGTGCTTCAAAGAAAGATGCAGATACAGTCCACAGGTGTCTTAAGATGAGTTTTTGAATGGTACCAATCAAAAAGGGGTACCAAAAACCTCTTAAGATTTGATAACCAAAGTTGGAGAAACCAGCACAAAATGTCATTAAATAGCATTTTTGGAAAGTTAAGACATGGTAAATATTAGTAGTAGGTTCCATGGTTACGAGAGCAACAGCTTCACACTCTGATGATTGCTTAAAAAAAAAAAGCAATTTCACCAATTTCACCAAATGTCAAAATACAAGCGAGCCAGATGTTTGCATATGACAGATAAACCTGTGAACGAAGATGACGTGCAGTGTTCTCAGATCTACAGCTAGAGCTGTGTGCCCGTGGTATATTTAACCTTAACCCAACGATATCCTTCATAATCCAAAAGCATCTTTGCTGCTGTTATCCAGTTTCATCCATTTTCCAATTTTCCCAATTTTCCCTTTTCTCAGCGTGTTCGCCCTTCCCTCTTCTACGCTGCCGTGTCAGCAGACAAAGTTTCACAGTTTCTTAAAGAACTATGAGTCACCTAAACATCTTTAATTATTTTTCAATAATCATCACCGTCTGGAGCAGACGGCGCTGATAATGACAAATTAAGTTGAGATATTTAAATGTATTCAAGATAACAGACATGTTAGAGATACAAGTGCCTATCAGCTAAAAAGTTGGCCTGTTTTTGTGCCTTATTTGCTGTTGCAATGTAACATAGTATATCACTTCAGCTTACTCTAGAAGGGATCCATGAAATGATAGCTTAACTGTAATGCTGAAAGCATAAAATAATTAAAATATTGGCTTTTTTTGGCAGTCATACAGTATATGATCTACTGCTTAAATGGTGACAGTGTTTAAACCCCAACAACAGCTTTTTGGAAATCAGCCAGGCATGATACACGTAGCTATAGTTCCAGTATAGAGCATGAAACTGATGTGCAGCACACAGAGTTCATAGCTATTGCTAATTTCTAACCCTAAGTTTAAGTTTGCCAGTGCCAAATATGTTCCCACATTACTCTGGGGACAGTCCTGGCCTGAAGCAAATCCTATCGCTCTTTATAAAAAAGGCTAAGATGAGCAGAGATAGTGAGAAAAACTTATCACTTCGAGCACCAGCACCACTGAAGAATACTAAAGAAGAGGCATTGTCAAGATATACAGTACTGAGTGCTGATGGATCCAACTTCCAAGTGTTAACTCTAAGTGGTTTGGACTGATCCTTACACAGAGGCAGAGGCAGAGGCAGACACTGACCCAAAAGAACCTTAAGAACATAAAAAGAACAGCTGATGAATCTTTAAGGCAGTATTTTTCTTCAAAGAAAAAAGAAATGAAGTGTTCCCTTATCTACAGATGCCTCTGCATGAATCTACTATTTTGTTTCATTTGGAGCCAGTTCTTGTTTTGAGCACCAAATGGTCACAAAGGCCTCACATAGCAAGACAAACGGCGGCCTGGTACCACTTGAGCACCATGGTGGAGCTTAGGTGATTAGGCAGAGGAGTATGCAATCCATGCCAAGCCAGTGAACCCTGTTTTCAGGTTGGCTTTTGCAGTGGCACACCAGCTGCTCCCACAGACCCCAGCTGAATCTTACTGGCAGCCAGGGAGCAGAGATTAACACAGTGACCTGCAAAGTCTGCCGGAAGGACTGACAGAGATATGCTCAGACAGCTGTGTCAGTGACTGGCAAGTGACTGTCATAAACGAAAAGAAAAATGGTAAGGTTGGACAAAAAGATGTGCCTTTTGGAGTAAAATGTGAAAACCCTTTAAATTTCAAGAGGCTTTTTTTGTGACAGAATGATGTCAGCATCAGAAGTTAGTGTGTTTTTATTGTCTGAGGAAAGCTTGCAGACTCCTTTTTCTCTGGCTGGTAACAGATAAATAAACACACACACAGACGGGAACAAAGAAACATTCTCAGACACAGAAACAGACACAGGAGGGCAGACAACGGCGCTTTTCGCCAACATCAGTAAAATCACACAGTCATTCTAAAGCCACAAGAAAGATTTTTAACCATTTTTAAATGCTTTGATGGACTATTAACTATCAGCCAATCAAACAGCCGTATCACATGTTCTTTCTTTATCTGTTGAAGAACACTCTTATGTCATCTAGCTCTCTGTCAGTGTCACTGAACAGCAGATGCAGGTGGGATTTTTTTTCATCACTTTGCTCTCCAAATCAGGTATTGCCATCTCTGCCACCCTCTTGTCACCCTCATGTTAACCAGAAGCAGACACGCCCACTCGCAGAAAAACCCGAACACGCACCTTCTTTGTCATTATGATGAACGATGGCATCCTGTATAATATCGGCGGGCCTGAAGCGGACGTGGTGCTTCTTGCGGTGCATGGGCAGGGCTCGAACCTTGACACCACCTTGTTGGCGCTGAAGGCTCTTTTCTCTCTCATAGTACGCCCTTATTTGTTCACAGCGCATCCTCCTGACCAGCCTCTGGCGCTGGCCAATGGGAAGAGACTCCAGCAGACACTGGTCTATCTCCATGTTCTGACGAAAGACGTTACATAGCTGGAAGCAACCTAGAGACAAAGAGAGAAAGCCAGAAACAGCAAAATAACATTAGCGATGTTTTATCTCAAAAAAATTATGTTGCATCATTTGTCATTTATTTACATAAGATTTGTTTTTATTCAAGCTCTGAATGCAAGCTGTCCATGCTTCAGTGAGGATGACAATCTGGAGAATGACTGAAAACACTATCCCGCTAAAGATGTCCTGTTGGTGCCGGTGTGGGCCCACTGTGGACGGACCCAGACACCCCACACAAAAGAGCAAAATTGCTACGGTGCCCATGATAGTTTACACAGTAAATGAGAGAATGCTCTCTGATTAAACACAGAAACTAATTTACCTAAAGATGCAGCTGTGCATGTCATTTATTTTAAGTCTTGTTCCTGACAAGCAGAGATTTGCGTGGATACTCTGAATCTTCCAGATTTATTATTAGGGCTGTGGTCTCAGGGTCGACTTGTTGATTTTTTTGGATGATATGCAAACAAGCCTTGATCAGAAAATAGCCGGTGTTACTCAGATAAGGAGACAACACTTTATCAAAAGCAGTCGAGGATTTATCACCCACACGGCTTCACAGCTTTGTACTTGGCCAGCTCGGCAGAGACTGCTAGGTCAAACTTATGCAATGTTTACATTTGTTCAGCTTTAGCTGAGAGTGTACGCTGACTCAATCATATCATGTCAAAGAAGCACTCTGTGTGGGTGCGTTTTCGGCCAAAATGTCAAGTATAAACCTTTTCACAGTTCAACAATCAGCAAGACACATCGCTGAAAAGTATGAATATATCATCAGTGTGCACCAGAACTGTCATTTTTCAACTGTCATATTTTCACCTTGATTTGTTCTAATAATCTTTTTTTCCTTTTTTTTGACACGTTCTTCCGGCCACAGCTGTACAAACTCCAGCGTCTATCAGTAGCAGCTGCTACACAGACCAAGCTGTCTCCCTCATTGGAAGGGAAAGTGATATCACAGGGGGAATAGCAGAATTTATTATTGCTTTATTGCTTGTTTCCTCAGCAGTTCTTATGCTGAATCACCGGCTGATGTAGTTCTATTTTTGGATAACAAATGAATACGGGCAGGTGCTCAGTGATCGGATCTGGCCTGTGATCTTATTTTCAGTCTAACATAATGAGGTTAAAAAGATGTAATGCGGTAGCATTGGGTCATAGTGGAGGATATCTTTATGTAATAACTGTAAATATTCACAGCAACAAAACAGTGTCAGCTGAGTTCTTCAGCTTTCTTCACCAAGAAACTGAACCAAAAGAAATATTGTGCCTCATATTAAATATGTGTATTTTGGTCTTAGCTCACTTTGCTACTAAATCATTTGGGAGAAATCATCAACACCCCAGCGAGAGGAAAACTAAACCACAAACACACCCTTTAAAAAGTAATGAGGATGAATGGAGATTCAAAATATTTCACTTCCAAACATCACGGATGTTCTCTTATGAATTTTACTTGTTCAGAATAAATTTGAAGAAAGTTATTATCCAGAATGCCTTACATTTAAAAAAGTAGTTAGCACACTGAGATCTTATTTATTTATTTATTAAACATGTCTCAGATAATAAGAAGCATCCATGTCCTCAGGTGTGTTGAAGTGGTAATGTGTGCTTTAAATATCAGCTTTTTATAGCAATAGCAATTTTATTTATATAGCACATTTTATTATGTATAAACTCAATGTGCTTAACAAAGGAGATAAAAACATAAAAAAAAATCTGTGTAGCTTTGCCTTAAGGCACAAAAGCAAAAATAAAATATAAGAAACAAATAAAGAGCTCCTTTTTATGCTTATTTATAATTCACTGAGGACAATAATTCTAGAAAATATGCTGCACTCCATACGCCAAACAATTACTGCAGAGTAAGTGTGATTATTTTGTTTACTACAGCTCTAGACACTTTGCACATAAAAGAACAAATTCTTTGCTGATTTTAAATTAAAAAAAAAAGTATTCTGAAATTGTTGAACAATTTTCCCACTCGCTTTTTCACAAAGTGGTAAAAGCCTCCCATCGTTACTTCTGAAACTATCAGCCTCTCTGGGATGCTCTTTCTTTTTATAGCCAATCATTTTACTAATTAGTCTAATTTCTTTTATTTGTTTTCATTACACGACCTTTCCAGTCTTCCTGCCCCGACCTTTGTGTTGCGGGCATTCAATGACTACATGATTTTCTCAGGTAATTTTCAGTTAGTTAACAGTTTTAATAATTTGTGAATAATGGCATCCTGACTTACGCTGTTAAAAACATTTTTTTAAACCAAGCTGCATCCTTTTGTGTTTATGTCAGCATTTTGCCCAGTTGTGTGCAGGCAGTCATTTAGCATCCTGGCTGTGAAGGATATTTGCTCATTGTTTAGCCCTGGGGTGGGTTGTGCGAGACGCCACAATATTTTATGTGCTGTTTTTTTTTCTGTCCTAACAGAGTGTATCAATTCTCCTGACTGTGCATAATCTATCTGCCTCTCAGTGGAACGTAGCCAAACAGATCTCATCACAAGGCAGCTGCTAAACTTATTCTGGTCTGCTTGGGTGATGTAAAGTAGCGTGACTCTACAGCAGGTGGGCCAAGCCCCGGAAGACCAAAAGAGCTCATGTAGAAATAAAAAACAAAACAAAAGATGCCAACACTTTTAGGAATAATAATATGTTACAAAGTAAGTTAAAGTGCAAACAGAAGACGAACTGTCATGACAGCACTGATAATATGACAAATTCAGGTCATAGTCAGCCCAGAGGACAAGCAAAACATGAAGACAAGATAGTCTTCACACAGACAATGACTCACTAACTTATGTCTCTTTGGGCATGTTATATCTCACTCCTTACATTTCTCAAACTGCTCTTCTTTTATTGTGCTTGTCTTTTTTTCTTCTTTGCCCACTTTTGATTTAGTTCTCCCTTACTTTGAGTATTTTTGTCTGTTCACTGATCTAGCGCTCTTTCTCTCCGTCATCTGTCTGCTTCTCTTTTAGGGTGACTGAGCACACATCAGTGTTTTCAGCAGGTGAAAAGTAGTGTCAGCAGGGCACTTTTGTAGCACTGCATGTTTTCCAACACCTTCTGTTTCTTTGTCACAACTTTATCAGGTCTTAAATATCTTATTTTTCCAGAGCTCCAGACTGTGACTGGTCACACTTTACCGTCAGAGGAAATAACAGTATCAGACACACGTTATTATTTTATTTCTCTCCCAGGGTGTTTTCTGTCTGTTTCTTACTTTGTATCTGTGATGTTAGTTTTTCATTGTTTTTACACATTAGAGAGTGTTGCAAGTTATCTCATATAAGTGGAATATGCATAAGAGCTATGCACATTTGTCCCCCAGTCCAGCACTTGCACTACCACCTGAGAATCTTTTTGGCACTAGAGCCACCTTTCTGAGACTTTAAACTGGGGCTTTTCTTTCAACAGTGAAAAGCAACCTAACAATAAAAGAAGTCCTTAACTGTCGAGGGGTGTAAGTACACTGTTGTTACTTTTTACAGTATACCAGCAGCTCTCATTCGAAGGGGCCGAGGTGTTCGGACTCGATTTTTATCAGGCAGAAACAAAGACGTCCTAGCAGACCAAAAGATGCTTCTGTGTGCTTTTTTTGTTTGTTTTTGTTTGATATACATCTACACATTCATTTAAACACCTGCCCCGAACCCGGTTGGTCTCTCACACACACACACACACACACACACACACACACTTCCTTCACAATACATCAGTGCCATCTGCTCTGGACAGACATGTAAAAAAAGCGTTCTTTTGTATTCAAGTTCCAGACGGGAGTGGTGGGTGGGGGTCATTATTATACTGCTCATGCCAGGTGCTTCAACTGTATTTTATTTTGGGAACTTGGCTAACGGTTGAAACACAGAAACACACTCAACCTACTGCTTTTTCTAATAATATACGACAATGTGTCTCCACAGTCTTGCATTCTCAGTCCCACAGTTATCGCCTCATTTTTTCTCCTGTTCTTATATGCACACGCGACAAATTAAAGGAAAAACCATCATAAATTGTTTTAATAAGGTGTTGGGTCACCACATGCCTACAGAGTAGCATAATTGCAACATGACATTAATTCAGTGAGTCTCTATATCTCTTATGTGGGGAATTAAACACCACTCTGCCAAAGGATATCCCCTCACATGATGGTCGTTCATCTAAAGTCTCACATAGATCTTCAATTTGGCTGAGAGGTATTGGCTGTGAAGACAGTATGTGATTCATATTAATTTTATACTTATTAAACCAATCAGTGACCCTTCATGACCTACGGAAGGGGGAGGCATTATAATCTTGAAAGAGACCACTACCATCAGGAAAGAAATGCTTCATGTTAGGTTAAAGGGGATCAATTTGAGCAATCTTGCATTGATTTATAGTGACCCTACCCAGGAAAGATACATGTGAATCTTAACGGTGTCATCAAAATACCTCCTACGACATATCAGAGGATGACCTTGCTGTAGGCGTTCGAGGATTAAGGGTTTTTTCCTTTAATTTGACACTGGTGTGTATTCCATCGCATCTATTTCATTCACTGCAGAGTTGAAGATAAAACAGAAGAAGAAAAAGATGAAACAGACCATCAAGACCAAACACGTGCAGTGCATCACACCTGCACATACACACGTGCATACGTCAGAATACTTTTCAGTCCAAACTCAGAAGAAGTGGCATGTTATTTCCTTGATTACAACAATTAATCATCTTTACGTAAATGCAGCAACAGTCACATATAGATCATACTGATATTTTGTTCAAATATTCAACTTTTTAATATCCCCCCCCCCAAAAAAAATAAAAATAATATTGATTATCGTTTTCTGAGCAGCTGACTGTTTCTTGCCTCAGTCTCTGTCCTCACTGTTCCTACTGTGTGTTCTTTGGTCAGCCTGGTTGTATCCTTCACACTCTTTGTCACCCCAATACATCATCTATTAGGCATACATTCAAGGCTACAGTCACACAAATCCATAAACTCCCAGTCCATGACAGACAACAAATAAGATGACATATTAGGGCAGACAGCCCACACATGAACTGTAGGTGTACAAAGCATGTAAGATAGATGGGTATAAAAAATAGGCTAAAAACGAGGAGAGTATATCACTAGAAACTGAACATTTTAGTTCAGCTTCTAGTGAGGTGCACAGGAAACTTCACTTTCCACATAAAATGCTGTGCACATCACATCACCTTTTAATAACCTGCAGTTTATTTTCAAATATTAGGACATAACGTCTGCACTAAGTGGTCAAAATAGCAAGACACACTGACTCTTGCTACTATGTGATGAATGGTTGTGGACAAATACACCAGACCAGGAAAGGACTAATCGGAAATGGGTCTGAATGAATCTGGGATATGGATTAAGTGGATATACAGAGAGAGAGAGAGAGAGAGACGGGGAAAGAAAGCATGAGCTTTCTTCTTCTGCCATCCCATCTCCAAGCTATCAGTTATTGATTAAATGTAGAGCATCCCATGCAGGCTCCAGCAGGCTTCGGCTAATAACACAAACAGCATTGCAGGAGCTTGTAAATTGCAAAATACTACACATACACAGTTACATGCACACAAACTCACATTTATGGTGTCTGCAAGCTGCAGACACCATAAATATGCAGGATATGTAGGAGAGGGGATGTGGATGGATTAAGGGGTGAGGTGGTTCCTCAGAGTGAAGGAGAGACTTTGACAGCCTGCATCACCTCTCTCATAGCACTCAATTATCTTTCCTCCTATATTCTCCCTTTTTCCGGTTTTCCTTGCTGTTGCCTCTCAAATATCTGCATCTATCACTCAAAATTTGGCCATATTCCTTATGTCACTCCTTCCATCCCTTTCCCAATAATGCCATCCCCTCCCTCTCTCCCGTGCTCCTCTATCTGTCTTTCTCTCCTTGAAACCACTTTCTCTCTGTGAGTCTGTTAGTGTGATGTGAATATGCCAGACACTCGTGGGATCTGCATCTTTGTGGCTCTACTTCAGCTTTCTTTCCTTCGTTTTGCTGCTACCTGCCGCATTCACCGGTCAACTTCACACATCTGCAGCAGCTCTCTGCAGCAAGCTCACACACCCACTTACTGCACGAACACACACACACACACGGGGGACACAAATACCCATTTGAAGTTTAGACCACACCGCTGCTGCGTCTGCAGCAAATGACCAGAATTCTTAAGCATGTGAACTCATACAGTATGGCAGCCTGAACATACAGTAAGTGCTAATGCAACAGACACACACCCATGACTGACAAGTACTTGCATGCATAAATATAGAACTGCTGAATGGCTACTTACAACATTTGATGAAATGGTAGTGAGACATTTTCTGAGCAAGTCAGACAGTCCAACAGTCAGGTAGGAAGGAAGGCAGGTATGCGGGGGAGTCAGTGAGTGAGGAAGGCAGGCAGATAGTAGGCAGCTACAGGTTCCAGAAAAACTAACTAAAGCAGAGCTCATAACCGGCACGATACATTATTAATCTGGCTCACTGCATGCTATCCAAACTCTGTTCCCCTGTCTGCATTATTCACCACCACCAGTAGCAGCTCCGGTTGCAGCTCATGCAGCATCTACATGCATACGGTTCCTCTCTCGCTTTCACACACACTCTCACACACACACACACACAGACATGCACTCTCTCGGTCACCCCTTCAGTAACACGGAGCTGCGGCTGTTTCTAGCTCTTCTCGCCTACAGCCGGATAACCGCTGCACAGCGTCTTCCCAGCCATAGCCAACACACGTGCTCCACTGTCGTCACTGACTGGCAGCCGGCTCAGCCCACCTCCTGTTCAACACACCCCCAATGACGCAATGCTCTTCGCCTCCTTACACACCCCTCTCCTGGTTTTCCACACACACACACATATGCAGTGACTCATACAGATGCACACTTCTTTGGACTATCCTCTACCTTCTCAGCCCAAAAAAAAAGGCGGCAAGAAAGGATTCATTGAGCTACCCTATATTATAGATATAACGCAGAGAGAGCGAGACAGACAGATTGTGAGGAGGGCTGTTTGATTAAACTGAAGAATTGCAGACACAGCAGGGGGAGCAAGAGAAAGAAAAATAAGCAAGAGGCAAAAAGAGAGGGGAGTGTTAAATTTGATAGGACAGCTAAAGACAGAGAGAGAAAGACAGGCGAAGCTGCTGCAGTGCGGCTTTTGGTGTGGTGACAGGTTAAGTGTTCATCAGCGGTCTTAAACTAGCCTCAAATTTATTACGGATAAAGATAGTTTACAGAACGTTGGAGCTTGAGCGCAGTACGTTTAGACGCCACTATAATGCACTTATCATGCAGCAACACACCACAGCGCATGGTGCAATATGAACTATGTGTGTCTGTAGGGCGATCTCTATGATTTTGTCCTCTAAGGCTGATTTGCATTTACTAAGCTTTGTGTTAAAAAGGGATTTGTGCAGGATGGGAATGTGAGCAAGAAGGAGGAAGAAGAGACAGCGAGAACAAGAACAGAGAGAAGCTGAAACACACTTAAAAAATGGATAATAGTAGTAGAGGTTAACAGGGTGTGCAGTGTGTGAATCAATCTGGATTGCGAGACACGTTTTAGAAATCTGTGGCGTGGCGCTTACACATCTACAGCCTGAATAGCACGCTGATTTTCCTGTGTGAGATTTTGAGGCACAATCGCTGTCAAATACAGGCGAGCAGAGATGGGATTAAAGCACGTGAGAAGCAGGTGAGGTTCACTCTGCGTTGGTGGCGAACAGAGAGGAGTAACAGAGCAAACTTGAAAGAGACTGGGGGAAAAGAAAAGACACACTGGGAGTGAGATTTGTGTGTATGTGTGTCAGACTGGATACTTGAGTAATTCCTGTCATAGGAAATCAGGTCAAAGCAACTGCTCGCTGCATCGTATGCAAAGTACAGCCTGAGCAACTACTACAACAACTACCGGAGTAAAATCAGGTGCCTGTGTTCGAGTGTGTGCAAAAACTGCACTATGCAGAGTAATTAAATCGTACTGCTACATGTGTTTGCACACAAACACGGAGACAACAGACAAATTCACATCTTTACTGCACTTGCAAGCCGAGTAGAAAAGTGTTTTTGGGATAACACAATGACTATCCCATTATCACTTTTGAAATGGAGATCGCACAGCAGCACATTCTGACAGGGTATTGTCATGCGTTCCCATCTAAATGTCTTTAAGCATTAATGGCGCATGTTATCTGCGCCTGCAGTAATAGAGACTTAAGATGCCGTATCAGAAAGTGGTGGCTTGCTGGAAAACTGAAACATGAGGTACTGTAAAGCACAGTTTCAAAGTGAGACATCACGCTAGAAGGCAAGTCAAATGATATCTGCGGCAACAGAGACAGGACAATAAATTGGTGACACGTAATGATAATTTCTATCTCTCTGCAGCCACAAGTAAGCAGCGAGACAGAGTGAAGAAAAGAGATAAAAACAACAGATGTAAGGACTCCATTGTATATAACAGCCATCTAAATCTCTGTCAAAAGAAAGCACGGCTGCAGTCACTTGTGTAACTATCCACAATCTGTTTTCTCGGCATTATCTATCTATGTCTTTATTGTTTCAAAGTCACTCACACTGTAGCACATGCTGTTTCTGGTAGAGACTGAGGCTCTCTTCTTCTGTGCAGCACTGACAGGTTTTCACTAAGGCAGCGTTTGATGCACAGATCATAAATTTCACTCACTTTGACACAGCGGTCACTCTGCCATCATCACCCTCAGGTGTCAATCAATGCTGCAACTGTGTTATCACCATGAATTTTGTGCTTGACACCCTAGAGAGTGTGCACATTTGTTCTGACATGTGATCTCTTCAACTGAGTTCAGTAGTGAAGGATCCAAGGTGCAGGCAATGTTCCTAATTAAGGCAAAGCCAAAGGCACTTAACACTGGGGAGTGTGAGATATTACATATTAAAGGAGGCTTTGAATTAAGTATTTCTCATTTCTATTTGATAGATTTATTTGTGTAAATCCATTCCAGCTACTTACAATCCCATATATTGTATCATGCTATCAACAAAAGGTGCTCAAGTAAACATACACCAAACATAATTTGCTACTTCATGTATTTTTTTAAATTATTTGTTTAACAGCTGCAATCATATTGTTTTTGTCTGTTTTGTTGATTTTTTTCACTGCACCAAATGTTATTATCATATTGCTAATCTGTCCTGTTTTTCTTACAGGGGTATCGTTTTTAATTTATGGTAATTGTGCTACTGACAGTACTTCATTTGGGATTCAATTTAAAATCCTCAATATTAGGTTTGGTCATAATTGTTCATGACAATTGGTCGAGCCCATTGCCGACTTGTGCTGTGAGGGCATGAAAAATAATTAACTTGCAAAGCACAATTGATGAATACTGGAACAAGATTCTTCCTTTAGGTTGTGGAGAACTACAGTGGGGACACTGATTGAGACTCTCATTGGTAATGACTAGTCCCATGGAGACCTGGTATTGTATGGTGTCCAAGACATTTTTGAGCTAAGAAGCTAGCTCAATCCACACTAGACAAGCTAGCTGCTAACTTGGTGTGCATCCCAATCACTTAATAATATCTGTTAACCCCATCCGTTCATTCAGAAGCTTCAAGGTGTTATTCATCTAGTTCCCAGAGACTGGTTGGTGACCCCATGGTAAGCACTGGTCAATAGGGAAAAATATGTTTATCGTCTGAGAATTTGTTTGCTGTTGCTAGGTATATCTAGTTGTTGAAAAGTCTGGACTGCTAACCTCCCTACTGCTTTGCTTGCTAACAGACTGCAGTCGCCCACTTACTAAATAACTACAGAGAGGTAGCGAAACTTGAGAAAGTGTGTCACAAACTGGAATCTGAGAATTTCTACCTTTAAATGTAGAGCAGCCTTACCGCTAAAGCCAACATGTTTCAATAGGTGCAACTTTTCCTTTGAAAGTGAACATGCTCTTTTTCCCGTAACCGTTTTTTTCAAGTTTCACTTCCATTCAGTTGGAAAGTGTTTGTGGACAAGTTGGCCTCTTCCCAGCAAACTACAGGTGACTGGAGCATTCTGCTAGTGGCCAAAGCAATCACAAAGAAGTTTTTGGTGCACTACCCTCTCTGTGACTGATTTTACTCAGCATCACCCAGCAACTTCCAGTAACTTCTGGCCAGCCAATCTGGGAGTACACATTTTTCACATTTTTCCCCAGTGAACGAATGTTGCCAGGGTTTACCATCTGGTGCCTCAGTCTATCATGTTTGTCTGGTCTAACACAAAAATAATCCCAAGTATATGAGTTTATTTTATTATTTTTTTGCAGCAAGGTCATTCATGCATGTGCATGCATGGGGGAGTGGGTGGCACTGCACATATATCAAAAAACTGCAACTGTCTGTTGTTGATGGTGGCCAGTAGACAATTTTTAACATACTGCCCAAGCTTTCTATATTTCTCTCTCTATTCTGTGTCTATTCTTACAATCTGTTGTCAGAGTTATTTTGATCATATTTTTATGCACATTTTTTTCTGCAGGTTTTTTGGTAAGATTAGTATTAGTATCCGTCTTGGTGTTGACAGAGTACATACTAAGTAACACTCAAATGTAATCAGAAAGGTCAACGTATACTCATTGGCAATGCAAACAGCTACATACATCATTTAGATGGTGAAACACCTGTCCTATTTACCTTCTCAAGAGTATTTCATCTAAAGTCTACGCGGTTCAGACAAACTGGCCTCCTGCATGGCGCAGCACTCACGCTGGTTTTTTTGAGCTGCTACTAAAGCAATGAGAGACATATGGGTATAGATCTATGCCTACTGTTGTCAAACATGATCAAACCATTAAATACTTTACCCCATGTTTTGCTTTTAAAATAATATTTTAAAATATATTAATAACAAGAAGATTAAACAGCACTGAGAAATTTTCTAAATTTCCTCAAACAATATTTTTGTTACTTTTTGGCAAGATTACAGACCAATACACTAATACAATTGACAAATTACTTATTTCCTAAGCCACACAAATTATGTGTTAAATCTTTTTGAATCACCTTCTAAACAGAATAATTGTGCAATCTGATCATTACACAGTAGCAGCTCAAGCCAGGTTTAAATTAAATAGCAGGCTATCTAATATTCTTAATACCAGTTAATAACATAGCATCAATGTTAGTTAATTCTAAGGTGGATTGCTGCCTGCAGGGGGAAGATTTAAGCATTTCTCTGCACGATGCTGCAGATCACAGAGAAACTACCTATAAATGCAGAAAAGAGGTCAAACAGCATTATCCTCTCTCATTTATCCTTTTACTGGTCTTACTAAAGCACCACTTTGTTTCATTTGATAGTTTGTTACTATGCATAAGTGACATAAAAGGTTGCCTCAATTATTTCAAGGACATTGCAGCCTGTCGCAGTGCATTAGTGGAAAACAAATTGAATATACAATGATGAACAGAGGTCGAACAGATGAAGGTAAAATGGTATCAGTCCCAGTACCAGTCAGCTATGCCAGGGTGACTCAATAACAGACAGGTGTTAACAAGCCATGCTGAGCCTGTGAGCTTTAGCAGCTCCCAGGCACTGACCTAACAGTCACAACTGCAGAATTGCATGTTCTTATAAATCAGATTTATGGGCTTCAGACATGGCAGGCAATTTCATCTTTGACCCATTCATTTTTAAACTAACAAGCACAAACAAAATAATACCTGTTGTGTTCAGTTTACTGGCTCACACTACGCTGAATCTTGTTTTCTGAATTTTTTTGCTGGAGTATTTCATGAACACACAGGTAAACGATGCAAAATAACAAACCTTTTGATTTTCACCTGGTAGTGACTAATCAGCTGGTTTTGTGTAAAAGAGCAACTTATTTTTTGCCAGAAAGAAAAAAAATCATGGATGAAACAGTTTTGAAAATGGAAACAATTTTTTGTAAAAAAAAAAAAAAAAAAAAAGCAATTTTTTTCTTCAAAGGAAGGCACATAAAAATGCTTTGCTTTGCTGTCAACACTAAAATTCAGGCATTTTCTGAGTGATTATATGAATCAAAGCATTACAGCCATTAAATAAAATGTTTATAGTAATATTCAAACCCATATGACGACTTGTTTGTTTCAAGTGTTTGTTTCAAAGATCTGAAACAGTCGCCCACCAGTGTGACAAGACCTGCAATCTGCTTTGGAGCTCCCTGCCAATCACGTGTGTCATTCTCATTAATTTATTATTCAGCTACAGTTGTGTCGTGAATGTAGGCAGTTATAAAGACAAACACGATCTGTTTGGGAGTTCAGTCAGCTCGATACGCCCTCAAATATGGTAAAATGCTCCCCACTTTGAAAGTGTAACTCTCGCGCCTTAGATGAAGTCCAAAGAAACTGACAATCAAGACAAAAGAAAATCCTGATTAAGTGGTTGATCAAGATTCATGCAGCTATTTTATTTTTTGACGTTGAGGCATAGATTGACTGCACTAAAGTGGCAGCCGTGTAAACAGGATTGTTTGTAATTTCACAGTTTAAGAGTCAACAAATGACAAAAGACTGCAGTAATCACTTCAGCATCATCTAGTCCGTTGATTGCTGAAACACTGATACAGTTCATTATCACTGCTGGCCAGAAGAAGAAAGAAAGAAAGGAGAGAGAAACATGAGAATGGCGAGGAAAAAAACTGTCAGAGTGAGGAGGGTTTGAAAGACAAATTACATAAATTAGTACATGACAAAGGCAGAGACAGATGAGAGCTATAACAATTAATAACTTATGAGTTAGATTCTCTCCTCTCGTGCAGGCTTCGCTTTCTGCCTGTAATTATGAGTCTCTCTCTAAATCCCTCCCTTTCCCTCCTCTCCTCCACTACACAATCCCTAAAACTGGAAGGGAGTCCAGTTCTCGCTCTGACTTTGTTTATCCTCCCAGCGCCAAGCAGCTGGCACAACAAACAAACGCGGGTACACAAAGCTTCGGCGAAAGACAATCAATAACCAGACAAATAAAAGAAAAGTACAAGCAAACATGTGAACAGCTCCAAGTCAAGCAGCACTTAGTGAAGAAACAGCATCCTACTCTCACCTGTTCTCATTCTGCCCCATCTGAATGAGTGACTACTGCCTGACACACAACACTGTGTGAGTGACTCACAGTGACTCACGCACAGTTGGCTCCATCTACTAATCTACATCACCGTTCAGCTTCATGTTATCATGCTACAAACAGCTGTTTAAATTCAAGTACTAATGTTCCATAAGATGCCTGCTGTGTATCTGAGCGAATGTGCACAAACACACACACGCACACTGCGCATGCACAACAACGCTCGACCAGCTGTTTTTTGGCAATGATATAAAGGGGGTAGGGCTACACACACAAACCTCATAGATATATATTAACGCACTGGCCGATGCTACTGTACATGCGTCATGTGACTACTTTAAGTAAACAAACACATTTTACAAAACAGACTTTTACTGAAAAAGTGACAGGCTGTCACTTTGCGATGCAATCAGATTAAAGGAAAGGAGTCCATTTCTAAAACGAGCGCACCTTTTGTTCACTCCAGTTGAAGTCTTTTATAATTATATCATAATTTCATGTTACGTAACTGACTTTAAACTGACAGCAGGAGTGTAGAGGTGAAAAAAGGAGATGGAAAAAGACAGCTGTAACTCCAATGAAATACAGGGAATAATAACGTGGATACTATCGTGTCGCAATAGCAACAGGAAAATAGATTAAAAATAGGACAGCAACCTTCTTTTATATAAGAAAACTCAACGGTTGCCTGATTGCATCAAACATTTTTGGTATTGGTGACCGATTACAGGTAGTTGCGTTGACCAGCTGGTCACCCAGAGGTTGAACATGCGACATCCACAAACTCTGAGCGATCACACAGGTCAGCTGTTGGAAGCCGATCTGTCTCTGTAACTTGGCCTGACTGCGATCACTCAAGGTTTGCAAATAATTGCTGTCTAATTTCTAAAACCAGACCGGTTTCCAGCATGTTCCAGCCAGTCTGAGTCAGCCTTTTTGTTGAGGTTTTTCTGTATGGACTCTGAATGTATATATTTCATGTTTAATGTGAATGTCTAATTAATATAAATTTCAGTGTATGTAAATAGCAAGAGATTTGCAATTTCATGAAAGTTAAATGCCATTATTATTGCACACAGATTGCATGTAACTCATCCCTAACTGGTACCACAGCTTGTCGTTTTATTGCGGCTGACTGTGAGCGGTCACAGATCTTCCAAGCAAACATTTCAGAGGCAGCAAGTTCACGGCTCACAGCTTCAATAAGTTGTGTCTTGCTGCATTCTCCAACCACTGTTTCACCTAGTGTGATTGCACTATTAACAACCACAGCATAATTATAGTCTGGAAGCTTCACCAGTTTAATGCAAATCTAATCGAGTTACTTCTTGAACCATTTCCATGTTTGTTAACAAATTTTGCATTTCACTCTACTCTTGCAAAACAGCTGAAATGGAAGCTGTAATTCTACCATAAAAGTAATGAGAAGAAACCTGTGCAGCTATATTTGTGTGTTGTGCTTCTAATACACCCATTCACACGCAAGTTAGAGTAGCCAATTGAGATGGATTAAATACAGTAGTATTCAAATCTTTGTAAATCTTGAGAAGAACACAAAAGGCCTGTTCACTGCAGGAGCTTTTACAGAAGCTCCTGCAGTGAACAGGCCTTTTGTGTGGAACAAAAAATGTGTGGAACAGAGATGATATGACAAAGAGAGAGACAGAGTGAGACAGTTTATATTAGAACTGTCCAAGTCACTATGTAAATATGTCAGTATGATCACATAAACATGCTGCAGCAATCATGACTCTCCACAAAAACTTGGAGGGTTATTTGTCTCTGTTAACCGATCAGCCGACACAACAATAGTGTTACATACTGTAATTCTGTCAGTAAAGACGATAAAGAAAAAATACTGGTTGATTCACTTTTTGTCATTAAGGATAAACAAAAAAGACACACACACAAAAAAATTACAATTTGATTAAGAAATTGTCTGTTTTCATGGCACAAACTGCCCCTCTGTACTACACAGAATCCTGTGAAAGAACCAAATCCCCCCAACTTTGATGCTTTTGCTGCTATCACAGTAAAATGAATGCCATAAGAAGCATCATATATCTAATAAATCAAAATGATGACACTGGTTCTTGTACAAAAACGTATTATTATTATTAATATTATTATGGAGACATGCCACCACCATCCTGATAAGCTAATGCTGCATTACCAAGTTTGTAGGTGTAATTTTACTTTGAGCTCACTGTGTAGGTTCCAGGATTACTGTCAGCAGTCAGTCATCTGCAGCTTCCCACAACATAAACGAACAATATGTCAGAGTTATCCAGTAATGTGATTTCTCTCCAAAGCTAAACCCAACGAGGAACTGTAGACTGCAGGCTACACAATAAATATGCTTATATCACCCAGGTACAGTATAGGCACAACTCTTCATGTTGCTATGCAACCACCAAATAACTCTTACTTCTTTGTAGTAGTCATAAACAGAGAAGAAGAGACACAAAGTTAAGAGCAAGGTATTGAAAAAAAACTAAAGACACTGTGTAAGTGACACAAGAAAACATGCAGTAACACAGAGTGGGATGGCCTAGATCTGACTTACAACACTGAAACAAAAGCACTATCGTAGGTACTGTTTTGCTACAGGGCAGTTGTGTTTTCAGAGTGAGTGATTGGACATCTTTCATGGGCAAGCACTGTGTCCCAAGTGATGCTTTCCAGAATGCCAGCAGCCTCACACTCACTCAGTTGAACTTTTAAAATGACCTAAAAGAGACTGACAGTACAACTGAATACTGTCTGCAGTGGAGCACCTTAACATCCATACTAGCTACTCCCATCCGATGAGCCTATAGACTGTATATAAATGAGAGCCATCTAGTCGCCATGATGTCACCCATTCATTTGAGCCCTACCATTTTAGATCCTCACAATCTTGATTTATTCTGACTTCTTTTTCCAGTTAGCAGAGATGCCACCTGCTGGCCTTTAGAAAGTATGAAGGTTTAAGCTGTATCCTCAGTACCTTGACTTTTTAGATGCACGAGCTACATCCATCATTTGCCTACAGTCTGTGTCTTAACAACTCTTTATATAAAAGCGTAGATGGTGTTATTGCACATGCTAAAGAAAAGAAAAAATAAATGGAAAACAGTAAAGGTTCATATTCAATAAGAGGCTAAAAAACACTGTCTCGCTGTGTTTGGTAAAAACATCAAAGGAATTTGACATGAAGGCAAAGGGAGACTGCAACACTGTAAAAGACGATGTGGCTTTCACACATACGATTCTCTTTTTTCTCTTCATGAAAACATGTTTTTGAAGCGTATGGATTTCCATGTTTTGATTTAGAGAAGTGTTTGTTTTGTTTGCTTTGCTCTTTTGTTCTGTGGTTGCTCAGTTGTTTCTTTTGTTAAAAATAGATTGTGAATAAATGGGCAAAAGGGTCCATCTCGCACTTTCAGATGTCATACAGAATGACACAAAATAAACTGCACAGACCTGAGCTGAGGAAACTTTTTGGTTTCATAAAAAACATTAAACTTATCCGACACATTCGAACCACACCGTTACTGTGTTAATAACCACGATCCTTTTGGTCACTATAACTGTGATATGAAATTTTTATACCATTTCATCTTTAACACACAGAAACACAGTGTGACCCACATCTACGGTACAGTTTTCTGCATAGCCCAGTGACAGTTTTCTCAGTTTCACATTAAACTGTCTGAAAGAGCCTCATGTATATTCATCCTCTCTTTATTCATAATTGATGCCCTGAGCCTACCAACAGTGCTGAGGCCGGACAGGCATATTGTTTGGGGAATTCAGCCTTTCCTGCTGTTTTTATAACTAAGTACAGTATTCTTCCTTTTGCTTCTAAACTATTACATTCAGTGGCTGAATTATACAATACTATCTGTTAAGGATCATTGCTAAGTGACTACAGTTGTAAATGCACTGTACCTCTTTGCATATTCTCTCCAGAGAAGAATAGACAGCAAAGTTCACACATGTAACAGCTGAAAAGATGTGAAACAAACCATCTGGACTAGGCATTTACCAACAAAAATGTGGACCAGTGTGCGTGGATAATGGATTATGCATTCAAAATCACTTAATGTCGATTCCTTGATCACTAATGTAATCTGTTAACTGTCACCATTCTGGATTCTGGCCAACGGGAAGAGAAACTGAGCAATGACTTTGATTGACTTTACTGTGACCTCCAGCCCCTGCCCTTCAACTCTGTCTGTTTGTCTCTCAGGGGTCAATACAGGTCAACTTCCTCATTAATCACAAACCCAGCTTTGCCAACGAACTCGCAGCACATTGGTGCACTGCTAAGAAAGACCACCCGTAAATTAAGAGTCAAGTTCACTCTCCAGTGGTGGAAAAGCTCCGCAGCTCCCCGGCTGAGGTGCTTTCTGAACAGAAACCAGGTTTGGCTTCTGAACGTCCCTTTTACGCTGCTAAAAACAGAGGCAACAAAGAAGTGACCTTAAGGAACTAAATGAAAATGACATGACAGCTGAAATCAGCAACAAGATGACAACAGATGCAGTCTCAGCAGCTATCAAGTGTGAAAATCTGTAATCATAATAGATCTAATGACAGCACGGAAATCTTACGCTACACTGAAATCTTTCTTGCACAATCAGCTGTTCATTCCCAGCCATAATAACACACTAAACTAAGTGTCTCGTGGTATATTTAGACCCACGACAACTGCATGGCACACCATATGCATTTCCTTTCATTCCCAAAGACACACATGACACCCATGCTCCTTAATGCATGCATGCATGTTCTCATTCTGTGCTGTAGTACCTGAAGGCTGTTATCAAAACAAAAATCACACTCACCATCAGGCTCAGAAACAAGAAGTGTTAGAAGGAGAGAAAAAGCAGAGTCTCACCAGTGAGAGCTCGTCCACAGGAGACACCACGGCACGCAGGCGAGAGAAATGTGTCTGCCTGACGAAAACCCTACGAGAGCAGCCTGCCCGTGCTCCAAATCAATTTCACACTCTCTCACCTCCCCGCCACTGTGATGTCATTCATTCATCCTCTTCCCCTTCCCCGTAGCCATGGTAACTATGCCGCTTGGAGCTGATCATTCTTTTACATCTGTCTTTCTATCTCCCTCTGTGTCCCTCCCCCTCTCCAGACCTCGCTGAGCCCAGCCCACTCACTCCATCTGAGGGGTGCAGTCACACCCCTAGCCTCACAATCATCCACCCCTTCTTTCTATTCCCCACTAGGCTGCTCTGACAAATGAGGCGGAGGGACAAGAAAAGGGGAGGTGCCTGGATTTGCTTCATGTAGTGTGCCCTGATGAGTTTGTGGCCAAACAGGGATAGTTTGCCAAGGAGACCCATAAAGACAGAAACCGGCTACAAAGCCAACTGCCAGACAAAGCAGACAAAACAGAGCGACATGAGCTGTGTTTTTGGAGCCAGACACACAGAAAAAAATATAATGGAGGTTAAATGCTCACACACAGGTGTGTCTAAAACCCCTTAATGTGCTCACACACATAAACCCAAACACTTAGTCCTGTAATGTGGTGGTGATGAATAGTTAATGGCTATCACCATCATTACTACAGAGCTGCACTGGTAATAATCCCCACAGTGACCTTGGATTTTCTCCTTGTTAACATTTGTTTTTCTCTCAAAGCATCTTTTCACAATTTCCACAAGTTAAAAATCAGAGACAGTAATGGTTAAAAAAAATCATACATCTACAGTCACTGAAGAGACTGTAATCATGAGAAAGACAAAGCAGACAGCAACACGGGGGAAAGTAATTATAATACCAAGAAAAATAGAAATGCTTAAAGTAGACACAGAGAGAGGAGGGTACCTCTGAAAGGGGAGATCTCCTTGTTGCATATCTTCACACATCAGCTGTTTTTAATTAGCTTCCTGTGCTTTCCTCCTGGATAATCTCTCCATCTGTCTGCATCAATCCTAGTCTGTCACTCTTAATCTCTGAGTGGCTGCTCATATAATTAATGGGGGTCTTACCCAAACACCAATACAGTACCTACTGTTTGGCCTTATTGAAGCAATTATTGTCATAATTAACCTAAATTACAAGTTGACTGATCCATTATCCTGAGAGGTGGCGCAATAAAAACTTGTATTGTACACATACATATGCAGACAGTGTGCTATAAGCTTACATTAAGTGAGGGCAAGACACTAAAAATGAAGGTTTACATACTAACCAACAACTCATTGCTGTTGATGCTATTTAATATTTCCTCAGACTGGCTAAGTAAGGCGCTAGCTGTCATTTTACAGCAATATTGTCATCCCAAGACTTTGTTAATAACAGTACAGTAGTTTTAGCACAAAGAAAAAACTGGTGTCTCACTTCATTATCACCCAGTTACTTCCCATCACTCCTAATTTAATGGTAAAGAATGAATTTAGCTATGTTGACAAAGTTAGCATCTAGCTACAAGGGCTGCCATGGTATTATAAGTGTTCCAGTTGCCTTACCTTAAAAAAAAAAAAAAAAATACAAATTAAGTATTTCGGGCAAACAACATCTCATGAAGTTGTAGAAAAATAGCAAACCTTCACTGTTGTGGGTAGTTCATACAATTAGCTAGTTAGCAATATTTCCAGTGAATATTTGAAAAATCTTGAATCTAAAGTCTAAAGTAAGCAAGCAATGACTAATGCAATATAAAGATTTTTTTATGCTAATGCACAAGGCATAGCAATTGTATTAGCAATGGTGTTATTATTAGCTTATGCTACATATGTCTGTAATGTAATGTAGCTTGTTAGTCTTAAATGCTGATTTGAAATTAGACCATATGTCTTATCTGAAGATAGATTTAAACAAATCCTATTTTTAATTATCCCTAATTTTAGTAATACATAACGTATTACTGACATGATTTTAGTTTGTTTTCCAATTACTGTAAAGGTCAACACCTTTGAATGCAAGTGCTGTGTGACAGATTGACTTTTCTTGCAGGGATTTGAATCCATTTCTTTTTTTCATAATGAACTGCTTAGATAGGGACAAGAAAAATGAGCTGATTTAATTCATTTACTTAATTAATAGTTATAATGTGTTTCAAGTGACAAGATTAGACACCCTCACAATTAGCTGCAAAATGTTCCTCTAATCAGTCTCTCTGTTTTCCTTTTAATATTCCACTGTCTCAGTGATCCCTAATAATGTCAACACTTCCCTATACCAGCCCATGCTGTTCAGTCTAAGGCTACATAGGCGATGATATGAACTTCTAACACTTAGCATGTACTTAAAATCCTTTATTGCACTACCTATTATCACCTCCTGCCGCAGATCGTGTGTGACTATGGCTTTAATTAAATTACACACTCTGTAGTCTGGTGTAAGGTCAACTGGAAAATGTAAGAGGGACGAAGGGAGTTATAACATGGAGACAAAGTAAAAACAAGGAAGGCAGGTGGGAACGATTTAGAGGTTAGTGTATTACATTTTGGATTGGTGGTTATTCAAAGGGATGCAATTACAAGATCAATAAAATACACACACACACTTTTAAAACACACACACGTACTAACACAAACACTCTGGGAGTATGTGTATGTGTGATCCCGAAGCAATTTCTTCCACATTATGGTATGAGACATTGCTTTACCGAGACGTTTTCCTTCATTTCAGAACTCTTATCTGTACCTGCGGAGATGAACAGATATTATGATAACACTAACTGGGATCTTTTATCACCCTTTCCTCCACACTTTCTCTTTACCAAACATTCCTTCACCTCAAATCCTCTCTTCTTCATTTCACTCCAGCTTTGCTGTAAGTGAGCCTTTTTCTCAAGAATTTAGGTCACACACTCTGCTTTTTGCCTCACTTCTGTCCATAATCCTCGATCTTTCATTCTGTGGACGACAGTCTAACGAGGATCTTCAGGAGATCAGCGTGATGGAAGTGGGAGTGTATTGCACCATTGTCAAAAGGGGCATCATGCCCCATTAGCTAATGCCTTAATTTGATTAAGGTTAAATGTGAGTGACGACATGTTTGAAATCAGACACACAAACATCACAGCTAGATATTATCTTTCATCTCAGCAAAAACTCCCCCCATGGCTCCTTCAATAGATCAAAGCGGCGTTTTTAAAGGGAATACTTAACCAATCCTGTTCAAATCATTAGCATGGCTGTGCTGATGCACTCACACTCAGCGCTCTAATATCAGCCACTGTGGCTACAGGCAAAAGAACCCGGTAGGTGGACAATTATTTATGCGCAACGGCAGAGGGTCCACTTGTCCATACGATGGCAGAAATGGAGTAGCCACATTTTATGCACCTGCCTTCAAACAATTTTCAGACAGGCGAGCGAAACAGCTGCTTCATGAGCTGTTCTCGCAGCCTCTCTTTCCATCCTACTTGTTTCTTCCTGCTGAGAAATGCATTCATCATCCTCCCTCTGCACCATCCAAGCCATGTTACACAATCAAGCAATCTCAGCTCTCATTCCTGAATTACCTTCATAACATTAAAGTATCTGCAGGCTACTTATGTGTTGCTCTTTTCTCTCTGTGGGGGGAAAAAATCCAGCTGTGTTAACTGTGGTTTTCACATAAGATAAAGCTATCCTACCCTTATCACCCGATCAGCTGATGAAAGGTAATTCATAAATACATGTAGCAAAAGCAAGTCCTGGCAAGCCCAGACATCGACCCTGACACTGATGTCCCTTTATGACACAGTGTCCAATTATAGGAAGTGAAACAAAGTCTGCAAGGCCACCAGTCACATACCAGCAGCGTCACGCCTGTATTACTGTGAGGAAGTCTTCTATATAAAGTGAGATCACATAGAGGACAGCCTCCATCTCCTTAGGGCTTAGTCAACCTTTGTGTCAGCTGCTGCACCTGTTTAGCATTGAACCCATGCAGACTGCTTTGATGATATTGTTTCATCAGATGGGGGGAAATCTCAGACAAAAGGTTTGGATCCAATCCAAAGCTTGCTGCAGGAGTTCCACTCCTAAAAACATGCTTTTGCTGCTGCTGATGCCAGGAGTGCTTTTCACCACCTGTCATTAACTTTAGCTGCTGTTTGAATCAAGCAGCTGTCCAATCCTATGTGCTTTACTCATAAGAATAGCAGTTTTCAGACAGTTTCATCCCATTCTCAAAGCTTATTTTCCAATTCCGGCTTATGATCTATAAAATGAAGAATAAAGCACTTTTTTCCCCAAATTTTGCTTCCAATTTTCAGAAAATTTGTGCCGAGTACCAGAAATATGAAAAATTTGATTTAGTTTATTAGCTGCTATTATTATAACACACCCAAATACAACCAAGGTTTCATAGCTGGAGTAAAGCTTTGGCAAGCGAGAGCAATAACTCTATTTCTTTTTTTTAACTGTCATTAATCTGAAAATACAGTGGGAATTTGGTGGATTTACTGTTGTTCAAACAAAAGAAACAAACAAATAATGAAATAATTATCATAGATCAGGAATCTTTTCAATCCTGATCATTTTAGTAAACAGTCCTTTTCTTTACAACATACTCCTAATATTGCCCAATTCCATCTCAAGTCGTAATTCAAATAAATAGCACAGTTGCTCTGGATTACAGCTGGCAGCAGTCCAATTTAATCCATGGCATTCCCAGATGAACCCCCTCTACCCCCTATTTTGTCTGCCCAGTCAGCTGTCTGTCCTCTGACCTCAGGCACATGAAATTCATCTATCTACTCAATGTCTGTGAAGATATGATTTTTGTTTGTTTGTTTGTTTTTCAAAAGGAGGCTTGGAGGCTTTCTGACAGAGTAATGCCAAGGAATTTCAGTGAGCGTGATAACCGTGCAGTCCCGACTATGAAGATATCAGCTGGTGGACAGACACAAAAAATGTGGACAAAGATGTTTGATCAGAGTTTCACTCATCCATCCATCCATCCATCCATCCATCCATCCATCCATCCATCCATCCCTTCTCACTTATCCAGTTCAAGGGTTAAATTTGAGCTGGAGCCTACGCCAGCTGTTACAGGACAAGAGGCCGAGCAGACCCTAAACAGATCCCCAGTCCTTTGCAGGGCTAACATGGAAAGACAAACAACCATTCAAGCTCCCATTCAGGCTTTGGTCAACCTAACCCAATGCATGTCTTTGGACTGTGGGAGGAAGTCGGGGTACACGGAGAGAATCCGTGCAGACTCAGAGGGAACAGTTGTTGTCAGTTCCACACAGAAAGGCCCCACCTCCTTGGTGGAGTCAAACCCAGGGCCCTCGTGCTGTGAGGCAATAGTGAGACTCTCTAGTTCTGAATTTATTTATTAGATGGAGCAAAACGATATCTAAGTGGTGGCATCATCTTCTACCTTTACCTTTCTCCATTTTATATAACGTTGACTTTCAGAACCAGACACTCTCTCCCAGAGCTCTCTTAAAAGGCGATTCGCCCCTTAATCATACAAAAAAGGTGTCATTTAAATCTTGTCAAAGCCATGGGGCTTCAGCATTGCAACACAGCCGGTGGGCTACTTTACATGAGTGAAACAGTTGGTGGTTTGTATATTCTTTGAGCACCGCTGGAGTTCTGATAGCAGCAAATCCATCAAAAACCTCGCTTGCAGCAAAAGGTCTTTGCTCAGCCACCACCCTCTCTTGCTCTTCATCATCATCCTCCTTGAGCTCATAAATCAACCTATAATTATCAGGGAGGGTGGTGACTAAGTCTTGAGACCATGTGGCTCAACAGCTGACCGCAGGACAGGCAACTGGGCGCCCTTATGCGGATTACACAGCATTTAGTAATGCTCCACAGAGAAAAGAAAAGAAGCAGGAAAAAAAAAAAGAGTCTGGAATATAACTGCTGGGAAAATGTTACTGTTAAAGTAACGTGGTGGAGACAGTCTTTTGAGTTTAAAGAGAATGATACCTCTGATACTGCCAGACAGAGAGGCCCACAGTCTGGCTGAGCAACAGGACAGATGGGAATAGCACACAGACACAGATACAGCTTGTTGAAAGGGACGCTGTGACTAAAACAAGTGGTCCTCCTTGTACATCACGAGTGATTTTTTTTACACTGTGTTTATCAGTAACAGCTCTGAATCATATCATCCCAAGGGTTTAACACCAACAAGTTTAACCCGCATGCACGCACTCTTCTCTCTCTCTCTCTCTCTCTCTCCCTCTCTCTCTCTCACACACACACACACACACACACAGACTGGGGTGTGTAGACTCTCACTCTGAATGAGACCATCTGTGAGCTCCAGAGAAACAAAAGCAGTTTTTTTTAGGCTACACAGCCAGAGTCATCATCTTGTCGGATACTGAGTTATCTTATGTCACACCAAGAAAAGGCTTTACACTCCATAAAATCTATTCACCACCCATTGTCACCCCTATTTTTCCTGGCTCTCCAGTCCTCTATAGTATACTTCTTTTTTCTTTCCTGATTTTCTTCCTCACATTCTGTAAATATTTACACATAGGCTCCGATTGTACACATCACACAACCACATAGAGCTTAGGTGAAAGTCGCCCAAGGTCATCTGAAACTGGGGCAATCCCCAGTTGACATTCAGTACCCTAAAGGTTTTTTGGAGGGCTGCGTGTTTGTGTTTGCAGCTGACAAGCCAACAAACCTGTTTCCCTTTTTCTGCTCTGCCGGTTAGCACACATGGAACATCTCCAGGCAAACAACAGCATACAAGAGGGACAAAAATAAAAGAATAGAAACAAAGGCCGATCTACAGACAGCAAACAAAGGCAATACCTATTAGGAAACTCAAAATACGTATAAAAATCTAAGTCAAATCAAGATCTAGCAGGCATTTACCCTTTGTAGATTACTTGTACGCTTAGGAAATCCCATTCATGCAAAGGGCAAATTATTCACAATCATAGTTTTGACCGTCTCATCCAAATAATTTGCTGGTGACCCAACAGTATGCCATCGGGCCTTATGTGACCGACCGAGACAGAGGAGCTCTGAAGTCGCTAAACAACACAACACACGGAAAAGCATTAGACATTTAACGCCGTACCTCAGTGTAGCTTCTCCCTGTGGTTCTGTGCAGATAGCAAATAAAATCCAGAGACAATTTGGTCTCAGCTGCAGAGATCTGAAACACTCAGAGAGAGAAAGCCAGAGAGAACTCAACTCCCATCTCTCTCTACATCTACACCAATAGGCTCAAATCCTCCACTCACATCCCATCTGAGAGAGAGCGAGGGGGAGAGAGAGTTAAAAGGAGAGTGGGTGGGGTGGGGGGTGTGCTTGCTTGGGTGAATATAGGGGAAAAACTGAAAGGGAGAGTGAGCATAAGTCAGGGAGAGAGAGTGAAAGGGAGAGATTTATGAGTTTGGTTTTGTGTAAGAGAGGGGAAACAGAAAGGGAGGAAGACAGGAGTTTAAATCTCTAATTACAACTGCTTATCACAAGCCCATGAGCAGATGGTAGGAATGGGTGACAGTGGACTTTGTACACACTACTCCGTTACGCTCGTCTTTTGCTTGTGCATGTGTGTGTGTTTGCATGCCAAAAAGGAATGTAAGCACATATGCCGAACAATGAGGACAGCTCGTAAATAGTATGTGCCTTCTCACCTAACGTCACCTTTTTCTCACAGGGTACCAGTGCCTGTTGCTCTTCCTCATCAGCATGAGAATGAGTACTAGAATAAATCTCTACATGCATCAGATGGATTTCATGAAATCCATACTTGGGTTCTATTTTTCTATCATCAGGTCAAAATTTCAGAATTTCTCCAGGACTTTGGTTAATAAACAAGAGCAAACAAAACTGAGCGGTCTGCGGTGCTAATTCGAAAATGTTCTCACGCTGAATCACTAACCAAGATGGTGAAAGTATTTAACATTGTGCCTGCTACTGGAAATCAATCACAACAACATAAAAGTACTTGCAACCACTGGCAGACTCAAAAACGTGTAAACTATAAACGTGTAAAATAATACCAAGAATCGGTGAATTAAAGCCAAGCCTGCAGAAGCCACGAGAAAGTGAGGGAACAAAAAACTGTAAAAACAAATAAATGAATAATTGTAAAGTCAGTTATTCACTTATATTAACTGTTGAACTGATGGTACATTCAGGTAAAATTAGCAAAAGGGCTCATGACAGAGCATATTTTTTTATTTACAGTATATACAAATTGTTCCTTTTGTCCAACAGCTTCTAAGTGTGTGTGTGTGTGTGTGTGTGTGCAAACAAATGCTGCGGGCTGTGTGTCATCCAAAGCCCCAGCTTGGAGTGGTGAAGAAGATGGAGAAAGAAGGGAAGAGAGAGGGGGAAGCAGCAGAGTTGTGGCAAGCCGTAATCACCTCTCATCATCCATCTGAGGTGCTTTGCTCTCTTCTGTAATAAGCTCATGTCCTTGAGAAAAATGCCTGGAAAAATAAAAGATTCAATGGGAAGAGCTTGAACGGAGACAACTTTCAAATCTGCTCAAACTTGCCTTGTACCCATGCAGATTGGACGCCTGCTGTTTTGTGATGGTTTGATTTTTCGGTAGATGCAGGAATATATGAATTATAGATCAGCTTATATTTGCAGATCTCATGTGGACAGGGGAGAGAGGGAAAGCATTTTTAAACCCAATCAGATGTTTGCAATGTTAAAAACAGATAAACCTCTTATTCAGCTTGGTCAGTCACGTTTTTCAGATCAGAAACAATTGACATCTAGCTGAATCCAAAAAAACCCCCCAAACTATATTGCATGGCGAGCACAGAACACAGTGTTTAGGATGTAGAGTAACGGATGGTGCAATCCTGTTTGCTGATAAACCAAATCCTCACTTAGAAGAGAAATCCATGCACTGCCTCTGCCAGTTCAGCTGCAGGGCTCTGGATCAGCCTGATTACTCTGGGCTGACAGCAGCAGATCGAAGTAATCTCCAAATACTACATAAGTATGTACACGAAACAAACATATAGCACATTTAACCGCAGTGAGCTAATATGAGCGTGCACATTTCGTTAGTATTTGTGGGAGGGCAACAGATCTACATATGTACACAGTGAGAGTCAATGCTCTGCAAAAGTGAATGACTGTCTGCAAACTCTGATGTCTGTGCAAGCATGTTAGTGAAACGGGGCATGCTCGGTTTTATAATCAGGATTCAGGGATCACCTTTACTCTCTGTCATCTGTCTGACCTGTCCCCAAGGTACCAAGCAGGGAGAGAGAGAGAAGGGAAGCAAGGGAAGTACAGATGGGAACAAAGAGATAGTGAAACCCACAAGGGATAGAGTCCGAGAAATGAGAACATAAATGAATTGAAACTGAAGATTTCTTGGAATTTAGCCACCATTAGTATAACAGCTCTCCTGTAAGTAATCTTACTTCTCTGTCAGAGTAGATAATGTGCCTTGTGTAGCTCTTGAATAAAACAGAACAGGTGAAAAGGTCATTTGTACTGTTGTTTTTCATCTTTATTTCTTTAAGACGCTCTTTAAAATATGATTTCACAGATGTTTCGTAATATCTGCTTTGTGCGCGTTTGATATTTGAAACTCTGTATACACGCACCGTGAGCGCATGGGTGTGTGAACTACACACAGTGCCAGCATGAGCGCACAGCAGGTCTCATTTCCTCATTCTCCAGTCAGACACTGGTTTCTCTTTTGAGAGCGGAGCCCAAAATGACATCAGTTTCCGCCAAGGCACAATTCGTCACCATGGCACCGCACAAAGACATTTTTGACCCAGAGGGAGGAGGAGCATCATGCTTGACACATTTATAGCAGAGGCCTTTGCTCCACTCTTCCCTCTTCTCTAATACCCCCCCTTCTTTTTCTCAATTGATGTTTGCCCAGCCGCCCGCTCTGTTTACCGCATCATCAAAGAGCTTCTCTGACTTCGGTGGCTCCGGTTCTCTGGGCCTGACCCACTCTCCTTGTGCATTTCAACTTCAAGGTCTCTCTTCCATGTACTCTTGCACTGATACATATTTGGGATCTTTGAGTCAATTTAACATCTAGCTTCTCAAGACTTCTATTTTAGACTTCTTCCCTCCCCCACTTTTGATTTCAGTGCTTGTCAAACGGACTCCAAGGGCAGAATGCCTGTTGAAGAAGTGACCACCCACTGGGCTTTGTCTTACTCTTTGCCACGACAGACAGATGGCCAGTTTACATAGACAGAATATCTCAGATAAAGAGAAATCCAAAATACTAAAAAAATTCAACCTCTACAGTTTGAAGATTCATATTTCATTTTAAGTGTCATTATGCCAGGAGGTTTTAAAACAAGGTAGAAGATGCAGGCCCTTTGTTTGAGGCAGCTGTGGCTCAGGAGGTAGAGCGGGTCGGCTCGATTGCTCAGTCCCTGGCTACTCTAGTCTGCATGTCGACACATTAACATTCACACAATCACATTCAAATGCATCTGTGTGAGTATGTGTGTAATGCTGGACAAGGTGCATACATATTGAAAATGTGCTTGTATGAATGAATGAGGCTTGTCGTAAAAAGCACTATATGAATACCTGTCCATTTACCATTTATGGTATTAGCAAAACACATAAAATAAACATTTATCAATAATAATTTAGTCATTAAAATATTAATTGTATTTAATAAATAGCAAAGTATTAAAGAGAAGTATGAAGATGAGAAAAAAAAATGTCCTGCAGTGGATACATCTACGGTCCTTCCCAGGTGGCAGCAGGGTGAAAAAGCTGTGGTTGGGTTCAGTCTGGTATTGCTGATGCTCTGCAGACTGCTGCAAGTGATGTCCTTGGCAGTTTTAATCACCCTCTGACCACACTTCCAGACTCAGGCCTTTCACCTCCCTTAGTAAATTTATTATTACCAAAATTATAATGTTCCAAGTTAGCTGGGTACAGGAATTTAGTTTTCAGTCATTTCTCAGATTTATTTACCACAGGGAGACGTGTATGATTACGAGGACAGGGTTCCCTGGTAATCATACATCCTGAAACCCAGGAAGCTGAACTGTTTGCCTGCTCAGCTCAGCAACCGATGTAAACAGTGGTGTGTGTTTTGGATCCATTCTTGTCTAAAATCAACAGTTTAAATAGTTTACTTAAACTGGGCTTAACATTGAATAGTTGTGGGACAAAAACATTTTTTTTGACACTATTTTCATATGGGTTTCCTGGGAGCCAGATAGAAACCAGATTTTCCTGTTAATAAATTGTGTTTTGAATACAAGGAGATTGTGGGAAATACTTGAGCTATGTGTTACAATTTTATATCATATCATGACATGGCAAAGTCATGTTAAGTTGTGTAGCATTTTGCTTAACATTTTCCTTTCCCTTCAACATCTAAGAGAAAACCTTTTTTTGTGACTAATTGTTCATTTTTTACCTGTGATATGACAATTATAATACAAAACCACTGACAGTCAGTAAAGATTAAAACTGAGCAACCCCTCTGATCCTATACTGTATGTAATCTACTGATAATATTGCACTATTTATGGCATAAAAAATTCACAAATTGTACTGTAATTAAAACTGTTTGCTGCGAATGTATTAATATTGTCCAGAATATATAAGAACACACTCTCAGGTATAACGTTCACTCCATCTCTAGCTTATACAAAATCTAGACTGAAGAATACACTGAAAAAGTGTCACTGTTTTCTCCTGGGCTTTCGTGCATGGCAAATTCATTGATCAGCTCCTTTGAAAATGAAGACATCATCTGCCTAGAGTTTTGCCTCAGGCTAAAAATAGGATTTTGCTGCTCCTGATCAACCTTATTTCTCTCTTTGCTTTCTGACACACACACACACACACACACACCTACACACACCTACACACACACACACACACACACACACACACTCTTTCCTTCTTGTGGTTTTTAATGGAACATCAGCCTCCACCCAGAATGTCTTGTGCAAGAATTGTCACTTTATTGCATCTGAATATTCATATCAAGTGAGTCATGCTGGCTTATGTCTTGATATCTGGACTAATAAAGCATATAAGAAGAACCATCTGAGTTATGCAGTAATGTGGCTGCTGCTGAATGAAAGATTATGTGATTAATATTTGGTCCTTGCCACGTGTGCGACTATTTGAAGAAAGCTTACTTGATTCTAACAGTTTCTTACAATGTATATATGTATGGCACAAATGAATATAATGCATGAACATAATAAAAAGGACAGACCTTAACCCTTAACCCTCTGTCTCTTTTGTGTCTGCTGAGGCTTAACAAGCTAGAAGTTGCACAGTACATCATTCAGCCAGTGGTGAAATGGCTGCTTCCGGTGTTTTTGTCACAACACCAAGTCAGTCAAGGTCACCAAGAACTGTAGTATGTTGCTGCCATTCCCCCATCTCTGGCGCTTTGTTGCTTTAACGTCTCCCCTTGGGTCCGATGTGAGGTGGCACACTTTAAGCCAGTTTGAGAGCACCCAGAAAGGTGGAATCTCCACTCAGGGACACGTCTGCTGTGGCCCGGGGGATCAGAAGCTCCAAGTAGTCCCCAGCCTCCAGCTTCACAATACCTGAGGGATGTAAACGTCTGCATCAGAGCTTGAACTGATATTTTCCATTACCACGCACTCCTTAAACTGAAGCACCAACACACATACACAAACACACAAACAAATGCTTGACAGCTTGACAAAAGAGGAAGTGGGTTGATTAACCTCCATCAGACCTGTTGCTTAAAGGAAGAACATATCTGGGCAAAAACAATAACACAGATTCACCTCCTGTGTAGCAGGTGTTGAACGACTGGACAGGGTTCATGTTTTGGATGCAGCGGAACAGGGACACATACTGAGGCTCGTTTCCAACAACGTTTCTCTTCCACCGGAACACCACGTGACCCATTGCAAAGGTGTTGTCCCTGTAGAAGACCTGTGCACATCAGAACCACCAGGTTAAAACCACGAGGTGTGGTGGGGGCATTGGTGCTACACTTATTTAGTATCTAAATTATATATTCTCCTCTTAATCTGACCTTTGTTCAAGGTCTCTCAACCAGCTGCATGTATAGATTGAGCACACCCTTTTTTCTGCACCGTTTGTAAGGGGGAAAAAATAGCTAATGATTTGGAAACAGACTGGCAGCACCCCCCTGTGGCAAAAATAATGGAATGACAATTTAATAAAAGGACATACCTGACTGTACACATAATAGAAGCCCTCCTCTTGGACTAAAATGCGGTCACCGTCGGGCTCCAGGGCAGTGCCTCTCTTTAACCCAGGCTGCCAAGGGATGCCTGTGTACGTATCTGCTGAAATTTCTAATCCAAAACACAACATCATTATGGATGACTCACAAATTTGTGACCATATTTGTGAGTCATTAGTTACTGGAGACCTCATACAGCTTAAGTCTAAATTCTGACTTTGTAACAACGGCTCTGATTAGTTTACAAAGACCAAGAGATCTCAATATGAAACAATAAATAAAAACCAGAGGTAAGTTGAACAAACAGACAAATCAAAACAAAATGTCACAGTTATGGTCGAACATCTTGTACCTTTCACGTAGTTTTTTCTGCTGTCGTTTGCCAGCATCTGCAGGAAAGGCTGAGAAACTGCAAGCAAACACAAGAGGAAACTATTTTAAAAAGTTGTTTCTTTTCTGTCTTAACAAAGCTTGTTCCTTAGCCGTTACTCTTGTTTGCTCTTATTCATCTTTTTTTTGCTCCCATTTTTGGGCAAAAGTGCATCATCAGTGCCCAACAGCTCAATAAATTTGTCCTTACCCTATGCACATTAATCAACTAACAGCAATATCTGATCACATGAGATTTTTTTGTATTGTTAAAAAATGTGGTCATTGGTATGTTAAAGTAAACAGTGCGTTCTGGGGAACTTAGTGTGGCGGGATTTAACGCCCCCCACCCCCCTGCCCACCAAAGAAAAAAAAAAGAAACCTCTATGCACAATTAAACACGGGTTAACAAGGGTACAGAAAATTAAACACTACGCATAGTACCAGTAATAAAAGTGTATGCTATTTCTCTTTTTTCCTAATCAGGCAATAGAGTTGAAAAAACAAAACGTGCATCTTTGCAAATATCTCATGCGTGAACAATAATTGTAAGTCTCAAGTGCGTGCACCCTCCATGTCTTACTTAACACTTCTGCTCCAGACACCGTTCTCCTTCGTCGTGTTCGGATGAAGACAGGTGGACACTCGGGTTGGCGAGCAACATCTTTGATGTTGTTTGGAATCTCCACCTGAACAGACACGATACAGCTCTTAGAAAAACAGTAACTGCAATTAAATTACAATATATTGCAAATCTTCGTAACCTTGCAGGTGGGGTGCTTGCTGTTGTTCCCATGTGGGGGGTGGACTAGTGTTCTCTCACCTGAAATCTGTCTGCGCTGGGTTGTCCCTCTTCTCTCCCACAAGAGACATCTGATTGAAGTTGCTCTATTTCAGCTCTGAGAGCTACCAGCTGGTACAGAGACAAAGCTGAAAGAAAAGATGAGCTGAAAGCGGCCAGCATCAACAGGAAAATTGGCCAGGAGAGCATTCTTTCACTATCCCCTTGTCCAGAGCCAGGCTTAAGACCTGCCAAAACTGCCATTGCAGGACCCATACAATCTCCAGAGCGAGCTCACACTTGCCACATGACCAGTTTCACGCCTGAACTATCCTCTCCCTCTCTTCTTACTGTCTTTGGAATGGCGGATGTTTGCTTTTGTTATCAAATGTTCTCTAGAATCTCCAGTAGTACCGTAACTCCCGTCTGCAAGCAAGACTGATCTCCTTAACTCTCACTTCTGTCCTTGAGAAGCCAGATCCAGTGCAGTCAGAGGGACTACGCAGGATAAATACTTTACAAAAAAAAAGGGTAAAGAGCTTCCCCTCTATTGTTCCGCTAAGCTAACCACACTCAGAGCTTCCTGCCTGACCAGAAGCCTTGACAAATCTCTCTCTCACTCCTCGGTTTTCACATCACAAAACACACGTCTTCTTCCACACATTCTTATAAAAAGTGACACGCGAGTGGGCACAAGAGGGGAACCAGGCAGCAAAATGGAAAACAGCCAAGTTGTGAAACAGGTAAAGTGATTTAAGACTGAGAAGTAAAAATAATACCGTATAATGCCACCGTTATTTCAGAATTAGATGCACACTAAAATAAGGAAGTGAATAAATTCATCTGTGAACAGCAACACTTGATGGCAAAACAAACAAAACTGTTATTCTCAGAATAAAAAAGCGAAGCCGTGCGAAGTTACTTGTTTTAGCACCCTGAATAACGAAGCACACACACACACACACATACACAAACCCCAACTCAAACCACAAAAAAGATTTTAATGTATCAATTTATTGCATGTTACAGTACAGAAAATAGAAAGTGAAAATGTGTGCTTACAAAAGAAGTTGTCGACATTGTTTAAAAATCGTAAAGAAACAACTGGAAAATGGAAAAAATTGCTCAAACTGACCGCCCCGTACTCAAAAGTCAAAAGATGACTCATTCAGATGTTAGTCTGTTGTGATAAATCATCAGTTTTTCTTCAGAGTATACAGAAGCGGAGATGTTGTGGCAGATATACACAAAGTATGTCAAGACTGTGCATGTTCATTTCCATAAAAATTTGCCAAGACTCGATGTTATTACATGCCAGCTTTAAAATGCAACATACCAATTCTGAGTTATGGCAACATTTTCGCCAGCATTCGTTCCGAATAGATTCACATAAAGAAAAAATTAAGTCCCACAGTGCACTGTCGCATACGATTGGCCAATGATTTTCTATAAAAACTTAAAAGACATTCAATTTTATCTGTTTTCATCCACAGGGTGTTGGACTGTAAAAGCACATTTGGCTAGGATGAAGACTCAATATCCCATTTATTATTAACTTTGCTTCCTACCAGGCTACAAAACAGTAAATCAACTGAATGACAACAAGTTCCGCAATCTTCTCTCGAATGACGGGATGGTGCAATTCTAAGTCACGGCAGAAGTGTAAAACAAAGCTAGTGGAGCCAGATGAGTGTATATTCACATGGTTGTATGCACAATGTGCATTAACTCAGCATATGGATTTGATATAATACAAAAATGTCCCAAAATGTTCAGTGCCACCTGTAAAATAAGAAAGAAGTCAAAGAAAAAGGAAGAAAAGACCAGCAATATACGATTTCTATAAAGCATGTTCACTTAAGACCACCATTTACATTCATAGTAGGATTTCGATCATTTGTCAAGTTACAGTGATGCACAAATTTGGTCTTCTGGCATTGTCAGATTTTGTTTAACATACTTCTCAAACAGTATTAAATATGGCTAAGGAGATCTGTTGAGTTTGTTCAAATGGCTTTGATACCACTGCACTGCAGCGTGCTGCATTTAGAAAGCAAGAGCTGATAATAGCGTTTTAATTGTCGAGCTCCGCTCCATCCCATGGAAGACATGCAGGAAAGGTTAATTAGCTCATTAAAAGCCCTCCAAGTGAGTAAAGCCATTTTGCAAATAAGCATTGGGTGACAGAATCCTCCAATTAACAATTACAATGCTGATGATAAAAGCTAAGAAAACAACTCATTCTTAAATATACCTCTTCTTAAAAAGTTTCAGGGTTTTTTTTGCTCCCTAAAATGATTTCAATTCAGTATTCAAATGGCCATATGCTGTACAGTAAATTTTTAAGAACTAACTTTCTTGGTAATCATTCGTCATGTCTGTAATGCCTCCCAGAAATCTCACATCGTGTGACTAACGCGTTAGAAGTATAGGGCAAGTTCACATTCCTCAGTCTTTGTTAAAAAATAATTCTTAGAATTTCATTAATCTTCAAAAGTTTCAAAAATTTCTGCCCTCAAAATTCCCCTAATAGAATTTGCTGGACCGCAGTTTCTTGCTGATTTGCAGTATTAACTTTGGGAAATTACTCACTAAATTTCTCTTGCTCAGACTACTGAGGACTCATTATAGTATTTGCAAATCTTCTGAATATTTTTTTGCACAAAATGAGAACTATGTAATTTTTCCCTTTTGTGTTCCAGCGATCAGCAGGGGCAAGACCATTACACCAACCGATACCTCTTTAGGTGCACAGATATATATCATACTAATGTAACTTGCTGTAAAAGGTTCTTACCATAAACTATAGAAGCCAATGTTGCACAATAACCCCTAAAGCCCACTTAAAAAACAAAGACCTTTTCTTGTGTGCGCATTGCATTTTAACCAGCTTGTAGATTATCTTAATCACAATGAAACAGAAGCAGTCTGACAGGAAATAAGAGGTCTATAAGTTATTTTTGACAGGCAGAAGTATCAAACATGTCATTTCATCTTCCTGACCACTTCATCTCAGCAAACACTTGTGGCTGAATATAATTATTCATCAGCAAGCTTTCTGCTACTTTTAAAAGTAAAGTTCAAAGGGTATATGTGTATAGACAGTAATCACAACAATATCCTTCTATGCCAATCTGTTGCACATACATCAGATTAACGCTTAAAGGGGGACAGGGAAAAAAGTACACTGCTCAAAGTATTGCTCAGAAGATGTTAGCTCATATAATTAAACACTTGGGTAAGTCTAAAAAGAAAAAGTGCAATTTAGAAAATTAAATATATTTACACTGAAGGCCTAGACTGCATTATCAGGCCTAGCTCAGTTTATCAGATGAACTGAAATTTTAACTGCAGTAACAATCAGTTTTCACTGAAACACCACAGGCCCCGATATGGACGCAGTAACAAGAGAAACTGTTTCACTGACTTTAATTCATTCGAGCAGAATTACTAGAGCAAAGTCTTCTGTGTTGTGACATGTAGGATCTGGCTTCATTCATTAAAAAAACGTCAAAAATACATGCATACATATCTGCAAAACAAACTCAGGAGGACATTCTTACCCTCTCTTAGAACCTTGAAACAGTGAAAACATTTTAACATGTTACATTTACAGAAAGGTAAAAAGAGTGAAATAAAATAAAACCCCACACAAAAGGATTAAAAAATGTACATTCTTCCCAAGAATCAGTGAAGCTTTTCCAATCAGTCCACTCAAGCCCATAAACAGTCAGTCCCTGACTTTTTTTTTTCTTTTTTTAGATAATGGTGACACTAGCTGAAGGCTGAGCGCTCTCCTCGTGGGCATGGCTCTTCAGCAGGTCTTTAATGAACTGCTCCAAAGCAGCAAAATAGCCCTGACACTGCCATGTGTCGTTGTGCGTGCCCTCTGGAAAGATAGCCAGGCGTTTAGTCCGTGCAGGAGACAGCTCGTACAGTTGTTTCATCATAACTGGTGGGATGAGCTGATCAGACAGACCAGACACAAACAGCGAAGGCATGCGGCACAGTGCCACCTGTCTGTAGGACAGGAACTTATTCCTATAGCACCACAAGGGGAGCAGGCGCATGGGCAAGAAGGAGAAGAGCGTTGCTGCCATATGGGGGATGCTGAGGAAGGTGTTTTCAACAATAATGGCTGCTACTCTATGAGGGTTTACCGATGCCAATCGAACAGCCACGGCACCTCCTAGTGAGCGACCAAAGAGTACCACCTTCGTTTTGTCTAGATCAGGGCGGGTCATGACATAGTCCAATGTGGCCTCGGCATCAAGGTAGAGCCCATCCTCGCTCGGCTCACCCTCACTTTTTCCATAACCACGGTAGTCCACCAGCACCACGTTAGCTTTTAGATTGACCAACATTAACAGGGCGTTTGGCACCCTGTGACCAATATTACCTGCATTACCATGGAAATAAAGGATCGTAGGGGGAGCAGAAGAAGTGGGGCAGCTTTGATTTCCAGCAGTGACTCCAGGAGATGTGTCCCCTCCTGTGTAACGAAGCAGGATGAGGTTGAGCTTGACACCGTCCTTAGTACGAATATACACATTCTCATGTGGGATTCCTGTTGGCATGGGAACATAAAGGCGAGAGGAGGAAGGCTGGTCAGGAAAATAGAGGAGAACATCCTGAAATTTGTAGAGGATGCCTGCCACAGATGCTAAGATGAGAGCGAGGAGAAAAAATCCTCCATATAGATGGAAGGTGAGGATAAGGGCCAAAAGGGAGACACGACAGGCACCCCAGGACCAGGACACCAGAGTCAGGGTGCAACGCTCCATTGCCCCCCACAGCCTCCACGGCTTCTCCATGGCTACACAAGGGCTGAGTCACAGGACACACACTCTGCAACAAACCAATAAAAACCAAACAAAAACATTAATGAAACAACCAAAAAACACAGGGAACCAAAGATGATTTGGCAGGTAATTGCATCAAATACAGAAGTTCTTGCATCCGCATCAGTATATAATCATGCACAATATCCATAACAGTTATCAGCCTACTTCATTAAAAAATACTGATGCAAAACTGAACATACTGCTCATGTACCAATAATGGGAAGTAATGAAGAAGTGTGATATGTTATCACACCTAATAAAAGAATTAAACACCAGTTAGTGTTCATTAAATTATTGTAGGCATTCATGCAGCTTTGTTCAAAAACCTATTCTGTACAAAACCATTTTTTGAAATCAGACATTCAATTTGATTAAGCATTAAAAGAAAGGTTACAAATAAAAAAGGACAAGTGTCCCTACAACAGCAACCACATATTCCGATATTCCAATCAACATTATGCGTCTCATGCACAAGGCTAAAATACGTATTAACTACAGTCTTTAGCTTTAGAAATAATGAAGCACAAAACATGATAAAAATACATTTTATCACAATTTTATTTCACTATCATAAGTCAAAGCTCGTGGTATTTGGTTAGTTGACATGGAAGGACCTCTATGTATTCTGTCTAAAAACATTCATATACTTAAACCAGGACTGTATCATTTTTATAATAACAGCAATAGTAAAACATCACTGGATAATGTGTTTGACTGCAGTGGGTCTCTTTTCCGTCTCCTGCTATAGCAGCAACCTATAAGAGGAATCAGGTGTGCTCAGCCAACCGAAAGGTGATGGGAACCAAACCCTGGTGAATATACTGGCTTATCAGGTGGCGGTGAGATGTGTGCAGTGCTGAGGTTAGTACGAGAAATTAAGGTAATGCATGCTGAAAAGGAGAAGATGGAAATCTTACGAAGGAAAAAAAAATGTCTCGACCCCACCCACAAGGAAAAGCGTTGACAGCTGCTGTCAGCCTGGTGAAAAGCTCATACGACTGGTCTTAGCAGAGCTTTGGCAGTTGGTATCTAATTTAACTGATCGTCGATCGTTAAGAGCAGCCAGTCGTCACTCAGTATTGTTTTGGCCTGTCAAAAGAAGCTGTCAAATTAGTCACGACTGACACACCATGCTTTGAATTTGCTGGCTATACAAACGAGTTTAACCCCATTAAATGACCACTCGCTGCAGCCGAGTTAGCTGAGTAACTGAAATGCTAACTACTAAGCTGTCCTTACCTTGCTAGTGCTGTTAGCAGTCTTATATGTAGCTTTTTAAGTTAGCCACCTAGCTATCTCGTCAATGTTAGCTACGGAGCCATCTACTTACCCTTCTCTCATTTTCAGCGTCTCAGCTCCACGAAATTTTAGTAAAATACTAACGCACAGGCAACACAGCCACTGTCATTCAACTCTGTATCTACTAACAAGATTATAGTTAAAGCAGCAAGGTAAGTGACAGGCTGTCAGCGACAACACCGGTGACACTAGCTGCACAGCTGGTTAGCATTACTGGTGTAACCTTTTTCAGTTCCGTGTAGAGCTTAGAATAAGAAAATGGGTTCCTGTAAAGCTGCAGTCCTCGCACATCAATATAAACTGCGTTTCAGCGTGACAAAGCACAAAAGTATTTCAAGTGCTAATTTAGGTATCGATCAGATGATACTTAAGGCGTGTAATGCACAGCACGCCGCCGTAGTAAGGACGTGCAGAATATTAAATACGATGTATTGGCCGTGCTCACGCCTCTGCGTGTGCTATTTAATTTTCACCCACCAGGTGTTGCTATTAGATAGAATATACAGCATTCCAGGGCCTAAAAGCAAACTGATTAAAAAATAATTCTTAAGCACATTCAATGACCGATGCAGCGTTGTTACTTGTTTACTTTATGTACATTTTTTATTTTTGTTTTGTTATTGTTATGATTACTACTACTACTAATAATAATAATAACGGTTCTGTATAAGGAAGTCAGAAGTGACAGGGAATAAAGTCATGTATGAGAATAGTGAAATGGTTGTAAGGTGTGTGGTAGGAGTTAAAGTTGAGTTCAGGGTGGGGGGTAGGACATCAGAGCCTGTTCTTGTTTGCCATGGTATTTACAGGTTGACAGATGAGGACAGGCAGGGGTCTCTGTGGACTATGATGTTTGCTGATGACACTGTGATCAGTTATGAGAGTAGGAAACGTCTGGAAGATTACCTGGAGAAGTGGAGGTATCCTTTGAAGATAAGATTAATGAAAGTCAGTAGAATCAAGACAGAATACTTGTGTGTGAATAAGAGGAGATCGCGTAATAGTGATGTTGCAGGGAGCAGTGAAGGTGAACAAGTTCAGATGCCTGGGTTCAAACATCCAAAGCAACATACAGTGCACAAGAGCAGTGAGGAAGAGAATCTAGGCAGGGTAGAGTTGACTGAGACCAATGCTTGGGGTGATTTGTGTCAGAAGAATAGCAGCAAAAGTCAGAGGGAAGGTTTACAAGATGGTAGTGAGGCCTGCTATGACATATAATTTGAAGATAGGAGACAGAGATGGAGATGCTAAAATTTTCATTGGACAGGATGGACAAGATTAGAAATGAGTACATCATAGGGACAGCTTAGATTGAGCATCTGTACAGGAGAGCGATAGTGGATATATTAGACAAAGGATGTTGAAAATGAAGCTGCTAGGCAGGAGGGAAAAGAGGAAGTGAAGGAGGACATGCAGATGGCTGGTGACAGAAGAGGATGTTAGGGATAGATGAGATCGAGGCAGATGATCCACTGTGGTGACCACTAAAGGGAGCAGACAGAAGGTAAAGAAGAAGAAAGAAAAAATATTACTATTGACTGACTTGTTAGATTGAAATAAAATAACCTCATATGCACAAAACGGCACAGTATTGTGACCTGCTATTCATTAATGACACAAAACTGTTGCAGGAAATTATCATTTCTATGCATATTTTAGATGGTGATGGTTACCCACTAACAAGTTACATTCTTTGAAAACATGCTCTCAAAGTTAAAGATAGTTTTAATCTATTCATTTCCCAAGAATGAGTCTCTTATAACTTGAAAATGTATGAGAGCTTACTGCTGTGATCTCAACAGCAGACTATAAAGAACAGTTTTTTATGTGTTGGTGGAGTCAAAACTGACACATCTCAAAGCTTCGAAAAATGGGTCACTTGTAGGTGTGAGAAACATAACACCGCTGTGGCTGCTGAAGGGACTGTCCTTGAAAAAAAATCCCTCAAAGAAAGAACAACTCAACCTTGCTGCCTTAAGTTGCTTTTATTAGTTAAAGCCAACAAAACAACACAAGTTAAAATAACTGAGAGTTTGACTTGGACCTGGATGATGTTGCATGTTGTACGTGCTTGTGAGGGCTATGACTTTCAAATTTCATGGTGATCTATAAAACTAATTAGAAAATACAAACATAGTGGAAATTGTGCTGCAAAGGGGTTTCTAATTTTAATAGTATATGTTAATATTTCCACTCTGAGTTGCCCACTGGTATTGATTAGTTGGTGATACTGAGTGTGACCTTGGAGGAGACAGATTATGTGCAGACCAGCACAGCTGTTGGCTGTTCACCTCTCTCCTTGGGGTTCGTTGATTTGATTCCGTGTTGTCCAAGTCAGCAGCGGCTTCATAAGCTATGCAAATCTTCTCACAAAAGAATACACCAAAAATACAGTCAGCACATGAAAGCTCATTGTCGATTACAGTGTATTAATTATTGCTGGAGTAAAAGGTGCTGACACAAGTATTTGCTGAAACTTTAAAGTCGCATCGTGGAGGCTGGTGAGGAGAGGTTTGCCATGCACTACTTTGGAGAAAATGGTTGTGAAGTAGTGTCCACATGCTGTGTAACTGCCCATGACCTGTTCTGCAAGTCAGCAGTTTTTTGAATTTATGGATTGATTAGTTGGTTTGTTGCTGTAGTGTTATTTATGTCATAACAAAGAGCAACATATAAGAATGAAAAAGATTTGTGTTTAGTTTTTTTTTTAATTTCATTTTTTCCTTAGTAAAATGCTGTGCTCATTTTTAAATCAGGATTTACAAAGGAAAGTGCTGTTTGAACTGAATCATCCAGACTTACAAATGAGGAACTGTTTTTTTTCTCCAGCTTGAACAGATTGACTTTAAGATTATGACCATGTTCAAACTCCATTCATTATTCAGACTGAATAATAAAAAGGGAAATCTACTATACCCGAATCTAACTAGTGTAGTAGCCATGTCATTGGCAGTGACCCTACCTGCTAGAGGTGCTTATTGTATCTATGCAGCAGAATGCATAGTGGATGAGTGCACGCACACACACACACACACACACACACACACACACACACACACACACACACACACACACACACACACACACACACACACACACAAATGCACGCACACACGCACGTACACACCTACACCTTGTCTCTTTAGGTGATGGTGAGTGCTGCATTCAGCCTATAAGAGACTGACAGCTGGCAGCTTCACTCCCTCTTACCTATGACTCAATTACCTTTGACATGTCAGTCAAAACATCTACTACACACACACTCGCTCACTCTCTCTTACTCTGCAGCGCTCGTATCCCACGACTCAATTACTTGAAATATAGCACTCTAAACAGCTGGAGGGCCCAAGCTCAATAACTCGCAGTCAGAGCTGTAAGAAGGACGAAGCAAAACTGTGGCGACCCAGCTGGGAATATCATATCATCAAGCCAAGGGGACATGCTTATCATTCACCTCACACCATGCACCATGTGGCCTTCTAGAGCCTCCAGAACCGTAGAATACGTTTCTACAAGGGACCCGTGGTTCCCATTGATAAAATAAAAAACAATAATACAACTTCCACAGCAGATGTCAAGCCATTTAAGCGCAGGGATATTTAGTCAGTCAGCAACTTTTTTTTCACTGGACACCAGGTTTTTAACTTTTTACGTATAAGAGTTGCCATCATTGTCTTTGTGCCATGCTGCATTTGGACATAGTTTGGCTTGTTCCATACTAACATGCAACACCTCTTTGATTTGTTGATTTCTCAGCATGCCATGCATAGAATGATAGATGGTTGTGTCCATGGCTACAATGTAAAAGTGTCACCTTGGAGACAGAGTATTCCTTTGAGTCATAATAGCAAGTCTTTATTTTACACACAATACATGCACACACACGCACACACACACTTGTGCGCCCAATTCTTGTTTTCTTTTGAAGTCATTAAGTCGTTCCACCCTGGAAAAACAACAGTTCAAAGAAATCATTAAAAGCCCCAAATTACTGTGACACATGAATGTATGCAAACTTCTGATCACAACTGTATATAATTAAGAACACATGAGGTACTGTAGTGCTTATTGCTTTACTGTCAGGCACTAAACAAGATTCAGTGAGACTGTACATTATACAGTTTTATGCTACAGTGACATGAAATAGAGCAGGCTGCTTGGCATTGTGGGCATGCAGCAAAGAGTGCCCTATACACTATGCCTGCCAGAAGTAAATTGGGTGGAAATTGCAGTATGTCTCAGGCAGCAATTAGGAGGCCTCCTGTGGCAAGGAGGTAGACTTTTAATAAAGGCTACATTTCCCTCATTTCCCATGCAAATAAACCTTCTGTCACACCTATGATGATATCAATCATTCTAATTAACCTGCTGATATAAGTTTGTGTGTGCATTTGTTTATGTGTGTGTGTGTGTGTGTGTGTGTGTGTGCGCGCTTAAGTACAGGCAGTGGTGATGAGCTGAGTTTAAAACAGCAGCATGTAGTGAAGTAATAAAGGAGTAACCACAATATTGTGGGTAATTACATGGTAATGGGACATGATTTACTAATTGATGTGGCTTTAAGTGTGATCGGTGGGGTTTTGTGCAATGAATTTCACACTTTTTATTCCTCACTCTCTGACTATGACAAGTGAGGCATGAAGGAAAAGTGGTCACCATTTTTACAAAAAAAGGGAAAGTAGTCACAATTTTCCCTAAAAGCTAAAAAAGCCCCCTATCAAGATCTTTAGAGTGAGAATGATGTTATCTAAGCCATCATCCCTCTTCTGGTCTTTGCCTAACCTCCTCTGATGGTAGAAAAAGATAATTAGCACATTTGGCCATTGTGCCAAAAATAAAAATGAAAAGATGACTTTGAGAGAACACGTTCTTCAGCTCTCAAGACACTTGAAAACCCTCTTCAGTTGTAACATTACTTGCTACAGTTTCTAAATCAAGCTGCCTTAAAAGTAGTTCAACGCATACAAGTATATTTTTTTCCACATTTATTAGAGCGAAATGAAAACTGCACCTTTTGTAATTTACTGTGTTTTTAAAAAAATTGAACTTAAAGTTATTGCAGCATTAAATAATGCTTTAAATTTTTTGATCTGCTGTCTTGATGAGACCAAATAAGAAGATTGATGCCACTTTAATGGCTGTTTATTTAGCAGGAAACTGAAGTCAGGAGTCGTGGATGCAATTTAACTAATTTAGCAAAAGCAGGAAGGGGCAAAAGCTGGCTTGGCTGTATCCAAAAATATGTCTACTAGCACTATAACTAAGACCTTTGTGGGTTAGTGAGCTCTAAAGTACTAGTCTTTGAGCAAAATTATAGGGTTGAAGTTGCCCCTTGCTTCAAGTCTTTGTGCTAAGTTAATCACAAAAGTTGTGAGAATGCTCTTGACCTTCTTGGTTAAGTCATAGTAAGAAAGCAATCGTAGTTCATTAAAATAAAAATAAATAAATAAATAAACAATTCCTTTAAGGTAATAACTACAGTCATTAAAAAGAGAGCATTTCAATCATGTGGAGGTCTGCACTTGGACTCGAGCACCAACTTGATTCTTTTCTTTTTCAGCCATTCTGTTGTTGAATCGCTGCTGTGCTTGGAGTCATTGTCCTGTTGGATGACCCAGATTTGGTCAGATGGCTTCACGTTTGACTCTAGAATACTTTGGTATACAGATGAGTTTGATTCATTGACTGCAAAGTGCCAATGTCCTGTGTAAAACAAGCACAAATCATCACTCCTCCACCACTGTGCTGAGAGTTGGTATGGGGTATTTGTCCTGATATGCTGTGTTTGCTTTTTGGCAAACATGCCATGTAGCTCCACTTTGGTCTCATCTGTCTAAAGCACATTGTTTTCATTCGTTTAGATGCAGCTTTTCAAACCTAAATCATGCTGTCATGTTTTTTTTAATTTAAAGAGAAGAGTCTTTTTTCTTTTTTTTTTTACTGGCAACCCTTTGAGACAAGCTGTTCAGTCTTGAACTTTAACATTTAATGTGTTGAAGTACTAGATGAGGCCTGTAGTGTCTGAGACATATTATTTTTTTCTGAGCATTGCAGATTCTGGCCTTAGGATGAATTAACTGAAACCGACAGTCCTGGGAAAATTTGCAACTCTCTAAATGTTTTCTACTTGTGAATAAACTCTCACTGTAGAATGACAGACTTCATATTGTTTGGAAATGCAATTATAACCCTTGATGGGAAGCTTGATGGGCAGCAGCAATTGCTTTAAGATCATTGCAAATGACTTACCACCTTGGCATTGTCTTAACACACACCTGGTTGCTCCAAACTGCAAAACTTCTACTTTCACAGAGGTACTTACACTTGCTGAGGATCAATTCATCAAGTAAATGTATTTCTTTTGGAATCAGTGAGGGTGTACTTTATTTTTCATCCACAGTTTTTGCATTCTAGCTCAATTTTGATAAAATAATGCCACAGTCTAATGTGCTATGTGTTGTTCATTTGGAGTTTTTACCTAATTTTCAGAACTGCAACAGACATTTAAAAAAGAATTATGTCTTTATATGAAAAACATTACAATTTACCTTACAGCAGTAATGATTGTGGTCATTACTGTTAATATGAATCCTAATTACAGTTACTTAAGAGATATCTTGAGCATAGAAATCATTACACTGGGAAAAACCAAGAATGATTCTGTGTGAAGGGCATTCTCTCTGTGAAGGAAGTGCAACCATGAAATAGTGTCAGGAGCAAGGCCATTTTAAAAAAAGTGCAATATGAAGGGCATGCTGTAATTACAATGTGTTCGATTTAGCCTGTGGAGACTTCAGCCTCTGCTGAGAACCCACTGTCCTTGAAAATGTAGCTACATTGTCTGAGTGAAGTCAAGAGGTTTTTAAAGGTGAGGTAAACTGTAAAAATGTTAGTGTGCATGGGGTCTTGTTGGTAACCACTATCTACTTAAAGACTAAATTCACTTGAGAGAAAGCTCTGTAACTTCAGGAGGAGCAGTCAGACCAGTAATAAGTGATTGGTTGAGTTGTTTTGGGAGAACATTCCCGACTAAGCTGATACCAGAGGACATGTAGAGTCTGGTCGCCAGTAGAAACAGACAGGGTTGTGGTCCAGATTAAAGGTTACTGTTTTATCCTGTGGGGATGGAAAGGCCATCTTTCATTTCTCATTTCTCATTTAATAAGTGTGTGTTTGTGTGTGTATGTTTGTGCAAAATGAAACAAAGCAGATAATGATGCTCTCTTTTAAACATTCCCTTCGGTGTGTCAGTTTGGGGAACACTCTCTCACACACTTTGTCCACAGAAGCCTCTATATTATTAATCCAGCCATCACTGGCTGCCAGCATGATGCCTGCTTCAAGGAGGGGCCACCTTCCTCCCTATAGAAGGGTGTGACGCAGCATCACCGATCATTCATATTCCTCTTCTTGCTTCTTAGAAGCCTTGGGTCTTCTGACTGCTAATGTGAGTGCTAGCTTAAGCAGGTTGGAGACTGTTAGCTTCCACCACTCACCTAGCATAACAGCTAGCTGACCAAGCTAACTGTCTTAGTTGCACACAGTCACCAAGCCAAGTAGCACAAGCGCTAGCCACCATACTAGCCACCAAAGCTATCAACTGCGAAGCTGTGATATCTGATTCACTCAAGGCTAATAAGGAGTTACTCAGCAAATCCTCTGAGCGAGGTTGGAACATCTCGTTTTGGACGAAGATGAGGACGTCCCCCCCCCCCGTTCAAAATTTTGCAACACATTACACCAACTGAGATAAACCGGCACACAGCCCCGCAGCATGGAGCTGTTTGACATTGCAAAACAGGCAGCTGAAAAGCTGGCAATCCCATGACCCATGGTGACAACTGAGGCCTCCACCTCACAATATGAGGGTACAAAGATCCCCTCAGCAAAGCACACTACTAAACAGGTACTGCCACTTTTCCCCAAATGCCTGGATGAGGTCACACACTGCTGGGCAAAGCAATTATCATCACGCAGCCCTGTGCAGGGAGCAGTGGCGTTTAGTAGATACCTTTCTCCTTTATTTCAGCACAGCTCCAGGACCAGCCAGGTGAGAACTCCAATGCTAGTGAGCTGTGGGAAGAGTTGGGTTTTGTTATGAACCAGTGTCTCCACATAGTGTCAGATACCTGAATTTGTAGGAGCTCTTGGGGGAAAAAGCATGACACCCTGCCTTCCTGGGAAGACCCAGGCTCTGCCCTCACCTCCACCCAGTCGTTGCACGTTTGCCCAAGTCACAGGCTATTAAATCTCGGTGTGTCGAGATTTAAAATCCCTTGCCACCCAGCTCCACAGATTGCAGCCCAGGGTTTGGAGAACCCTAGGAAGCACGTCCCACCTGCTGCTGCGCAGGGTGCCACACCAGCAGCCAAGCAGTTGGATCACAAGAAGAGGACGCAGACATTAGATATTACAGCGCGCATTCCAATAAAGAGATGATGAGACACTGTACAAGTGAGTCAAGCGTGTCACAGTGTCATGATTTATGTTTTAGGGCAGACTGTATGAGTACCTAGTTCTGCCGTTTGGTCTCTCACTGAGCCCAACCACCCGTTCCAACATGGGATTTATCCCTGGTGCTGGGAGCAGTTTCACACCCACCATTTGAGCCACTAAGCCAAGTGGAAATAAAAATCCTGTCTTTGAAGACGGCATTGCTGCTGGCTCTTGCGTCTACGTCACTGATATTCATACCCTATCAGTTGTGCTCAAAAATCCTTGACTGCACTTCCAATGCACCCCACTGGAGCTAGACGCTATTTGGCCCCCTCCTTTCTCCTCCCGTGAACAGGAATGCTTACATGCTCTCGGTCCAGTTAGGGCTTTAAGTACCTGTATTGAGAGAACAGAGGCTTTCAGGAGGTCTGATCAGCTGTTTGTTTTCTGGGCTAAAACACATGTTGGCAAGCCTGTTGGCAAGCCTGTTAGCAAGCAACGCATTTCCCACTGGATTGTGGAAGCAATCCAATTGGCTTATTCCAGCATGGGTCTGTACCCCCTGGGGGGCTTTGTGCTCATTCTACTAGTAACCCTTTGGGCCAGGCCTTTAGGGGTGCCTCTATAGAGGAGATATGTGCAGCAGCAAACAGGGCTTCACCTTTGACCTTTGCAAGGTTCTACAGATTGGATCTCACCTCACCACCTCTAGCCCACATAGTTTAAGTGTGGGTCCTGACCTCCTAAGAGCACAGGAAGTCTGCATATCCCCATAGTGACACACTGAAGCAACTGTTTGAAAGAGAACTCGAGGTTATCTATTTCATAACCCCTGTTCTCTGAAAACATGAGTGAGGCATCTCACCAGATCACCCTCCTTGCACAAAGTGAGTAAAAGGTGAGCTTATGTTGAAAGATAGTGACGCTGCATTACACCCTTTTATAAGGGGGGAGGATGGCTGCTCCTTGACACAGGTGTCATGACTGCCAGCCAATGGTGTCTGGAGTAATGATATAGAGCAGTGGTTCCCAAACTTTTTTTGCTAGGCTCCCCTTTGTTTTACAAGAAAATCTTCGCACCCTGCTCTTTTGCCTTTTTTCATGTCACGCTGTGCCCCACGTTTTTGTTTACATGAGATGAATTTCTACAATGGCAGATAGAGACAAAATACTGTTACTGTTAGTCTGACTATCTGCAGTTTTTACATGCTTACATATACACACGCAGTAACTGTCCCTCATTTAGAAAGGCAGAGGCGACATGGTGTAATTATTTTACGTGTAGTTGTTTTTTTTCCTGTGTAATAATATTCAGCGTTGCTATCAATACATTTTTCAAAAAATGCTTCTCTGTGCAAAATGGGTTGAAAAACATAAACAACTGTGGGATACTGTTTGTCTGTGATTTGAACAGAGGGAACAAATTGTGGCAGGATCAGCCTGATATTATTTGTATCCCATTGTAACTTTACTGTACAAAGAGCTAACATCTCCAAAATGTCAGGAGTAGTTAATCATTATAAGAAGCGTTTGTGAACTAAAAATCCAGAATGTGGGATACTGTTTGTGGGTGATTTGGACAGCCCAGCGCGTAGTCCCGATGCCGGGGGAAACGAATTCTGTCGGAGATACCTACATTGGCACTTGTGCAGGTGAAGCCAAAGGCAAGATATGCTTCGTCATATTTTCTAGTATTTGGCTTGGAAGGAAGTTGGTTTGGACACATGTTTGGCGATGGCTCTTCTTGTGGACTTATGATACGTCATCAGTCGCAGACCAGGTACAGTTCCAAATCAAAGTGCGCATCAAGCCAAGTACACCCAAAATTCCCGGATGTGTTCTCGCTCCTCCCCTTTTATCGAGCATGCATCGGTGGTGACTTGTGTGGACTTGGTGAAGCCAAATATCCCAGAACGCATTTCGCCCAAAACTCAAATGCAGCAATGGCAGAGGGGAGTGGCTAAAAAGTTTGAAATATTACTCTTTCTGGGTCACGAAATACACTTTTAAGATATTTTCAGGCGAGAATGTAGCTGTGTAAACTTCAAATATCAGCTCGATTTATCAAGACATCACATATTTGCAAAAGTCCTCTGATGTTTTAGGAGACATCTGTTACCCTCCAGCTCGATAGCAGACTGGGAAGTCAAGGCTCACGAGAGCCGGCGAGGACAGCGGACTCACGGCACATCGTTTTCAAACCCCCCGCGGTCTTTCACTACTCAGGTTAATTATGATATATAAGTCACTTAGTGTTTTATACTGGACTGTTTAATATTGAAGTTTTACTTGGAGAGCTGTCAGCATATTTTGAATTTCACCTGTCATATCCCCTGATGTAAAATGTTCTGTTCTTATTTAAACAGCTGACTCTGATTTAAATCTAACATTAAAAATATTTAAATTCAGGAGGAAACACTTTCACCAGGAGCAAAAACAGCATGTTAATACATGGAGATCCTGAAGGCTGCTCCAAAAATGATCAGATTGTATTTGAAATATTTGTTCAATTCTCTTCCCAAACCCAGCTGTCTATTGTAAGTTTTGACTGTCTACTAAAACAAAAATAAAAGCGTTCTAACATCTCACCTGTTAGGCATACATGTATACTATTTTTATTAATACAGAGATTAAGCTTGTGTTTCAGTCATGCAGTGATTGTGCTTAACTGTATGAAGCTTATTAAACATTATGAAACAGATGATACATAAAAGCAAATTTTGCCAAAGTGCTTAAGATACTTTTTAAAATTATCTTGTTTTTCTTAAAAATCGTGTGTAATTTCCATTGCAAATATTAATCACAGTCAAATTAAGAGGGGACGGCAGTAAAAACTCCAAAACGCAGATGCCATCAAGTACACTGCCGCTCCAATTGTAGAATGATCATGCTGCGTTCTCACGTTCTTGGGAAGTCCGGACTTGCATACTTGAGAATTGAGAAATGGCCCGTGTCTCTGTGCATGTCTCATGTTTTATTTTGACAGTCTCGTGTCCCATGTTAGTGTATTCAGTTTTGCTTCCTCTTTGTCTCGTTATGTCAGATTAGTCCCAGCTGTGTTTCCACCTGTTCCCCATCCTCTCGTTATCCTGCGTGTGTATTTAAGTCTTCAGTCTTCCCCTGTTTGTTGTCATGTTCTCCATGTTGTGTGGCATGTATAAGTTCCAGGGGCCATGTTCAAGTCTCATCCAGTTAATAATGACCAGTCAGGAGTTTCAGTTCTAGCTTTTGTTTGGTTTGTTTCTTTAGTATTCATGTATTTTTTTTTTTTTTTTTTAGTTCACTAACCTAGCCTGCCACACAGCTTACCATGACATACAGGCTTCTGAGGGCAACGCCGAGAGAGCATTCCTACATGATTGAGAGACCTCACTCATGTTATCCGAGAATGGGGGTTACGGAGAGTAACCTCAAGTTACAGTTATATGAATATTGACTTAAAGTGCAGACTCTCAGCTTTAATTCTAGAGGTTAGCCAAAGATATTCCATTTATTGTTGATAAGTCTAAGATCCTCACAGCATCCTTTCCATAGTAAAGGAAAGTCATCTGTATCTATCCAAGTGTTTGTCATATACATGGTATCCTGTTGAGACCAATAAGCTGCTTCTAAGTTGACCACTAGGCATCTGCTCTTCCTCTTCTTCTGACCCTTGATCTTTGAATACTAAAAACAGTGAATAATCATGAAACCATCAGAATGTTCAGGGGGGTGTCTTATTACAGAAGTGTACAAGAGATTTAATTAAAAAAAAAATTAATCTGATGTGGTGACTTGGCCTAAAAATTCCCCAGATCACAGATTCCAGTGTAACTGTGGGATGTTCTGGAGAAATAAGTCTGATCCATGGAGGCACCACCTCACAACTTACAGGACTTAAAGGATCTGTTGCTAATATCTTGGTGCCAGATACTTTACACTCAGGGGTCTAGTGCAGTCCATGTGTCGATGGGTCAGGGTTGTTTTGGCAGCAAAGAGGGACCAACACAATATTAGGCAGGTGGTCATAATTTTATGCTAGATTATTGTATATAATATATATAAAACTGTCCAAAAACATACAGTATACCCCTCACTACATTTATTCACACAGCAATAAGAGCTTTGAACTGGTACATGCATATGGACTGCAGCACAATGAAGGCTGTGTTCACACTATAATTTACTAAAGTACAGCATTGCCTTCAAAGTAACGTTTTATTTGATGCAAGTGGAGTAGGAAGGTACTTATTCATCAGTGTGTGGTAGAGCAGGTCATGCTCTAAATGAATCCCGCTGCACTGTGTTGCAAATAAAGACTAATAGCCCAGTTGGGGGCAAATAAGTCTACTAACACCAAACATGCCTTCTTAGTCACTACAGGCTTAACAATAAGGCATCCACTTAAAACCTTGCAGCAAACTCACTGGACAGTCTGACTGGCTTTGATGGAAAGTAAATGAAATGGGAGTAACTTGAGTAGACAATGTGATTTTCAGAAGGTGAAATACTTAATTATACACAGTCAATCTTTGACGTTGAAAAGGTTGCAAGAAGGTTGAGTGAGGAAGGGCAAAAGTAAGCAAGGGTGACTGAAAGTGGGAAGCCACAATCATGCTCATGCAAAGACCGTATGCACCAAGCATCCTATAGCTCTCCTTTTTTCAGTTATATGAAGATCTATATAGTAAGCCTATCCAGTATCTTTAGTTTGGGCAACCTTGTGATACAATGATAAGAGTTTTAGCTGTGAATCTAAACAATATCACATTGCCTTCCCTCCTCACCTTGCCCTTTTATTTTCACAGCTGTTGGTCTTAAAACTACCTTCCACCCACACTCATCTCTCGTGCTCTCTCTCTCCCACACACACACACACACACACACACACACACACACACACACACACACATAAACATAGACCCATGTACACACTCCCAGGCACTTCCCCTCCTCACCCCTGGGGCCAACACAATAAGAGCTTAATGAAAAGGTACTTTACACTGGCATCTGTGCACTGGGGATATAGCTTTGAATGTCACTGTTAATGGGAGGAATTAATAGAGAGCAGACTGTTCTGTATCTGTATGTGAAGATGTGCATCCCGATGACAGCATATAATACTTGGTCAAATGCTCTTTTTTTATATACTGTGCTAGTTCACCAACAAGCAGTGTATAGCTGCAGTTCATCCAGCTGATTTATGGTCCCCAGCACTCAGCTCAGTGGACCCTGGCTTGATTACAGTGTATCACTGCAGCTCCAGCCATGACCCCCCTGTGACCCAATAAATTAGCCCCACTGTATGAAGGAAACTCAGATGATACCGATCTACCTGAGCTGATTGATTTAACTACAGATATAATTTCAGCATATCAGGTATGCTACCCTGCTCTTTTCCTTCAAATCGAACATCTCGGTGGTGCAATCCATCACCGTTCCAGTGAGCCTAGAGGACCAGATGAAGATGATTGATGTTCTTTCATACGTCACCACTGAGAGACTCTGTTTAATGGTTACTGTAATGGTTCACATGCTTGACAGAAAGGTGTAGAAAAATGTAGGCAGATCATGTTGCTGCTCTCTTATAACCTTAGCGGTAGTGCTAGAAAAGTAGCAACATTCTTAACTCTGGTTTTATATTGAAACAGGGTGGACCAAACCAGTGCAGAATTTATCATTTTTGACCTTTTCTTGATCTTTACTCTGTCTGTGGCAGATATTTACAGAGTGTCACGGAGAGAAGCATGACTGATGGAGGGAGAGGAATAAGTGTTGTAGAGAGAAGAGAATTTTTTTGTACAAAACTTTGCTGTTGTTGAGATGGCTAGCTTCTTCCACAACAAATGCGCTTTTAAGGAGCAGTTTGCAGAGCTGCAAATGGGCCACTAACATAATTTACAGTGACATAATCATTGTGTTTACCGTCACCCCGGGCTAAATGAGTTTACAGTGATGCATGTTTAAAAAAAAAAAAAAAGACTTGTGAACTGCCACTAATGGTGGCATTCTTTCATGACTGTCTCACTTAGGCTTAGATTTTAGATTGCCAGGAGAAGCACAGATGTGTGCAGTGATCAGAAGTAGAGCAAGCCACCACAGGGGGAGAGGGAGAGAATCGCACGTGACTGGTAGACTGCAGAGTATGTCTGCAAAGTCATCTGAGGTCGGTCAGTCTGTGTGATGAGATAAATGACGCAGAGTTAGGGCCCAGGCTGAGTACAACACAGTGACGCACAGGCCAAAGGTTTGCGCTTTGCATAGCAGAACAGATAACAATTGAACCTTGGCTCTGTTTACAGACAAGAAAGCCACACAGAGAGTTTCAAGTGAGAAAGAAAAACTGGATTTATGTCACTGCATTAAGCTACACAATTAGGCTCCAGCACTGGCGGAGCTTCCACCTGGAGTCTGTAAGTGATAGAAATGGCTTCTTGTGTATCCCATACACATTTCTCGAGTCAGTGGAATCTGTTCAGATAAAAAATTGGGGTAAAAGTTGTGCCTCTGACAAAGCCATTACTCCAACCTTCTTCTAAGAATAACGTGAACACTGCGAGTTGCAAATATTTTGGGATTGGTTTTGGTCTAGTTTATGCAATAATGATGGTGTAGCTCGGGTGGCTACAGCTCAAGACGTAGAGCAGGTTGGTGGTTCAATTACTGGCTCCTCCAGACTCCGTTGTGCATACCTGATTACCCTCGAGCAAGACACTGTGATGTGTTCATTAGAGTACAAATGTGAAATAGAAAGCATTTAAGCATATAAGAAAGTTCTTGTGTGAATGAGGCATGTTGTGTATAGTTCTTTGAGCATTCAAGTAGAGTAGAAAAGTGCTGCATAAGAAACTGTTCATTTACAATAAATGTTGGCTTAAGGAAACATTACATTTGGCTGGTGAACATGCTTGTAATTGTCTAAAGATTAAAAATAAGTGAAAGGAGCGTGGATTTCTTCACAATCCTTTGAATGCTTTATATTTAAATCTGGACCAAAGTGGTGCATTTAATAACTAACAATCTGAGTGCCTAATACCAGATTCTAGCACAGCTAAAAATAATACCAGAAACGGGTTAAGTACCAAGTGAGAAGCAATAAGATTGCCAAAATGATGAAATAGCACTTTAAAAACAAACAAACAAACAATATATATATATATATATATATATATATATATATATATATGTTTTTGCAGATGCACTGTTGCTGATTTCAGCATTTTTCACTGCAGATCATCTTGGAAATTGCAGTGGTGGCTTTAGTGGGACCAGTGAGACCACAGTGGCAGTGGCTGCTTGGTGATGTTCTGAGGCTCAGCACAGTAAATACTCCAAAACAGAAGAGAGTGGAGGAAAGGGAAAGAGAGATGAAGCTGGGGGATTGCAGTAGAGCGAAAACTGGCCTTCCTCCAGATCCATCCAAAGTGCAATCTGGGTAGCTGTATGCTTATTCTGTGAACATACAACTCCTACAGGATGAGAGGTGACTGGATCTTGCCACTGGATGCTACACATCATCCATGTTAGCCAGGATTTGACTTCACTCCCAGTTCTTCAAAGGCTGAAATACGCATTTCCCCCCCTACTTTCCTGTTGGATCTAGGGGCAGACATATTCCTTTCATCAGAAGGTGCTTTTCTCTGACAGCACAGATTAGTGAGAGGCAAAAGCATTTTGAAATGCAAGGCTCATTTCATTGCTCACACACTGAGTCTTTATAATGCTTTGCATTAATAAATGGTTCATCCAAGGTCTTCTAGCTGTCGTCCTATTAAATTCAGCATATAAAAAATGTATGTAAGCTCACGTCACACAAGGTATACTGAATTCAAATGATGCCAGCAGCTCTGTGCAGGTGCAGAAAGACAGCCACTTCACATTTGTTTGATCTCTATTAAGAAAGTTTAAATTAAAGTGAAGGGAGAAGACTAGCAAGCAAGGACTGATGGGAGACACGGAGATGAAATTAGTTACTTTACTTCATGCTCAGGTTGCTTATGACATTAGGGGTACTTGGTGACATAAACACTCTGGGCTTGGCCTCATCTTTCTCAGCTGGAGTGTGGAGCCTCACCGTGGGATTTGGAGTTCCTGTAAACCCTGCCTTCTGTTGTTTACACTTAGGCTAAAGCTGATGTTTCAGGGAGCCATTCTGCCCACCTGGAGATCTCCTCAGAAATCTGTAGGCTGTGTATCTGTGTATTATCGAAACACAGCAAACGTACTTGCTTTGCTTAATCATTATTTTCTTTAAGTCAAATTTCAAGCCAAATTTTAAAATGTGACTATGGTGATCCCCTGTGAAATAGTCACTGTCAAATCTATATCCAAGTAGGAACACTGTAAGGCTTTTCTTTGAACTTATATCAGTAGGCTGACCTGCTCACAACAATAATACATGACATTAAGCAAATACAGTATATTTATGACATATTCATGCTCTTAGTTAAGCATGGTAAGCACAGACTGTATATAAAAGATGTACATTTTTACATATAGCAAAGCCAACACAGAGGCCATCAGGAGATAATAGGTATGATTATGGAAAGCCTTCCAGTCCTATGGATGTCTATGGGAAAATGGGACCTCTGTAAGCTCACATCACAGAAGATAAACACTGAGTTAACAGGCTTAGTCACTCATTTCAGGTCAAACTAAATAACATGTAAAGTCCATTTTGCTCATTTTGGTCATTCTAAGTGTCACTAAACAGGACTATCCAGGAGATGTTCACTGGTTAACAATTTGTTACTGATAAATTATTAGCAAGTGATTCGTCACCACACTCAGTTTCAAAACATCAAGCTGGTGAGGACCTCTTAGCCTTTACTGATGTGACACTGCCACACCTATGAGATTTAGCAGCAGACGGGCATGCTACCTTCCACAGGCAACCGTGGGTACAAGATTTTCACTATTTCCAGGATGGATGTAAACAGACAGTAAGAGATCTTTTACAAAACAGAGCACATACAGAGAGAGCTCACATTGACTTTTATAAATAATAAACTGATGCATTGCTTGCCCCGCTTCTCCTCACTGCATGCCCATGGTTTATAGTTTGTGCACTGGCTTCTTGAAGCATTTCAAGCCTTCAACTATTATGACTGTTGACATCACCTAAGTGCCTATGTTTGTACAAAAGGAAGACTGCTAAGTTATTGGGTAAAGTGTTCAATCGTGTTTGGAAAGGTACTTTCATAGACTTTAAGCGTAGATCACAGAGACAGCTGTTAATTAGTGTTAATAACAATGCAATAAAATATAAAGATTTTTCTTTTTCTTTGGCGGCAGGCTGTAAAAAGGTTTCTCTTCTGCTCTGAAGTTAGGCATTTCAAAATTGGAGCATATGGTTGCTGACTCACTTTTGGATTAAGCTGTAAATGGCTATTCAAGAAACAGCACTGCACTTCTGCAGGGCCTTCATTTTTCAGTCCAGTAGATTGCGGCAATGTTAGCATAGCAACATTTGGTAAAAAGAAATATCAGCAAAGTAAATCTGAGGCTGATGTAAATGTTATTAGTTTTCCTAGAATTGCATCATAAAACCAAAGTAATGGGCAAATTTGAGCTTATGATTAGATTAATAGATTAGATTACTATAAAAAGAGTAGTCTGATCATAACCATAGTTAGTCTTAATTATCGGTGAATCATAATCCATCCAGTTTTTATTGACTTACTGCAGTATTTGTCTTGATGGCAAAGTTACTCTGGCAGACTGACTTCATGCTTTTCTTGCAGAAAAGAGGCTAGAATGACCTAAATTAAAACATCTATGTATCAAAATCAAACCTGAATGATAATAAAATTATATTGTTCCCTGATGAGTTCTATCCATCATAAACTCAAAGTATTCTCTGTTTGATTTTATGCAATTAAAAGGTTATTTCACATTATAATATGTACACATCTTACTTGCTCTGTCTCATGACAGTCTTAGAACTAAAGAAGTGCTGTAGAACCGTACTGTGATGATCTCTGCTACCTTCTTGTCTTTTCCCAGCAAGTGAAATCATTTCCCCTACGAAGGTTTCTGTCAAGACTCTGAGAGCCCCAGGATACAGTTTCAGGCCATCAATGATGCAACATCTGTGTAAGACAGGATGAAGACAAACACACTGTCATACATACAGAAAGGCGTTTAATCTTATAACACACAGTGAATGCACCAAACAGTGACTGTATGCATATCACTATTGTACACTGCACAATGCTTAAAATAAGATGTGAAGCATAAAAGGTATAAATGGGGTATAAATAATCTCCTTGTATTCTTCCTCACAGAATATTGATAATGCACATACAAATTCAAGAACCAATAAAAACAATCCTCTGGTAATACATATTAGTATTCTGTATGTTTCTTTGCCAGGGTAAAAGCTGTCTTCCCTGACAGAAACATTTCCTTTGAAGCTAGAGGCTTCCAGATCCCGATTGCATACTGGGAATATAGGCCAGGAATCCAGGAACATGAATATGGGAATGGGCAGTGTCCTTGGGAAAGTGAGCTGTGTTGATAAGCCGCTTAGGGATTCTTGGAATGGAAATGTGGTGAACCAATCGATCACAGGAGTAAAACCCTGAGGCTGAGGAGAGGTGGTGCTGGGTGGGGTGGGAGCTTGTACGGCATGATTGCATCTCCATCAATGCTCTAATCTCCCTCAAGTCCAATGAGGACTTGAGCACTCTAGAGAATGTACATTTGTTTTAACAAAAGGCCTTTTTTTCCCTCACAACATAGAAGGTGCAAGTTAAATTAAGCATCCCCAAAAGCCCTTATGGTGAACCAGCATACACAGAATTAGGACCTTTCTGGAGTGGAATGGGGCCATAATTATTACAGCTATGCTTTCCATAATAGGATAAGTCAAAATGTAGTAAAACAGACCCATCATCCCCAAACCACATGCAAGGATTATACCATTAAGCCATTTTATAGTCTTAACGACACAAACACTTTGCGTCTTTGTGGGCTATTATGTAAATACTGATGTACTATTTCAGTGTTTTAAATTGATTTTTTTCTCACCTTCTAGGCAGATATTGGTTTCCATCCACCTCTGTATGGTTGAAAATCAATCGGTTGACTCTTGAGAATTTCTTTAGTTGTGCAATCCATCACAGTGTACTGTATACCACATATGCATTTTTCCCTTAAAGTCATAGTTCTGAAGAACTGCAGATTACTTGAAAAGTATCAGAAGCAGTGATGGAAAACACTAAAGAAAATATAATACTTTAAGTTTTCAGTGTTGTAATTCAAAAGTATAGTGACACTATCAAATCTTGAGAATACCTTAATTGATTTTCACTCTTTATAAATATATGGAGCCTACTGGCTATCAGGAAAATAATAATAAATTAAAAAAATTCTAGAAAACTGTCAGCACGGCTACATTTTGTCACTCTTATTTGCATTCATGAGGGCGTAGAATACTAGAAGCACTCAGTATAATACAGTCAAGTAAAACACCATCACTGACTAAATCATGGTTGCTACACTGGGATGATTTCAGCTTTATGTGTCTAACTAATAAAATAGCCACTGCGTGTATCAGTGCATGTAAGTGTAGCTATAAACTAAATGTGGAAAAACAATGGATTTGTAAGATACTGGAGGCACTATTTTGCTATACATATCATGGTCTATAACTTCCTCGGTTTAAACCTTTGATATTTTTTCTTAGATCTATTGTGACAAAAATATAGCTTTAGGAGAGTTGCAAATCATTGCATTCTCCGATTATTTAAATTTTGCACCGTCGCAAGTTTTTTTTTCTTTGGAATTGGGGTTGAGCACATATATATGTACTTATATATAAACACATGAATATATACATTCTATTGTAGAGGTTAAGGGGGCAGGGATGTAATTCTGTAATTCTGGTGATTGTGGATTGTATTTAGGTTTTCAGCATTTCAGTAGCCTCATGGTTTGCAGGTAGAATCTGTCTCTTAAGCTGCTGTTGCAGGTCTGCATGCATCCAGTACCACTTGTCTAACAGCAGGAGTGGGAAGAGTCTGCGTCTAGGATGGCTGGGGTCAGAGAGGATCTGTCTTCCTCCTACAGCACTGTCTGTAATAAAGATTTAAAGGTATTTATGACTAACTATATATTTCTTCTATTCAAATGATAGTTCTTCCATGAAATAAAAAAAAAAAACAGTTTAAGCATGAACATTATATCATATTTGTAACATCCACTCAGGATGTGAGCCTGGGCTGAGGGCGTTGTCTTCTCTGGCCAATCACAGATGCTGAGCCTGTCTCTTTTTCCTGTCTGACGTCAGGCAGATAAAAGGCAAGAAAGATGGATAGAGAGGAAAAGAGGAAGAGAGGCTGGTGGTAACTGAGAAATAAGAAGGGTGCACATGAGAATAACCCTACAGGGTTTACTAAGTAAAAGAAGGGAGAGAAGGAAGAAGAGGGATGATGGTTGTAGAAAAGAGGATTGAAATGCTGACAGATCACTGAGATCAGGGGAAAAAAGAAAGGAAAAGGAACATGCATCTAAAGGCCCACCATAAACAGCAGACAAAGAATAAGAAGAGATACAATGAGTTTAGGTTAAAGATGTTCATTTCAGTGCTGGTATAGTTCACAGAATGTCTGAATGCTCCAAATATGACAACATTTGGCAAACGGCCACATGTACAGTTATCTGATGTAAGCAGCAGTGAACTTCAGTGCGCACACAAAAAAGGCAATTACTTGACAGACTTCTCGTTAAACACGGGTTTTTAAAGAACCATCACTCTCAGCATCAGTTATAAAAAGCATCAGTTTAATCTCCTTGTATGACTCATGAAAACAATATAGGATGTGATTACTTTTTTTGTAGTCGAAATCAAAATAGCTGAAAAAGAATCAAAGACACCAGTGAAAAGCACTGAACGCTCCGCTTGGGTGGTTTCGATTTGTTTATTAAGCGGTTTTAAATAGACATTTATAAATAGATTTTGTTCAGCTTTGTCTGCACGATGATGCCTTTGACAAGCCAGACAAGGCAGTAATGTAAGAATAGATATAAAAAGGCTTTTTGATATTGAATGACTTATTGCTTATTGACTACTTTTGATGTCCTAGAAACTTTCATGTAAAAACGGGTAAGGCCCTAAGCTGTGTAAATTACCTTTGATGTAACAAGAGCAACATCATTATAAGGTGACGGTGCAGTCAATTTTACACATAGGCTACAGTTGTTTCACAGAAAACATACACACACACACTAACACACACATCCCCCAGCATGAATAGTGGATGAGTCATGTCTGCCAGCCCTTACTGTTACTGTGATGGCTCCAGATTTAGGGGGCCAGCAATCTGCATTCATTTCACAGTCTCTCCTTTCCTCTCTCTCTTTCCCCTCTGTCTCTGTTTGTATACTCTGTCTCACTCTTGCCCTGGCACTATTTCTGTCTCCTTCACACACACACACATAAACACACAGGTAAAAAAAACACTGGGAGTGGGAAGAAGCTGACACCTCTCTGCTGTGCCAAACACACACGCCCCATATGTTGTTGATCAGTCTTGTCTTAGGACCTGACATATTCATGGAAATGCTATATACAGTTTATATACTTAGTACTGTGCAAATCTCATCTCTTTATTTTTCCCTCCAAGGAGCCAGACTTTGTTGTTATTTAAAAACAAAAGGTGTTCATAAGCAGTAGTTCTCCAGGCATCTTTCCCACCCATTTTCACTCCTTGTACCCTATTTTCAAATGATTTTTTTTCTTTTGTTAAGCCTCTTAACACTGACCTATGAATCACTCCAGCATAAAAAGGCACCTAACTCAGGGGATGAACCAGTGTTGTGTCTAAACATAACAGACAACTTATCAAAGAAACAATTTTAAATGCTGTCTTTAGCCACTTTTTTGCTTGTAGGCTATTGCAAAAACACAACAGTTGCTCCCATTTCCTTCACTGAATCTACAATCTGCAAAGATAACATGGTGTGACAGGCATGAAATACTATTTTTGCACCAACAAGGTGATTCCCAAAGAGCTACTAGAAAAAACTTGGCATATCTCAGCGCGCTCTGCAGTGTGTTATTAAAGAATATGAGGACACTGGACAAGTGGAGGACAGTCTGAAAGTCATTAAATGTCCTTAAGAAATAGGGAAAAAGATGCGACACAGGACCTGAGAGAAGCATCTGACCCTTCAGTAAGAAATGGTTGCAATGAAAGGGTGGCTTTCAAAAAACAACTTTTAAGGATATACATATGTGGTCAAAAGAAAGTTATAGTGAGTGTCTACAGCCATCTGTAAAATATGGTGATAGCTCTGCCATGTTTGGCATTGTATTTTAATCACTGGTGTTGGAGATCTTGTCATAAATTACGTTGTTATGAATGCAGAAAAGTACAATCACAATTTGATCCATCTGGAAAGCATCTGATTGGCAACAGCTTCTTTTTCAGTGTGACAATGATAACAAACACACTGCAAATACTGTGAAAGCATACCTGGATAGAAAAACACACACAGGACACTATCATTCATGGATTGACCTTCAAGAAGCCTAGAGAACTATTCCTGATGACTACTTAAAGAGATTTCAAGAAAGCTTGTCTAACAGAGCTCAGGCTGTGTTGAAGAATGAAGGTGGTCATCAAAAATGGTGACTGTCAAGCTCATTAGAATTGTGCAAACTCTTTTTTTTTGGCTTATATACTGTATTTCCACGCATGTTTGCACATTTCAGTAAATCACTGCTCTTATTTCCCATGTTCATTACAAAATAGAAAGAAACAAGGGGCCACTCAAGACTTTTGCACAGTACTATGGTACTATACACTGTACACAGAGAGACACAGTACACAGTTAGGGTCAAAGACAGAGCATAAAATTATGCAAGGGTAGAGACAATCCCAGCTAAATTAGGACATCAATCCCCCACAATGAACATCACAGGCCCCTGCAGTAATACGTGAGTGCAGTGAGTGATGAACAGGCATTCAAACACGTCTAGCTATGATACAACAGATGTTTGGCAAATCACTATGTGTGGTTTAAATTTCTAGCTAATGAGTCAACCAAACTCTGGGCCCAGAAAACTGAACTTTCAGCTGGTATTACATCTTAATGTGACTCACACAAACAGGGGTTCAGAAACATAAAGCAAATTGAAACTCAGTGTGTGACATTTTGGTAATAAATCAAATAACTGTGTTACTGACAACATGACAGAAGCAGCTTTTACTACTGCCTCGATCCTTGTGGGGTTGTTGAACACAAACACCTTGTCAGATACAGTTTTGTTATGTGATAAGTTCAGGTGGTTTTTTTTAATAAGCTTAAACCACCACACACACACACTAACACACACACACACACAGAGGAATAATCACATCTTTTCATTGTGTTGGTAACAGTTTTAATGAGCCTATTTAATGCTTCCTACAGAGAGGACAGTGGTGGAGTGGTGAGCTGTCTGTGAGGCTGAATTAAGGTTGCTGGAAGTTTTCCAACAATAAGGAAAATTCTGATTTAATTCCCCGAATTATTTCACATTTTCACTTTTTATTCATATTTTCTGGCAAAGGGAGGCTAGCTGCACTAAAACTAATTGGACTGAAAGAACTTTCTCCCCTTCAACAACAAATTGTACAATAAGCTGCCTCCCGCCTGGCCTCCGAGCACAAATTAATCAGGTAGGCTAATCATATCTTGTCTTCTCCACTATATGCAGCCCATTAACATTTAGCAACACTCTCTTGTCTCTTTGGTAGCACTCCAAGCCATACACGCTGACAATGATTAGTAGCTTTAAGGATGAGGATAAATACTGTAATTTACTTTCCGCGCCCTAAAGAGCAACTACCATCTATCTCTCCATCCCTCTCGCTTTTCCTGTCTGTCACTCACGCAGGGGCATTGCATGTAAAGCTGCACTGCAAGCCATGTGCTTGTTGGAAACCCACCGGTCAAACACAACGCAGGACGGGACCCGATAGAAGGGAACAAACAGTATTGTAAATCCTGCAAGCACAGACCTGCTGCTTGTTCAGCTGCTTTCTACCTCAGCGAGTCAAGCATGACTAATTTTCTGTAATCTGCTCAAAGCTTTTCTTTTCTTTGACCCTTTTTATTTTCAGCTTGTGGTTCGGCTTACAGCACAACTTACCTGGCCTGTGAAACGGACCGGATAAATGAATCTTAATGATTATATGCAAACAGTGAACGCGACCGCTTAACTGCATGCTTCTCAATGTGAAAGAAACGCGTCTATCCTGCACCAAAAGAAAGATGTCGCCACGACTCTTTGTTTTTGCTCCCCGCCGGGACAATATTTGGCGACTGTTACTCACGAAGACCTGAACAGATAGCCAAAACAACACCAACTACCCTTCTGTGCCTGTGGTCTCTCCCTCACCCTCCGCGCGTTTGTGTTTGTGTGTATGTGTGTGTGTGTGAGCGCGCGCGCGAGCGAGCGTATGTGGTGTGCATATAGGTAATAAGCTGCTCCGCCACTGCGCAACGATGGAGCTATCGCAACGATGGAGATGACGCAAACAGACCCAGCTCTCCGAAAAAGTGTTTCAAGACGAACATGGCGGCAACTTAACCGCGGTCCAAGATGACAATGGCCAACAGGAGAAAGGATTCTAGGTTTTTCGCCCAGGTACGGGACAGAGAAACTAGCCTGCCTGCATCAAAAGGGCTCGTTGCTCTCCTTTAAGTGAATCTGCAAAGCGAACGGCGGCAGACGCGCAGCATCAGCACCGAGAGGCTCGCAACAGCTGGTCTCCCTGCACCCCCGCCGAAAGAACAAACCCGGGGAGAGACGGTAGGGAGAGGGGGGCATGCGGTCAAAGAGGACGCCGTTTCCCCCCGGAGAGCCATGGAGAACCGGGATGCGGCAGCGCGAGGCTTAATCTGTGCGGGCTCGCTAATTGGATCGGAATAGCTCCGAGTGCTGCGGGCGCGATAGTGGAGCGCCCTGGACCGGCGGAGGCACGGCACCCCACCGATATACAGAGGAGAACCAACCGGAGTCCATCCCCCAACAAGTCAATGAGTATTGTGGCAGAGCAGCCCCCGCGGTGGAGTCGGCCAGGGCAGCACTTTCCTAAAATATGACCAGGGGTGCTTGGATGCGTCGGCAGCATGACGAAGGCTTAAAATACTGGTTTGCACCCCGAGAGAACGAGAAGCCATTTACCGAGTCGGAGAGGGCCCAGAGATGGCGACTGTCGCTGGCCTCTCTGCTCTTCATCACCGTCCTCCTCTCTGATCACTTGTGGTTCTGTGCCGAGGCAAAACTGACGCGAACCCGAGACAAGCGGTCGGGCGAGGGGCTTGCAATTACAGACATGGGCGAGTACCCAAACTACCGACACCACATCCAAACATCACCTGACCCCCAGCGTCTCGCCAGAGAGCAAGATGTTATTTTTCTAGGGAATTCTACCAAACCTCTGTGGCGAATGGACACCTGTCACCCCGACAGCCTGTCCAAAGACTGCTTTACTTTCACGGACGCGGAGACCGTGTGCCGGGGCCTCTCTGGTAGAGGGGAAAACGGGACACAGTTGGCGTACGTGAATCTGAGCGATTTGTACCTTTCTTTTTGTAATTCCTACTCACTTTTGGATTTGTTTTACGGGTTTACGAGTCTGGACGATATGAACTGCACCCTGGATATGGCCACTGGGGTGGATGTGCTGGGATGCAGTGAGTGTGTCCAGGCTTATCAGCGTCTTGACCAGGAGGCGGAGGACAGATACCACGAGTTTGAACTGCTGGTTCAGAAATACGAGACAGATGCATACTCGGTTAGGACGTGCATGGAGGAGTGCAAGGTAGGACTGACGAGGCCACACACACACACACACACACACACACACACACACACAGTGCATTTAAGGGGGTGGGTTCACAGTAGTCATGGCAACCATTGAGCATATCTGTCAGTATATTGGTATTTATTTTTCAGAGGTCATATTACCGTTAGGTTACCAGTGTCTCCACAGCATCTCTTAGCCTGTCAGCTGTTCATCATGAAACAGCATGGGGGGGACTAGAGCACAGCTCCACAGACACTGCTGCAGTCAATCATTCTCTATCAATCCTCCTAGTTTCTCCTTCTCTACCACTCCTGCCCTGTTAAAGGCTTCCTACGGCTGGGGCAGTGACAATTTGACATTTGGACAAAGGTCCACGCTTGTAACACAGCTCTGTGAATAGAAGGGAGGGCCTCTGAGTGGTGCTCGTTTCAATATCGTTAATAGCACTCCAGTGATTTCTGTACCTAATCCAGGCTTTGCATTGTCCCCAGTTTACTTGTTGTCCCAATAGCACAGCAGCCCCAGAGCACGCATCTCAGGCGTTTGACTTGCATCCGGGTTGTGCAAGTAAACAGCAGAGTATATTGAGGTCTGTATAATCGTCTGCACACACAGACACTTTGCCTTGTGTTAGCTTTGGTATCCAAGGCAGCCGTGTTGAACAATGAAAAACGAGCTGAGGACACATCGGTTAAATTACACTTCAACCTGTTTCATTTGTTGTGCACTGGACTGTTGCAGAGGATTGTGTCTGCATCAGCTGTGCATGAGGCTGTGTTCACTGTCCATGGTGCTGAAACAAAGCAAAGGCCTTTCACAGGATGTATCCATTTTCTTCAGCGATTGTATTTATTTTGACTATGTAGTTAACTGTAATGTCACATAGACCATTGCCAACCTAATTTCTTGGACTCTTTGGATAGGATATATCCAGTCTCTGTCAAGTCAATCCAAAACTGAACACCTTCATGTTCGGCTTAACACCCCTGAGAAATATTAATTATTTACTGTTGGGTCTTCCATGAACTGGATTGAGAACCAGCAGTGTTGAAAGTATAGAATATGGTAAATGACACTGGAGATGTGAGAGGAAGGCTTGACAAGGACAGAAGGGATTTATGATGTTAGCCTTGCTTGTACTGTATCTGGTAGCGGGTACAGTGCATGCATCATTAGCCTACAGGCACTGTATTTGTAGCTTGTTTCTGTGTGTATTTCTGTGTGTGTTTCATGCACCACAGTCTGAGCAATTTTCTCATGCTGAACACTGAAGTTTTGAAAAATTGTAACAGCAGTTATCGTCAAATGTGTCTAATGCCAGGCAGGCTGCATAATCACTACAACAGAACTATAACAAAGGTGGGGAAACTAACCTTGAAAAGCAGGAAATCTTGCATTCAAACTGCTGTCACAATTCTTCTGCATCCCAAGCTCATTTGTGCAAGATGGATGTTGTACGAGGGCAGATGGCCAGAATGCTGGCTGTGCTTATAATCTATGCGTGTAAACAGGAATAGTTAGTGGAACTATACCAGTGATAAACCACCACAATAAAATTGTACTCTGTAGTATGTAAATAGCATATTGTGAGTAATGTTTGTCAAAGAGTGTGTGGATGCATGGGTACAGTATGTACAGTAAGTGCATGATACTATGTACTTGCTATGATATCTTCAAGCTTCTTCCCTATTATGTCATCTAATCAGTAGTGTGCCTTTGCACTCCTACTCTTTGCTAATGTAATAAGACTCAGGCAGGGCTACAGCAGCCTTTTAGCCCCTTTATCCCAATTTGAATTGCTAATCTGCTTCAGTGACCTTTGTGAAAGCACAGTACCCCAGGCCTGCATCACAAGCTACAGTTCCTTGAAGAATCACTCTGCTGGACAATAAAAAGACTTTAGGCAGCTTGAAACAATAATTATTACTATTCATACTTATCTGTCTTATTTCTGTCTACCCGGGTCTCCCAGTCCTGCAAAGGCTTAACACTTAGTGAATTGACATTTTAACAGATAGTGTTTGTAAGTGCTTGATGTGTGCGTTGTCAGTGGTGTGCAAGTTAAGTAGATGAAAGAATGGCGATATCGTAGAATCAATGATGTAAGGTTGAAAGGTGAATTTGCAGGAGGTAACAGAAAGCTAACTGGCTTGAAGATGGAGAAATATCATAACTGGTAACAATATCAATATACACATACGTTCATAACTAGCCGGCTAATCATGAGCAAACTTAACAGTGGCCTGTCATCAATTTGGCTGCAGTATGTACATGTGTAGCAACAGAATAAAACATATATTTTATTTCACAAGGTCAACATTAGAGTATAACTCAACTTTATACAGTAAAGCTGAAAGAGATATTTTTGATAAAAGAATGAGAGGTATTTGTGTTAGTTTAGTATCTGTGAGTCAGAACAGACTGGTGCATGGTCAGTCCTCCAGTGTGAGTGCTAAAAATAAAAAAGAATACAGAGGCAAAAAGTATTTTTCATGAAATCCATTATTAGTGCTGACATTTAGAAATGCCCCTCTTATTGATCTAAGTTATAAATATCTTCTATTAAAAAGACAAGGTTGGTAATACTTTGCCTGGTAAATGTTATAAATACTCCTTAGTGCAACAATTGTGTATTTATCAATTAAAGAGCCAATATCTATTAATATTGGTTTTCAAAATAAAAACCTTCTTTACGTAACATCTTGTTTAAAAAATACCTTTTTAAAAGGAAAAAATGGCCCTGGAGATATTAATAGATAGCAGATTGGCATTACAATGTCAATATGAGATGTTGTCTTTGACTAAGGTAACACTCAGAGTCTGCATCGTGAACGTCTCTATAAAACCCAACTAATTTGCTAAATTAGCAGCCCCAGGTGAAAGTCATCATCACCCTGCTTTAATGTTATTTAAACCTGTCTGAAAGGCTGCTTTTTTCTCCCAAATCTGATGACGGTGGATATATTATTTTCCAACTTTAACAAGTAATTTCGGAGGATTATATGTCAGTCTTAGAAAGTGCTAATATATACTTTTCTTTTCTTTTCTTTTCTTTTCAAACAAATACTCAAACTGAAGTGAAAAACTGGCAACATGAAATGAAACGTATCAAAGCAGAAAAATCATAGTTAGCTCCATTATTGTTTGGACAAAGACATCATTTTTTTGTAGTTTACTTGTAGTTTTGTACACCACCACATTTGATTTGAAATAAAACAGCCAATATGTGATTGAAGTGCAGACTTTCAGCTTTAATTCAAGGGGCTTTCACTGTAAATGGTTTAAGAATTAAAGACATTTTTATAACTAGTTCCCCCATTTTGTGTGCTCAAAAGTAATTGGATAATTAACTGATAAGCAGTTTCACAGTCAGTTGAGGCAACCTGTTCCCTTGCTATTTTAGGACTGAAGTCGATTTTGTATTTTAAATCTTTTCACTATAATTTTAAATATGAGACCCAAAGAGGTGTCAGTGGAACTGAAGAGGGCCATCATTAGGAATGGCCAGACTGATTAAAGTGCATGATGACAGAATTCTTTCAATGGTTAAAAAAACAGAAAAAAACAGCTTCACATCTATTCGAGTGAAGAAGATTCTCAAGGGGGAAGATATATCATCATGTCTTCATGAATGGAGAGTTTACAACAAAATGCAAACCACTGGTTACACTTGAGAGCAGGAGTGGCAAATTAGATTTTCACAGAAAACAAAAAACTGGCTGCAAAGGTCTGAAGCAAATTCTTTGGATAGATGAAACCGAGGTGAACTTGCACCAGAAGGATGGGAAAATAAAGGCGAGAAATGAGCCGAATCATTCCACATCATCTGTCAAACATGGTGGAGGCAATGTTATGGCATGGACGTTTACAGTATGGCTAGTGCACTAGAGTTTATTGATGATGTGACCGCTGAGAGAAGTAGCAGGATGAATTCATGAAGTGTACAGGGCTATCCTCTCTGCTCAGGTTCAGCAAAAAGCTTCTTTCAGCTTCTTCAGAAAGCTGAACTTCCATATGTATATGCACGAAAAAAAACACACAATGACATCACAACACAAGAAAGCAGTTTAAGGCACTTACAATGGAAAAAATCAAGCACTGCAATAAATTCACTCAAAAACTCAATACTTGTGTGAGAGCTGTCTATGTATGATCTTCATCTGAGCATGTAGCATGAAATTATTATTTTTTTTGCTACAGTATCTGTCTGCACAGACAGAAATGAGCATAACCTGCATTTAAAGTGACGAATCGGGATTTCATGTATGACATACAACATAATTGAGGAGGCAGCAGAGCTATTTCACTGTGTACATAAATGTTTAATGTATATTTGTGTATGTGTTGTGTGCGTGTCGTTTGCCCACCCGCTGCCTATTCTTGTGTTGCTTTTATTCCTTAACCCATTTATGTTTTTCAAACCTTTTGATGTTGAATGTATCTGGTTACTTAACAATCGTACATGCGCACACGCACACGTACATAAGCTTTAATCAGGTTGTGTCACTGAGACGCTGAGAATAAGATTTGTTTTTCTAGGGAGACAAAAGAACATGAAACATTCATAAACAGCCAAACTCTATTTGTTTACATAAACATCGGCGCGCGCGCGCACACACACACACACACACACACACAGAAAGAGCCCCATGAGCAGTGTTTCCTGCAGGTCCAGACCTGACTGTCCCTTCCGGTGTAATTTAATTTGCACTCCCATAATTCTCTGCTTCTCTGGTGGCTGTGTCTCCAGGGGTCTGTCTCAACATGTTGATCTCCTTTCTCCCTATATCTGTCACTGTCTCTGTCTTACTTTCACATCCTCTCCCTCTTTGTCTTCCTCCCATCTGTGTCAGAGCTCTGAGGAACCAACATCACACATACATGTCCAGCATCTGTCTCTACGTCACCTCCACCCCTCTCTCTCTCATCCTCGTAGACTTTTGTCGTCCATCTGGGGGTCTTGTTCTCGCTTTCCCTCTGCCTTTCTGGAAACATGTGGGTGTTGAGCTGCTCGAGTGGTAGATACTGATCTAGGCTAAGGTCCTTTCCTTCCCTTCAATTACAGGCCTGTCCACATAGATCACTCTGTATGCTCCTCCACCATGCCTGTCTGGTCCTTTGCTTACTCAATCACCTTTTCTAATCTATTGCTTTCTGTTTCAACAAGACTCTTCAGCTGAGCCCTCATTTCATTTAGTTGTTTAGGTTTATGTGCTTCCACAGAGGCACTAAACACACAAAACAGCCACGGCTTGTGGAAACCCGTGTTGTTAGTTTATCAAGCATGTGGTCATAATGTCTTAGGTAAACTGAAGTAATGAGACAATAAAAGTGCTGTGCGCAAAGTCAGAGGATCACCATCAGTGCGAATACAGTTTTTTTCTGAAGGAAGCATTAATGTTTTTACCAGTTTTCATGTTAAGCCATCTAATATTTGAGTTTTAAAGTTTATTCCTCTCCTTAGAGAGGCAATAACACAACAAATTCCATTAAAAACTGGAATTTCTGCATAGTTTGAGCTTACTCATGGGTGGGAATTGCCCATTTGTGACAGAACTGTGGATTTGGAATATTTTCAGAGAACATCAGACTTTCCCATATTTTGGTTAGTAGTCTTTAAACCTGTGTCTCTAAACAAAAGCTGCAATAAGAGGTATTAATAATAGTTTGAGATTTTATTTGGTGTATCCAAGAACTGGAACTTATCTACTGAGAACCAAATAATCAGCATGGGTCATTAGACAACATCTTTGTAACATTTGACAGTAGTCCGTGTAATGATAATCGTACCCAACCAAACTGCACCCCACTGTGTCGAAAAAATCAAAACAAACTCGGAATTAAAAGAAGAAGGTGATCCAGAGCCACACGAAAATTTAATAGGTCCTTTCTTTTCACGCGCTCCACCTCTCTGCCAAGTTTCATGTAAAGCAGCCGGGCAGTGTTTGCCTAATCCTGCTTTCACACAGACAAACAAACCAACAAATGGCAATGAAAACATTACCTCTGCCAAAGAAAGCTTCAGCCGAACTATATGGAGTCTATTATAAGAGATCTCTGTGTGCATGCAATATACCGTTTGTCCTGATATTTCTCCTCAGCGTGACAGAGCGGATATATATCTATATCTATATATCTATATATCTATATATGTATATACATAAAACTTTAAAGGTGAATATTGTTTTTAGTGGTGTGCAGAGTGGAACACCACCATGATTTTAGTGGTGTGCAGAGTGGAACTCGGTAAATAATCACCTTTCAGTTCTTTTTCCTCTGTTGATCCAGAGACAGAGAGTAGTAGAAATCCCCATCATCTATGAATAGCAAACATAGTGCTGTGGACCTGGCATCGTCAGCACTGAAGACTGCTGAATAAAGCACATGCTAAGCTAACCTGCACTTTTCTAGTCTTTTACTTTCACCATCACACATCAGAGGTTTTGTACTCTGATAATTTCCGACCATATTTTATGCCCAAGTGTTTGATTTAGAAGCTGCAAGTTGTCCCTAATTTGATTACTTCATCTATGCCCCACAGCCCTGATTTAAAGCAAAAATGAATGCAGTCTGCCATTATGGTGACAGGTTTCAAACGTTTACCATATTGCCCATCCCATTCATATACTGAGTCTGGGATCTCTGGGTGGTCACTGGTAGTGGAGCTTTAAAAAGCCAAACCGATTCAGCATGTGGTTCTGTTAACACCTTTTATTTTAATAGAGATGTATGCTATGAGATAAGCTGTTGTTTGATGAAATAAACAGCTTTTTATATAAATTAAATGAAGGAAGGCTTTGTCAAGACACATAACGTACAGATGGTTCTGCTATCAACACAGACAGCATGGGCCTAGTGGATGTCCTGCACTTTTGTCTCTCAAATTTAATCAGGGCTCTGTTGCTTTTCTGCACAGCTCAAATAGATGCAGGGAAACTCCCCTTCATATGAGCTGCCAGTGTTTGTTTCTCCCCAGGCAGGAGATAAGGGAATGTGTCTGTTCAAGAAGAACACAGCAGCACTCCCATGGAAACGCCTCCTCATCATCCTCAATTCCCCGTCTACACAACACAATGAGACCATACAGTTCCCTCCTTCACTGCCTGGAGCCTCAACTCCAATCAACACATCCACAACCTTTTTTTTTTCATATATTTTCTTTATTTCCTTCCCTGAACCACTACTCTGGCAGAGATTTTCTAATAATGCATCCCCTGTTTCAAAAAGTCAAGTGTAGGGCTGTATGCATGCACGTGCAGATGTGTCTCATGGCCTGTTGTGTGCAAACTGTTGTGTGCAAACCACATGTGTTCAGCCAACTGCTTTAGGCGATAGCCTAACTTGACAAATAATGAGATGAAAGTTGCAAATTCATTCTTTTACTGTCCTCAATTCAGTGATATGCATGTCATAAACTAATTAGGACTTTTACAAATGCACACTTGGCTATCTGTCTCTCCTCTCCTCTCTTTCACTGGTATGCTTGGTTGAATGAGTTGGCGAGTGGGTGATGTGTTATGTTTGATTTTCTGTGACAAAGTGAAAAGAGAAAAAGGACAAGAGAGAGTGGAAATAAATTGATAACTGTATGAAATGCATTAAACATTGGAGATATAAAGTCTGCAAACATCAAGAACTTATTTGTTCATGATAACAATACTTTTGAGGTGTCTCACATCCCATATTTATCCAAATCATCAGTATAACAGAAAAGATCTGTATGTTTATGGGAAGACTTTGTACTTGTGGCCAGGATCTGAGTACGTTTTACGAAGGAAGATGACAAATGGATGAACTAAAATCAATGTTACAAGCTGGATTTTAAAACACAAGCCCTCTGAGACAGAAACATACTCGGCAAGTTGCCAAACTGTCACTGAATTCGTTCTATTGATTTCTGTTAAAAATGTGTGCAACACAGTCTGATTGCAATTTGTAAAATAGCTTTTGTAGTATTTCCAGATTCAATGAGCAGCAGTGGTGTTAGTTGTGTTAGTCATGGGACTTTCACTTAAGAGACTAAAATCTGGTCTCGCAGACCAAAGTTTCAGTCACACCAAAGGAAGAGATCTTGGTTTTTGGGTTGAAATGTTACAGTCCCATCAGATAGTCTTAAAAAAATATACCGCATGGACAACACTGTAAACAGGGGAGGGATCTCACTATGTTCAAGTGCTACTGTGACCAGCCAGTGAAGTTCTTCTTTGTGCTGGGATGCATAGTACATGTTAACTCAGTCCCTGTGCATAAGCTTGACAATGATTTATAAACCCCGATTTGTTTGTGTGATAGAAAGTGAAACAGGCTTATCTAATTGAAAAAAATAGAATACATTCAATAATAACTGTATTAATGCTGCTCTGTTGCAGTTAATTGTAAAGCAGGGAGTGGTCGTCTGTTCTACTCTGACATGATTTTAGAATTATATCAATAAGCTGCAGTGGCATAATACATAATAGAACAGGACATAAATTATTCTTTACATACAAAAACACATGAATTATAAATAGAATTAAGGTAGAAAGGTGGACTAAATAATTTAGTGAAGGACAGTGGAAGGCAAGAAAATGATATTTTTGCTGTCAGCTGAATATGGATATAATAGACAGATAAATACTGTTTTATTCAGTCTGATACATGTGTATGTGATTCCCTACAGCTGGACAGTATCCAAGCTGACTGCAGCTTTTTGTCACCTCCCCCAGGCTGCAGTCACAGGCTCGTCCTCTCTCCAGACAAGAATTCATCTTTAATGATCCAACTTTTTGTCCATGCATGGATAGCATGCTAGTTTACCCTTAGCTTTTGAGGTAGCACATAACCTGTGAGGAAAAAAAATACAGCCTAAACCACCTATCTTTATCCTATCTTTAGCTTCCTTTAAGTTATGCCCAAAAGATAAACCCAAACATAACAATTTGAAGGTTAGTAGATATACATGTGTGGGCTTTTTTTCAAACTACTCACATGTATCAGATTATCTATATATAACTGCAAGAGGTGATCACAAAATCATTCTAACAAGATGCCAGAAAAAGTGTTAATGGGGTTGCCTTTCCAAAACACTGGAAAGCTTTTGTCCTCTCAAAGTGCATCAGTAAGCGGAACATGGAAGTAGCTAAGGTCTATTCCCTCAGCTGAAATGACACTGAAATTGACCGTTATGGTTACTGTCACAGTGAAAGCAACAAAAAGAAAGCGGGATAGTGATTTTCGCATATAAGGTCACACAGGAAACGTAATCCCTAATCCTATACAGGATAAGTGCAACCACTCAACGATCTGTATTTGGTCTGCATACGTTTAGCCATGTTTTTAAAGTCCTGCATTCAAATAGCTTACATTCTCCTTAGACTATCAGCCATTTACATGTGAGGATTGGACCTAAATTACTGTTACGATCTTATTTTAATTATTGACAGATAAGTAGTATTGCTGTAAACTGACTGGTACTCAAGTAACGCTTTTCTACTCATTCATACACACATTCTTAAAAGTGCTTTTTTCCTATACTTAAGTACCTTGTCTAACATTTATATACACATGGATGTATTAGGGGCAACGTAAGGCTTAAGGATCCAAGAATATGTGGATTGGAATAGCTGGGGTTTGAACCTGCTGAACTCATGCAAGTTTAGCTTATTGATGGTGACTGACTGACACATTTTCTTACTATACAGCAGCCAAAGGAGCGTAATGAAATAAGAGCATGGAGCGTGTTATATGCAACAGGTTACCTGCAATGAGGAGCAAAACTTTTTTCTTTCAAGTTATTGAATGTGGGTCATCAGTGTGTTTGCACTACTTTAAGCAAAGACCTTTCTCAGCTTGCTAAACTGCTAAAGTTTTAAGCATTCTCAAGTACATAGCTTAGTATTGCTGTGGTGTTTACCTTTAGGTACATTATATCAGCCTATAGACGTAAGCAGGACTGAGTTTAAATTGCATGGAGCTTGGAAAGACTTGGGGCTGGTGTTAGCTCTCTATATTGGAAGTAAGCCTGCAGAAATAAAAGGTGGGTAAGTGAAGAGGAAGGTGTAGCTGTAGCAAGGTGTTAGGATTGAGGATTATGTCTTCCTGATGTTTTAAGCACATAATACCTGACACAAAAAATGAAATACAAAGAAACTGAGAATTTGTCCATAATTGCTAATGTTGAGTTCAACATGCAAATTAGAGCAGGTTATGTGCTTGTGTGTGTAATGTTTCCACAAGCAGTGGGACTGTGTGTGCACAAGCGAAGGGGTCTGTGCTTCGTTGCCTCATTGAGATTCTTGAAAATGAAGAGTAGTCAGTTTAAGCTGACGTTAGAGCTGCCTATTCAGTCAGAGGTTAGGAATGGGACTGACATTTTTTGTTTTATTTGTACATCGTTCTGTTCTTAGATTGTCAAATGACTGAATTTTGACTGAATGCAAGTCAATCCCATCATTGTGCATAGCTACAGCAGGCCTAGCGGTTAATGGTTAATGGTGGGTTTACAGCTACAGACGCCAGAAGTGGAAAACAGACAGTTCTCCTTCCGAAGCACTCTACTCTCTGTTCCTATCCGCTCTCATCAGAGGAGCAAATACTTCCTACTAGCTAAACAAACGGTTGAGGCTCTTCATATTATTTACCTGATCTGACCTGAGACAATAGGCCAAAGCTTCTAAACAGAACCCAGAGCAGGTAGAGATTCCAGTTTTACTCGGATTACTTGAATTGAGATACATTAAAAGGGTGTTATGGACTTCTTCATTTGTTGCTTATCTGAGCTGCCTGAAGTGCAATTAAACTACATCTGTATTGTCAGCATCGGTATTGGACAAATGGGGTCCAAGATAAGAGAGGAGAGGAAGAAAAAATAAACTCATGGCAGCAATAGTAAAGTGAGCTGAGAAATCTTCAGTCTGAGCAGAGAGACAGAAAGCAGTCACAGTTCCCAGACTCTGGTGACATTCTCACATTACTGACTCATCACCATCATCAGTAGCTCACAGCATGTCCTGATTCAGAGACAGCATAGCAGAAACAGTGAAGGAGGATAGATACATGTACACGCAGTCTAATGTGTATAAAATTGTACTGTAGTGTGCGCACACAGTACGAGCACGCATATAATGTAGCACAACCGACAAAACATGCATGGGAGAGGGGCTCACAGCCAGCAGGTGACAGAAGCAAATGTAAGAGGGTTGGACATGGAGACAGAATGACAAATGAATGGTTAGATTAGAGGAAACACCAATGATGTGTGCAGCTTGATGGGATTGTGTCAGACATCCCTGACATCCCCTGACATACTGTATTTTCCCTGGGTTTTTGTACAAACAATTGATTCGAGCACCTAGTCCCCCATAATCCTTTCCATTTTAATCAGACCAGCATTTCTGTCACTGAATGAGTGCGTATGCAATTGTGGAGTGTGTTTGCATTAGGGCGTAGTGGCACAGTGGGATGCTGTGCAGTAATTGTTTTCAGAGTCACTGAAGGAAAATAGCTTTAGAGGTGAAATTTGAAATGAACTTTCCTTACTTTGAAGAGTTTGGCTGAAAATCGATACTGACCTCAGGACTGTCTGATGAGTAGGAAGCTGCAGCTTGATGATCATTCGCTTATTTTAGTAGTCACATGCAGAAGCGGCATGTGGGAACCAGCTGTGTTGTGTTACAGGATTACTCCACACTAGAAAATAAAAAGTTGGGAAAACTCAAACTATCAAATCAACAGGAAATTTTCATCATTAATGAGTTTATTGTTGACTTTACAGGAATTCTGCCAACTTGAATTTTCTTGTCCATCTGTTTACATGATTGTTTTGACAGTAACAATAACATTTTGGTTTGGCACAGAGTTTTAAACTAGACTTCATTCCTAAAGCAACCCTCCCATTCATCTTGGACCAGCAGTGAGAGTACACGAGCTTGTGACCAGTGTTGGGGTCGTTACTCCAACACTTTTTGTGAGAACAAGCAAAGCAAATAAAGCTAAAACTAGACATAAATTAAAATGGTTCAAAGTGAAGCAATCACTCTCCTTTCCTATCAAACAGCATTGTTAAAAAGCTCCTGGCCTGTTTGCGTCCAGTCATTTGCATTACTGCCATCTGGTGGCCATCTTGCAGTTGGCTATTTTTGCTAAAAGCTCTGCTTTTGTAGTCATAGGAAACTGTAGTTGTTTCTATTTCATGGCCTTGTTTGTCTCCTGCAAACAATTACTTGAGCTGGGTAAGATGAGAGGCCAGCAGTGTTTTTCTAGTGGTTTGCTAATTTTTATTGTGGATAAACGTCTAGTCATTCAGGTTAAGCTGATGGGAGACCAGGTTGTTTCAGGCTCCGTGGAAACTAGCTAGCATTCCAAGTAAAGCAGCTTCAGTGATTCATCAATGTAACGGATGAGTTTCTGCTTGCTAACCAACTTGGCCAATATGTGTGATGTAGAGACGATGGAATGTAAAAAATTGTTTTAATAACTCCTTTAGTACATTAGTGAGGAAAGCTCTGATGATGGAGCTCTTACTGTGTGCGATCTAATAAAACTGAAAAGTTGACCAGGTGCAAGCTCAGCCAGCACTTTCAGATTAGCATCTATGAGAAATGACTTGGTTGAATGAATGTAATAAGTTTAACCAGCTATTTTGCCAACACTCCACCTTCATTTCTCATTAATAGTTTTAATTATTAATAATTATTTTAATATAAATTTTAAAAAATTGAGATACAGGTCTGTGTTTCTGAACCCATGAAGAATTATTTTTATTGGATATGTGGTCCTCACAGGACAGCCATTATGCCCATATGGTTTATAGAATATGATACTGGACATTAAATAGAATATAAAGTATTTAAAATTAGCTTAAATTTGAATATATACAGCAGTAATATTAATCAATTTAATGTTGATGGAGAACATTTTTTTGCAGAATAAATACTTTTACTTTTGATCTAGTAATACAGTTTTGTTTGTAGTGAGGTTTTTCATAGTGTTTTATTGCTTCTTTTCCCAAGGGAATGGTTTGAAAATTCCTCCACCACTTGTCATTGTCAAGTAATAGTGAGCAATTTTTAGTAAAATGCTATATGCTTAATTAAATGTGGAAGTAAAGTTATCGTAGGCATGTCAGAAGAATGCAGAAAGGTGAAGATGTCTATGTAGAGTGCAGACATGCAGCACAAATGAGATGTTTTAATCTGGGAGTGGGGTGTAAATGTCTCTACCTGCCTTTTTATACAAGTTACCAAGCACCACTCTATTACACGTTACTCATGACATTTCTTAAAAGTAATGCAGCACCGCAGAAGAAAGTAATGCATAATAAAGTAATTTATTTCACACATTCTTACTTTCACACTACACCATAATTGGCGTTAAAGTGATCGCCACACTGTTTCTGCTGCAGAAATGTGTACAGGTAGTTAGCACTGTTAGCACTCTGTCTGTTTAAATGCTTGCGAAGAGCCAATGTGTTGTGATGGCAGTATAATGCAGTTATTTCTTTCGTGAATCCAAATTGCTCTTCGTCATTGTGCTCTTGTCCTTTTTGTGCAATGAAAAGAAACCTAATGTCCATATCGCCACGCCTCAAAAGTTATAGACTGCTTCACCACTGTCCTCCTCCCTGCACAGAAACATGAACTGATTGTAGCACAAGTGTCTGCCTGTCGTGCAAACAGAAGAACCTTTGTAACATAAATGACAACGTACTTACATACACACAACATACAGTAACATGTTATATTGTTCCATTACTGAAAAATTTTAAAGTAATTACTCTAGAGCACGTTTTTACCCAACACTGCTTGTGACCCACACCCATGGGGTTGTCATTGTGTTTCCTCATAGGTACTAACTGTGGATCTTTATTTCATGTGTTAAGGATATTTATGTAGCTGTATATAGATATAAGGAATAGTGAATAAACATTGAAGAGGACACAGCTGTAAGTTAGCTGAAACAATATGTATTTCTATAGCGCAGTGGTTAACACGTTTGCCTAAGAAGTGAAATATCCCTGATTTGATATCCCTGACAAAGCCAGTTTTGCAGGTTAGTGTTCAACTTTACTCAGTAGGATTTTTTTAAAGCTAGTAATACATGCCATTACAGCTAGAATTTTACTGTTAAACTCACAGAAATATTGTAATTAGCTAAAGTTTCGAGTTTTGTCATCTATATTATTCACATTTCCTAAAATCTAGATTATTTTTGTTGTTTTTAACTTTGCAGCTTTGCTTTAACATATTTTCTATTGATGGAAAACTTGAAAAGCGAAACACTTTAATTTTCCTAGTCTGCAACTCATTCTTATTCTTTATCATATCCTGTCAGCTGATTGTTTCGCCATTTTACTTGTTTGAAATATCTACACAGCTGGTTTTATTCTTCAAATTCCAAAAAGCAAACAAAAAATATCCAAAATGTCACAGCTTAAATTTAGGATTTTTTTCCCTTGAATTAAAAAAAAAAACTATCTAAAGAGTAGTGATCAAATAACTTGTAGTCAAAGTAAAACGTTTCTAGACATTAACAACAGGTAGGGGGTCACTGATGCAGCTGTTATTGCTTGTGGAATAAAGAAAAGGACGCTTTGATCTAAATGTTTTCCAGGTGGGTTTGAAAAGCCTCCAAAACAGCATTTAGACCATATTACACTAAACGCCTCCATTAAAACTGATGCAAATGAGTTTGTGTTGTCCTCTGAACAGCCCTCATTGTGAAGCCTAAGAGGCTGATTATTCACATCATTACTCCAGTGGCACCTAGCAACCACCTCAGCACCGAGGAGCCTTTTATGTTGCGTGACAAAGGCTTGAACGTAAGTATGTCGGACCTAAGTTTGGTGGTCCGATTGAGGATTCAGTAAGTGGGCTGAAACTGATCTCCTCCTCCCCACGCTCTCTCTGGTTTGACAGAGTGGTTTTGGATGGAGCATGGAAGGGCGGGGAGGGAGGAGTTATTGATGGTTACAGGCAGAACATGGAAAAGGAACAAAGCAAGACAGAAGAGGGATGGAGTGGAGCTTGACCTGATGATGAGGGGTCGTATCAGCACATCTTTGTAATGCTTTTTTCATCTGCTGTATGTGTATGTGGATGAAGTAGATGGTGGAGCAGTTATGGGGGTGGGGGTCAGGGGGTGAACGCAGACTGAAGTTCTCCGTCTTTATCTAACATCTGTTTGTGCATTTGTCCCCAACCCACACCTGCCATTTCTCGACTGCTACCGTGTCACCCCTTCTTCACCTTTTTACTCTACCGTCGCTGTTGTGCTTTATTTTTCTTCATCTTCTCTTTTTTCCTTTTCGGCTGCATGTTTTAGACCATGATGTCTTTTTGTTGTATTGTATTTTTTACAGTGGCACTGACAGCTCTTCAGTGACTCTGTAAATTATTTATTCATCCTTGACTTTTCAAAAGCTTGAAGGAGGAAGTGCAACACTTCTGTACCTCACTTTTTGTATTTGTGTTGCAGACCAAGGTTATACATGCAGGCAGCTGACTGGCTAAACCTTTCCCATGTAAAGCAGTGCAACCAAACTAAAACACACAAAGCTAGGAAGAAGCATATTTTCAGGTATTCTTCTGGCTCTCTAAATAGCTGAAACCTTTCTAGGAATTCAGAAATCACCTGAAGACAAGGATGGCGTTGTGGTTAGTGGTTAGTGGGTAAATTGACCGTAGGTGTGAATGGTCGGCCATTGATTCATTCATTATGTGTCCAGCATGTAGCCTTCTTCTTCTTCTTGCCCTATGACAGGTGAAATAAACTCCATTCCCAACTGCAAATCAGGACTACTGAAGTGGAAAAAAGAAGCTTGATTTTCAAGACAAACCTTGTTTATAAGAAACAAAAGAGGTTTTTTTTTTTTTCCTTTTTCCTGTCCTTCAAAATCAGTAATTACTAGAAAAACTTCAGGTTTATTCTTACTACTGATTTTTTTCCTCTGACTGCTATGCAGAATCTTGGTTTATGTGATATCAATAATGAGCTTTGAACTAGAATTTAAACGTTATCGATGTTTAAATGACAGTTGTGATGCTCAGAGAAGTGGAGAAATACAAGGCTAAATTTAGAGAAACCTAAGCTCTTTCACTGTGCTTAGATGCTAAAGCAGAGTAGAAAAATCACTGGGGAGATCTCTGCTTTGGAAACAGGCATCATTATCTTTAATCTTCCTTTATACTGCAGAACATTTTCTTTTCAGCAACAAAAATCACAGACAATGCAATAAAAGAATTAAACATTACATATCGAACATAGTTGATGCTTTTTTTTCTTCAACTGTGTCTGGTGTTAAACTATTAAGGAAATTGTAGCGTACATATGAAAACATATCAGAAATGCACATTTTTGGTGAGCTTGATGAGTCAAAATTCATGTTCCATAAACCAAAGTCTCGTCTTTTTTGCACATAACCACATGTCCTGAATCTGACAGAGCACAGCTGAGACTGCAGTTGAGGATTTAGCTGGTAGGGATGAGGTTTACTTAAAATTAAGCTATTTATAGTGACCAGACTGGCACTTTTTGTGTGTGTTAGCTTTATTCTAACCTGGAGGGCATGCATGTGTTTTGGTGAAGATATCGAAGTTCCACTGTAATCTTATACAGTCTGACCTCTACACTGACATTTTGTTCTCCACACTGTCAACCCCCCCACATGTCCTTTATACATTTATTCCATTCCTCTTTCCATTTTTATCAAGGTGGTTACCCGTCACACAAGTGCTCCCACATTTGTCACCCCCCCCCTTCTCTCCGTATCTTGCTCCATGTAGCCCTAATCCTCCTATGCAGGCTCTTAGCTGGATAAAGCTGTCTTCCATCCTTTCTCTTTATGGCAGGATTTACAGCAGTACCCCCTTCACATCCCCCCTTTTAGCGCTCTTATGGTAGCTTCCACTGTTGCAAGGTCATGCTCTTCGGAGAGCATAAAATCCAGTTGCATAGCGGAAAGAAATCACGCTATATTTCATATAACTACTATATGAAAGGGTTAAATATAATTCTAGTTGGTTAAAAAGAAAACAAAATGAAGATCGGGCATTTGATTCTGGAAATGGAACGATTTTGTGGCACACTGTGGTAACTTGGACCAAACATATAGTATACTCTACAATACAGTAGATTCAACCACATTATCATCTTTAAAGTTTTTTTTATATGGACAAAAAATATATAAAAACATATATATATATTTAGATTTTCTGATTTTTTTTTATTATTTAAGGCTTTTTGGGGTTAAGTTTGTAAGACAAATTTTATGAGACTACACATGTATGTGTCTGTGACTGTGCCAGTGAGTAAGCGAAAAAGTGTCAGGGAGAATGAGGGCGACTTTCATAAACTGACTTATTGATTTTCAATTTTAAGGTAGGGGTATGGTTCGGGGTGGGATAGATTTGGGAGGTGGAGTCGTTGGGAAAAAAAGAAGAGATGAGGTGGAAAGTAAATAGGAGAGGGGGGTGGTGGGTACCAGATTGTCAACAGAATAATACAGATGATGTTTGAGACAACACTGTTCTCCCACAGAAAACAACCTCATGGGTCATTAGTGCAAAGCTGTTAGGCTTTATAGCCTAAAGCTACAGTATAAAGTCAAGCAATCTCTAGCAGCCATGTGAATATGTGAAAGTGAAAGTTGGTGTTTTTACCTTTAAATGGGGCAGAAGTTGGCACCCTGGTGATCTAGAAAGCGGAACTTTGCAAAACATTTATTGTCTATTTTAACGCAAGCTGTGATCTTTTATTAACTCTCACAAGGTGGCTTTTGCACCTAATAAACAACGATCGAACCAAAAGTTAAAAATAGTCTCAGATGAGACTTCTATCTCCTGGTTGAAAGACCTGTGTGTATGTGCCTTTACCATCTAAAATAGCCTCTCCTATACGAGGATCAGCCATGACATTAAACTGATCATCTCATTAAAATGCAGTTTTCTGGGGTGGCTGTGCCCTAGAAGGTAGAAGGTGTCTAAGAACTGGAATGATCGTGGTTCGATCGGTGGCTTAAGTGGAAATGTCAAAGGGTCCTTTAACAAGATACCGGTGCCCCTGTCCCTACTACCACAACCGATTGCATACACAACATACACACACACACAAAAGTACAACTCAGAGCTGCTGCACTGGTGTGTGAGATGCATAAATGATAATTTTGGCTTACTGTTGATCATAAATTAAAGGCATGTCTTTTGTTATTTGTGCACAGAGCTTTTGTGAAGTCTATGGCAGACTTTTAGTAATAAACTTGTAAGTTCTGGGTTTAGTCACGATCACTCGGCAAGTGACTTTTGGCCAGTCAGATTTATGTCATCCTCGTCTGCTTTTTATAGATGTTAGTCTAATATGGACCGCAGATAAAATAGCTGTACTTTGTGTAAATCAATAAACAAATAGTGAACTCACTGACATGTTCTTGACGTATGTAAACAAACCAGTTTGAGCTCATTTGAGCTTTTGTGACCTTGTTCTGATAAATGCATGGACATGGTTGGCAGCAAAACTCAGGTGGGCTGTGGCATTTAAACAACGCTCAGTTGGTACTGAGAGACCCAAAGTGTGCCAGGTAAATATCCCCCACTGCATTACACATCCAGCAGGCAGGACGGATCCATGTTTTCATGTTGTTCATGCCAAATTCTAAAGCTTGCATCCGCATGTTGCAGCAGAGATGAATGAATGAGTGTCATCAAACCATTTTGTACAGTTTTGGTGAGCCCATGTGAACTGTAGCCTCAGTCCCTCTGCTGATGTATCCCATGTGCTTCAAGGATTAATGTCTTGTGCATTCAGAGATGTTCTTTTGTATGCCATTGTAACAAGTTACTGTTGCTTTTTTATCAGCTCAAAGCAGTCTGGGAATTCTCCTCTGACATCTGGCATCCACAAGGCATTTTTACCCAGAGAACTGCCGCTCACTGGATATTTTCTCTTTTTTGGACCATTCTCTGTAAACCCTAGAGATGCTTGTGTGGGAAAACCCCAGCAGTTTCTGAAATACTCAGATGAGCCTGTCTGGCACCAACAACCATGCCACATTTAAATTCAATTAAATCACCTTTCGTCTCTTTACTGATGCTCAGTTTGAACGTCGCAGGTTCTCTTGAGCCTGTCTACTCGCCTAAATGCATTGAGTTGCTATCCTGTGATTGGCTGTTTAGATAACTGGGTAAAAACTGAGTTGAACAGGTATTGCTAACAAAGTGTTTGGTGAGTGTATATTTCTATGTATTTTTATGATTGTTACAGCCCACCTTGGCAATGGCACACTCCAAAGGCTGAATAAGCTTCCTCTTGCAACATGCTTTTTTGTTGGTGGACCTACCCTATATTAGACAGGTGGTGTTAATGTGTTGGTGTATGCTTCAGAAACACTAACTGTTTCATACAGGATGGGATAAACATCTGATGTGATTGTTATTTGGTGGAATGCTTCAAAATTATGTACAAGAAACAGAGTGAAACTAGTGTAGAGCTGGTAGACAAAAGGGTAACGACCTTGACTTTCCACCCTCCCCTCATCACCTCTGAGTGTGATGCTGTTAGTCAAATGTGCAGATATTAGTAGCACAACTCTAAATGATGGTGACTGATTAGGAGGGGATGATGAGCTTCAAATGATTCACGCAGGACGGCAGAACTATTTCTGATGGATAATCTTTCTTTCTTTCTTTGTCTTCATCAGGCCAATCTTCACCTCTTCTAGCTCACCATACCATCATCTCCTTGCCCCCGCATGCTGTATCAACTCAGCCACTTCTGTATTTTTCTTTTAGGAATCCAGTGATCTATACTTTCCAACCAAAAACATAGATCAAACGCTATTAATAATACTCTTCATATTCCTTTTGTTTAAAAAAAGACTGTAAAATCGTGCTATTTAGTGTGTCAACCTTGTGACAAAAGAAACATCATTTTCTTTTCCAACACACAAAGATAGTGCTGTATAGAAGTTGTTGTTGTGACAGACCTGACAAACAGCACTGAGCTGCTGTTTTCCAGCAGTGGGGATTCCCTCCGCCATAATTACACGCTTCTATATCTCTTTATGAAACCTCTTCACCTGTGCAGTGCTCTGTTCTCCCCCCCGGATTTAAACTGGCATGTTAAGCAGCAAAGCTTCGAAGTAATGTTTTAAACAACAGTTGCTGAATCTGAATATGTACTGACTGCATATCTAAGATTGATGTAGCCCCTGTGACTTCCACTCCCCCATCTTTCTGAAGCACTGGGATTAGCATTTTGGCCATCGCCGTCTTGATTTTTTTTTTAAAGGTGACGTGACCATATTCGGATTTGGAAAGCTATCAGCGAATGTTAGCGCTAGCTGCTTGAGCCACATGTTTTCAATCATGCATTGAAATCTGAACCTCTGTTTCTACGCATGCTACTTTTGCACTTGACCCTGCAGCAGAAGCATCAACAGAAAGAAGAAAATCGCAGGTGGAGAGGCTAGATGAGGCTTGTACTCGTGAAACTTAAACCCCATTTATGTTTGTTTGTTGACATGTGACTGGGGCACGTGCGTTGTGTGCCGTGTGCACGTCTCTGTGTGTGTTGTGTTTCTGTGTGTTCTGGGGGCTCGGTAAAAATCACGGCTCTAATCTGTCTGCTAGGATTCTGTGTGTGGGTGACATTAAAGTTCTCATTAGCACTGTAACTCAGCACCAGTGTCACTGTGAAGGCACCAACGACACATCCACGGTGTGTGTGTGTGTGTGTGTGTGCGTGCGAGAGAGAGGGAGAGAGAGTGTAAAAGCTTAACAGTTTGAATGATTTCTCGCACCCATTCTCTCATTTTCTTTTCTTAGTCATTGTCAATGTGCTGTTGATCTCATCATGGAGGCAAAATTAGATAAAACAGAGCACGAGTACTTTGTTAAACAGAATGGACTATTAAAAACTTTCAGCAAGTGAGAGGAAACACATCTTGCTGCACCGAATTCTCAATAAATCAACTAAGTTCTCTTTATAGGCATATATAATGTGGCTCATGCTGAAGTAAGGCTGGATGGATGATAACAAGGAGGTGGAAAGAAGGAATAGTACGGGAGAAGGAAGAGAGGTTGCTATGGTAACAGGAAATGGGTTGGAAAAGAATATGAGATGTTTAGATAATTTTACTGAGTGGACATCACATTAAAGTGGCCAGAGGACACAGCAAGTTGTGCCGCTGCTGTTGTAATCACACACGGTTCGAAGTGCTGCGTAAATTTCTTCTCATCGCCCGGATATTAGCATTGCTATTTCTATACTCATCCCTTAACCCTCCTCTGCATGCTGTTTAAATAAGCACTCTGCGCTAAGTTTGTGTTATTTGTCGCAGCAAGCACATTAAGCCACATAACCAGAGCGAGTGAGAGAAGTGGGTCAGGGGGGGATATGGGTGTCTGCACTCAGGCCGGTTCTGTCTGATTTCACACATCCCAGCTAATCATCCCCTAACACTTAGCATCCTCACTTCATCTACCATACTGACAGAAGCGAGCTACACTACAAGTTGTTCTGTAGGAGAGGATAATGCCAGAGAATCTCTAAAGAAGAGTGTTCACACTCTCTGAATGTCTGATTTCATATGGAGTGCTCACAAGACAGTCCAGAATGAATGTGGCCCTACAGAGCTGTGACCCAAAAATGTAACGTCCATTTGTTTTGGATAGAAGAGCAAAGGAGCAGCTGCAGGAAATTTCTAGCAGCATCCACCTGATAGCAGCCACAGTCACAGATGCTCATTTTACACACATGTAAGTTTCCTTTTTGTTTCACTCCTAACATCTGTCGACGTTATCTTTGGCCAGCCAATCAGCATGCTTCAGCAGTATGCAGCATTTTGTGAGCAATGTTATTATTGTAAGTAATACATACATTACATGCAGTGATGTAAATTTAAGCTTTTCTGTTTATAAGCAGATGTAAATAATTACACTGCCTTTCAGCATCCCGAATTAACAGTCCAATATGGCAGCAGCGCACATAAACAGCAGTAAAAGTATATAACTTTTAATCCAAATGGCTATTGTATATTTGTGACTCACTAAATAGGCCGCACACAGATAACTGACCAGGAACTATCCATGAATGTGCTGCAGTAAATGTTTATAGGTGCAAAAAATAGGTGTGCTGTATTTCAATAGCAGCCAAACAAATCCTGTTTTTCTTGCTTTTCTTCTACTACTGGGAGACAGTTAACTCCAGAGTGGCATCCCGCTAAGAGCTCGGACTTCCAAAGTAGTTGGACACAGCATTAGCAATGTTAATAACACAGAGACTTCATTTGTGTGTCCCACTCAGGTAATTTATATTGTGCAACTTTTTGGGCTTTTTAATTTCTTTTTAATTATTCAAAAGAATAGCAGCATCTATGATTGAGTTAATAGTGAAGCTCTTAAAAATTCAGTGTTCATCCAGAGTTGAACACGTAAAAATGACAAAAAATAATGAAATATAATAACCATAATAATATTTGAAGTTCCTAGAAGAACATGGATTGTTTTAATCATTTAACTTGATTAATTTCTATTAATTCAAAGCAAAGATTCAAACTGGCTCAATCATAGCCAGTTTCAGTACTTTAATTTAAATCCAGCAAAGGTTTTTTTTTAAATATAGAAATAATTTCTGTGTGCAGAAATGAAATCCTATGGAGGATATTGTGCACTTCAAATCACCCTTATATGCTACTGTACTAGTAATCAACATTACCATGCAAATCAGGTATTGCCATTTTGCCATTAACAACTGTATTAATAACTAACTTAAAGCACACTGTATCTTGTAGCTGAGGACAGTTTTCTCTGCTTTTATTCTTGAAAAGGGCAGGTTTGGTGAAAAAAGGCAGAAAAACTGAAAGCTTGGAAAGGAGTGGAGAGAGTGATAACAGATCCATCAGACTTGTCTCTTGTGTCCTTGGTGACGCAGGTCTGCAGTTTTTCTGTAGCGGGAACAACAGCGAGTGAGCGACAGAGACAGATAGAGAGAATACATTTCGAGGGTCAGGGGCTGAGACAAACACTGTGGCTCAGGGAGCGAACGTTCGGCACCTGCAGTGGGACTTGGCTGCTGAAGTAGTTTTTCTTTTCTGGAGGAAATGGGGTCTCTCATTTATATTATGCAGCATGCTAGCTGCAATGGTAGCACTGCTGCTGCAAAGTGCAAAATTAAAAACTCGCAGCTTAACACTTGTTTCATTATAAAACAAGAGCTTGACTTGGCATTGCTGTTGATAGATGTTTTTATCTATCAGCAGCTATTTTTGTTGTTGATGATGTGTATATGTATGTTTGTATATGTGCGTGAATATGTGTGAATCAAAGGGAGAGGAAAGTTGGCAGTTTAAGTTTTAGAGTTTCAGAGAGTTTCGGCTGAGATCAAATGATGATCTTGACACCAGTCAATAATTATGGAAAAGGACTGAAGACTTTATGGCTACATAAAAGACAGTTGGCCATTCTGTGAAACAGACAGATCTTGTCGAGTTAGCAGGTAGTTATAAAAAACTTAATGATATGAAATAATGTTCTCCTGTTGTAGTGGTAAATGAGGGAGCTGACAGGTTTACTCAGTCATGCAGAGCTAATATGATGGCAGCCGCAGTGTTTATATTACTGTTCCCGCTTGCTGAGTGGTGCTCTTGTCACAGCAGCGTATTACACTTAAGCTGTACCATTTAAGTTAAGCGTGCACACACTCACATTTACTGACAACGCCATTTCCTGTACCTTACAATAAAATTTAACGAAACTTGGTAAATTTGCCTCGGCACATTTACTCCACGACTGAGCTTAAATGACCTTATTTATAAAAACAGAACCTATGGGATTTCTACAATAACATATTTAATGAAGGCCTACTTAATGTATTCCTCAAAGATGATGTTTTATACAAGAAGCGTGTCGTGATATTACCATACAAAGAAAAATGCTTTCGATAAAATACATAGAGTTCATTAAATCTGTGCTTTTTCTATGGCTTTTTGAATTTTTAACCAGCCATTTTTAAGCGAATCCAGTCACAGTGGGTCTATAAATGGACCCCCGAAAAACGTTTGCTTAATTAATAAACGTTAATGCAGTCAAGACGAGAACACTTAATCCCACAATACAAGAGCATTTGGTTGAACGTTCACTATGGCTGATATCAGCTTCATCAATATTTCATGCAGAAAATGTAGTAAAATTGTAAATGGTCTTTCTGTGCTTTAGCAAATCTGATCTTTCAAGAAGTAAAACATTTTATTCTTATTCCTCCACCACTTTATTATTTTAAGCAGACACGCAGAGAGACAACTAGCTTCTAAATTTCCTGTCATTGATGGATAAACCCAGTGGGTAAAGTGGGAAATGGACATGATCTAAGTCACTAGTAACAAGCATTATTTCTCCTGTTGTGTCAGATTAACATCCTAAGAAAATATTTGATCAAGTAAGACTCTTTCAGTGTAAGTTCGGGAAGAAAATAACCATCCTAATTTCCAGCTTACACCAGGTCTGAGTTTTTCATTATCTGCCCAACAGAGGCACCTGGAATAAACCAGTGATCATCCTAGCTGAAGGGTATTGAAACTACATGACTGGTAATGTCTTTTTGCTGTAACTGCAGTGAATGTGGCTTTCCTTTCCATCTGATTCCAGTGTCGAAACTCCATCCATTCTCCCCCAGTGGATTTCTGAAAAGGCTGTGGGCCATGTCAGGAGTGGTAAAATTGATTTCATCGACAAGACACCCCATGATTTTCCAGTCGAAGTGGAATCTTATTTGAAATATATAAAAGTCAAGCTTTGCTGAAAATTTAGAATGAACGTATGCTTTGTGTTTGTGTAGAATTGTACAAAATATCTTCCCACATACAGTATGCTGTGCAGTCAGTGGAATATTTTCAGGGTAGATTGTGGGTCTGCAAAGCACTCTTACATTTCAGACCAGGGTGTGCAGCCAAGCTCCCAACTATGGTTAGGTTTAGGTTAGCAATCAAAATTATCTGACTAAGATTAAAAAAAGACAATGGTTAGATATAAATAAACGTATTGTTTATACGACCTAACACAGTGCTGCATTTTCTAAAGACTTGTATAAATGTTTAGATCCGTTCACCCGGTCAGCATCAGCGAAATATCCGACGTTGGTCGACAACAATTTGTGTTCTACATTATTTTCTGTAATATCCACAGAGAGAGGGGACGTGAGTGTGAATCTATTACTGCATATACAGGAATTAGATAAACACTCAACAACAACTTTCTGAGCTTTTCAAGCAAAATCAATTTAAGGAAACCTTATTTCCCAGATGTCCCGGATGATTGTTAAACAGTACCATCTGTTAAGTCATCCTTGGAAAGAGTATGCAAGCGGGCAGGTACATTCACAAAATACATTAGATAAGCCATGTATTGTAAAATACACCAGTAGTTGCAGTTTAAGTGGCCAGTCTAACTGCTAATCGATCCAAAATGAAAGGGTTGGGCTACCGGCACATACCTTGAAGCCTGACAAGATGGAACCTCTTGTTAAGGGATGGGAATTGAAAAGACTTTAGCGATACCGATTCCATTATCAATATCACATATTGATTCAATTCCTTATCGATTCTCTAATCGGTTCTCATCGAGTTAGAGAATTAAATATACAAATGTGTGATGTATATGATTAGGCAGGAACTGAACAACTGGGAACTGGTTCTTGATTCCCATCCCTACTCTTCTTATTGTGATCTTGCAGATGTTATTATTTAGCTGCATAAACTTGAAAAATGTGTTTCCTTTACAAACTGCATAAGGCAAAAAGACAACACTTTTGTTCTCTTTTTTAAAACTAGTTTTTTAAACTCAGAAATTGCTATATGACTTCATCGTGGACACAGTCTAATACATACAGTATGCTTTTTATCCTGATTATGTTATATAGTGTCGACTTAGGGTTGATTATAGTGCACTGTTTACACAGAATATAACTAACCTAGTTATGTATCTGTGATACAAATTCACCACTGGGGTTGCAAAAGTTGCAGACAGGAGCTGACAGTGAGTCAACCTCCAACAATTTGTCTGCAGTGTGAACAGTTCTCTATTGTTGCCTTTTAAATGTATTACCTGTGACAAAATGTGTTATTTGTGGAAAGATCATTTCTGTGAGACAGAGCTGCAGTGATGATCCACGCAGTAATCTGCTGCTTGACACTATCAGCAGACTTTGACTAATGCACACTGTGCATTATTCAGTGTGTGATGTGATGTTGAAATCAAAGTGGGTGAACCTGTTGCTGTGAATTTAGTTGCTATAACTAAAAACTCCGTCTGGATGAATCTAAAGCAAAGATTCCAAGGATTCATCCGAAGCTCATTTCATACTGCTTGCAAAGCAACACAGAATCAAACTGAAGGAGGCACGAAGCAACTAAAACGTCACTAACTGGAAAAGAAAATGTATAAACTAGTAAAAAGATTACCATCATAAAACAACATTGTGAACACCAAAAGTACATTTTCTTGTGGCTTTCTAAAGTAACACTCAGCCAGTAAAACCTTAAGAACCAGTGACCCAAAAATAAGACAGGCAAAGCTTTCAGTAACACATAATGTGCCCTTTGTGAGTGTGCAAATAGCATAAATAGTCTTTTAACAGGTTTGCGTAACTCACTTCTACCTTCTGGACAGAAGGTATAATGTTGTAAAGACTAAGTAAATCACATATCAGACTAATTCCATATATTTAATGTTCCATGTAGTGTATTTGGATTTAAACTTTAAAGGACCCTAAAAATGTGTTACTTAACTAAACCTCTGCAGCTATTCTCTTTAAAGTCTGCAGACAGCAGGAATCTGGAATAATTTCCATGGATGAATAAGCTAAAAGGCTGGAGGACAACTGTTTGACTGTGGTACATGAAGAATACTGGGGAGTCTTAGCAGTGAGCACACACGGCAAGTCTGTACAGCAGGTCCAAAAGGGAACCATCCAAGCTAAAACTCTAACACTATATAAAATTCTCAGTTTAAAAACCTTTTGTATGCCTTCGGTTCAACTTCTCTATTGTTTGTTCTAAATGGAAAATATTAAATTTGGTCTATTTTACTCAAAAGTTAATTGCTACAATAATAACTGTAGCTTCCACCTGCTGCTACCAGGCAGTCTCATTCCCAGCACGTGACATACTGCGCATAGCCAGAATCCCATGGCATCACAATTTAACACACTGGGTATCCCTTTAGTGTCAGTTTTCAATTTGCAAGTAATTCCATTAGAATTCCTGAATGTTTAAAATAGGCCACATGAGTTGGTATCCATATGTTTTTAGCTGTTCTAGTTGTTTGTGTGATAGCGAGTGTTGTAATAAAGAAGAAGAAGCTTTGTGTAGATGGGAGTATTTTAGCTTCTGCTGAACTTCAGTCCAAACCATGAGCTTGTTAATCCCAGCCAAGCAGTTAGTTTGCACCTAACCAAAAGAAATTGCAGAAACAGTTGCCCTATATGGAACCTAAACGCCTGTCTTTATAAATGCTTTGATAAAATCTTAGTCTGACATGATATAACTGCCTTTTGTCTAGGTTATGCAGGAACACTTCACTTTGTGATATGTGTGTAAGGTTTTGTTGAACTTTGCAGCTGCCATACCTTATTCACTACATTGGCTTTGTGTGTCCACACAACACTGAGTCCACCAAATCATACAAGTTAAGGCCTTAAGGCCGAGTTCAAGTGTAAATCTAAGAACACTGTTATAGTTGAGATTTCTATGAGTATGAAGTTGAATTTCTAAAGTCAACTAAATAACTTTAACTCAACTCAGTTGTGCATATAGGAGGAATAATTTTCAGTGTGAAACATTGTCAGGTTTTTGAATGTGTCTTCAATTTCGTTTACATTATGACCCCGACAGCTGTGCATATCACACCTGCTGCTCCCTGTCCGAAGTTTGCCCCTGTAGGTGCCCGTGTGTGGGTTTTGTGCATTGTGTTCTTGTGTTTGTTGCTTCGCAAGTTTCCAGGCAGACAGAGAGGGAACCTGTGTCAGCTGTGCACCTGTATATGTTTTGTCCCGTGTCAGTGTGGCCTCTGTGAAGCCCGATGTTATCAACCTTTTGTGATGAAAGGTAGATTTTGTACTTTCCAGGTGTGCATGGTAGAGCTAGATAGATAGAGAGAGAGGAAGAGTGAGAGTAAAAGGTTTGACTGTTTCTCCACGGACCTTGCTGAACATTGGTGACTGGCCTGTTAAAAAGCTATTTCATGCAAATTTGACTTGAAGTGTAGGCATGTATTTGAATCAAATTTGAAATCCCTCCGGATTTATTACCAGGCTTTTGTATAATCTCTCACAGGACTAAGTGCCTTGAACGGCCACCATGATAATGAGGCACCTTGTGGCTAAAGATTGGCTAATGTAATCTTAATTAGCCTCATTTTTTGGTTACTGATTAATTATAGCTCGTATGAGAGAATATAAACTCACACATATACGCATAAACATAATTATACTGCTCGTTTTTGAGGTGTAGGTACAAAACAACCTGATGTGGTTTTGTGAAGGATCTTGGTTTGGGATAAAATTAGTACTTTGTTTCAGACGACCTTCGTAGCTATGGTTACAATGATAAAAACATGGTAGGGGTTATGGAAGTCGTGGCCAAAAGAGAGTGTGCTGATTGTCTGAAAGTGGAAGCAGCACCCGTATCCCAAGTGCAATGATTCGCTTTGTCATCACCTTACTTTCCTCTTTGCTTGTGTCATAATTGCCATGGCCGCTGGAGAGCTTTCTCACGAGAGTATAAACATATTTGTTCTGGGACATTTACTGAACTCCCGGTAAAGTGAAAACAGCTGTATACTTTTTTTTTTCTATTTAAGACTTGGTTAATATTGAAATAAAAGGGTAAACAGCACTATAACCAGTATATCTACATGAAAATTACCGGTTATGTTTGTTCACAAACAGTATGTTCCAGCACTACAGTGGCATATGGCCCTTTTCTTCCTTACAGCTTCCTCATTTCAAGTATAATACCTCACAGTGGCATGGGAGTATCACTGAATATTCAGCAGGGGGGTTTTTCACCTAATATAAACCCGGTGTCCTGAGAGGTGGCAGAGAGCCTTTGTATTGTGCTGCTCACCGGCCTGCCCAGTTGTTTATAGCATCACACAGTGACGGTGTGTAAAAAAACACGCAAACGTGCACGGTTTTCTCAGAATAAAGAGCGAAATTATAATGAGGAGGATGAATCATTTGAGGATAAGTAGAGGAAACACTACATGTTGGTGCTTTCACTCTTTCACTGTTTGAAGTGATTGATTCAGTAAGAACCATGACCACTGCTAATTAATTTTACCTTGAAGACACCAGATGTTTGGGTGTGCAATTAAGTGCCTGTTTTCCTGAGTATTTACAGACATCTTTTATATAGAATTACAGTAAATTACATGCATGTACTGTGTGAGTTAATGTACTTATTAGCACTTAAAAATTGAACAAAACAAATTCTGCAGCTCCCAAGGGAATTATAGACACAGGACACATTTTGTGTTTTAGGCAAATCACAATAATGGTTAAATTCTGCTTTTAAGCAAACATTTACTGAGGGATTTTTATTTATTTATTTATTTATTTTTTGGTTTTTGCCTAATACTAAATTAGTGAGAACTTTTAGAGTCTGCTTTATGGTTCACAAGTACAACGGGTAAATCTGGGATTGTTATTACCTTTCCAGTTTTTGTTCCACAAAGATAGCTATCAGTAAATGTCATGTTGTTTGACAATATGGTAATGTCAATATTTGTATTTTTATTTAATCAAACTGTTTCTCATTCATAAACCAAATCCAACTAAGATAAAGTGCTCTCAGTATTTAATGAAAAGGAAGCACAAGCTTTGCTACCTGATATGAAGTGGTTGTCCTACATATAACAGGAACTGCATTGGGTTGGCCTTCCTGGACGTATACAGCAGTATCCTGTGGAAGCACAAAACCCCCACTGTGAAAACACCTCATTACTGTACATGTATTACTGAAAATGGAATAAAATATCAAAAGTGAAAATAATTACTCTCCCATCACCGTTGAACAAATTAATACTACTGCTGCATGTGTTTAAGATTGAGCTCATTTTAAATACTTTATTTTATAAATAAAGTATTTAAAATGAGCTATTTAAATACTTTAATATGATAGTTTTTTTTTATATCTATCATCATATTCTGTAAATCATAGTGAGCGTCCTTTGAGGACCACATATCTCTGAGTAAAATAACTGTTAATGCTGTTAATGTGTTCAGAAATACAGGTCTATATTTTGATTTTTTAAAAGTAAATTAAAATAACCAAAACATCAGTTGAATTAAAAGGCTTGAGCAGTATGTGTCAGGGTTAACTGTCAGTATCTACAATAATATTAAAAATATTATTGAAAAATGTAGTTGCAGTGTCGTCAGATTGGCTGGTTGAATTTACTACATTGAGGCTCATCCAGCACTTTCAGTCATAAAAGCGCTGGCTGAGCCTGCACCTGGTCAACTTGCCTGTTTCATTAGACCGGACACAGTAAGAATTGTGTCCCCCCTCATCTATCATCATCCTTTATCATCAGACCTTTCCTTCTAATGTATTAAATGAGTTAAAAACTTTTTCACACTCCATCTTCTCTATGTCACGCATTAGCCACGGTGGTTAGCATGGTGGTTATGATGATAAATCACTGAAGCTAATGTACTTGCCAATGCTAGCTGTGTTTCCACCCAAAGTGCAGATTATATGTGATATCAGACTCGGAAGGCAGAGCCAGCTGCAGCGGCAAGCACTGCTTGCCTTGCTTGTCCTGAAGGAATGCCACTAGTATCCGGTCATGTGATTAGGAGCATGCATGATAAGGACAAATATAAAGAAAGGATAAAGAATGTAAGGAAAGCAGAATATTAGCAAATAGAATATATAACATACATATGATCTCGAGCTGCTTCTGATGCTGCTTGTTTACCAGCAGGAATTAATCTGCATTTAATCAAATCATGATGTTAAAAGTGAACAGTCCCTGGACTCTGTCGCTGATAGTGATTTTTCCAGAAAAAGGTGCAATGGGGAGAGAGAGGGCGACACACAACTTGAGCTTTGAATGCAAGGTGATACAGGATAATAAAGGTTAAACTAGCATGACTTAAATATAGGCATGAGCACATCTCAGGGAACAAGAAGGAATTCTATCCAGAAAAAAAAAATCTAACTAAGTGGGAACACTGGAAAATAAGGGGAAAAAAACATGGGTACATGGGTAAGAACTCAGACAAAATAACAAATAATTCAATAGTGGTGCTTGGCAACATCAAGGATATATTGGATGGCAAGTAAACAGTCTTGTTGTAAGCGTGTTAGACGTGGGAGAAATGGGCAGGTGTAAAGACCTAAGTGAATCTGATGAGGTCCAAATTGTTATGACCAGATGGGTCAGAGCATCTTTCTGAAATGGAACAGTGGCAAGTACGCTGAAATAGACAATCAAAGAACTGGTGACAGGGTGTTAGGAGGCTATGATGTGCTTGAACACGCTTGATCTCCACCTTGCTACTTACACAACTCAGAGGATCTGCATGCTTGCCAAACCACTGTCACAAGAAGTGACATTTTTAGACTGTATCTGTTAACCCACTTGCTCTTTTGTGTCTGTGTGGCTAATAAGTGTTTTCCTTTGAGAGAGTCATGGCGGGAGGTAGCCAACTACTGTTCAGCCTGCCTTATCTCCACTCGCTGTGCACCCCCTGCTGGCTTAGCTGGTCTGGAAACCCACCTTAATATAGATCGGGCACCTGGGAGACCAGCATGGGATCTTGGCCCTCTGGCCTGTTCCAGAGCTTTATTGATAGGCACCGAGCCGAGTTGCCAATATCACAGCAGCACACAGACCTAGAAGCTGTCGTGTAGTGTGTGTTGTGTATGTGTGGGATTCTTAGTGCACTAGGAGAAGTCTCTGTATTGTGGCACCTTTACGTTTTTCTTGGTGTGTATTTGTTTTCCATCTTTGTTAAAAAGTGCCTCATGGGTTTTAATTGTGAGAAAAACACTTCTGAACATACAGATAGTCCATGTGTGGATCACATTCATGAGACTAACATGAGAAAGTCAAATAGTATTGTCAATGACCAACAGTCTATGTCAATTCGTTTTTCATTTTCCATCTGTTTTCTTCTTGCTTCTGCCTCTCATTTTTAAATGTCATGATTTATTCCTTCTAAATAATGACATTGGGATGTTAAATCAATATCATGGAAAATGAGAGCAGGGAATACACAGTTATCTTTGATCTTTTCCTCATTTTGCCGTGGTATGACTTCATCTATACGGCATGAACAGACATGAGACAGTTATGAAAAATGGGGGTAAAGAGGATGGGTAATAAGAAACACAGAGAAATGTGTGGAAGGAGGCAGACAGAATAGAAGGAAAATGAAGAGGTGGTTAATATTTCATTAGTTAATTAGAGACTGTGCTATGTTCTGAGCGTGTGCTGTAGCTCTAGGCTCCTGGGTGTCATTGTGGCTGGCATAGTCATCACTTACTGTACCAGCCTATTTCCGATAGCCTCTGCTTCACAACAAATACAGTACTGAGACTAGAGCAGAACTTTTGCAGTCAGACAAACCAAGTAAAGGTGGGGGGAATGAGGGCAAAAGCCTAAAGTATTGTTTGTAATTCAAGGCGCACTATTAGTATCTTTGTTCTACAAATGGCTTAAGTTGGAAAGAGTGTGAAATGTGGTGCATGTATTTTTATGGACTGTCAGAAAGCATGCAAAAAGCCATGCTGTCATTTCAGGTGTTTTAGAAGAAGTCTTGTCCCAATCCTAATCAACACAAATTCCCATTTAAGAAAATTGGGAATTTGCTGTGCAGGAGATTCAAAACCACAGTAAATGTACAGCACCAACATTAACTGCATCTTAAGGAGGAGATTATGTCACTTTTTAATTAGAGATGCACTGATTTCACACTGGCGACTCACGTTACCGCTGTCTGCTTAACACCAAAATTATGCTACTTTCTGTGTTATTGCCAAATGCCCTGTACTAGTAGAATCAGAATATTTATTGGAATTATACCAGAATTTGCAGAGTTTGCATGCATATAATGAGGGATGCCATCCATCTATCCATCCATCCGTCTTCTTAACTGATTATCCAGCTTAGGGTTGTGTAAGTGCTAGACAGCATCCCAGCTGACACTGGGCAAAAGATAAGGAAACAGTTGCCACCTGGCATCCCTGTTTGAGAATAATTGATGGTTATCTAGATCTCTTTACTAGGCCTGTCATAGACTGGTTACCTGTCAAGTTCTGAGTAAGCAGTTTTGGAAATGGATGGATTTCTTGAGGATGTATGATTTATTTATTTGTTTTTAATTCTTGACCTTGCCAGAGCACCCTGAGTGAAAGAGTCCCTCAGGAACACTGGACAGTATAGCTTACAGCAATACATTACCCATTAAAACCTGAGTATATTTGCATAAAATTCAACTCTAACTTAGGGTATAACTATAGAGTTTTGGGAAAAAAGCACTTCCTTCAAATTGTAGTAGCTTCAGGATTCAGTTTTATAGTATTATGTAGTTTGTCACAGCCAAGGTCCTATTGAAACCTCTGGTGATACTCCAAGTCACATGAGAGAATGATTACCTGTTTTGAGAACGTGGTTGAAGCACAATTGTACATTATGCTAGAAGTGCAGTGTGCCACTGGAAGTGAGCCATTCCTTGCTACAAAGCATCTGAAATGAAGAAAAAAAAAGAAATACATTGCCTGGTAAAGCAAACACACAGCTTAGAGAACCAAGCAGGGAGAAAGTGAGGACATGTGGTACGGGTAATCAAGGACAGAAGGGCAGCACAGAGGAAAGCAGTGGGAGGCGTTGGCTTCCTCTGAGAGAAACCATAGAAATGCCACAAGTTACCTCAGGCCTCTGGGGAAGAGCACTGAAAGAGAGAAGACTGTGAAATTGTGTGAGACAGACAGACAGACAGACAGGCAGAGAGAAACATGTGGAGGGCGTAGATGCTAAAAAAGACAATAAAAAAGCTTTTTTTTAATGTTTAACATTTACTTGTTCTTAATTAAGTCTCATTGCTATTTCAGGAATAGATCTTAAACAGAGGTGAGAATTTGTCTTTCTAACAGGTGTTTTATGATGTGAGAATGTCACTCTGCGTCCAAAAAAAGATACAGAGATCTCAATCTCTCAATGACTCATAGATATCACAACAGAGGGTACATGTGTGGTTTTGAAATACTTTGCTTTAAATAGGAAGTCCTGGTTGTGTGGACACTGTACACACACAAATCTTTGTCTTCACTTGCAAGTCCCCTCTGTAAAAACATCTTGAAAGTTATTGACCAAAGTTTTCCACGTTCCATGTTAGCGGATGTGAGAGAGACTGATGAGCTTTTGGAATTTATTGAGCCTGTCAACCTAGATGGGAAACTGGAAACTGAATCTCATACTCTTCTCTTCTCAGTGCAAGAATAGAGAAAATAACAGAGAGCAGCATCAGGGATCTTACAATACAAAGATTTAATAGATTACACTGTTATATAAAAACATGTATACGTACTTAAACATAAAGTTCTTTTTAAAACATAATTTCTGTAAATAAAAGCAACAACAGTGCAGATAGAAACTGTTAACCTCATTTTACTGATAGGCCATTGCCTGAAATGTTTGGTTGTCTACCAATGTTTATGTGAGTAATAGTGTTAGTTACATTACAATAGCTTAAGCATTTAACATTAGCTAATTTCTAACATTGCAGTGTATGGAATTACAGAAGGATGGATGTTGGTAATATAAATTGAAACTTATTTAACTTGCATTTTTAATAGACGTGTATGCTGGTCTTTTAGGTGCTTTGCTAAATTGCTAAAATTGCCTAATTTTGCTAAAATGTCCTAATGAAGCCTGAAGACTGAAAAGCACAATAGTACATTGTCTTTTGCAAACTGTGTAATAAGTAGTTAGAAAGTAAGTAAAGTGTATTTATAAAGCGGTTTTAACAGACATTGTTACAAACACTGGTACAATAAAAACCATGATTAATCATAATAAAGATATATTAGAGAATTAAAGAGGTAAACGAGGCAATGCAAAATCACATTAGAAAACAAATTTTAAAAAGCAATAAAAAATGACCATTTAAAAAATTAAAGACTCTTTGTTATCGTCAAGTTAGCGCCGAATTATTGTAGCAGTTGCACAGGTTCCATTTAAAGTTTTTTCTTTTTTTTTTGGATGTTTTTGAGGATGTCTTACTCTTCTTCACCGTGTAAGGCTAGACTGGGCAACCCACTTTCAAGGCAAAACATGCAAAACCTGAAATGGACTCGCATGTAGAAGCTGCAGTAATCTGCAGTACCAGCAGAGTGAGATATTTCATTTCAAGCCAACATAATCACGGGAAAGCGTTTAAACAGACATTACTATCAATTGTACATGTAAATCCTACAGAAGAGGTTTAGGGGCACTGGAAAAAAGAAGAGGGCACGTCTTTTTTTTTTTCTTCTTTTCCAGAATTCTGAGTCAGAATTTTGAAATTAAAGTCAGAATTCTGAGAAAAAAGTCAGAATTCTGAGATTAAAGTCAGAATTCTGACTTTTTCCTCAGAATTCAGAATTCTGACTTTTTTCTCAGAATTCTGACTTTTTCCTCAGAATTCTGACTTTTTCATCAGAACTCAGAATTCTGACTTTTTTCTCAGAATTCTGACTTTAATCTCAGAATTCTGACTTTTCCCTCAGAATTCTGACTTTTTTCTCAGAATTCTGACTTTTTCCTCAGAATTCTGACTTTTTCATCAGAATTCAGAATTTTGACTTTAATCTCAGAATTCTGACTTTTTCATCAGAATTCAGAATTCTGACTTTTTTCTCAGAATTCTGACTAATTTCTCAGAATTCTGACTTTTTCATCAGAATTCAGAATTCTGACTTTTTTCTCAGAATTCTGACTTTTTTCTCGGAATTCTGACTTTTTTTCTCAGAATTCTGACTTTTTCATCAGAATTCAGAATTCTGACTTTTTTCTCAAAATTCTGACTTTAATCTCAGTATTCTGGAAAAGAAGAAAATAAAAGACATGCCCTTTTTTTTTTTCAGTGGCCCTAATCCTCTTCCGTAAAATCCATATTAGCAACATAGCTTTATTGTTTATGGTGACTAAGGAACCTGGACTGAGTTTATGGTACTCCAGCTTCTGCCTACACGTCTGAGCCTTAAAGAAAACAGAAAGAGAAAAAAAAAGACAATGACAACAACAAACACTGATGCATTTTTGCTTAAACACACTTTATGTGGATATAGGTAGTTAGCCTCAGAATAAACCAACTTGAGGTTAAAAGCTGAAGGTTGTCAGTACTTCAAGACATGGGCTTAGGTGGGCTCACATATAGTTATAGTACTAAAGAATAAACCCTGCTCGTTTGATACTTATCTGACTTCTGTTTTGTTCAGGACATAAGCGTCTGTTTTTCTAATAGTGATGTTTAACTTCTCTTTCGTGATTGAACACTATTACCAGTTTTTCATTCCTGTTTTTCATCTGCATGAAATAGTGTCATTACAAAGCTGTGTTTTCCTCACTTAGCTAATGTGCAAGTCAATTTTTAAATCATCGCTGTTAAAAAAAATAAATCAGATTTTAATATTTCATTGTTTAACTAAATCCAGTGATGACTTTAAAACATTGTGTGTTGCTGGGTGGCAGACTGAGTTATTTTCTAAGCTTATGTGTTGTTCTGATGTGAGCCTCAAGTGCATACAGTGGCTGCACTCAAAGAAAATTCATTGCATGGTTTCTGTGAGACGTTTTAGTGTATTATGCAACCCAGTCACCATACTGTTACAGTATCCCAGGCAACACTTTCATATGCATCATACTTTCAACGTTTTAAATGGCTGCAACTGCATAAACTTTAGCCCGGTTTGCACTTGAAATACATTTCCACCCAGATCTAGGCAGGCAACTTCTCGTTTTCTACCTGCAGTGTTTCGCTGAGCACAATGTGTTTCACATAAAAAAAAATTAACATTCTACAGTAGCTTTCACTCTCACATCAGGGTGTTGTTGCTACTGTTTTTAGCAGCTTTCACTCCTACACTCCTGGTTCTAGCCAGCGATGACTCAGGACTTCTAATTGTCTTCATGGCATAAAGGGACCCTCAAGGGTATCAGAAAATAACCTTAAGTGGTAGATCACGTTTATACTCTATTTATAGATCATACCTTTGCTCTCAGGTGTATCATGTGATCCACAGTATGTGAGTAAAATCTAGGAGTCTGTGAATACACATTTCTCTAGAAAACACAGAGTGATGAGCTGAAGAATTACATTATTTCCTCTTGGTCTTAAAGTCACAAGACATCGCACATCTGACTTGAGAGAACTTTGGCCTGCACTGCTGCAACAGAATATAATCAATATGTGTTACTTACATATCCATCCATCCATCCATCCATCCATTCACTTCCGCTTATCCTTTTCAGGGTCGCGGGCGGCGCTGGAGCCTATCCCAGCTGTCATAGGGCGAGAGGCGGGGTACACCCTGGACAGGTCACCAGTCTGTCGCAGGGCTAACACACAGAGACAGACAACCATTCGCACTTACATTCACTCCCGCATTCACACCTATGGGCAATTTGGATTAATCAATATTTACATATATACATTTAAATGTAAATGTGCCCCAGTATAGGGCTAACATAAGATATTTGCATAACGCAATCTTACTGTGTATGCGTGTGTGTTCATACTTGTGTGCACTGGTGTAAATGGGATGATTTCTGCTGTTGGACTACACAGTGATGACCTGGCAGTAAGATTATTTGGCTGAGAAAAGGCTGTGGCCCTCTCAAACTCTCCACTCTAGTGATTATTGACTCCTGGCAGACGCAAGGCAGCTATAGGCTGATGCAGCTCCACCCCATAATCACTATTGATTACTGATAATTTAGTTAGGAGAAGGAAAACTGACCTTGTTTTTGCAACAAATTGGAGAAGCTGATTTCTTTCAGTACTGCTGATACAGGAAGCAAAGAAAGCATATTACATCTTAAAGCTAAGCTAAGTCATGTGTGACAAACTGGCTTGTAGGACCATGAGAAAAGAGGAGGACACAACATTATTCAAAAGTTCTAAATATAATAAAATAAAATGGTAACTTATATAAGAAAACACCCAAAATAATGTTTGTGAGAGAATAAAGATGTATCTGTTAGGTCAGAAAAACAGCATGAAGCTATTAAAGACAAACTAGAACCTCACTGCAGGTTACCTATTTGCAGTTCAGTAGCCTATAGAATATATGATTTATCAGCAGATTAATAGCATTTAATCAAATCGTAGTGTTGTTTAAGACAGTCAAAACTAAATTAAAATCAAGGGGAGAGGAGAGGGCAAAAACACAAAGGAGGCAAAACAGAGAGGATGGCTAAGTTAAGAAAAACAGCTTCACTTAATCTGCAGTGTGGGAGCTAAGGAGAAATAGAGAGAAGCTCTGTACTGTAGGTGCATGAGGCGAAACTAAGAAAGGCATGAATGCACAGATGTTTTGCTTTGTATCGTTCTGAAAGTTAGCAACTGTAAAAAAAAAAGGAGACCAAAAAGTAGACCGAGACTGAACAAGATTGCATTAAAAAAAAGCAATATTATCAGACAAAAATAGTAAATGCATATTAAACAGAACTTTCACGTCTTATATCAGTGGCTTTCCAATAATTTCATTTTGCAGATAAATATAGATAAATCTGTTTGTTACTGTTATCTCTGTTAGTGTTTTAAATCACAAATTAAAACGATAATATCAAAAGGAAACACATTTTGCTGCACACAGAATTCTTTGAGATGCATTCCCAATAATGGTTAAATGTGAGAAATCAGGCATCTACTGCGCTGTTTGGCATAATCCTGGCCATCAACTCCTACGCTCTCTGCATCTCCACAGCATGGAGCATCCACTGTCTGTCAACACTAATGGGCGGCAAACTAAACATCACAGAGGGAATGGGACGAGAATAAGATAAATGCATATTGGGCCATTTTTGGGCGTACGGGGGTAATGTGAGTTGCGCTCAAATAAATCCAGTTTCACGCGATCTGCGCTGGACGGTTAGAATGGACTTCTCCGTTTTGACACATTTCGGCATTGTTGCTTTAGTGTAGAGAGGCTGTGCCGGCTGTAATGTGATTATAAACGCTAAAGCTTGATCTCCGGGGGAGGGCAGGACTCAGAGTGTCATTACAGCAGAAACGGTTAAACGCAATTAAACAAAATAAAGAAGAAAGTGATTTGTCAGGATGATATGTTGATAAAAATCCTGTGCCAACATTTTGAGAGAAATACTGAGCATAGTCACGTTTTTTCTTCCTTTCTTTTTTTACCCTTGTCACAGCATAGTAGATTTGATAGTGCTTGCATAAACCTGAAGGGTGATTAAGGGAGTGAACACAAGATAATTGTATTTACTGCAATGCACACATGGGGTCAATAATGAGAATGAATTATGCCGCTGCATAGTACCGTTTGTGGTATACAGGGCTGCAGGGCCAGATCATGTCCTTCCTCTTCTCTCGATATGAGCTCCCGTTGGAGTCCGAAGGCAGAGATGGCAGCTAAGTGGGCTCTGGATTGATGTTCTCCCACAGCAAACCACTGCAGAGGCCCGACTTTTGCTCCTCTCGCACCCCCACCCCCCACCCCCACCCCCACACTACCTCCCGTTAAACCGCTTCTACACTCACCTGCAATGCACCAGTTATTTCTCACCTCCAACTTAACATCTCCTCCTGTCCTATAGATTTGGTACTCTAGAGTCCTCCCACCTCCCTCCCTCTGTCCCTCAATCTCTCTCTCTGTAAACACTGCAGGGTTGATTCACGTGTGCTCAAGTGTGGGCTTACAGATGAAGGATGATGGTCCTGCCGTTAGCAACAATTCTGAAACATACTGCTCTACTGGAAGGGGAAAGGGAGGTTTAATAGGACAGTCTGAAACACGGCAGCTCAACAAGTTCATGTTGTTAAAAAAAAAGTAGTCAATTAGAGATGGACGAGTGTGACCTGTTGCTTATTCCAATATTTAAAAGTGAGGCGCTATTAAAATACATGTACTTGACAGCTGCTTTGCTTTGTAAATATATTTTAATGAACGATCACAGATATCACCAATCTCAGTGACAAATAAGGCATTTTCAAATATTCGCTGCATAGTTGTAGCCAATGTAAGAGCACAATTGTCACGTTGAATAGTCTTAAACCTTCCCAGTTCCATATTAGGCAGATCATGTAATGCCCCTTTTAACCCAGTTGTAAATAGATTTGGTAATAATGTGGTGAATTCAGAGCAAGTAAATGGATGTCCTCTGTACTGCTGCATGCTCTACCCAGGCAGCACTTGTATTTCAAGCAGTTAGAGTGATCTGAAACAGATCTCATGTTGTTTGCTGCCTCTGAGACAGCACAACTGTGCACATTCTTCTAACATAGTCCAAAGAAAAAAATGGACATAGACTGCAATTTCTATGATCCATGTGTCTCTATTGAAAGCATATCATATTAGATACATTAGTTTTTGAGACCTCTACATCATCAGTGTTATTGTCTTTCCCTGGAAATCCTGATGTACGGTGCAGCCAGACACACGCAGCGCTACTGTGAGCAATAAATTGCACAAAAATGCAGAATGTAGCAATGTAGTTGAAAAAACATGTGACATTTCTAGCAATTCTTTCATGTTTTCAGCTTTACAAGCTTAATGTGAACTGGTTACAGTGATATACTAAAGCTGGCATCAGTTTGATAAAACGGCAGATAATGCCTCGTTGATCAAGTTCCTTAAATTTCACTTTGGTAAGGGCATGAAGCATAAGGGATGGCCATTTCACAAAAAACATGCTGTTGGTAATTAAAACAAATCAAAATAATAATAACAGTAACAGTAGATACTGTTTTTTGATCACTTTGAGATGCCTTTTAACATCAGCAAATTAATCTGTTATGCTGCTTACAGTAGTGGAAAAAGAAATGTTGCATAACCTCAGAGAAAACACTACTAAGAATTTAATTATAGAACAACCCCAATGCTAAGCACACAGTCTTGATGGAAGCAAGACATCTAAAATTGGAATATGACCAGTATATTGACACACACCTCCATGCAGGGCTTCTCTTATTTAATCTTAAGAAACCTGAGTAGATTATAATAGATTTTTTGTAATATGCATTGCGTAATACAAGCCGTTTTCTGGATCATTAAGACGATCAAAAGGTCAAACTGGTGGACCTTCTTCTTTAAACTGCTGAAATTACTGACATGTCCTAGCCCCTCTTAGCACCAGTGATACCATGAAATATACAATGTTGTTCAGCCTGCTCTGTAACAGAAGGTCTTGGCCTGCTTCTGGAAGTAAGTAGACGTCACTCCCCTCAGCTGCTGAAGCGTGACAGGGTACTGACTGCGGCTCATGAGCTTTGAGCCGGTTAACATTTTACAGCTTAACCAGGACAAAACTGAAGTTTTAATCATCGGTCCTGAGGCTCAGAGAGAGAAACTCTTGTCTAAATTACAGGCATTTTCACTATGCCCTTCACTACAAGTGAAAAACCTGGGTGTTATTTTTGACTCTGAGCTTGGTTTTATCTCACATATTAAACATGTAACCAAAATTGGATTTTATCATCTAAAAAATATAGCCAGAGTCCGCCCTATTCTCTCTCGGGCCAACACGGAGATGTTGATGCATGCTTTTATTACCAGTCGCATTGATTACTGTAATGCCCTGCTCTCTGGTCTCCCCAAAAAGAATATTTCACCTTTGCAACTTTTACAAAACTCTGCAGCTCGTGTGCTGACGAAGACCAGAGGGCGGGCCCACATTACACCGGTTTTAGAATCGCTGCATTGGCTCCCCGTGTGTTTCAGGATCGATTTTAAAGTTCTTTTATTGGTTTTTAAATGTCTTAATGGTCTTGGGCCTTCTTATCTTTCAGATCTGCTTTTACCATATGAACCCTCGCGGACCCTGAGGTCCTCTGGTACTGGCCTTTTGATTGTCCCTAAAGTCAGGACACATACTCACGGTGTGTGTATTCATGATCGTTTATGTTAATGAGAGTGTGGGGAGTGAGTGGGAGGGTGGGGTGGGGTGGGCTGCTTTTAACCATGTAAAGCACTTTGTGCTACATTTTTTGTATGAAAAGTGCTTTATAAATAAAGATTGATTGATTGATTGATTGAACAGAACAGAACCCAGCTTCACCGTCAACCCCAGGATTTAAATGGCCAAGTGGAGAAAGAGCAAAAAGACCCAGATGTGTATCTGTGTGTCATGATTGGTCATGATTTGTTTACAGCATTTAGCAGGACCTCGATAAATCAGACCCCGTCTCTATGGCAATGACTTCCTGATCCACTCTAGGCTGATTTAATAGTCCTGGGGGACCGCTAAACACACGCCATGGATGCTCTCTCAGCTCCGCTCACCAGGCTTAGGCTGCTGTAAATTCAATCATTTACCGGTTAGAGCACCTGTGTGCACTTGGGTGAATTTGTGTTTGTCCGTGTGTAGTTTATCCGCGTGTGTTTGTGTGGTTTTTTTCTTTTTTCTATTCAACAAATTGAATTTCTAAAGCAAACGAACGAGGCAGTTAGGGTGAAAACAAAGTCTGCTTTTGGTTGGAGATGATGAGCTTTCATTGGGCGTCAGTGGGACTTTTCTTGTTTTTAATTGCTCACTCCCAACAGACACGCATAATTATTGCATCCCTCTAATTGAAATGCTACATTTTCTTTTAAATTTAATTTAAAGTTCGATTCAGCCCTTGTTTTACATAAACACTGCAGGAAATAGCTCGCCTTAATTTGACAGTCCTGCTCGTACTTTCGCCGAGCCTATTCCTCCCTCGGTCTGCGACTGTGTGCGGCTTTTAGCAGTGGAGGAAGTAAATGAGTGACAAAACAGGCAAAAACCTGGTGAGCAAAAGACTCGCAGAAATGGCAACAAGTGAAGGCTTCCCAGCAGAACTCACCGCAGACCTGTGTGTGTCCGAGAGGACGAGGAGATGAGAATGGTGATAAAGGCTTAACGACTTTAGGTACGGTCAGGTCCATAGGTATTTAGATAATCAAACAACTTCCGGAACTTTTGCCTGAGTACAGATCTTTTATCTGTTTATTTTCTAATGGAATAACAAGGGAACAGGCCTCACCTGGACATGATGCTATTTTCAGAGACTCGTCTGGTTTTGAGCCTCTGGAAATCAGGATCTTTATGTGCAAAAATGAGTCTTAAACAGTAACACAATCATTTTCCTTATCTCCTAAATTAAAGCTTTAAGTCTGCTCTAGAATCACATCTAGCATATTTAAAATCAACTGTGGCTGAAATGACAGAAACCGCATCACCAAACGCTTATGTACCTGACCGTATATGTGATGAGCACAGCAATGACATAGCTGTCTCTGGTTTTTGCTAACTCTTAATTAGCACTATGTACAGTAACATGTTGCTTCATGTTTGCCATGCAGTCGTTGACTCTGCTGTTTGGTTACTGTAGCTGAGAGCAGAGAGAGTAAAACCAAAACACCATGAGGCTCCAGCTGATCCAAATGATCCCTGATCCCAAATTTACTTTACTTCCATTCCTAAACACAAAAAAATACTGGTTGAATGTTATCCTTGATTAATTTGGGACTTCTCAGAGAAGCCCAGTGTGTCAGCCCAAGTTTGGGTATAAAAATGGGAATTTAGTTCGGTTCAGTTAACCTATGAGGACAAAAATGCATTTTACTTATTTATTTGGCTCACTCACAACAGAAATACACACTGAGCCTTCATCAGACCCGCTTTAGACTATTTGAGTCTGTACAAGTTCAGCTGCATCTCAACAGGGTGTGCTTGTGTGTTTGTATGCATTTACTTCTCTGTGTATTCTTGTGTTTCAAAATAACAATAGTGTCTGATAAACTGATTGCTCACATCGTCCCAGATTTCGCTCTGCTCCAATCCCTGTGGAGATTTGTGTCATGTGCTCATGGAGAACATTCCTTATCTCTAGTGAGGTGAACAGATCCGCCGCTGCCCTTTTAAATTTGTCCGTCAACATCTGCAAGAGCATGGGACTCAACTTCCGCTGAGATGGAGCCCCGTGAGACATCAATTCCGCTGCAAGGTTCTGTGCTCCTGGGATGTACACCGCTCTGATGGAGAGGCTGTGTTTGTGAGACCACAGCAGGAGGCTCCTGGCTATTACCATTGTATTGACCATAAAATGTACTACCTCCTTCATTATGTTTAATGTAGTCAGATTTTACTATGTCTGTTTAAAAACCATCAAAATCATGGATGACTACAGTTTGTGTAGACTTCTTTTTATTTTAACCTCTCTCCAACAACTTTGGATTGGCACATTCCTTCACAGCTGGAGAGAGATGTGTCTATGCACAAATGTGCGATGCAGCTCTCCCAAGGGGGACCTCTGATAACAGAACATGCCGTATGCACAAGGGGATAAACCCAACAGCTACAGCTCTTAAAGGATGTAGCCTGAACAAAATAGAAATTTCACGTTTATCCGGGCAAGCGGTCTTCTTGTCTAGTTCTGTTTTTGTACCCTCCTTGAAGCCTAACAGTCATTTGACCAGTAGAATAGCGTAAAAAGGGACATTAGATAGCACGCTCCTCATACTATAATAACAAAAGCAAACGAGTGAAGCAATCTTGATGAAAGTTTGCATTAACATTGCTTTAAACACTGTGAGTGCCAAAATCTATATGGTTTATACGAATAGTTCATACAAATCACACAATCATATATATATTTGTACATTTGAGAGTTCAGTTGTGCATCAAATGCAAAGTATTGAATGGGATGTCATATGAAAGTAGTGTGTCATAATATAATGTGTCATACAATAGCAACATAGCAATATAGTATAATATATGTTCCTCATATCCTGCATGTGCAGCGGTTTGGTAGTAAGAATAATGGTCAGGGTTTGATTACCCATTACTCTGGTTATTTGAGTCCAGCAGCAGCTGATATTTGCACCCTTTCTTTTGAGATATTTCAAGTTTCTCTTCTTATCTCAATTGTTTTTATATATATTGCAATGGCAGTGAGCAGTGCTTACCCAGTAATCACCTGACAACGTCTCCCCTTTTCAGGAAAGAAAGCTTGCAGACCGTGGTCTCACTGTGGCACATGGCTGACTGCGTCTAATTTACAGCACAAAGAAAGAATACATTCTGTGAATCTGTTAGAAAATCTCCTGTCATAATATAGTTGTTTGTTTTTAGAACTGAGCCAAGCGAAACCTCTCTTTCACTGATCTTTTCCAAACTTTACTCAGATTGCAGGAAGCTCCGGTTGTATGAGTGCCACAGAGTATTTGCGCACATATTCACTTTTTGGTGATTGAAATGGTTTGTATTTTTCTTGGCAGATGAAATCACTGCATTCTGTGCTCACAATGTGTGGGAAGTCGGTATAAGGCGGTATCCCAAGTATGAAAGAAAAAAAATAAAGCGGTGTGCCATACACAGAGCAAATGCTGAGTTTGTGCAGTGCAAGAAAACAACTGGAAGGGAGTTAAAAGTCTTAAAACATATATAACGTATTCTACATATTTGATGTCTTTTTTCTCACACTGGTCTGAGCAACCTGCTGCCTTTTCTTTATTGTTAATTTTGAATTTGTTTCTCACTGCAAGAGAAAATAGATGTGCTGCGTGAGAGCGTGTGAAAAGTGTCAACCGTGTGAAAGCTGGAAGTCTTGAGCTCAATGGATGAAAGTTCACAGAGCATCATAATGAAACCAAAAATATCTCTTTTGCTATATCCACATCTATATTTAGAAATTTAGCACGTAACCATGGAGAATGTGGTTACACTCAGACTTAACAAGCACTGTTGGTGGAAATGGGTCTGCGGTTGCCATAGGAACCACTCTATTCATGCCGGGTGATGTATGACTGCTTCCTGTTTGCTCTCCCCTCGGACATTTCAGCTCAATCGAGTGGAAATGGGCCAAATATGAAATATGAGTCTAAATCGGCAGTGAATTTTAAACACACATGAATTTGGATGAGCTCTAGCTGCACGGCTCTGACTCTGTTGGTTATTGTAGAAGCTTTCTTTCCTGGCTCGAGCTGGCTCGCTTTCTTTAATAGAGGTAGACATGATGTCTGTCTTCAGTGCTCACAGTATCTGACCAGCAGCTGTCAGCTCTTAGTTCTGAAGGTGAAGATCTGTCTGTCTAAGCTCTAAGCTATACCCTCAGGGCTTTCGCTTTGAGCTTTACAAAGTGGTTAGAAAGGCCTTTCAGGCTGCCTTCAGCCTCTCCATGGCCAACATGTCAGTATGATTCCATACTCTAAAACATGAGAATATAAATGGTTCGAAATGGATGCCTCACTTTTACGATTGTAACGCTGGCAACAAAAAAACAAAACAAAACTGGATGATGTTGTTTGCTGGATTCTCTTTCATAACAGGCAGAAGTGCAGAGTGATAACATAACACTTTGAGGAAACTGTTCTACAGCACAATACAGTGTGCTCTGGCATGAAAGAAAATGGGCAAATGATATGAAAAGACACTTGAAGACAACATAAAAGCATGAAAAAAGGCAGAAACTTCACATTTGTAGCTGATTTTATTGTTTTCAAAGAAACGCTGCAGTTAATCATAAGAGCATCTTAAAGATGTTACATTTCCAAAGAAGACTGACATCAGAGAAATAATGCTAGTACGCTGTCTTTAATTTAGAGGTTATTTAATGTTTTTAGGCAGCATGATAAGCCACTTGTTTGTAGGTAATATGTTACAATCTGTTTTTCCTGGTTAATTAAGTAACAGAGTATTGAGATGTTCTTTTTCAGGTTTAATAATTGGAATGAGAATTCATCAGTCACACTAAAATAAAACAGTTTAGGAATAAAAGTCAGAAGTTTGTCACTGTTGCTGTTTTTCTTTGTTTTTGCACGATTGATTTCAGTCACAAAATCCAAATTGGATTTTTTTTATAGTAGCAAAATAGTTCAAGTCTAATCGCTCCCCAAATATGTTACATATAGAAATTGGCGAGTGACACTGAGGTGGTGTAGGAGTTAAAACATAAAGCAGAAATGCAGGGCAGCGGCAGCACTGACAAGGAGAGATGGGAGATTCTGCAGCATAATTAGACTGCCAAATTGGAAGGGTGTGTTTGGTATATGACATAAGGAGAGCGAGGCATGTGCCCGGCTCACGTCTGCCTGAAACCAGCTTGCAGACTTCGCTGCATTAACTGTCAATGTGACAGGAAGTACAGAACAAAATATACCCAGCAGTTCATTTTGCAGTGGTGATCATCATTAGCTGGTGACCAACGTTAAAATATTGTTACGATTTCAGTTCACACGTAGATCCAAATTAAGGCAAGCTTTATTACAAAAGCAACAACATAACAATAACACAACTGCCAAAACTAACAAAAGATGGGAACCAGGGCTGCGAGGGAAACCAGAGGCAGAAGAGCAGACAGTCTGACAAAGTCACAAAGGGAGGCAGGACTATAAATATACTGAGAACTTATTGGAGAAGATAAACAGATGAGGAACAAGATGCAGGTGAAAGCAATTTACAGGTGAAAAAAATCAGGGAATCAAGGGAGAACAGACAGGAAGCCAAACTGACACAGGAGACAGCAGAAAATTAACCTTCAAAGTAAAATGGGAAAAACCAGCAAGAAGTCAGGGACAGGGGAACACAGACAGGAACAGTGGGGAAAGTAATAATAATATGGATGAAAAAACAAACAAACAAAAAGGTCATTGCTAAAATACAGAAAACAGGAACCAAAGGACCAAACTCAAAACAGATAAGTAAGACTTCAAGAACTCCAAAAAATAGCTAAATAAAGAATAAAAAGGAATAAAAATAAAGAACATAAACAGTTCAACAGGGACAAATTCATCATGAATAAGGATGTGATCCTGAGCTATCCTTTGACAGCTTTGTTGAAGGGCATCTTAAAATGATTTAGCCTTTGCTTTTCTGGACAAATATTCTAATTAAGTTCTAAGGCTTATCCTATTTATGTATCTATTTATGAAAAGAATACAATTGCTAAATGGTTATAAATGTCTGATTTCTTAACAAAAAGTGTATCTAAAGCAGATCAAATTCACATTTAAACAGATCAAAGTGCAGCAATCTTTCTTTAGAAGTTAATGAAAATCATTCTTAGAAATGCAGACAGTAGATTATTAAGTCTGAAACATCATCTGGACCCCAGAGAACACAGGAAGCTGATGCTATTTGTAATCTTCTTCTGTGACGTATTGCTTCTGGTCACCCTCTTTAGCTCTGACATCTGACCTTTCCCCATGAGGCTGCACTCCAATCACAGAAAAACAGGAAGAACATTGCCTCTGACAGCAGGCGTTACGAGTGGCCTCATGGGAAATGTAGTGCTGGCAATCTAAAGTGGGGTATGAGTCACCATCTGTCTCCCTCACTCAGTCATTACACAAGCGCTGCACATGCGTGTTTCGATTTGAGTGTGTCTGTGCGTTTATCAGCATAAACTCTTTTTGTTCAGCACTTCTTTAATGCAGTTTGTCCTGCAGTTTGAATCTGTTACAACTTGATGACGACGAAATTGATAGTTGACCTTGCGAGCTTCTGGGAGAGTCCTGGATGTTCCTCCATCTTTGTGCACGTACAGGTGACTTCTGAGAGTCCAGGAATTGCTTCTAGTAGCTCTTGACATATACAGGGAGAAAACACACTACTGCAACACACCCTCCAACACAAACACACTACCTCAAGGCAGAGACTGTCCTACTGTGTCTCTACAGTGGCAGCACGTTTAGGTATTCCAGGCAGTGCTCACAGCGTATATTGACATTCCTGTCTCATTGCTTGCTCCATTGTGCATTCTGTGAGAGCTAACCCTCAATCCCTCTCTCTCTTCCTCTCTCTCAGCCTCTGTATGTCTCTCTGTCTCTCTCTCGCTCTTCAGGGCATCAGACTTATTATCCCCACTCATACTCCGCTTTGGTACACAGCAAGGCAATGCATAAAACAAGCCCAAGCACACATGGAAGCACACAAAGTGATTACTGAGCAGAGACAATATTTGAAAGATTCATTGTTTCAATACCCCTATTTTTGTGAATATTATTATAACTGATTTGTCAGTATGTCAGCTAATCATGATGCCAATCTCTCTTTTGACAACACTAGTGGCAGTGTTTGGTATCACTTTTTAAACTAAGTATACAGGAGGGATGTGAAACTCATTTTACACTTTGGGTCACATATAGCCTGCTTTCATCTTAAGTGGGCCGGACCAGTGAAGTGCCTTTTTTTGGTGGTGTAAAGAAGTTCAACTATACATGTACTACCTGAGATATTTAGTATAAGGAAAATACATGCAATTTCAACCATGCATCTTAGTTTTTCTACATGATTATTTCTCATGTTTATTTTTACTATTTTTCTAATATAGGTAATTCATTTGTTTATTTATTTTTTAATTACTTTGGTCAGTATGAATGACCATGGAGGAAATCTTTAACATTAGGAAAAGGAATTGTGAAAATTAAATTTAAAGTCTAAAATTTGTGCCCTTCACAGACATTTCAAAACTGTCTAATAGGCCTTGGACCCCAATTTGCACTCTGTGGCAGACACCCCTGGTTTACATCCATACTACTTCCCCAGCTGGGTTCTGTGTCCATCATGCTAATTTGCCCATGACACAGTACTTTTATGTCAGTTAAGAGCAGGTATATTAATTAAGTGTCACTGTCTTAGCATGTGGCAGGGTAATAACTAGTAGCAACCCAAAGATTTGCTGGCACTGTTGCAAATGTCATGTGTAGTCATGTGAAAAAAGAAAGTTTGACAAGACAAGAAATATGTGTGAAAAACTGAGTGCATCCTTACTGTTTCCATAGGAATTGAGAGGACAAGAAGCATTCAGGTGCTGGCACCAACAATTCACCCCAAGGTCAAACTGTGCAATGCTCAAAAAAAAAAAGAAAAAAAGAAAAACTCAAGGCCTAGCATGTTAGAAAGATAAATGTTAAAAGTTCATGACAGTAAAATCAGAAAAATACTGAAAAAGTATGGCTTGTTTGTTAGGGGTGCAAGGAGAAAGCCTTTTATTCTCTAAAAAATATGGCAGGATGGATTAGGTTTGGAAAGCTTCATCAGAGCAAACCACAAGACTTCTGGAACCACGTCCTTAGGACAGATGATACCAAAGTGGAAATATTTGACCATAATACACAGTGCCATGTGTGGAGAAAACCAAACACAGCATATCAGCACACACACCTCATACCAGCTGTCAGGCACAGTAGTGGAAGGGTGATGATTTGGGCTTGTTTTATAGCCACAGGACCTAACTTGTTTACCAAAGTATTCTCGCGTCAGTGCGAGGCCATCTGTCTGACAGCTAAAGTTTTGCCAAAATTGGGCCATGTAACAGGGTAATGATCCCAAGCACAGCAGCAAATATACAACAGAGAGGAAAATGATCAAGGTGTTGCAAAGATTCAGTCAAAGTCCAGCACTCAACCAAAAATGGCATGCTGTGGAGAGATCTTAACAGAGCTGTGCATGAATGAATGGCTGCAAAACTCAATGTACTGAACCAAAGTTGTAAAGAAGAGTGGGCCAGAATTCCTCCAACAATGTTATATAGAAAATTATTACTCAAGTTAGTGCCACTAGTTTTTCACATGACCAAACGGTCTTGTGAAAACTTTCTTTTTTCAAATGATTATATGCATTAAAACTGGAACTTTGCGCTGATGATTGTGCTATTGCAAGGACAACTTTTAAGTTTTAAGTGACCTTTATGGAAATTTGTAAAATTAGATATTTTAGTCACCATTCCTAGAGCCACATTGTTTGCTTAGGTAAACCTGCCAAATACCAAAAGTTTCTCTTTTACTTCCATATCAATTTTTAGGATAGCTAAGCAAAATGTGGCTAAGACAAAACCTGCCATAGTGTGGCTGTCATAAACGCTGTTCTGTGTGAGTAATTTTGTTAAGCAGGAAAAAACAAAGGAACACCTTCTTTGTCTTCACGGGTGTCAGTAATGTTCTGGAAAAAAAGAAAAACCTCTTACTCTTGAGATACATGTCTACAAAGATCTGTCTCCGGATTTTGTTTCTTTATTTATTCACCTTATGAAAATGCCATAAAAAACCAAACATCTTACAGTCATGAAGAATCTTTTTATTTAGAGGAATCTGATGCTGAGAAATTTTACATGACCAACATACACAAGATTACTGTACTAGAAAGTGTTGCAATGCGGTCTTCCTTTAAGCACAAATGAAGAGAAACACCTTTTTGTATTATTTTGAGAAGAAGAAGCGGGTTTTTGAAGAAACGTTACCAGGTTCAAGCTAAATTTGACCTTTTATTTGAGATATTTTGGATTCTGGACGTCACCTGAGGAGCTGCTGTGGTATGCAAATGTTTTTCCAACCAAGGAAAACCCAAAGTGAGACTGTAGTGTAGTCATAGTAGCTTTGTCCAACAATGACACGAGAGAACTGGGACACAGAAAGTCACAAAATAACAGCAAAAACACACTTGTACAAATATTGGTCCAGGAACCATGATCTGTATTTGTTTGCTTGTTTTCATCTCAGCTCCGAGGCAAACAGGCAGCAGTTGCTCATCTGCTGCCTGTTTTTCCTTTTTCTTTCTTTTTTTTTTTCAGGGCTATAAGTGCTGTTGGAAAATTCACACAAGTAAACATAAAAAATGTATTTTCCTTTATAACGCAGTGATAATTTCCAACTGTTTCTTAACTGTTTTATGCCTAGAAGTAAACTCATAAATATATAAAATAAATATCACAATAAATTGGCGAAAAATTTTATAAGATGCATCGAGAAACTGGGATTCAAAGCATCCAAACAGACCTAGTTTGCTAATACACAAACACACATTTGCACACCTTCAGGAGCTGGAAGCAATGTAGCTTACTCGTATCATGCTGGCCTGTGATGTTGGTTTGTTTATTTGTGCCAAGGGAGCGATAACCTGCTGCTAACATTTCCAAACAGCTCCAGCTGCAGCTTACACTGAGAAAATGAATGGTCAAATTTCACCTGAGGTGGGTTTTTTTGGCGAAAAGACGTCTTCGCAGCAGCTGGTCTCTTTGTCAGCTAAACACACCCGTGGGTTTATTTATCTCCACCGCGCTGGTTCCTTAGTCTCTTCTCATCCACATCACACCGCTCTCTACTTCTCAAAAGTTGTTATCTTTAGTGTAGTAGTGGTTAAGAGACATATAGCCTTTTCTTTTGAGTAGGTGTAACTTAACACACCTTAATTTTTTTTTTTTTTTTGCTACATTAAAAATCTGGAAGTATAAAAAATCAGCTTCAGTTAACTTCCTTTATGAAAAAATTGTTGCCTTGTTGTTTATGAAGAAATTCATCGAGACAACTTTTTGAAGCTATTACGCTATTTTCCTTCCCAGCGTGAATAAAGCGAAACAAGCCAAAAATAACAGCCATGAGTTTAAAAAAAACAAACCTTGAGATTGTTGTTAAAAGAAATTGGAAAATAAATGATAAAGCACTTTATAAAGGAGCACAAAGCAGTACATTACTCCAAAGTGAACTGTGTAATCTCTTTTACAAAGAGGTTAACAAAATCTGATTCATGTATGAAAAAAATTCTAAAACACACAATACACATATATTTACTGTGAAGGAAGAATAAAAACAACTTTATTGTTTACTTTGTGGAAGCACAACCAGTATTTATGCGCCATAGTAACTGAAAGCACCAAAGAGAAAGTTAGGACATGCTATCAGTGATGTCATGGGGTTAAGGAAGTAATGATGTACAGACTTCCTATAACAATCCTCATTATTGCAATGCTTTAAAAAAGATTTAAGTGTGGAAATTAAACCCCAAATCATCTTTTTGGTAGCAAATTAATTCAGCTTGACTGACACAGGATACCAGCATTCTGTGATTTTAATTGTGCCTCCAAAGGTGTAGTAGTTAACTTGGCAAATGACTGCTGTGGCAGTGAGGAAGCAGCCAAAAATAGCTTCACTCACATTTGCTGATTTGTAAATTAGATATCCCTTTATGTACATTTATGGTGTTGTACATACATGGGTCTTGTCAACAGGGAATTTGCAAAGTGCCCTTTGGTGTACACACTCTACAAAATCAATACAAAATCAATACTCATAACAGGGCTGAAGGTTGTCTCATCTTTACTTTCTAAATGTTCTCTGGTGCTGATGAATCAGTATCGGCCCTGTATGTGTGTGTCTGTGTGTGCATACATATAGACAGTGGTTTAAGTGGGCTCTAACAATCACAAACAGAGTTCCAGCACCTTTAATAAATGAGTAATTAAATCTGACAGAGAGATTATAGTGTTGAGTGAAATATTTTTTCATTTATGCAGCCTGGTATTACTTCCAGCATATATGCACGCTTGACAGCATGGGTATAGTTGGTCCGTAATGAGAAAATGACATCCCACAGTCTTGCTTACACCTTCAGTGCATATCATTTCTTTGATGCATTTTCCCCCTTTGAATCTATATTGAAAAAACAAATAATTTTGTGCTTTTCAAAGGTGGCATGAAAATACTATACTAGACAGTTCAGTGCACGGTAAACTTGTTAGTTTGCAGTACTGTAGTGAAGTTACACTACTGCATTGTATTAGACTGGTCATTGCTGGTGTCAGACATCAACTTAAATTTAAAGCAGGTATACTGATTAGATTCACCTGCCAGATTCTTCCTTTTATACCCATAACATACTTTTCTATTTTTTTGTAATTATTATTATTATGACATTTATTTGTAAAGCACTTAAAAACCCACATTACAAGGTGCAAAACCACATAATTAAAAAAACAAACAAATATAATGAAACTGCATTAAAAAAGTAAATCTAGTATTTTAAACTCAGACTATCTAAAAATGGGCCATGTAAGACACAAGCACAGCGCCCAAAATATCTGAACAAACACTGAATCACAGCACTATATGGTCACTCAGGTTGAAAGGCTGGAGTAAAGAATACACCTTTAAATATGATTATTGAAGTTCTCACAGGTTATTTCTATTTCTGTAATATATTTATATTTTATATATATTTATATTTGAACCAGTAAGCATAAACATACAGCCCACAGATATTCATATACAGACATGAACATCTACAGGCATATTAAAGCACATTAAGCGATTCAGCATCGACCAACAGAGAGTTGACCTCTTAGCTGCTTTATTAATAAGTGATACAGGCTGGGGCACTCATCTTTACTAAGATTGTTAAGGCTGGAAACCTTTTCCTTCAAAGTTTAGAGGCAGAAACCACTTATGGGCGGTTTGCGGTTACTTGCATTCGCATGCTGATGACATTTAGCTGAGGAGGGAGTCAGGGGACCTTATTTAGATGATGGAGACATTAAGACATGTTTGTAAGCTGGCAGAAAAAAAATGTCATAATATCCAGCTGACTAATGTAGAGAAGTAGAGGGGATCCTCAAGAGACATGTTTGTTTTCTCTATTATTATACAGTCACCACTAGGGATGGGTACCGGTATCCGGTGCCTGACATAAACGGTAGTAACCAGACCGAAAAGCAGCGCACATTTCGGTGCTTTATTTCGGTGCTTTTTTTTCCTGAGATGTCATACACTTTGGATTCTAGCCAATCATTTTACCTTTGCAAGCGTAGTAGGCGGGCCCAGGTATGTACGTTGTTTTAGAGCAGAGCTACAGATTAAAAATGCTAAAGGCGAAGCGGTCAAAGTCTGGCTGTACTTCACAGCAAAAGATGCAAACTCAGCAGCCTGCAACAAGTGCTTTAAGCTGATACTGTGCAAATGAGGTAACTCCTCGAATCTGATGAAACACCTGGCGACGTATAGCATTTTGTTAAAAGCCGAGAAATGCGCCATATTTGATAGCTTGCTGCGAGACCTCACACCGTGCACATCTACTGCGGGTATGGTGCCTGTTATCGAACCGGAGTTAGCAACATCCCCCAAAACCCCGAAGAGTACAGTCCTGGCCCCTAGCACTGCCAGTGTAGCAGAAATGATGAGGATGATGATGGCAGCAGCAGCCGTTCTTCTCTGTGTGAGTAGCTTCATGTTGTTCGTGTGTAACTAACGTTGAGTAGGCTAACCACGTTATTACATTAATGCATGTAAGGTGAACTAGCAAACACCGTCGTAGTTACATGCGGCTGTCTTCTTGTTTGATGGCAGATACTCCCTTCACCCTGGCCAAAAAGGCTAAAATGACCAAAGAAAAAGTGGAAAACAGTTAAACATGAGAGGTTTTTGGACAAAGTTTGTGTTTTTTTCCATTGTTTAAGCACTGCTTCCAGCCAAGAGTGAGACCATATATGCCCTATAGCTGCAGAAAAGGCTAACATTGTTATCTTTTTACAAAAAAAACAGCTGAACATGAGAGGTTTTTGGACCAATTTTGTGTTCTCCATTCTTTAAGCACCGGCACCGTTTCAAAAGTACCGGTTTGGTACTGGTATCGGATAAAACCTAAACGATACCCATCCCTAGTCACCACTGGATGCTGTAAAAAAAAGCTCAATTATGGATAAAAAATAATTCAGTGTTGTTGTTTTTTTGTTTTGTTTTAAGTTACTGTCGGCTTTCACATCCTACTTAAATCATATAAATCTGTTCAGTATGTGTTTTGTCAGACTGGAGGAAATACATTGAGTCTGAAGGGATCTCAGATATCTCAGGCATCTCTAGCACATATGCTGTATAATATGATGGTAAGTCAGAGGATAAGAGGCAGCGTGATTGTGCCATTAAACAATAGGGCAGCACAGCCTGTTGGTGTTTATTCTCCAGTATGCTGATCAGTAGGCCTGCAGGTCGGACAGTGATAGTGAATCACATACAGATGACACAACCTGCCATACCACTAAGCTAGCACTGGTAAAGACCAGCAGGCATGGAGATGGTTTATTTATGTGTTATGTAACTCCTTGTAAACTGTGGAACATTTAAGGCCATGCGACACCTGAGGCAGCCAATATGCATGCTTTCAAACATGTTCCTCATATTTTTGGTGTCCTACTGAGCATTAAAATAATCAAGTCACAAGCCCATTCCACTCAAAACTGACCCTTCAGTCACAGATCCATATAATAATGTGTGTTTTATCCATGTGAGAGCTTCGAGCTCAGCGTTCAATACAAATCCATGAAACTTGATGGTGAACTTTGGATTGGAGTACAACACTCTGCAGCTTCATATTAGACTACCAACCAAGCAAAGCCCAGACAGTTCAGGTTGGCAGTCACACCTCCTCCTCTCTACTGCTCCCATGTGCTAATCCCCCCCCGTTACACGTGGCGCACCCATGATTCTGTTCCCAGACAGGGTTAGACCTCTGTTGTGAACTTTGCAGACTACATCACCATTATCTGCAGGATTACAAATAATGGTGAGTGTTAATGTCAGGAGGAAATCACCAGTGTGGTGCTCAGGGAACGGCCCAGCATCAACAAATGAGGAGCTGATTTTAGAGTTTAGAAGGTAAACAAGATTAGGGTGTCTGGAATAAATATCACACGAAACCTTTTGTGGCAAGCGCACATTTCAACTTTGCTCAAGGCAACTCAGAAATTATTGTACTTTTTAAGGAAACTCGAGATAATTTTATAAAATCTGAATACTTTATCATTACCAGAGGAAATTATGGTGGTCACAGTTGCTCCAAGACACTAAGAACAAAAAGGACTAAAGAAAACATCCTGGGTATCGTATGTGCCTCATATAAACTGAAAAGCTATGCAGTTGGTGACTGAAATTGACGTCAGCATCACCACCACCCATTTATACCCAGCATCAGGGATACTGGTCTTTCCAAAGGATACTAAAGAAAAATACTCCACCACAGCCACAGCATGTTCACCCTGCTGCCATCTGGCATGTGAAACAGAAGTATCTGCTGCTGCACCACCAGACTTCAGAGCAGTTTATTTCCTCAGGCTGTGAGACTGCTGAACTCATCCTTCACACTTCACCACAAATAATAGCTTTACTTCTCTTTAATGACTAAGTTATTTGTCCATTCATTTGTATTTTATCCTTCTTCTTTCCTTAAAATGACTACATGTGAAATATATTGTTACAAGTTTAAATTGCATGAAGATTGATTGAAACTCAGGTGACAGGTGACCTCCTATCTAAAGTGCACCATATTTTAAACGGCTCACTCAAAATTGCTTCCAGCACTCCTATGTATCAGGTTCAGGTACTGTTGTTTATGTACCCATTGGAAAGCTTTAAAGCCATAAAAAGGCATCACTTTTAAAGAAGGGCAAGCTTTTAGGAGCTGTGTTTAACATGCAGAGGTAACATATCAAAAACATTTAATATCTCAGTTAATGATGCTTTCACATAATTTCCCTGGCTGATGAAATTCAGGGACAAAGGTAGTGCTCAGACGCTCTGCCCACATAACAATGCCATGACCAGGAAAGAAAAGACCATACAGTGCTCCAGGAGTCCTTGCGTTCCCCCTAAGAACAGCACAGATCCTCCCCTGACATGGCTTTGCTTTTGTGAACCAGTGTGCCCAGTCTGTTTGTGTTCTTGCATGTGCACACGTGTATGTGCACCCTTTTGTGAATTGCATGTGGGGGAGGAAGAGGAGGTGTCAAGCGAACAGTGGTATCCAGGAAAAGATTGTTCTGTTCTTGTAGATGTGTGTGTGGGAGGACACTGTGGAGTGGGCGGGTCACTGGGACTGTGATTACTCAGGGAAATAAGGAATTACTTAGTCTGTTTTTCAATTTAAATGCAAATTTTGGAAATGCGAGCATCTAAACATGTGCAGAGATACTAAGAACAGAGGGAACATTAAGAGCCCCAGTGTATTACCTGTTATTGGCTATTGCTAGTAATATCTTAAGGGCAAGATGTGGTGGGATCATTACATCTGCAAGAGAATGACCTCAATAAGGTCAGCATTGTTTTAGTGGCAATAGCAATATGTGCGGCATTTTTAAACACTGCTGGCTATTGTTCATTCATAATGTCATGGCAACTCTATCATTGCGTACAGCTTCTAAACTCAGTGTGGGGCACAGAATATGTGTATGTATGGTATTTATAAACATATCTCACTCTTTCATAAACTCCCAGTGGTAACTCTCACAGACTCATTTACATGATGAAATAAAATAGCACTGGGGATTGTGACAATGAAGAACCTTCCCCCATATTTTGAGTTTCATAAAGCACATCGTGACTAAGCAGCCCATATCTCTATACTCAAATGCTCCTCAGCCCCACAGAATTTGTCATACTTATGCCCACTTTTGTTTGTAGAACTGAATGAAGTTGCAGCTTATGGGAGTGAGTGAGAAAAGGAAACACAGGGAAACAAGGAGATGACACACGGTCAGAGTAACAAACCCAGAAAAGTCATCAGCACACACACACTCAGGCAGCTAATTGTAATTTGCTGAATGCACATTACAGCGTATTTGTTATGCTTCTGCGCCATTCGACCCAGCATTGTGAGTTTGTGAGGTTTTCCTGATTTCTTTGAAAAATGTCATTTAGTTTAGTCCTTGGTTTTCATGTTTAGTTAATAATACTCTTAGCCTTTGTTTACTTATCCCTGTGTCATTTTCTGAGTCTGTCTTCCGTGTTGCGTAGTTGTTGTGTTGTGCTTTCACCTCTCGTGTTTCCTCGCCCCTTCTCTCGTCTGCCTTTCCTCCTGTGTCAAGTTCATGTAGCAGTCCACGTGTCGCAGTGTTTCCTGTTTTATTTTGATAGTCTCGTGTCCATGTTCTGTGTTTTAAGTTTAGCTTCCCCTGTGGCGTTGCGTCCATTTTCTTCCCCAGGTGTTGCCACTCTCCTCGTCTCCTCTCTGTGTATTTAGTGTTTGAGTTTTCTGTCATTTGTTGTCCGGTCGTCTGTTGTATTCATGTCAAGTTTCCTAGCTTCCATGTTTCCTGGTCTCGACGTTCTGGAAATCCAGTGTTCAGGTTTTTATTATATTCTTTCGATGTTCCTTGAGTTCAGCATTTAGTTTTTCCCAGTGTATCTCTAGTTATGTTTTGCCTTGGCATTTTCCTACTTGTGTTAGCTATTTTCTCCAGCCTAATAAACAGCTCGCCTTTTGTTTAAACCCTGTCCCTGACTTTGGGTCTGTTAAAAAAATATAAGGTCTGCCGCCACAGCACCTTTAACAGTATCAGGCCCAGATGGTTAATTTTAATCGATTGTCTGGAGTCAGAACATTAGCCTTACAGGTAGCATAGTATCGTGCCTACCACAGTTCCTACAAGGATTATTAAAGGTTTTAATAAGTAATCAAACCCTTACAGTCTAAGTAACTGATCAGATTTCGTGTAATTCTTAAAGGCAGCAAGGGTCACAGTGGCAGAGGATGTTAACTTGTTTGCCTCAAACCCACAACTCAAAATTGTAACTATAAGCTTTTTACTATTTATTAACAGATTCTCTCTTCATGAATGACTTTTTAGATTTTTGTCATTACCACAAAATATTGCAGTTTTTTTTTTAAAGCTTCTCTGTGCAGTGTGTTGCACGAATATGGGTATGCATTATTTTTCACCTCTCCATGTGCAGGGTCAGTGTTGTGAACCAAAACTCAGTATTTACCTAAACTTTGCCTGGCACTTTTTGGTGTCTAAATGTAACCAGTGAGTTCAAGCAAAAAGTAAAAATGCAGTAAATGAAAACAAAGTGCTAAGTACAAAGTTGCCCATTGAGACAGTCGCTATAGTGACAAACTCAGTCCGAACTAACAATGCGGACTTTTAGCTCTCTAAAAGAGACTCATTAATTCCAGGTGGCCAATATTTCTGTGGCCATCGCTTCCTGTCGCAGATGCCACATGACACCTTGTGCATAATTTTGAGCAGTGGTATTTGTCAGAAACAGTTTTTGACACCCTGTGATGAAAATTGGTGACATTGTCCTTTCATACTGCTCCCAGATATCATTTTGCCTGAGGAGAAGAAGAAAAATGGTGTTAGGAGACAGGTGGGATGGCAGACATTCACTTTTACTTTACTTTTTGACATTTCCTTTTTTTGAGGTACTCCTATGACTCTATTGGATTACCCTACTTAAAAATGAAACAAAAAAGGAGTATCCCGTTAACTACCATGTTCCTCCTGTTTTACAACTTGGGGGTGAGAAGGCCTGTGCTCATCTCCAGAACAGATAAATGTGCTTGAGAGCCACAGAAAAGTAAGGAAACATTTTGGTCTTTACACCATATTTCAGGAACAATAACAGAATATCACAAGCCTTGTCCTCCAAGGCAAAGTGAAGTCTGAACTGAATTTGGTCATATGGCTGGAACTATAATCCTACTACAGCCTGGCACTAACCCATTTTCGTAGAAGATTTATGTGAGAGGGCCCTGAGCGCTGAGCGGGCCCTGAACTGCAATGAGATATAGTCTATCAATTATTGAAGTGTGATATGGGTTATCTATTATTGCTGTTGTACTTTCGTCATAACAGACAGTTGGTGAAAATGTTCTTCATTAAGCAGGACCACTATGAGTGGGTGACAGTGATTAGCACTGAAGAGAGGACACATATACTTGATGAGGCTGAAGTGTAGTATTAGCATTTGTTAGCTGGATAATATGTTTGGGAGTGGAGCCGAGGTCACGAGAAGTTCCTGTGTTCACTCTTCCTCACAATGGACTCAACGGAGAGGAAAATCTCTGGATTACAAAGAGCCTGTGCAGGTGCACATAAGCATACAGCACTACAAACATGCTCCACCCAACCTATTTATGGACAATCTGTTATTCTTATGCATCTGCGTTGCACACTCGACGTAGTGTTCGTGGGTATTGCAGGTACTGCAGCGTTGCCATAATAGGAAACTGCTGTTGCCCCTGAGGTGCTCTCCTCCCTTCTGCTCTCCTCTCATCCTCTCATATATCAACTTTCGTAAGCAGTGGTGAACTGGGGCCCCGAGGCGAGCTCTCGTCTAGCCAATGAAGCTATTAGATGGTCCATTTTGTCATCACAGCCCAATGGAATTAGAGCCATGTTCAAATTTAGACAAATATTGGTTGTGAATAAGGATGGCTCGAAAGAAAACAGCTTAGTGTGTCTTCTTCTGCCACTTGATTGTCTCTGTTTTGCTCCTGTAAGCACCAAATGCAAGTGCGAGATACATGTTTGGTTTAGTAGACGCGATACCAAAGAAGAGGCCGCCATGAGATGACTGGCAAGATATTTGAGTGAGCCCTTGAGTTGTAATAAGCCAGAAGAGAACGGGACCCAACTATGTTCACAGACAGCCTGTTGTTATGGGATATATAGTATAGATTAATGGACCTGTCACTGAGCATATGTCCCACGTTTACAACTGCTTTGAGCCACCAGAACATATTCAGTGTGCTTTGGCAGTGATCCTAAAGTCTGGTAGCTCTGCTGAAGGATTCAAACTCCATTGTTTGAAAGATGTTCTCTCATTTGGGTTTTTAATGCAGTGGTAAGCATCTGTATCACATCAGGATAAAAACAGCATAAAACTGATCTTTAAAAAAAGGAAAAGTTATACTGATGAAAAAAAACCCCACACTCACCTCTCTGACATAGTTGGAGCTCAAAAAAAGCTGCTAAACAGTTTATGAAGATTAAGCTACAACTGGACAATTAATATTCGAGGGTTTAAGCAAAAATATCTGTTTAATTTGTGTAATTTTGTGTCAAAATAAATAAAGTGTGTTTTATCTTCTTTCAGCTGTTCACACAAATACGCATTTGGGCGCTACCAGGACCTTGAATGCTTAACTCTTTCATGATGATATTCTCTAAGCTATCATTAGAATTCGGTGTAAACTCAGTGCTTTCCCCTGCAGTAGACCTAAAAGCAATGTGGGGGCTGCTCTGTTCTGCTCTCCTCTGCTTTGCACAAACTCTCATTCTCTCCTTGATACAGGGCTGGAGCTCATTCTGGCAGCAGCAATCAGATTAATAAGTAAACAAGCTAGTAATTGGCCTCAATGAAATATTCAAATGATACGGCTGTTTGCTAAAAGGATACTCATTTTGGAATTTCAAGCATTAACCACCCATGATGATATGACATGTCATTACAAGAATACAGTCTCTGTCTGTTTTTAATTCATGCCCTGAATCCCTGCTACACGCACGGTGTAACACCCCTGTACATTCCCTCAGTTATGCTATAGTTTAGAATCATCTTGGGAGATTTTAACTGATGCATTGCTTAATATTTATTATGATAATGTATGCTGAGGTGTACTGAGGTATGCACCGTCATCTCCGCTCTTCCACCGAAACATACATGTGCACATTTGCCAATGCATGCATTAAATTTCAGCGTTAATCCTTTCATCTGGCGTGTATGTGTGCATGACTCCCCATGTATGCTTGTGTGCCTCTGTGATCTTGCTTTCTGTCTAAGCACAGCATTGCAGAGCACAAGCTGCATACTAACCCAATCATTAAGACATAAATGAGAACATCAGAATCTATCTGCAGTCTCGCACACAGTAGTCCTGAGAGAGAGGCAGAGAGAAGGAGGGAGGTGGGGGGAGGGCTGACCAATTTATCTTCACTCTCTCCTTCCTCCTCTTCTAATGTTTGCATCTCCCCATTTCTCTCTTGCTCTCCCACTTCCTTTCTTTCGCTGACAGATAGAAGCACAGGGGTGGAATGTGGCCTGGTTGAATATATCAGACTGACTTTCTCCCCGTACTTTTTAGTCTAATTGGGAGAAGCAAAGCAGCTACGTCTAAGGCTTGGCCCAGACGATGCGACCCCATCGGATTCTGCCTTTCCTTTTCTAATTCTGGCCCGCTTTTCAAACGCTGTCCAAATCCTGGCCCAATTTCCTGTCCATATGTGTGATAAAACAATGCCATCTGAAAGAACATGAAACGATGGAGAGCAGTGATGGAGAGGAAGATGGGTAAGAATGTTATAGACAGAGAGCTACCTACTGTATGTGCGAGCCAATACATGTGTGGAGGCTGCGGATGAGGGTAATGTGTGAAAGAGGAAAAAAAAGTCAGTGATGTTTTAGCAGATGGCACACTACAGATGAGAATGGTTTGCAAAAGGAATAAGGGTGTTGCAGATCAAGTTCATGAATAACTAAAGTACAAACAGCCACTGTTGAACCTTTGCTCCGTTAAGACCCTCCACCACTAGACGCAAATCCCCAGACGGCAAAAAAAGGTGCAAAAATCTGCTCCACACATGTATGCTTGTGTAACTGTGTGTTCATTCATAAACCTGCACAAATACAGTAGGGTTTGTTAACAGAGGATTAGTTGTGCACATGTATGTTACTCCGAAACTACAAGCCTACAGAGTCGAGTATGCACTGTATTAAAAACACAAGTACACACAGTGACCCAAATTCCCTGCCTCCACTATGTTTAGGTTTCATTTGATAAATTACAGTTGGCTGTTTCACTACTGTGTTCATGCATGTAGCTATCAATGAATGTGGATACACAAGTAATTAACCTTGTTAGTGTCCAGAGGTTGAGTATCAGGGTTTTGCCTAGATTTTGAAATGACAGTATTAAAAAAAAAAAAAAAAAAGGCCTCTTGTTACAAGGACATGGGCTTTATATGCTAATTACCATATGCAGTTAGATCCATAAGTATTTGGAGAGTGACAGATCCATGTATTGATATGTCACTGCTTATTCATCGTGGTTTGCAAGAGCACTGAGGATAAAATATCCAGTTGAATGACGATTGACACTGAAAGGCGTTTTGGTGTTGCTGAGTTGGCCAGGGCATTCCAGACTGTTGATTTGGTCAACCCTAAAGTTTTTGATATCTCTTCGGTAGATTTGTTTGAGTTGCCTCTTGCATCTTTCATTTGCAGCAACATCTCTGGAACTCATATTGAGAGTGGGAAAAAAAAAGAAAAGCAAACTCCTGGAATCAGCTCCAGATTTTATATCTGCTTGATTTTTCATGAAATAAAGAAACAGGTCTCACTTCACCTGCGATCTCACCAAGAAACTGATTGTCAGTCAACTGTCCTATTACTTTTGACCCACTGAAAATGGGGTACTACGTATAAATAGCTGTAACTTCTTAAAGGTTGATGCAATAATTTTGTTAAATCCCTTGAATTAAAGATGGAAGTCTACACCCCAACCACATCTTGAGTGTTTAATAAAAATGGGTCAATTTGTAAAACTATGGGCCCACTGTGGTAATAAATGTTTTGCCTACATTTACATTTGCCTTAACTCATCCACCCACGTGTCCTCTTTATATGAAGCAGATGCATAGTTACAATTGAGCCACATGTATCTGAGCTATAAGAGCTCAAAGTAGCCAAGGTTTGGTCCGAATGTGTCTGTACTATCAAGTATATGATCAGATATTTGGATCAGTATCAGATGTTATGATTAAATTAATCCTGCGAGGCTAGTGAAAGTCACCAGCACTTACATCATATTTCACTTTAGCTTTGAGCCAAAAGCACAAAAGTTTAAAGAATTACTCCGCCTCACTGGTTTGTCCATACGGTTTGTCATGCTGCTAAAGATGCTAGTTTTCCCTGGACTTTTCATCACTGCCATATTTTAGATGTGAACCTGTGTGTGCATGATAACACTTCCATCACATTTTCCATTGCCTGATTTTCTTCTCACTGCATGTGAACAGTGAAAAGTGGTAAGATGTCCACAGAGCTGAGCTGATATTTAATTAAGATGTATGAAATGAAGTGCAGCAGTGAGTTTTAAAAATCAGTAAAATTTCACTAAATCAACTTTTTTTTTTCTTTTTAGACTTTTTGTAAATAAATAAATGTCAGGCTGATCAAATCTAATCATGAAATGATTTGCTAATGAGTTCATTTTAACTCTGTGAAATTACATAATTTGGATAAGTGGTTCTATCACATCACTATTTAGTTTAATTGCATTTTAATTTCATTCAACGTTCAATATGATAGCATTTTATTTAATTCACCCTTTAATTTGCTGGCTTTTTAATTAAAACCATGTTTAATCTATCATTCTTTTCACCTCTGAGTGTAAAGAGGTGTACCTGAGTTTGTAAATGTTTACTTCCTCTACTCTGTGTTTGCAAGTACACCTGAAAATTATGTAACAAATCAATAAGAAACATATATATATCGTTTTTATCTTATGGTGGGGGTTTAAGATTGTTTTTTATTTTTGCTTGATTAAAGCTCGATCATATCAAATGCCAAAAAGTGGCATTTACAGACTGAGGTCCTATACAATGCTGCAACCTCTACTGACTTACCTCAGTGACATTATCAAAAACACTCTAAGTTGTATACTAACAGAAGTGAAAATATGCTAAAAGGGTTGGATTTGATCCTGGATAATTACCTAAACTCTTTGTTTCGTGTTAGCAGCCTTGAATTTTTAGCAAAGTTAAGGGGCAAACCTGCTGTCAGTGTGGCTGGCCTCAGCACATGGTGTGTTTGTGTCTGTGTGATGTACTTTAACAGCAAGTCTTGGTTTCACAGCAGGTTATGACTGGACCAGCCCAGACAAGACATCCAATAATAACAGCTTCTCGACTGTGTTAGCTGGTCAGCTGCTAATTAAACAGTGGATGGTTCTGATTATCTGCTGTGTACCAAGAGACGTTGTACATGTGTGTGCTTGTGTATGTGCCTGTGTGTATGCACATAAGCCCTTCACTTCAAAATTGTCTTCATCAATCTAATCTTTCTGACTAATTAAAGATGTTTGCGCTATGAACTGCTTTCACCTACTCATGTATATTTATACTTAAGCACCTTATCTGCCTTAATTCCAGAACTATTGCCAGTTCAGGGTAAACCAGTTAACATAGCATTGATGTCTCTGGACAGAACCCGGACGACCCACAGAAAACCCACAGGCACACGGAGAACCTGCAAACCCCATATAAAAAGGTTGCAGCTGACCTGGAGATCCAAGCTGAGGTCCCAGTGCTAACTACTCCCTATCTGTGCCACTCTTTTTTCACTCAGTACCTCCTTATGAGAATGTGAACAAACTGCATTACACAAGTGCTTTGCTGTGCAAATAACTATAAAATGTCATTTCTGATTATTGAGTTTGCAAAGTAAAAAGCAAACCTGTCAGGCTTTTATCTGTATAACTTCAGTTTTTATGTTGCTTTACACATCTCAAGCTTGTGCAGAGGACAAAAGTCAACTTGTTTTTCAAACTGACTGTGATAAGAGTTGGGTCTGCCTCTATGACTGAGCAGATCTCAGCTGTTTTCAGTTAAAGACACCACAGTTTCCATGCCCGAAGGCGGCATTCTTAACTTCCATCGAGTTGTGCACCATGAATACTGCTCTACAGTAACATCCTGAGGTAAGGGAGAAAATGCTGTGGAAAATATGTGAACTGTGGTGGGTGCCACTATGCCATTTTATGCTGGCTCAGAATGCATTACAAATGCAGGATTTTTGTATTTTGTATTTTTTGGTCACACAAATGTAATCGCGTCCCACCTGGACCACTCAACAGATTTGGTTCCCTTTAACTTGAAAATGAAAACGAAAATCAATTGGAAGGAATGTCATGTTGACCCACAGGAGGAGATTCAATCAAGGAAGCACCAGAAAAAGAGGGCATAATGTGACTGCGACTGGAAAATCTAAATAAAAATGCAGTCCAACTCAAAATGGTCCAGAGGTGCACGGGATAGTGATGGACTCTTAGTGGACAGATGTAAAATATTATTACTACTACAGTATACTTAATCACCACATCATTACCTGTGCAGCCAAAACAAAAACAGCAGCACTATGAAGCAGTACTCCAACATAATTACTGTAAAATTGTATTTTTTACTGTGTATCCATTGTCTATGCTATAAGTTCTCTAGCAATGAGGTGAAAAGCATCTCTTAACTGCTGCTGTGCTCTTCATAATGTCCTCTCTGAAATCATCATCACTAAAGATTTCAAACAAATTCAGTTCCTTTAACTTCAGTCTTTATGCAGTAAGGTGACAACGGAAGAACTTGATTGGTCCTTGTGCGAATATCTGTTTGATGCGCCGCAGGTGGATCTTTCCTCTTCAGGCTTCAGGTCCGTTATTACACCTTGGTCTAAAAAGCCTGCAACCATAATGCGAGTGGCTAATTTGTGGTTTAAAAAATGAGATAAAATGTATAATTTGGTCATTTCCAAAATTGGGTTTGAACCACTAAGAATTTTCTGAGTTGTTTTTACTGGCTCTCAGTGGCTCAGTAGCACTACAAATGGGCACAAGCTTTTTTCTGCATTCACAGATGTGCTGAGCAGGCGGCGTCTTTCTTTCTCTAAAGCTCTGTAGGTCTGATGGGAACTGCCTGCTATAAAGGGCATATTTAACAGAAGGAGGAGGATATCTTCATTTTTAGATATGGTGGGGGTTTTATCCCCTCCAACTCTCTGCTTAGAGTTGTTGTGTCATGTGACCTCTTCATTTACATTTCTGCAGAATAATAGCCGGCATTTCTGATAACTTGTGCGGATGTCTCAACATTTTCCTTTACCTTATTCTTCTTCAGTCAACCCCTACCTTTATAGTTGCATTTAATTAAAAGTTGTATTTTTTTCTCCTTGGTTGCTTTGAAGAAAGCCTTGATTCCCCCTCCCCCAACCAAATGTAAAGATAAGATTCAGTACCACTTCTGAAGATTACTCTCTCCTATCTTTATGACTTTATCTCTTAAGTCTGTAACAGATGAACATGGATGAAATGGATTAGTTTTTATGCAAATGCGACTTGCAATACCTCTGATGGAGTTGCTAAAGCAGCGGCTTTGTTTTCAGGTATGCACAGGAAAACACGGAAAACACAAGTATGCTTTTATATGTGTCAAGTAGGATATTTGCATATACACTGTGTGTGTCTGTCTGATTTCTGTTCAGTTAAATCAACAGAGCTTTAGCTGTAAGAATAGAAGCTTAACCTTGGCTTCATTTTTAGCCAACCCTCTCCAAAAAGCCTGACATGGTCTGGTAGGGTCAGTAGCACCTGTAGGTGGACAGCGCTCTCATAGCAAGCTGCTGACAACTGTAGTTTATTATATGACACCGCCATTTCTCAATGTCTTTCTCTAAAACTGTTCTCTCATTCATGCTTTTTCACCCCTTCTACCTGACTGTGTGTGTCTGATAAGAGCAAGGCAGAGAAATAGCACGGCAAAGCTGGTTAGACAGCGTGTGTCTGAAGGTGAGTGTGTATATATCGGCTATGTCTCTGTTGGCAGCCTTGCACCAGCCACCCCTTCCAGGCCATTTTTCATCCGGCTGCTGCAGTACACACTGCAGAGGGAAGCAAGAGGGGTAGAGTTGAATGGGATATGGTAAGAGGTTGCATGGATATCAGCAGGAGAGACTGTGGTGTTGCAACAGAAAAAAAAGTTTTTGTTGTGACACCTTGCTGTTCTGATAATGTTTACTGGGATTATTTAAGAACTCTGCATGGGTGCTGATACAGTAATGGGACACCACAGAGACAGAGAGACTTCATAACTGAGTTACAGGTACATACACAAGCATGCAAGCATGGTCTGCTAGAGCCAACAGCAGGCTGCATAACTGCAGTGGGTGTTGATTCATCACTTTCACTCGCAGTAGGCCCATCTTGCTGATAATTATCTTTGTCAAGTTAATTATCAGTGTAAGTGTCAGCATGACAGTGCCGATGAATTACATCCAGATAACCTTGATTAATCAACAAAATGAGTTTTTGGGCAAATGTTTTTTGCATATGGATGTCCTCCCTGTGGAAAACGTCTTCTCAAGTTTCCATCCATCTGTATCTCGTCACATCCACGATTTCTCATAGCCTACCCCCCTCCACCACTGTCTCAACTTATTTTATTTTCATAGATTTTTGCTCTTACCATCTGTTTCTAAGAACGCTGCTGTCTGCTCATAGTGGGTACAATTTATGAAAGCTTTTGTCCAGTCTGAAATACCTGAGCAATTACTGGATGAATTGCAGTGAAATTGTGTACAGTACACAGCAACACCGCCTCTATATGTCTCACGAGTGGTGATCCACTGACATTCCTTTTTTTTGTCCAATAGGTGTTTTCCCTGTGCCTGATTCAATTCTCTAAGGGTGCTCTGGTTTCTTCTCACAGTCCAAAGACATACATGTTACATTATCTTGTTAACTGATGATTTTAAAATGGTTTGTGTTAGCTCTGTGACTGACAGGTGATTTCTGATGGGTGAGCTGCCTTCCATCTATTGATGACTGGGTTGAGTGAGTACCCTGCTAGCACACTAAACAAAGAAGGCAGACATGGTAAACTAGCAAACAGCGTGGTAGCATACCACCATCCATCCATGTATTCACCTTTTTCCAGTGCAGGGTTGTGGGGTGCTAGAGGCATATCTCAGAGGTCATAGGGTAAAAGGCAAGGTAGACCCTGCACATACTCATATTCACACGTACATGAATGTGTTTGGAGCATGGGAACAAGCCAAAGCACTGGGAGATAACCTATGAAGGCACAGGGAGAACATTCAGACTCCACACAGGAAGACCCCAGCCAACTGGCAGATTCAAACCCAGGACCCTTTTGCCATGAGGCAACAGTTCTAACCACCACAGCACCATGCTGCTTACCATCTCAGCTTACTAATCATGACTTTTAAGTCAAAGCGACTTTGTGCTCAGGCAGACATTAGCAAAATTGTCGTTTTCTTTCTCATGTCGTGAGAAAATCTCTAGAAATGTCTACTTATTTGGTCCAAATGATCATTTGGACTCAGTGACAAACTGATTTGATTCAATAGTCAAAGGCCTCTCAAGAACTCAAGAATTCATTTAATTGCTATCGACAATTTTCATACTTTCAACTTTAATAGGGTAAAAAAATGAATTGGTGACATTTTATATTAAAAAAGAAAGTCGAACCTCAGTCTGTAATCACAACACTCTGAAAGCACTTTCCTGGTAGTCCTTGCATGCCACAACTAATGTCTTTTATATCTTTTTACATCATCTTTGCTCACCCAATTAAATTCCTTCAAAATCTTCACTACTTATATTATACTGCATTCATTGCTGTCCTTTCTTTGCAACCCAATAGAGTTGGCAGCATAAACACAGAAAGCGGCAATTCTGGTTGTGTTTTAAGTACCTATATGTAATGAATTAAATCTATGTAACTGTTTTGTTTGCTGTGTTGATTGTAGGTGGGTCAGAGATCAAGATCAGCATTTGGTAAATAAAAGCAAATGAATAGTACAAAATATAGCACACAAAGAAGATAATCGAGAAAGAGTAGCAATAAATTCAGTGTAAATGAGGTTTGGATGCAGAGTAGTCAGAAATGTGTACGTGCAAACAATGCAAACAAACCTAAAACGTTAACTCAAACCTGTGAGCAGAAAGGATCCAAATAAAAAGAAGAAAGAAAAAATAGCTTGATAGTGAAACTAGTTAAATAGGCTGAGACATAAATTACTCTGATTGCTTTTCTCTCCACTTCCCATTGGGTCACAGCAAGCACAGCTACAGCAGACAGAAAGGGAGACTAGCAAACCTAATGCAGTTATCACCTTAACACACTTACAACGAAAGACCCTTTGCTCAAAAAATTATCACAATTTCCAGCACTGTTCTTATTTACGATGTGTGTGCTGGAAGCTTGGTGATAAATTTATCAAGTTGTCCAGACGCGGCGACACCCCGATAAACCACCTGAACGGGATCAACTGGGACGCTCGGAAGGTGCAGAGCAGCACCTGACACACTCTTGAAGTCAGTGACACCTCTTGCATGGAATAAATTCTCTCATTATTAATTCAGACACTGCCATGACCGTACCTTTCATTCATTCATTTTTCATATAACCCTGTAGTGCTGCTGTTTTATGATTCAGCGCTCATAATGCGTGTTGTAGTTTTCCCTTTTCACTGAGCATAACGCTTGCATTGAAATATGGCTTATCAAATTTCTCAGCATAACAGCCTGGTGAACTTTGTACCGTCTGTAGTTTCCTTTTCCTTTTTTTTTCCACCTCAGCTGCCCTCTCTTTCTCTTTGTTTGAGTGTCTTTATTCTTCCTTTTAAAAACCAAACCTCCCTTAATGTCATACTGTACACCCTTGCTGTGTGGTAATTACGTTAGCGCCGCAGTCTTCTAAACGAGCAGCCCATATTTAAAAGATATGAGGTGGTGAAGTTTGTGTGTGCCTGTGTGGATGTGAAAATGTGCTTGTACTGTAGTGGGCCCGCCGAAAACAACAAGCAGATCGTTAAGAAACCGGCCCTTAAGTGTCCGCGCAGCCATTCAAATGTAGCATGAACGTAATTGAATAGGCTACTCTCTTTGAGTTGTGTGAGTGCTTTCTACTTGGTTTCAATCAACTGATTGTGATGGGGCTTCAGTCTGCTGCCTGCCTTGTTTGTGCTTTTGTGTCACATTCTTGTTGGCTCCTCTAACGCCTTTGCTAACCATGTCTGTTTATTTAATGTCTGTCTTGTCGTTCAGATCATTAGTTACGTTATATTTTCTCTACATAGCTGCAGCTGACATAGTTTCTATGCTTGCCAGGTAGAGACGCCGCAGGCTAGTCAGTATGCACGCATGAATTAAATCAGTGCACATACAAGGAAACGCACATACTGTAGCGTAATAGGAATGCAGTCATATTAGACTGATTATAGATGCGCTTTCTTTCTTTGCAGGGACCATTGGTTTGCTTTACACTGTGTTACATGTTGTTTAACAGATTATATTTGGCATAACCTTTGCTGTTTTACCCTTCAGCTCAATTTTATCATGGGAGTCCCATGAGGCATTGCTGCTGCTTCTGCTGCTGCTGCAGGAACTAAGGGAATAGCTTACACGCTAGCTCCTACTAAAGAATATCCTCTATTTGACCCTTTATGGCTCTGACTGCCTCAGTGTCACTTCTTGAATGGACTGCTCATTTCATACAACAATGTGGAAAGCATACTAAAGTAGAAAATGTGCTTGAATTTACAGGATATGGGATTTTTTGTGTGGTCTGTATGCAGTACATCGTTTTATTCCATTTAAACTTAAGCTCTAGTTTTTCTAACATATCCAGAGGGAAAATGGTGCATTTGTGTTTTCTTTCTGCGCTCTTTGTACAGAAAACTGGAGACAAAATCTGGATGACAATCAATTAAAACCTGTGCAAAAGAAAGAGAAAAAGATTGTTTCTATAACAATGAGCCTTCACTTGATCTTCATCATGGCTTTGTGCTATTTACTGTACTCCTGTGCTCCCAGTTTGATCGAACATGAAAATAATCCAATTATAAGCTATTATACTGTCCTCAACTGTTCTATTATTGAAGATGAGGATCATTTAAAGTAAACGAAGCAGAAGAGAGGATAAAATGAGAGAGCCTAGATGGGATGAACCAGTGAAAAGCTGGTAGTTGAGTGACAAAGCTGCTCATGAGACCCCAAATATGTTTGTGTGCGTATCTGCTGCATTGCACTGCTGGTTAAAGAGGAATGTGTTGCAGCAATTTGGTTTGTTGCTACAAGCTCCCTGAGTCTCCCCGTCAGCAGTTCAGCTACAACCACAAGTCCAGATAAAACATTAAAGACAAGGCACTGACAAGGCAGGGCCCTCCGGGGCCACTTAAAACCAATACCACGGGCCAGGCTATAAGGCCTTCCATCAATTACAACCTTATTAGACTAATCGTAATGAAATAATTCAATTCAGGGGACAGCTGAGTCTCAACTCTGCAGATCACCAACAGTGGAGGGGAGGGATCGGCATGGTTCTTTCTCTTTAAAAATAGTTGAGTCGTATTTGCAGAGATGAAGAGCGAAGTCACTGAATCTACGTACTATGGTTTCTTTTTCAAATTCTAGAAGCCAATCTTCAGCCTGCTTTGACTACTTAAGCAAAGAAACACAGCTAATTTACTATCGTTTGTAACTCCAGTCCCTTTAATGTTTATTTTTTTAATTACAAAGAAATATTCAGAGTCATATTTTGTCTTGTTTTGTTTCATTTTATGATGCGTTCTGCCTCTAGGAGGAAGAGTGCCGCTGCCATTAGGCCAGCAGCATTATAACTAACTAGCTGGATTTAGTTTGTTTTGAAAAAGTAGAGCGTGATTACTTACCTTTGTTATTAAAAATTGTGGACACTGAGTGTATTTTTTGCACCTGCTTCTTCTTCATTTTCTTCATCTACTTGATTTTGACTTTATTCTTTTAAAATATCCTTGGAACCACAAGTAAGCCTGCAGTCTCAGAGCGAAGTGCTGTATTGGGGTGATACGGTGCTATGAGGTCTTTAAGATCAGATTATCTTGATTATTCGAGCCCTTGTATGCGAGGAGAAGGACTTTAAATTTGATTTTGGATTTAACAGGAAACCAATAAGGAGAAGTTCATATGGGAAATATGTCCTCTCATTTTGTCCCTGTCAGTCCTCTTTCTGCAGCATTGTGGATCAACTGAAGGCTTTTCAGAGAACCTTCAGAACAACCTGATATTCATGAATTGCAATAGTCCATGTTTATTGGACACGTATACCATGACGTGTGTGTTGTGAGACTGTATGAGACACTTGCTCAAAGGGAGATGACGCAGTGAAAACCATTAAAACAGTCTTGAATAAGAGATGTAAAGCATGTGCAAAGTGATGGAAAAAAAGAGTGTAAAAATTTGAGAGCCAGCTGGCTGACCTCTAACTAACAGCCTGTGATTGAAGAGAAGGCTGTATTTTATTCGCTCCCCAAGGGGACTGAGAGAACACAAAAGTTATATAAAGGACAGAAAGAGTCCATCCTACCACCGTCTGTATTAAGACACTGCTCTCCTTATCGCTTTCGCTTGCTGTGTCTTCCTTCCACTCTGCGATTTGACATGATAAATTACCAGTCACAGCTCCACTGCAGACTCATAGTTGAGGGAGTAGAGCTCTCACATGCAGCAACAGCAGTAGGCTGCTCTAACTGGGACTGAGTGCAAACGGACATAACTGTGTGGCAAAGGGCCAAAGCGTGCTGTAGTCCTTACACCACATTTGTCACATCTCCTGCGTTTCTGGCAGCTGTTCTGCTGACTGATGTGTTTGGAGGTCTCCATGTATGTGTTGGTATCACCTAGATCTAACCTACACTGCTGTCCTTTGTCTTACAAATAAGCTTCACTGCTCACTGAGTCTGTTTTACTATACTATACTTACTATACTGTTCTTCTGAAGGCACTTCAGACGGTGTCGCTCCTTCGCTGGTGCGATAGATTCTTTAGTTTTTGATTTCGCTTCATGTTTTGGATGCAGTGCAAATGACCAGACAGACCTTGACTTTAACATTGTTTTTTCAGATTCTACTGAGTAGGGAAAATGTATCATGAATACCAAAAGAGACACTGCTTATCAGTCATTGCCTCTTACATTGTTAATGTAATGTGATACATCGCTGAATGAGAGGCAACCTGGCATCCAGTTTATCTTTATCTCTCCACACTGACAGCTACAGGATGAACAACTAAAGGTTCTTCTAAGGTTGTTCTTTCAATTTAGGCTGTCTCAACTGTTTGCGTCTTCTAATGCAATCCACGACTGCCTTGATGATGTTGACATCAGGTCTCTCCGGGGGCTGTACCATCTGTCACTGGACTCTTTGTTCTTCTTTTCTCTGAAGATAGACCTTCATGACTTTAGTGTGTAAGCAAATCTAAACCGTACAACAAAATATGCACATTCATTTAAATGCACATAAATTTGCATAAAATTTGTTATTTTATTAGAAATATTAACTTAATGTGTGCAAGATATGACTCAAGGTCACGTGACCATATTTTTGCTGCTCCACCAGGTTACAGAGAAGGACAGTGTGTGTGTGTGTGTGTGTGTGTGTGTGTGTGTGTGTTTAATAGTGTGTGTGGTATCAATAAAAAGCCTCATGCTGTAAATATAAGTGCAGAGAAGTTTACTGCATAGTGTCTATGAATGTGAACATATTCACCAATACTTGCATCTCAGTCTGAAATATGCATTGCAAATGGAACCATCCAGGCTTTTTTAATCATGTTATTTCTGATTCAACATCATTATATTGCAGATTGCATGTTTTAACTTAAAAGAATATTTGAGCAGCAAACAAAATAATCTCTTCTCACAACAAATGTGACATTCAGACTGACGCTAATCCCCCCACCCCAAGTATGAAATATTTGCCAGCTTTATTTAAACATGGGCAATGTTGGTGCATGTTTTTCCTTTTGTTGTTTTTTATTTATTTATCTTGAATTCATATTAATATTCACACCAAATTTGTAAAATAATATTCAGGTTTAGCAGTTACCTCAGGCAGCCCTTAGTTGAAGCCAGCAGCGTGGCCTGTCAGGGCATGGACACTGGACACTCTGAGGATGTCCTTTGCTGTCTGGGCACAGGATGTTAGCAGCAGATCCTTTTGGTCCTGTGCACATCAGGCTCTGGGTCTTTGTGAATCTTTCTTCGAATCATTCTGAGCACTTTTTGTGGTGTGTCATGGTGCACTGTCCTGCTGAGGGAGGATGCTGCTGTCAGGGAGTGCCATTCCCACTGGGGCTGGGCATGCTTGATCTACAATACTGTTATTCAGCTGTGAAACCAGGTCTCTCTGTAAAAAAATACAATGTAGTGGAACAAAACGGCAAATTTTTTTCAGCCAGCAGTATTGTTCCTGATTGGTCTATGTAGTTAAGAAGTTTGTTCAAAAAGGACTGAAAAGGACATTTTAATTGACTAGTGTTCATCTGTATATCTAGTTAACAGTATATTAGCTAATATCACCTTTGTAAAGCAGATATTAGTAATGTTAGGTATATTTTCTTGTTATTCACAACACACTCTTTACTGTTAATCTGGATATATCACAAACACACATGTATACCTACACCTATACATACAGGCAGACAGACACACACACACACATACATACTGGCAACATGTAAATATTCTGTCTGTATGGACAAGTGATATGATCTGTGCTTTGGTGCACTGCTTTTAGGTGTGATGATTAGTGCACAGCAGGTGCTAGCTTGCCTCATAGTCTCTGGAGTGGTGCTGCAGGAAATACCATCTAATTGCTGCAGGTGATAATACCACACAATGAGGCGACCAACTTATCGCATGAAAAAAAGATAAAATAATGTGCTAGGCAAATCATTTTTCCCCACTTGTGCACTTGTTGAGCTGAGAAAATGGGCGAGAACATTTTTACCAATGCCAATGCAAAAGCATTATGTAATATAAGGCTTTGACCAGATTCCATGTATTTGAGCTAACCTGAGAAGATGACTACTTTACACAGTGGCTCGAAAACAGGAGGATTTGCGTTATCGAGTGTTTGCGAACTGATTTCTATCGACCGTGTTTACACATAATACCAGTTTTTGGCTGCAGAACGACTGATCAGAGTCAGTTAAATCAACCCTGATTATACTCTCTCTGGGTTAAGTGCGTGCATGGCGAATGAAAAACGTTATTATCAAAGGAGCTCCATCATTACAGTTCGCCATAGCAACAGGTAAATGCAAAGCAGACCCACCATTTTCATCCAGCGTTAGGTGTAACAAAGCAAATTTATCTTTAAAAAAAATGTCATATTATTACATTCTTTTTCAGTGCTGTTCACATTTAGCACACTCGAATTTCTTGAACTGTAAAAAAAGGCTTTTATATAGTCAGTGCTATAAACAGACACATGGCGTTCCCAATCCAAATATTGTACAGGTAGTGATAATAGCCATGCTACTTTGTGTTAAAGTTTGCTGGTGATGGTCCTACAGTAATTTGTTGGCACAATATTTGAATTTAAGCATGCATGTTATCTTTTTTGTTTTTAATGGAGCTCAAATATTTTAAAAGGTATTCATTTGTCTGCTGTGTCCTGTGTTGCTCTACTTAAAGACCGCTCGCATAAGAGCAGTTAAGGGTGCAGTTTCAGTGCAGAGCAATACTCAATTTCAACATAACTGGACAAATCTCAGTATTGACTGACAAAGGGATGACTGCCCAGCAACAACTAAATTCAGCACAAACAGTGGATATCAGGATCGCCAGGATATCTGCTCATTCCCGTGTGGATCAGTAGATGTGGAGGTCATGATGATTCACATCAATGCAAGCGTGTGAGCATGTGTGTGTGTGTGTGCGTGTCATCCAGCAAAAGCCTTACTAACTCATCAATATCCTCTCACCTCTCTGTCTTCCACCTAGATGGTTTATAAGCCTTGGCTGTGTTCTCAGTACTTCCAGACCACCCAGATGCACTGCAGCAATCGAATCCCCTGTGGTCAGTACTGCCTGGAGGTGCAACAGCGGTGCCCCTTTGTCCTGCCCGACAATGATGATCTCATTCACGGAGGCAGCCCCAGTTTTATATGCACAGGTACAAAATAATCATTGTGCATTTGATATATTGTTGTGTTTGTAATTTTATCCTGTGTGCTTTGGTGCTCAGTGAAATTTCGGGCTAAGGTATTGCTATTCTGGGATTCAAAGCCACACATCAATTTCCTTTAACCTCCCACCTACTTCATTTACCGCAGGCCACGCTCTCAGCCTGATTACAATGAGTAAGCACATGTGCTTAGCGTTTCACTCAGTAATCCTTCAGGCGCACAACCGCAGAAGAACAGGCAGAAAACACGTATGAATTTACACTTACAGGATGTTCTGACTAATCATCAGACTGACAGGGAGATACACCATAACAACAAATTGCTGCCAATTACTCATAGCTCCACGAGGCAGCTGCACGTTACAGCACTGAGACAATAGGTCCATATGCTCCGTCTGTCCTGAACAATACAGAGCGCTTTAAATGCTTCTCAGTGAAAGTTTAAGGTGCTTTCATTTGTGAAACGTGAATGGACCGGAGCCACCCAAAGGGATAAAAGTGATTTGCATTTCCGTGTCTTTGGGATTTTAAAGCAAAGCGCACTGCTGTATATCAAAAGTCTGATGTTTCAAAATGTCGTCCACTGGAAAAAATGCCGGATTCTGTTTACTGGTCCTGATCGGTGTTTGCAGCAGCAGGGTTTAAAAAAACAGCAGATGCATGAGAGTGCTTAGTTGACCAATCACCAACAGTCTCTCATCCTTCAGAAACTGCTACCTCCTGAGTAGGCACAGGAACTGTCTCACCAGAGCCTGTTTATTCTGTTAGAAAGACTGAGTTCCTGAGAAGATTCTAGTGGGGGGAAAAACACGTTTATTACTAGTGTGTGTCAATACCGAATGCACTTATTAATGCACTGCTCTAAATCATAATATAATAGCTAACCATGTCAGAATGGCACTTTTTCCCCACATACTGCTGTTCAATAAAAGTGCATTTTGTAAGAATTTTAAATCTGAACCTTTTATTTCACTAACTTGTGTATATTATGTTAATGCAAATATAAGACTGAAGATCTGCATGGATATTTAAGGTCAGGCTATCTAAGAGCTAACAGGGATCTGGAGCCTTGACACACCAATATTGGTTTTCATAAAACTAATGACTGAAACGTAACCAGAAGCCCTCGAGTTGCTTCACTTTAACTAGAAAACCCAATCAAAAATTAACCAAGCACAACCTCATTTTTAGTCAAATCACCTCTGGTTCCCATGACAGCAGCATAATGTTGAGGTATTGACAGGAACAAATACTGAAGATAATCAACCAGTAGTTTCTGAGTCTTCTCTGTGACGAGTGACAGATGCGCCAAGATGCCAAAAGTTCAGAGGATTAAAGCATGATGCACTTTTCTTTGAACACAACTCTATGTGGGTTGAGTCCCCACTGGCATCATATGTTGATGCTGCCCTCTGGTGGTCATAAGATGTGATGAATCAGTTGCCTGTTTGTGCCAGTTTTTACTGAGACATATATGATTATAAAGAACAATCAATATGGCTGTTTTTTTCACAGTAAATTCAAACCAGTATTCTTTTCTTTTCATTGTCAATGTGTCTTATAAAAAGCCCAACATCAGTAACATGTAAAGTCTTCTCTCGCTCCATTTCTTCTCGTCCCCTTCTAAAACAATTTATTTGGAGAAATTTTTATAAATACTTTGCATATCTGTTAAAAAGAAAATAGTATGCTCCTCAAACACCTGGGAACTTTATTTACTTATTTATTCATCTATTTATTTTTGCTGTGGCTTAATAAATTAGAAGTTAATAATACACATTCAATAAATATTTTTGGATAATGGTTAATAACTACATTTTTTGCACTAATGAGTATTTATGGATCCAGAAGAGTTTAAGGGCTTTTTTTCTTACCAAGGCAGCAAATTAAATATGTGCTCTGTACAGCAGGAGAGACTGATTATGGGAGTTCATAAATAAGTGAGTGAGAGGGTTATAGCTTCTGGAGCTCTTTCAGTTTTATCTGCTGTGTCTTTGCAACTGTAATCCAAAAAATGGAAGCTTTGTCAGAGGCATGCAGTAACTACATTGTTCCTCTTCTTGCAGGTAGGTCGTAGACAGGAAGCAGGAAACATTTTTTTCTTTCTTTTGCTTTTTTAAAAAAAGCAAAAACAAGTATGAATTTATTAAAAATGCTGCACAGAAAAGTGCATTTCTCACTCTTTTTTCTTTACACCCCTCCCACCCCCAAAAACAACCTCCAGGGCTGCTGGAAGACTATCCATCAGGTGTGGACCCAGATGCAGAGTGCTGTGACGTACGGTGGTACTTGAAAGCAGACAACCGTTCCCGGGGGACCCTGAAAAGAACTCACCCACCATGCCAGCACCGTACCTCCCTCAGCTCCTCAGCAGCCTGCAGACTGTGTAACAGCCGGCTCAAACTCTGCCTGCTGGTCCTTGTCCTCCTACACACTGTTGCCAGCCTCACAGCATCCCACAATGCAACAGGACTGGGCCTCCCCACCATCACGCCTCTGGAGGAGAGCCCTGCCAACGAGGAGTGATAGAGCTGCCAGGAGAAGGTGAGGTTGTTGGGGTGGGGGATTCCCTCACCATGGCAACCGATGTGGAAAAATACAGCCACAGCTGTGCGAGCGGCTGGAGCTGTACGCCTGTGGACATCCTGCAACGCTTTCTGGCAAATGGAAAATGTGGGACGCTTTGATATTAAAAGACACGGGAATCAATCAAGACAAATGAATAACTAAACAAACAGACATACTGCGGGGTTCAAACAGTCCCTTCTGTAGGGAAAGGGGACAATGCCACAGCCTTTGTTGAGAGGGAAGGTCAGCTTCCTCGTGGCTGAGTTTCTCTCACTACGCTTTTTTACACTGTGTTCCAATTATTGGTTTCTGTTGCACTGGCTAACTATGGAATAACACAATCATATTCTCTTTTTAATGTTCATCCTTTGTCTTTGTTTCTGAGTCTCTCATAGAGGAAGGAAATGTGTCTGCCTTGAAATAAGACAGACAACGTGTAAAGAAAAAGAGAAATATCTTGCAAGTTTGTCTGTGTGTGCGTTTTCTAAATTTACTTGTGTGCGTGTGAGCATGTGTGTGTAAGAGAATGAGTGTGTGTTGCTGACACAAAAGTCTACCTAACAGGCTGGTACAGCAGATGATTTTTATGGAGGCCCCCTCAGATGTCACTTAGCTGTGCCATGGTGTTTTCATGGCCACAATCTCATTAAACACCACTGACTTTTTTGAATGTGGTTCTGATGTCCATAATAAATACAGTGTTTAACGCAGGTTTACAGTTTCCCCTTAATTTGTTTTGTGAGATAACATTGACCCATTAATGTTGCTTTTAAATCCAAAATAGCAAAACCTGGCATTAGAAACCAGGGCCCGTTCCGTTTTTCCAATGCTTTAAATCTCACATGAGCTCTTTTTAATACAACGTGGGTCTTTTTACTAGCTTTGACCATAATTCCTCATTTTTGGCTATTCAGTCTAAGAGGTTTGATCAAATATAAAGTGTAAAATTTAGGCCATATGCATATGCATGGTTCTTTGCATTTAGGTAACTGTCATGAAGACTTCAGGTGCCAAAGAAATGGATTAGAAAATGTGCTTATCTGCTCTCCATTGTCTTTGTTACCTCAGCGAATGTTGTAGCATCATTACTACTACGTAAAGTGTCCTCATGACCAATAGAACCGACTGTCAAAGCTACAAAAATGAAATCCAATTTGTGGTGAGCCAGATGAAAGCTTTAGGTTCATATTGTGACAGGGCTGAGCCATGTGGACAAAATTTACAAATGATCAGAATTTTAAAAGGTTAAACGTTTTTTAGGGGTTACTTCCAGGATTTTGGATCACTGGATTTAAAATCATCATGTTTTTAATGCAGAGAAAATATTAAGTAAACATGAGTCGTTTTCACACTTTCACTGCAGCGACATACTTCTCTGGACATCTGGTTACGGGGCTGCATGCAGAATGCAGATGTCCTCATTAAATAGTTTTTAACCTGCCGTAACATTGTCTGGAGTTAATGTGTGAAAATGACGACAGTGACACAAGTAAAGCAGGGTGGCGAGTGAAAAGTTCATTTTTGTCAGCTTTTTATGGTGGATGTAAACCTGATGAATTATTGGAAAAATGATCACCTTTGTTAGTGTACACAAAACTATAAGATTCAGAGATAGGGCAATTTTATCTCACCGAATGAAATTAAGCCTATGCTTGTCTTAATCGAGGACATTATTTCTGGTTATTCTAAACAAAACTCCACTTGTCAGCATGGCTGAGCAAAGCTGACTGATGCTGGGAAAAAAAAACATTAGATCAGTATATTTAGCACCGTTAATTCAGACATAAAAAGACTTGATCTTTTTTAAGGTACTATCCAGTCAAATAGTGTCTGCAGCATACAAACAGCATTTATTACTCCTTTCCCCTTAAGCCTTGGATCGGCTTCTTCACCTTGACATGGGTTCATAATAAAAATGTAACAGAAATATGACTAATAAATCACTCTATGCTATGAGTACTACTTGAAAACAAAAACTCAATTTGCTGTTTGCCCCTGAACTAAAACCTAACCTCAGGCTTTTTATTCAAAGGAAACACAGTGACTGGATGTTACCTTTAATGACCTTTCGTAATTTGTAAACTATAATTCCCATGCAATTCTAAAAAGGATAAAATGTCAACATCTCATTAGGAACGGTAGCTCGCTATCTGCAGCTACTCCGGTTTCTTACACTGTATTCCTGCTCCCCGGCCGCTTGTGCTGAGCTGGTCCCATACAACACACAGACTGACATTCCACATCTGATTAGCACAGCGCTGATTCAGTTCTGACGTTTCTGTTGAATCCAAATGTGTATTACATGAACTGCATGTGGAGGCGCTGCAAGGTTATGAAAGCCTCTTTTGTTGATTGTCTTCAGCCCCACTCCCTGAATGCACCACATCTTATCCCAAATCAGCTCCTGTAGCATGCCCACTGTCTTGTACTTTTTCTCCTGACACGTCAAACTCCTGTCTCATTAAGTAAAGGGCTTATTAAGATATACAGATCAAACGCCATCAAAACAGACATCAAGCACATTCAAAAAGGTTGCATCCAAATTGTTAGTAAAGAAAAGGTAAAAACCTGGCTCATTTATTATTACTGTTATTGTTATTATTTTGAACTCATGCGGTTTCAGTACAAAGGTATTCCACCGGCTGTTACTGGAAAGCAGAAACAGAAACAAACACAGAGAGAGGAGCATGCCATTGTTTGTGTTTGCACCAATCGCATTATCTGTGATCATCTAGGTCCGCTGACACTTTGATTTATAAATGTTGACCTGTGTGTGAAAAGAGAGGAATGGTTTGACCTTAAGGGCTGACTTCTTCTTTTGTTTCTGGTTTTATTTCTTGTCTCTTTGATGAACAAGGCTGTGAGATCAGGTACCCGGTAAAGATGAGTAGATAAACAGCTTTTGTTGGATGCATTTTTTCCCCCCCACTCTCGAATATGTTTATTACTTATATGAGATGTCCAGTCTGATATCTGATGTCAACACTTTTATTATTAACCTTATATGAGGATTTAAAATTCATCATTATTCACACAATTTCTATGTAATAAGTATATTGGCTTATTTTGGCACTTACTGTTTAGACCCTGCCCCAGTCTCATTACCATTGCTGCTTGCATGAAATGCATACATAACTGTTTCATGGTCATGTGGCACGGCACACCCATGCCCATCATAAATGACTGCTTCCGGTTTCAGAACAATGCTGCTATACCATTGGCCACCACTAGATGGCAATAGATTTATTCTTTTCCACTGACACTTCTGCTAAAGGCCTACCACAAAAGGTCTGACAGATAAACGGAAACCAGGAAGGCAGAGCCCTTGAAAAAACTGGCTCGGGTCCATGTGTGCTGCTGCTGCTGTGTGCTCTTCTTTTGTTCTTATGCATAGATGTAGGTTAATGTCTCTGAGTCTCTTTAGAGAGCTCATTTGTGTTTAAATGACCTTGTGGCAGTGGGACAGATGTGGCAAACCACAGCTGTCTTTCACCACACAGGGTCTTGCAACATTACCTATCTGATATTAGCTGCAGTCCTGAAGCATGCATTTTAGTGTGAAATCAGTACAGTGATTGCACAGTAGAGTGTGTAATAACTGTGTCATTGCCCCAAAACAGACTCGGTATTATTTGCATTTTTCCTTTCTCGTCTTAAGGAAGTTTTTCCCCCAAATTTCCATAACATGAAATGCAGTAGAGGATGTGCAGACAAGGCCAGGCAGCGGTTAATGGTGCCAAAGCATAAATAAATCAAATTTAAAATACAGCATGACACAGTGCTTTTCATAATGACACATAATGGACATTAGAAGGAATACATAGATTGCCTTGCAAGTGTCATGCCAGCCTTGTCACAAGCACATGTAAGAGATGAGTCCACCTTGAAGTGTAATATGTTCAGCAGATTGTGATTTCATCCTGCCGTTAATGGCCGGCGGTCATGCTGCGATCCAGCAGCCACCAAAAGCCAACCGGCGGACGCGCCTATTCGATAAACCTGCATTCAAAAGTCATGCAGAGAGCATGTTTGCTTTACACGCAGCAGAGCATCCTGACTGTGGTTGCATGGGTGCGAATGCTGTGCATATGTGTTGTCCATCACACGCCTTCACACATGTTTGCACCAAGTATGGACATTTCTGTGTGCAAGATTTCTTCCAAAAAGAAAAAAAAAAGAATTAGATTTGACTGATGTAAATCTCTGATTTGACTTTTGTTGGTAATGCAGGCATGCACGCAACAGTTACTCTGTGATAATTTTATTTTTTTGTATGTATTGGTTCGTCAAATTTTTTACTGCATTATAATGAGAAGAAATTGTGTAGGGTCCTAGAGATTCAGACTAGATGCCAGACAACGGTCTGTAGCGATCATAAGTTACGGTCTATCACGTTCCATTACACACTGACTTACAAAATCGAATTTTGTGTTTTACCCCTGCACATATAGCGTATGTATGCCTCTTGCCCCGACCACCCTGTGCACCTTCCACTAAATAATATGTACACAAATATTGCCCTCTTTCACTCTTTCTCAGCCTCTCTCTGTTTTCACAATAGTTCTGTTCTCTATCCTGTGGATCTATGCAGAAGCCCATTCCTTTTTTGGTTGTAAATATGTTCCCTAGTATGCTGAACAATGTATGTCTCTCCTTGTGTACTTTGAGTTGATGTCATGCTGTTACTTTCTTCTTCTTCTTCTCCTTCTTCTACTTCTGATCCTTTTTTTATTTAAGCGTCTCAGATCATTGATGTTAAAAGAGAGCGTGGTGAGGTTTAACCAATAGACTTGTCCTCAGCTTTGCAACCTTATTGTGGAAGGTTGTGGCTTTGTGTGTGCATAAGCGAATGATTTATGATTATAGAGATGAAAAAGGTTCAAAGGCATATAGAAATATCATTGCGATTATGATTATTATTATTACTATTATACTACCAGTATATTGTAATATTATAGATGCTTTAGTTCAAGTAACTTCTTTAATTTTTCTACAAACAACTTTGATGAAATGATTTATAAAACAGTCTCACAAGTCATGATCTTTTCGAAAAGTATGAAAACTACTGCTACAATGATTAAAATTGTGTTCTGATGAAAATAAATACAGACATATAATCTGTTCCTCTGTGGTGCTTTTGCATGATGTGACTTGCTTTCAATCAATGTACAAAGGTAGTGGTGAACACGACGCACTAACCATACAAAACTCATATTTAGGGTTTCATAAAGACATAAAGACATGTTTGAAAAAGTGAGGACAGTAGGAGAAGCAAAAAAACACGAGTTAACATCTAAAACTATCTCTGAACAGCAGTTTCCACAACCTTTAAGCTGACGACGCTGGCTGCAATAACAGAACATCGCTGGAAAGTAACAGTGCTGACAGCAGTTAACTGTGGTGTTAATAAAGCACTCTGCTGACGTGTGCAGCAAAGGACATGTACAGTGCTTAACAGATTAAGTAGACAACCCATCGTAAGTTAATGCTACAGCTGCGCTAAATGAACAGCATCAATTTTCAAAATTATTTTTATGTTTCTGTAATGTTAATCCACCAAATTGCAGAAGATCTTTTATTAAAGTGATATGTTAAAGGCTAAAATATAGTTATTTTTGTTACCCATGGATTTTCAAATTTACAGTTTTACATAAAAGCAGAAAAATTACAAAAATATAGCAAAGCATATATTGGGACATAAAGTGTGACTATAGTGTGTTATTTTACTAATAAACAACAATCAAATGTTTTATTTTAAAGAACTCTTTTGATCGATTTGTAAAATATTTCTGTTTTCATTTTATGACAAGTGGTCTTAAGAAATTTATTAAGCTTTGTATTTTGAGTCCCATAAAAGATGGGAAAATATACAAAAAACACAATTATATCATAAATGGAATAAAATCAATTCCAGTAATGTATGAAAACAGAAAAAAAGATAATTAGAAACAAATCTGACTATGCCAGGAAAATGTTATTATCCTTTTCCATAATTGTTTAGCACTTAAGGCCAAAGTAAAACTCATATAAAATCCCACATAATGAAAATAAGCTTTTTTTTTGGCAAATTTTTGTTATAATTTTATTAGTTATATTTTTTTATAACCATAATTTTTGGTTATTTTTAGCAGTATCTACATGCTGGTGTGCCACAGCATTGCTTAAACATGCAGTTCCATTTATAACCTTGAGATGGCAGTGAAAGTACATTAAATGGAGCATATGCTGGCATATATTAAACCCAAGAATAGAAAAATAGAAAAATAAAAAAAGGATAACCAAGAGGTCATGAATGAACGCTTTATGGAGATTTACTGAGTCACATCAGAGATGAACTGTACATATTATCACTTCAGCAGAGAGGTGGGTTTGTGTATATATTTCTCTCATTAGAAATACAGCACATCATTTAAATTCTGTGCATTGAAGGTGAGAGTTATGGCAGAGGAGTGGATCCATTTTCCTATTACACATTATGAAACTGCTGACCAAGAACCAGTGAGGCCAGTAAGGTCAGTTGCATACACATTCACCATTAATAATTAATGTCGCAGCACATGCATTTATTCAGCTGCTTACCGAGCATCAGATACTACAGCTCCCCTGAATTTGAATGCTAATGTGCTATACTCTGTAAGGGAACTCAAAGGTGTTTGGATTAATATTTCTTGTGGTCCATGAACTATGTCACATTATGTGAACTGAATTATTGAGGGTCACTGAGATCCATTGAGATATATTGCCCACAGACAGTCTCAGAACTCGGTGCTATTGTAATGGAGGATTATAAAGCTAAAGAACAATAACAAATGGCATATTCTTGTTTACCTTCCGCTCTGTGCCACAGGCCCTTCCATTTTGGATTAAAGCCCTCATTTCTATTTCAGCTTGTTGGGGGGGATGAAGTGCTCAGCGGACTAATCCTCAACTAACCCGCCAATAGTCTGCATCCAATATTCCACCTGTCATTCAAACCACAGCCTCTGTGTGTCTGTGTGGTATTAAGAGGCCATGTGGTTTTAAAATAGAGGTTTGTTGCTGGATTTACTGATAAATGTAAAGTTTAATGGATATCTGATTTTTAAATCCTCAGAAAACATTTCCAGTTTTAGTGTGTGAGACCTTGAAAGAATTGTGATACCTGTGTGCTTTGATATATTCACCAACAGAGGTCAGCACAATGCTGCTGTTAGAGGAAATGTAAAGTTCTCCAAAAACGAATAACCAGTCAGAATGACTCATCCAGTCTATTAACCCGTTGAAAACGCCACATGGCCTTGTTTCGGGAATTAGCACTCCAAAGAAGTAGCAGCAAATATTTTTCACCTCTAATTAGTGATTAGTAAGACTTCAGGTCCTCTATTCCTGCTAAAAGTACCATAGCCACAAGAGGGCACTGTCACAAAACATAACTACGTACAGTATGGCTCATAATCACTTTTTTTGCACAAATGAGAATTAACCAGAGCCGAGCAGCTCTAGTTTTGATTTAACATCACTGTATGTATCTTTTATGTAGGTGTGAGAACCCTCTGTTAAATGCAGACCTTGCGTGTGCGGGTTTCACAATATTAAAGCTTATAAAGCGCTTATGTAATCGTCGCTCGTAACAGTTTTAAGCCAAGTCTTGGCGCATCCTGCTGTGTTTTTTTTTTCTAACTTATTTTTAGAACACAGTTTGTGTACTGTCTGAATTCAGGTATTAAAAAAGAGGGGATGGGGAGGGAAGCAACATTAGGAATACGAGGATTTAAGAGAGATGATCTGCCTGAGAGGAAATTGTAGCAGTTCATTCATATCCGTGCTGACATATGGAAAAGTGAAGCTCTTTATGTTGCTCCACTGATCTGCAACAATTCACTGTTTTGAGGGTTGAGTGAATAATTAAACTAACTATTAAGTGAACCCTAATTAATTAACAAAGCAGACCGTGGCCCTGTGTCATAAATACTGCCTATCTGTGAGTAACATTTTGTTAAGTGTCAGTCACAGTATTAAAAAAAATCCTCTGTTTCTCTTGAGGTGCTTCCAAGCTCGAGGCCTGTTTAGCTTTTAGTTCCCCAGTCAAATAGACCTTGAGTCTGGTCAGGGACCCCTGGACAGCAACTGGTCACCAGGGAAAATGTGTAGCCTATTCTGTGACCGGTTGGGGAATGGCTGCAAGTTCCATGCATGACATTGGTTGCAACAACCTATAGCATGTTGCAGTGAAACACCTCCTTGCAATTGCTATGGTTACAACTTGGTTGCCACAGTCACCAGTAGATAGCATGGAATACACTGACATGTCTGCAAATATCTGCTAAAACTAGCAGAGTGGTAGTTACACTGTGAAAAGTAGCCTGCAACTACTTGCTAACTGTGCATGCAGGGTGTATATTTTTTTTCCCCAGGCTTGTGTGACTGAGGCCTTACTCCGGAAGTCTTGATGCATGCTCAATCATCCAGGTAAGGAAATCCCAAAAAGTTGATTCTGTTCACCACAAAACTATCAACTAAGAGTATTAGCATTATAGAGTTAGTCTAATGGATTGCCAGCATCTTTTCTGCTGTTAAAACAGGCCACATGAGCACAGGGGAAAGACATTCAGCAAATAGCCTAGGGTGGATTTGAACCCAGCCCTGTATTAGCCTTACGATATAAAGGTTATCTATTCAACCCAGTGAGCTGCTGGCACCCTGACTTATTGCAATCTTGAGAAACCAGTCCACTGATTCTCACTGGCCTCCACAATAATGTGAAAGGACAGTTACAGTATGGACATTTTGAAGCATAGCCATCATGGACTGTGTTTTACAGTTTTCTATGGCCCCTGACTTTCAAGAGGTAATATACTGAAGAAGATATTGACATGTCTGTGTGAAGCCACAGCAACATCCCACAGTATTATGCAATCTTAACCCAACATCTTTAATCCTCAGTGGAACGGCTGTGCAGAAATTACAAGCAGCGATTTGGTGCAGTCTCGGGACAAATAAGAAGAGGGGGGGAAACACATTTATACAATTGGAATTAAAGTCAAATGCACAGTCCAGAGCTTTCAAAATCAGTGGACTTGTGCTTAGACTTTTGTCAGGACTTGTTTTTTATTAAATCAGATGAAAAAGATGACAAATTACAGAGCATTAATCACGTAGTCTAAATGGTTTCCAAGCTGAAGCACTTTCACCAGAAAGCACCCTTCTCGGTTAGTTGATGGATGGATCTTTCATTACCTACCTGCTGTATACACACACACCCCACTCTCCTGTTTCATATTACAAAAAACATATTAATAATAGCAATGTAGAGAGAGCAATAAATTAAAAAAAAAAATCGAGTAATTTAGATTGAATATTTTTTTATTTATTTACTTATTTATTTATCTAGCTTCCCTTGTACAAAATGAAGCTATTTAACCACGACTGCAAGCTTACTGTACATGGACCTCAAGGAGGACGCTCATATGAATAGTTCTGATGTGTTTATTTTCCATGTGCATGTGTGATTGTCCTCTCAACTGAACAGATTTAAGCTAGAAGTTAAGTCTAGATAAAAGTGATTTGAAACCTTTTTTTTTTTTTTTTTTTTTTATCAAATTAGGGTTTGGTTGAAACCAGAGAAGTTATATAAAAGCAACTTCCAGTTTCATTTGAGGTCCTCACAAGATATAAATTTATAGCTTGAACCATGTAATATTTGTGAATTTAAAAAAAAGTCTGCCAATTAAATGTTTTCAATAGAAAGAGTTCGTTTCATTTTAGATTTCTTGCCAGGTTTAATTTTAGTATAATACTCTCTAAGGGATTTATAGCCAATTTAATTACAATGGGATTAATAGGAAAACAATCCTCTATAAATGAAGTATAGAGGAGTATTTTGATGTAAGTTTTTGATTAATCAATTCCGTGATTTTTTACATTTAAATTGCTCTGATTTCATTAAAACATTAAAAAAAAGACACATTTTCCAGTTTTTATATAACTGAGCAGTGACATATGTTAAAACTCAATCTTTTCAGTTTTTCATATCTGGACTGTGGACATGTTTATTTCTGATATAAGGGTAAGGCAGTTTAAGGGAATTAACCTATTTCAGAGCCTGTCTAAAATGGCTGTTTGAGTAATTGAATAAAACACAGTTATGGCATCACATATTTTTGTATTTTTGGCAAAGCCACACAAAATAAAGCAGGTAAGAAAAGAATGCAACTTTGCAAGACTCAACAAAGCTGTATGAAGTCAAATGGAGAGGCTAAAACTACCATTAAGTAAAACTGTAAGAAAAATATAGACATAGTCCACATGTCACCTTCTTAGAGGTTTGAAACAGACTGTGAGGATGTTTATATGGTAGCAAGTTATCAATTACATGGTAGCCCCACCTAAAAGTTAACCCTGATGTGTGAAACTAACAATTACGACCATAAACTCACCCAAAAAGTCTTTAGTGAAGCCAAAGATCAAGTGGGCAGAAGGGTCAGATTGTACAGACTTGGATAAAATTAAATGTCTTTTTGTAACCACAGTAGTTGTCCCCTGGTGACTGTTTAATAACAGTGTGGGTTTAAGGTATCTGAACATGTCATACACACCTGCATGCACACACACATGCACACACACACACACAAACAAAGACACACACACACACACACACACACACACACACACACACACACACACACACACACACAGAGCACAGTCTGGAAACCATTTCTCATCCCCATCATCATCACCATGGTAGCACTTCAAAGAGCTTGTCTAAAGCTCTAATGTGCAATAAGAGGTTCTTAGAGATGCACCTTGAAGATGGGTCAAGCAAACACTTCCTTCCCATTTATGATTCTTTCTCATTTTTGCCACTTCTTGTTCATCAAAATCAGACAAGAGGCTGTAGACCAGACCAACGTCATACTGAAAGGATATCTTTATATGTCAAAGCTACTGTGATATGAAGGAGATGGAAAAGAGAGGAGCAAACAAACAAAGCGCAACACTGGACTAGTAATACTGTATGCATTTCAGCTAAACACAGATACATCCGGAAGTTGAGAACCTTCAGTGCATCACACATTTACCACTGTGAATCCTTTCTGCTTTACTCAGTGATGTTGATGTCCTTACAAAAGTTTGTTTGAAAGTCCTCAAATTCTTCTCCCCAATAAGACTGTGCCTCTGTTGAGAGCTAAAAGTTTTCAAAGCCTGGATACAAAAGCTCTATCCAGAGATGACGCACGCTGTGAAACACAGTTCCCAATTCAGACTCTAAGAGTGGACACTGGGGTTATGTGGAACAAGCTGTACCCATCTGGCCACCAAGGTGCTTTAGTGAATGAGATACTTTGACAGTGAAGTCTAGCTGCAGTTAATTTTGTGATTAGTGCCACGGCTAAGCAGCAAGATGAGTGACTGGGCACACTACATCCCACTCACTTAAAAGGTCACAGGCCACACAGATGGGATGGACAGAAGATTTACAAGTTAATGGGTAATGGGGTAAAAAATATTTTCATCTGTTTAGCTATTGGCTTTGGGATGGCTACTTTTAGAAGCGACTAATCCTCAAAACAACACACACACACACATATACACACAAATATGCATATGCAATGTATTTTTAAAAAGAAGCACATGACTCACATTGCCAGTGTAGTTCTTAGTTGTCTTAATAGGAAAATATCATGCGCTGTCTCACTCACGCACGTGTGTGTGGATACAATTACACATGTACACAAGTACACAGGCCACACAGAGCATCAGTGATTAGACCCAAATGGAGCTGAACCCTGACTGATAGCATCTGCTTCTAAAGCCATCTGTGCAGACATCAGCCACTGAGTGATGATGGACGTATAGTGTCTAAACTAAAATGAGAGCGTGCTCAGATTCAGACTTCCGCCTCATTACTTCTGCAGTACAGAAAAAAATAAAAGCATGTTTGCTTTGTTTTTCTTTAGATGAAGTATAAATTTGGTTTATAAATCATGTAAGACACCAAGATATAAGATATAAGAAAAGAAATATATCATATACATCACTAAAGTAAGAGCCTTGAATAAGATGATGGATGTTTTTGCCTGGAAACTGTTGTATGAGTCAAGTTTGAAGTCAGGCATCTTACTGTGTTACTGTCATGCATGGAGCATAAACTTTTATATATACAACAGCTTTTTCACTGTTAATTCAAAATCCAGAGAAAAGCCTTAAGAACAGAAGCTAATAGTTTTCTTTGGTTTCTTTCTTTCTTTCTTTTAAAAAATTAAAAATTGTCAAAATGCTGAAGATCTACACATCTTGCACTGCATTTAATAAAGAAGCCTCTGCTCTGAGACGCACAACAGCTGTTCTCAACTAGTTTCCTTCTGCAATAGCAGCATTTCTTTCTGCAATAGCAACATTGTGACTCACACCTTATTTAGAGCTTCTGTGACAAAATCTCTTGCGTAAAGCAACGTAGATAGTGACATGTTTTCCCTTCAGAGCCTCAAACTCAGATAATGACTGAAAAAAGGAATGAAAATATGATTTCGTAAAATGTGTTATGTGTGTTATTTCCTAACAGCGGAGGGCTTAATCACATGCCCGATTTTCATTATACAAGCCACAGCTTTCATACACCATAGACTACACTCTGTCTGCCCAGCAACACACCTGAGATATGGCTGCCTCCAAATTAATCTGCACCTGTGGCCTCAGAGGGACTGGTTTTAACAAGGAATCACATACTCTAAATAATACCACACCAAGACCTTCGTAATAGGAAATGAAATAGTCAGTCACGGATCCTATGCTTGCTCATCCATGAACGTTTGTGATTATCTTTCATATATCACAAATGACACATTTGTATTTTACAGACCTGTAGACTTTACACAGCTGCTAAACAGGGTGTTAATCTAATTGTAGTGGTGGCATGACTGATGTTTATTGACTCATTGGCAGGGTATGAACCTTCACCTTCACCTTAGTCTTGAACAGTGTACAGAAAAAACACAGGAAGACAGGGAATATGGCACAATTTGGACAGAGAAATGTTCCCCGAAATGCACACTTAAATCTTCACATATTTCCGAAGAGCTACACAACACTTAGAAAAGCTGTTATCCAATAACATATTACATGTTTAAGCAATATGGCAGGTCTACAGTCTGATGTCTTTTTTATTGTTTGTTACCATTGTTGCCTGTAATGCATTCCAAAATAAGTCATTACTGTTATCACATTAGGTTTTTCAGTAATGGAACACATTACTGTATTAAATTCAGTAATCACATTACAGCTGCAATTATGTTGTTACATTGTTACCAAGGTTCATCAGTTATTTGCATGCCAGACAGACAAAAAAAAAAAAAAAAAATCAAATGTGTCTTTTTCATTCTCTGCTCTTACACTACAATCATCTGGACATTGCACTTATTTTTATTTTTTTATATTTTATTGTTAAAATATCTATTTTTTCTAGAATAAGAAAATGCTGAAAATAATGGTGAAGTGCAGTTCCGCCAAGAGCAGGAACAACTGCATTAAAAATACCAACACAGTCTCTTTGTAAACATCTGCACAGACTGCACGCTAACATAAACCCAGCCAAGAGCCCAGAATGATTGCATGCCAACCCCCAGCACAGCAGCCGGAGCCTGATCTTCCACAGGTAACAAAAAGCAGTGATGAGCAGTCAGGATTGTATGGCGTTGTATATGAGGGCCTATGAGGGGCCGTACAAGCCAAAATTCATTCTTTCACTCTCACACACATACATTCTTCTTTCACACACATATATTTTCACTCTCACACACATACATTCTTCTTTCACACACATATATTTTCACTCTCACATACATATATTTTCACTCTCACATACATACATTTTCACTCTCACACACATACATTCTTCTTTCACACACATATATTTTCACTCTCACATACATACATTTTCACTCTCACACACATATATTTTCACTCTCACACACATACATTCTTCTTTCACACACATATATATTTTCACTCTCACATACATACATTTTCACTCTCACACACATACATTCTTCTTTCACACACATATATATTTTCACTCTCACATACATATATTTTCACTCTCACATATATACATTTTCACTCTCACACACATACATTCTTCTTTCACACACATATATATTTTCACTCTCACATACATACATTTTCACTCTCACACACATACATTCTTCTTTCACACACATATATATTTTCACTCTCACATACATATATTTTCACTCTCACATACATATATTTTCACTCTCACATACATATATTTTCACTCTCACATACATACATTTTCATTTATGCATTCCTACATTTTGCTCTCATTTACATGCATTCAATATGCATTTAATCTCACAAATAATATATGTATGTAAGAAGAGAATGCATACATGTCAGAAGAAAATATATGTATGTGAATGAAAGAGTATAGTGGAAACGGAAGGAGTTTAATGGAAACAGAAGGCTGGGTGTCTGTACCGCTGTGATTGGCTGAGAAGCACGCGCGGGTCACTTTCAAGTGTCTGACAGCATGGAGGGGGGAGAAGAAACTCGAGTTCTTCAGCAAGCTATCGGGGTGTTAAGAAATATTTTATCATCTCCTGAAACGGTCACATCGTTGTCCTCGTCACTTGATCGAGATGGGACGGGCTCAACTTTTTTTTTTACGTGCGCTCAGAATAGTGGCACAAAAATAACGCCACAGTAACCCAGAAAGAGTAATATTTCAAACTCCGCCACTCCGTGCTTCTCTGCCACTGCCTCGTTTGAGTTTTGGACGAAATGGATTCTGAGATATTGCATTTCGTCATTTCGAGCTGATTGGAGACCAGAACAGCCAATCAGATATTTTTGCATCCAAGTCTGTGATTGGCTGGTTTTGTGGCACAAAAATAACGCCACAGGTCACAAAATAAACTTTTAAGATATTTTCATGCGAGAATGGTGCTGTGTAAACTTCAAATATCTGCTTGATTCATCAAGACATCACATATTTCCATAAGTGCTCTAACATTTTCGGAGATGCCTGTTACCTATGGCCTTATTTTTGTCCCACTATTCTGAGCGCACGTAAAAAAAATTTGAGCGCACGTAAAAAAAAAAGTTGAGCCCGTCCCATCTCGATCAAGTGACGAGGACAACGATGTGACCGTTTCAGGAGATGATAAAATATTTCTTAAAACCCCGATAGCTTGCTGAAGAACTCGAGTTTCTTCTCCCCCCTCCATGCTGTCAGACACTTGAAAGTGACCCGCGCGTGCTTCTCAGCCAATCACAGCGGTACAGACACCCAGCCTTCCGTTTCCATTAAACTCCTTCCGTTTCCACTATACTCTTTCATTCACATACATATATTTTCTTCTGACATGTATGCATTCTCTTCTTACATACATATATTATTTGTGAGATTAAATGCATATTGAATGCATGTAAATGAGAGCAAAATGTAGGAATGCATAAATGAAAATGTATGTATGTGAGAGTGAAAATATATGTATGTGAGAGTGAAAATATATGTGTGTGAAAGAAGAATGTATGTGTGTGAGAGTGAAAATATATGTATGTGAGAGTGAAAATATATGTATGTGAGAGTGAAAATATATGTGTGTGAAAGAAGAATGTATGTGTGTGAGAGTGAAAATATATGTATGTGAGAGTGAAAATATATGTGTGTGAGAGTGAAAATATATGTGTGTGAAAGAAGAATGTATGTGTGTGAGAGTGAAAGAATGAATTTTGGCTTGTACGGCCCCTCATACCACAGCCTAGTGTGCTGACTGGAGATGGCTTCCTGGATTTCCAGCCACATTAAATATTGTACTAGTTACTCTCTATCCGTCGCTATCATAGCAATATATTTTAAAGATCGCGCGTGCTCAGATTCAGACTTTGTGACATTATTTCTGCAGTGCTGAAAAAAATAAATGCTTTGTTTTTCTTTAGATGAAGTATAAATTTGGTTTATAAATCATGTAAGACACCAAGTTATTAGATGCCAAAAAAGAAATATATCATATACATCACTAAAGTGAGAGCCCTGAATAAGATGGTGGATGTTTTTGCCTGGAAACTGTTGTATGAGTGAAGTTTGAAGTCATGCATCTTACTGTGTTACTGTTTGGGCTTGATTTAAGCTGTTCCACCTGCTTTCAGATATTAGTCCTGGATTAAGAAAGATGCTGAAGATGCCAGTCCATTGTTATAGCGCTATCATAGCGATGCATATTTTAAATTGTGCTGCCATAGCAGCTGATGATCTTAAAGTAGCGTTCATGTCAGCGTCCAAATTTTAAATCCGACCTGTATCTGAAACATTATAATAAAGGTATCCAAAAACAACATTGTTCCATCAGTTTACTCATATTAGACTTCACAAAAGTCTGTTCAAGGTTAAGTTACCAAATGACTTGAATGAATGATCCTGAAATCTGCTTCCAATCATCTTTCATCCCTACTATGACATAAACATAGCACAATGTTTAGGAACAAATGGATGCGAGAGGAAATTTTTTTGTATGACAAATAAAAGTGACATTTAGAGACTAAATGAAATATGCTGTCTCATTTTTTTTCTTATCATAAATTTGAAAGGTTCAGGATCTAACAATGTAGGTTAAGTGCTATAAAGTCTGGGTGTTGCAGTTGTGTGTAAATGTTTACCTGAGACTAACAGCCAGCGGCGGACTAATGCAAGAACAAATACAATGACATCACACGGAGAAATGGATACTGCAAACTGAGTTATATCGCTTGACTTGTGTCCTGAAAGTCAAGTGGAATGGTTTGAAACATTAGTGTCTTCTTAATGCAAACAAAATCTAATATGGAGAAAGCAGAAGATCTTTGAATTTTAGAGCACAAATAAAGTTTGGTTCAATCAGCTTGATTGTATTTTTTGTTGCCCGTACATCACCTTGGCAGCAGCGATGGCTGATATTTTTTCTGATCTGTTTTCATGTTATAGGAATCATCTAAGCGCCACCACATTGGAAATCACAGTAATATTATTTGATTTGACCACAAATGGTCTTATCGAGATTAGTTTACCAATATATTTGTTCTAATTTCCAAATTGTTTTCCATCAGTGTATCAGCATTTGGTCCTGTCTTGGATGATTAGCCATGGCTTTAAAATATTCCCCACAGTGTGTCCATGTATAACTCAGGCAAACAAGGCAAGACTTGGTTTTTTTTTTACTTTCTGTACAAGAAAGCAGCTCTGTCCACAGGTGTGGTATAAAATATTGTAAATGTCAAGTCCCAGTGTAGTCAGCAAGACAAGAATCCATGTGTATGAAGACAGATTCTTGAAATACAGTTCAAAGGTAGCACTGAAAGTTGCATCCATTTTCCCTGAATGAATGATCAGTTCTGTGGGGTTTGGATAAACATCTTTGTGATCTTCTCATAGGAAAACTGAAATCTGATTTTATGAAATACTCACAGGATGCTTAGTAAATGAAAGTAGCAACTAGTATGTTTCCTTTCAGTCGTGCTGCTTCTCTCTTTGCTGTTTTCATTCACAGACAAACATTCTTTTGCACATAGCTTAACGTTCACATCATTAGTACAGTGCTACACATTATTCAAAAGTAGAACACTATAGTTTGCTTTCTGACTAAAATGTTAATACTATTTATTTAAGGAACAGTCCAAAAAGTGTGTGTTTCCTTAGGCACAATGTAATGATTTCATTTCATTTTGTTATCCGAATCCAAATAAAAGTGATCCCACTAGAGGTTTTCGGCGATAATTAATGGTCAACAACAGGAACAGATCTTCAAGCATAGAAGGAATAATAAGTGAGAAAGTGATTTCTGCAAGATGACATGTGTTTAAACTGTGCAACTAAGGCAGCATTTCATCTGATTTTGTATTAAATGTCTGTGCAAGGGAAAAGGCATATTGTCTTAATAGTGTATCTTAAAGTATGGCAGTATGTTGTTTTGGATTCTTTCTGTAGCTCTTACATTGCGTTTAGCATCCTTATGGAGCAACATCATCACTTAAAATAGGAACCATTAGTTGAAGAGACCATCACCAGTCTAGCATTGCTATAGTACGAGATTGCCCTCATCAGTCTCACCAGGCTCCTGATAACTGCAGAGGGATTTGATGTGATGGTCCAATGTTGTGACAATCACTCACAAATAGAAGGATCTGAAATTTTACCTCCATACAGTAAAGACTGAGAGAAGAAATAGCATGCCTTTCAGACAATCAAAGAGGAGAAACTATGCAGGTTTCTTGCTCAAGGAATCTTTGTTACAGGCAGAGGAGTCTCACAAAAATAGGAGAAGAGATTTATTTATAAACCCTGGCACATAAAACCACAAATCAGCTAATTTTAGACATTCCTGAGAGCCATTTTTTGTAACTCTCAGACATACTTAAGACTGAATGAGAAAAAAAGGAACAATATGACTGATGCTTATGTTCAGACTGGGGACTGCATGCATATCTATTCCTGTGAGGTTGTGATGTAGGACAAATTAATTGTAAAAAAATAGCAGATGGCTCTCTTCCACAGCATGTCTTATCCGGTCTTCCTTCTCTCACCCCAACCGATCACGGCAGATGGCCGCCCCTCCCTGAGCCTGGTTCTGCCAGAGGTTTCTTCCTGTTAAAAGGGAGTTTTTCCTTCCCACTGTCGCCAAAGTGCTTACTCATAGGGGGTCATATGATATGGTCATATGATTGTTGGGTTTTTTTCTCTGTATGTATTAATGTAGGGTCTACTTTACAATATAAAGCACCTTGAGGCAACTGTTGTTGTGATTTGGCTCTATATAAATACAATTGAATTGAATTGAGGTGCAGATGGCAATTTTGTCAATGCAGCTGTGAAACAAGAGCTTTTCAAGCTACTTAATCTTTTGCGGCATAAACTGTCATCTACTCCACCCTATATTTTGGAGACAAACAAAAAGTACTTTACTGGACAGAATCTACATAGATTTTAATGGTGTCAGTTATAATGATTTTTTCCCATGAATGCCAAAATTTGAGAAAACATTTTTTAAGAGAACTAAAATAACAAATTAAGATAGAGTTGGGGTTATAGTTATACTGATTATAGCTTAAAAAAAGCTAGGTAAAAGGTAAAAGCAAGACTATGCTCATATTCAGAATCTTAAGTCTGTCTGTCCTTTCAAATATGAAAGGCAGAGAACAATAACAGGTTTTTGTAAGTCAGATTATTGATCCACAATCAAGAAGTAATATAGGAGGGTAACAGGCATTCTGCTGACCTCAATGTGAGGAACCAGCAGTATCTGTCTCCACAGCAACCTTCTTAAACTATCTTTAGCTCCAATCCAGTAGCAAACATGATTTTCATGATCATGGCTCCATGATAGTGGAGCCATGATCATGCCCAGAATATGTATGACATCTGTATGTCACTGTGTCACCCAGTCCTGTTCATTGAATAGAAGGGGGAAGCGCCTGTGTGAGGCAAGAACGAACATAAATAACGATATTCTGTCATTGGTTGAATGTCGCTGTTGTCACATTCATACAGACCAATACTGCTTTGATTTGTTATACATGTGTACAAAACTGTCTGCCTGCATGTTCTCTGGTGGAACAGCTCAGTGCAGGACTCAAAGCAGTTTCAGATGAAGGTCCACCTTTTTGGAGCTAGATGTGCCAAACCTCTGCAGTCCTATGGTAAAGTACCGTGAGAGCTTGCATATGAATTGAACCCTGACAACATCCCCTTCAGTGATTTAACATAGGAATAATCCATTTATGCATTGACTCTGGCAGATTCAGTTTTCTTAACTGCTAGAAGGATCAACGAGAGCCAGTGTGGGATATGTGCTCATTGTTCGTGTTTATAGAACTGCACTGCCACATAAATTACATTTTAGTGAACCATCAATTTAACGGGTATGGTATGCTCATTTTTTAAGATTAATAACATGTTGTCTCTCTCTCTCTCCTACCCTTCTCTTTATCATCGTCTCCTTCTCTATTATTCATTTTTTGTGTAAAACCCCTGTTTCCTGTTTTTCTGTTTCAAACTGATTTATTTTTTAGTTGGTGAATTTCCACTTCAGTGTATGTGGGCGTTAGCACTCACACTTGTATATGCAGTGTATGATGTGTGTGAGCGTACTGTGGAGGGCATGGTGGGTAAAGCCTGCTGGACATGTTCCTGTTTTTTACTTGCTATATTGAGTCACCAGTTAAGCCTTGCCAGACCAGTGTGTCAACAGGGGATTCCAGACAGTTAAGCTGCTGTGGGTGGATGCCTACCTGTCTAGGCTGAGCTTTGTTGGTGACACGCACCTTTCCATCCAGAATTGAAAACTCAATCTCTTATCCCGTCCTTATCAAAGTCTGCAGTATTACAATCTGTATTTTCCATCAAAAAGGCTGATGAGAGCCCCCAAGGCCAAGCTGTTGTTATGTGTTGGGAAGCAAACAGAAGGCATAGACCGTAATGTGCTAAATCTCCATGGCAGGTGTCTGGATTACCTGGGGTGGCACCAGTACTCAAACATTTATGCACATTTATATTCTTCTTAAAGTCATACAAAGTAAATTTCGTGCATATTTTAGATTTAAAATAATTCAAAAGTTCTGCAAGTCCTTCAATTTATTAAAGCCTGGTTTATTGTAATATCAATCGTTTCTAACCTAACTTACAAGCATTTTTATTTCCTGACTTTTCCGGCTGCCTATCTCACCCCTGGGTATATATATGCCAGCACTCCTGTTTGTACCATATTTCAAGGTCATCTCCTGGCACCATATTTGTTATTTCTCCCACTAGAGCAGGTGATGAATAACCTGCTATGTGCATTAGCAATGTTTAGACAGTACTGCAAACTTTTACATTTGCAAACATTTTCATTACTGCACCATTGTCCAACTACTGCAAGCATCTGTATAATGATCACAGCAATAAATGATGTGCCTACAAAAAACAAAACAAAACAAAAAACAAACCTTGCGCATATTTATCAAAATAATGTGCTGAGTTTCAAACCAGCATCAGACTGGGAACGAAAGGGCATGATTGTTGATGGCAGGCAGGCTGGTCCGAATGTTTCAGAAACCGCTGTTCTACCGGGAATTTCCCTCACAGCCATCTCTAGGGTTTACAGAGAATGGACCAAAAATGCAAAAAATATCCAGTGAATGGAAGTTCTCCCAGTGAAAATGCTTTGTGAACAATAGACAATAAGTTCAGTGTGCTCAAATAGCAGTCAACAGATTTCAGTCTAACAGCTTTGGGATATGTTGGAACAGGAGATATGTTTCTGGAGCAACAGCGTGATGTCAGAGCAATGTTTCCAACACCAAGAATCCACACCAGCATTTGTAGCTCTATGGAAGATCTCCTACAGTACTATTCCATCTTGAGCATCATGTAAGGATGCTCTTTGAAGACTTTAGTTTTGTTTTTAGTACCATCAACCCAGACAGACTGGACACCGAACATAGCGTCTTAGGACTTCACAACCTGTTTGTCACTTGGCTTCCTGACTATCTGCGCCTTGATTATTAGATTAGGCCCCAATCTTTCTTTCACCCTCGCTGCGTACAAAGCCCTCTTTAACGTGCTCTCTACACCCACAACTCTGTCCCTTCCATACTACCAAGACTCTCGTTAAGTCATTACGTTTGTGCATTACGGAGCTGTGATTGGACTTGTTTAAGGAGAAGATGAGACAGCCTATAGGAGTTAAGTCCAACGACTGGTACACTTGAAATAATTTTTCCCTGAACTCCACCTAAACAAAAGAAAACAGGCATAATAGAGTTCTGAAAACACAAGAAACTCAATACACACCGATGGAAACTTCACATTTCTGGGTGTATGTTACAGAAAATCTCTCCCAGTCTACAAACATTGCAGTGCTACAGCAGAGACTTCTTTTTGTGAGGGTTCTCAGAAAAAATATAACATGCAGGAGAAGCTGCTGGTGTTATTTTTGTTTTTACCCATGCTCTAGTGAGGGTGTGCTGTCATACTACATCTCTACGTGGTATGCCAACAGCTCAGCTGGCAGACAGGAAAGCCCCTCAGAGGATCATAAACTCTACACAGAGAATCATTGGCTGCACACTCTTTCTAGCTCTTGCTACCTCAGCAGAGCAGCCGACATCATGAAAGACCCTTCCCACCTTGGACATTACCTGTTTAATTTACTGCCATCTGGCAGATGATTCAGGTCCATCACAAAGAACCAGATTTAACAGCCTGTATCCCAGAAGCACACGAGAGCTGAACTCTGCCAAACACTTACCTCAAATGAGAAAGCACCGCAACAATAGTCACCCTTGCATTACAAAGCACAGGCTCTAATGTCCAATATACCCAAGTGCAATAACTAAGCTGCTCTATTGAATTGTAGTTATTGTATTATGTTGTATTGTTGTAAATTAATTATGTCTATTATATGTGAAGGCACCTCTAGGATTGCTACAAATTGTGTTGTACTCTGTGCAATGACAATAAAAAGGATTCTAATCTAATCTTTACATCCAGCAACTATTTCCTCCACAGACAGACAAAATTCTTCTTCCATTTCAGTCTTTTAAAAATCATTTTCAAGAAATCTTCTGATCAGTAATAAAGCTTTACCGCCCACTTATTATTTCTTAAAGAGAGCCAGATTTATCTACATCAGGCTTAAAATATTAAATAAAATGATTTGTACTGGTTGTAGCTTTTGAATGTGATATGCGACAGACTTTTGAACTGTTTTATTTAAAACAGTTCAGTAAGTTAGAGCTTGTTTTTTTTTTACCTTTTCATTCGAGGGACTGTTCAAACAGCATGAAGTAAGTTAAGAAATACAAGTGGAACCAAATCAAACAAAAGCCGGAAATGTGGTCAAATGGGTTAGAAATGGAAACCGATAAAACTGAAAGGTACAAAGGAAAGCACAAAGATGACGAACCTCCTTTGATTCATGCTGACATCATCCTTGCTGCTTTTACTCAGCATTGATTCTACCCCTAATGAGAGACACTGAGAGGAAGCCAGGAATCAGTAGTGATATATTTGATTACCTGGGTTGTAAACCTGTAGTGTAACTGCAAAAACAGCCTCCAGTCACCCATACCTCTAAGCACAAGAGAAATAGGAACAGAAGAGACGAAGAGGTTAATTGAAGGTTGATGAGCTCTTTCATGTCTAATACAGAAAGGGCATTAGTGTTTAATAAAATAAGAAAATTGCCAGAGGAGTCTTTAAGCCTATAACTTTAGTGGCACGTATTTGCGTTACTAGTGACTGAATTCACTTATTAGTCTATGGCTAGTTCATGGGAAAGAAAGGTGATTTTGGACTGAGATACACTTCTGGACTTGAAACTGCAAAGGTTTTATGTGGAGACAGAGTTCGGATACAGCAAGTCTAAATGTTTTATCAAATGTTCTCCGAGTTTGCCAGTTTGAAAAATAAACCTGAGCATGTTTTGCTCCATCCTAATGTTAACTATAATTTCCCTTTTGTAAAGACGAAAAATGTCACTCTTTGATTGGTGTGTTGGAATTCAGCTCTGTCAGTGCAATTTATTCTATGTTCCACAGGCAGACAGAGAAGCTATCTGGCACAGCACTGGACTTGTCTGTTCTTTCCCCTTTCTTTGCTTTTCCTCCTGCCTTTAAAACCACATCAGTGATTATTACTGGGAAATGAATCAAAACTGATATCAGTAATTACCCTTAACTGTTATGATGAGTTTAATTCCATCCTTAAATGTATCATTTCAGTGTGTAATTATTTTTGATATGTGTATGTTGGCACGCGTGCATGTGTTTCTGGACAGTAATTAATTAAATGTCTCTTGAGCTGTCTGGTATTCCCTTCATATAATTTAATAATCTAGATGAAGAGTCCATTTTTCACTTGTCATTTTTCATTATTAAACTTTAGAGTTTTACTTCATGAGTGTCCAAGAGGCCTCTAATGGAGAATGGGCTCGGCTTTTCCAATTAAGGAGATGAGACTGTGCAGAGGTAAGCCTCCATATAAATAAAGGCATGCAAAACGAGGTTACAACGGGCTTTGTTGCATCTGGATATATACTTATATGGAACAACGTTCTGTGGAGAGATAAGACAAGGTATCACACTAAAATCTTATCCCAGCTATGAAGCATGGAGGAGGGAAACTGTGGCAGATTGCCCAACATACAAGCTGTGTACTTGCACATCAAGCATAAATGTACTCTTACTAAAAAAGGTCAGAAACAGAAAGCGTGTGCAAATGTTGCCAAAAAATATTTCTGGGTTATAATGCTACAATAATTAAATGATAATGACATTAAGAAACGCATTCAGTAGTTTGCCTACACGCTGAGGCATAAAAACATGCAAAGTAAATTCTGAGAAGAACTTCCAACACTGAATATCCTGGTAACCTTGTGATGATGTGACATCCGGCATCCCCATCCATTGACTTATTGACATCGAAGTGACCTAAGATTATTGTCCCAATTATCACAACATCACGTCTGAAATAGTGGCAGCTGTGACTCTAAGGCACTTTACTCTTCATTCTCTGAAGATGTCCTGTTAACACGATGAAACAACCTAAAGGTCACATGTCTGTCTTATTGGCATATTTGCTTAAAGCCTTGCTATTCCTGAACCTTCGGCCAACCACCCCCCTCTTTAATTAGACGTCTGACAGGCTAAAAATAGGCAATAATGACTCATGCAATATGTTTCACAGTGAGAGTAGCACTGTTTCATTTTCCATTTGACCAAAAAATATGGCATATAAATGATTCCATAAATATGTGCTTTGGTCTAGTTGTAAGCAACTGTAATAAGATCTACAATGTGGCCCTGAGTCACAGCAAGCAACCAATCTTCTGCTAGTGATTTGTATGTTCAGTACTATATGTTCCCAGCAGTGGCAATTTCTCTCCCGCATCAGTAAAAAATAGTACTTCTGTGTGGTGCTATTACCTTCTTAATAGCTCTGCTAGAATGAGTGTATTGAGAGACAAAATGTTGGAGTATTTGGCATTATATTCAGACTGAAGGCTGGCTACTGAAATTTGGAACACGTCTAGGCTATTGCAGCAAATATATAACAATATTAAACTCAAAACCTACTAGTCCAGTGTGGCTGAGGTGTCACATTCTGTCATATGACAAGGGAGTTCAAGCAAATTCATGTGTCCAAACTTTCTAAGCCAGTTAATTGTTTTTTTGTTTGTTTTTTGGTGTGTGAGAATTGTTTAACTATAGCACCACTAAACAACTTTCTTTTGCTAACATGGATAAGTAAATACAGTTGAATTTGATTCTATTATCTAATCTCCCTGCTCTCCATTTCATTCAGATCCAATAAGGTCTGTTAATCTTCTGGTAAGCTTTTTCTTCTTCTTCTTTTTTGGGGGGTTTCCAAAAAAGTGATTTAGGAGATTGACAACTAAAAGCTTATTTTAAGGAGGTGAAAAATTCATTTTTGTCACTGGTTTTGTACTATACTGTTGAGTCACTTTGTATTTGTCCCAGCACTGTTCATTTTGGAAAAGAAGTTGTCAAATTCTTTCATTTCACAAATTAAAGTAGCTGGAACACATCTATAGTCTAGATGCAACATGCAAAGGCTCCTTAATGGATTTTAAAGTAGAGGTTAGGAAAATAAGCCCCTTCTCTCCTGCGGCTCGCTTTTAGCTATGTGGTAATACTATCTACACTGAGTTCCATCATGTCGATGGAATTGCTGTACTCTACATTAAACCTCACTCTTGTCTCTATCTCCGTGGCTCTCAGTGCTCTGTCAATTTTTCCATCCTCCCTTTAATGTTGCAGTTAGGTAATGGGATGTCCCTAGCCAACAGCATGAATCTTTCTTCCTTCTAACAGGGGTCCTCTCCCTTAAATCCTGAAAATTCCAGAGACGGTGATGTAATTTACATGCAATTTTAAGACTGCACTATCCATTACATTATTTTACCCATTCTTTCCTTATTTTTTAAAGGGACAACTGAGTTTTCTTTAATTTACCAGCAGCAAATCAAGTAAATCAGATGGACATAATATGGAGAAACAAACCTGCTAGAACTAAGACAATGAAGATTGTAGATAATTTTCAGTAAAGCATCCACGGAAACACTGCACAACAGTCTTTCTCTTTATACCTTACTGTCTGTGCGATAGGGTCATCTAATCTTAATGCACTCAAAGTGGTCAGATAAAAGTCTCAAAAACATTTTTCTTTGTGCCTAAAATTATGGATGCAATTTCCACATCCATAAGCAGGATCTAAGCTAGGGTCTAAGTAGAGGTCTGTTCAGACGTCCATGCGGTCTCAAATTCTGTTGGCTTCATATGATGCTAGTACTCATATCCAAAAAATATCCTGAAAAGCATTTAAAGAGATCCTGTGTGAAGAAGTCCTTTTCTACCTGCATCTACCATTTGCCTTTCAATAAATATAAGGATCATCAAAAATGTGCAACGAAAGTTGTGAAGGAAAATTGCCCAGACTTTGGGAAAGCAAAACTTCATCTCCTTCTAGACACAATCTATTACAGCTGATACATTTCCATCAAGTGGAATCCAAGTGTGCGAGAAAGAGATACAATCATGGTGTCATTGCTTGTCTGTGGAGGATAGCCACAAATATAGAACAAAACAAACTAACCATATCATTTTTTAAATATTTTTTTATATTGATATTGATTATTTTATTATTATTCTATCTATCTATCTATCTATCTATCTATCTATCTATCTATCTATCTATCTATCTATCTATCTATCTATCTATCTATCTATCTATCTATCTATCTATCTATCTATCTGTCTGTCTGTCTAAAGCACAGTGTGTGTGCAATTGTTGGTTAGGGTTATTCAGTAATTTGGAAAAAAGTAATATTGTGCAGTGTACAATCCCTTTGATATGACTGGCAGACATAATACACATTCGCTATTATTTGTCCAAGCTGCCAAATCATTTTCCATGTCTGGCAGGATGCTTGCATCCCACCACAGTGACATAAACAAAGGATGTCATTTCCACTTTTTATCACAGAGTTTGTTGCTATGTTACTGAAATAAACTAATGAAATGTTACATTGAAAGAAAGTCTACTGAAAGAAAGACTCCCGCAAATGCTGTGTGTTTCTCTTTCTTTTATGTTTTTCTCTGGGGTGGGGTGTCAGGGTCTTGTTTTTTGGGGGGGGTGTTGTACATCTGTAAACTGCAGGCTGCACTGCAAGTGATGCAAGTCACATTTCTTTATATTTATTGCCTGCCTGTATCCATCAGTCTATGATTTTTAGATGTCTGTCAGTTTGTCAAACCTCATGGTTGTTTTTCTGTTTGTACCTCAAACAGTGACAATATATATAAACTGCACTGTATACAATAACCTTTTCGATTTGGATAGACAAAAACACGTACAGTGGGGTCAGCATGAGCAGTGTGTGAGAAACATTACTTCATTTGCTCCTTCATAAGAAGCTTTTGTTGTATGTTCTCATAGATAAACAGATACAAATCTAGTTTCTGAGTGGTTAACAAACTGAGACATGCAAAATTTGTACATAAAGTCTTATTTTTACATTTCTTATTATTATTTGCTATATAAATTTGATGATTAACAGTTTGAAAGTAAATCTGGTAGTAGACCATAAATAACTAATAAGTGGCCCAAGATGGATTTTTGCACTGTCAGCCAACAAAGCAAATACTCTGAGGTGCCCAGAACAATTAGTCCCAACGAGTGGTCAAAACACTTTTCAAAGGATCCCAACTGATTTTTTCTGCTAAAATGTCACTTCACAGCAAGATAAGCAAACCTGCCACATTTTCCTCCTCTGCTTATAAATTTATTTCCTTTTTGAAATTTTATGTTTTATAACTTTCCGAATTGGTTCAGCGGGCAGTTCTGTTCTATGACCGCTAACGAAAATCCCCAAATCATTAGGATTCATTGTGATTGTAAAACATAAGCATCTGTAAACAGTATTTGAGCAGATAGGTAGGTGCAGTCGCGGAGGTCAGTCTTCTTTTTGGTTCATGAAGACATCCCACCTTTCATCCAAGAGGTTTCAGTTTCAAAGGGACAACCCCAACAGGAATCAAATACCTGGTTCTCTTCATCAGTTAAACTGAAGGAGCCTCTTGAATAAGAAGTGAAACATCTTCACGAAAAAAAGAAGCCCAGTGTCCTTCTTTTCTTCATTATTCCTTTTTTCCCCCCAAGTGCTCAAGACTAATATTTATACGCACTCAGAAGTGATAGACCCGAAGGTACAAGTGGGAATGACACACAGAAGCTCCACTCCGGTGTGGACGAATAAATAAATAAATAAAATTAAAAGCTTTTCCAGCTTGTTAGCCAGAACCATTGCTGTGCTACATGAGTGGTATTTAAATGAATGAGGAGGACTGTATTTTGTCATCTGTCTGTCTATGATTATGTAATCACAGAGTCACCTAATGATGTCATTGGAAAGGAGGTGTCAAGGGCCAACTACAACGAAAGAAAGAAAGACGTGTGCAGTCGAGGTCTTTAACCACATTTTGGTGATTCTCTTGTCATGGAAGCTGTGCATGCTAGTCTTTTTGTTGAAACATTGCAAGGTTTTATCCCATGAAATCACAAATATTAAAAGAAAATATCAATTGTAGTACCTAATGCATATTTTGAGTCTTCACACTCACTTTTTAAAGTCCTTTTGTTAATATCATATAATCTGGACTTAAATCAAACGAAGCAATGTTCTGTAGCAATACGAAACACTCACATCATCCTGTAGCATTATGAGTCCTCTGGGACTAGAGGGAGGGAGTTTCTATATAGTTGATTTGAATTTTTGATTTGAGCAAATAAGCACTAATGTATCATTATGACATTTGGACCAGTGTGGAGAGAACAAACAGGCAGTCCAGTTGTTTGCATGATTAGATTATTCTGTGTCCAAAGCATTAAAATCCGTATCCATCTGATCATACCTTATTTGGCTGCACGTCTTTGGATTCAGTTCTCAACTACACAGAAAGCCGCTAAACACAGCACCCGCATTATGGATCTGTCCGTGTTTTATTTACAGTAGTAGCAGACGGCACTCCTGGGAGATCATTTATGCATGAAACACAAAGCCGCGTTATCGCTTTGTTTTGACATCTTATTTTGGCACTGTGTTGTGTTACAACAGGTCAGACATAATTTATACAATATGTGATGCTGTGATGAAACAATTCAATACTGATAAATGTCCTCATTCTCAAGCAGTCTGCAGGCACAATGACCTTAGAGTGATATTTTTGATTTGATTTTTTGGTAATATTGTGAGATATTGATGGGTAGAACTGAGCTAAACCAGCGTTATACAGATGTAGAAAAAAAAAAGGGTTTTCTACAATATGTTGGTGTGTGTGTGTGCACATATATGTTTGTATCTAAAAGCACCTGACTGTGTATGTATACCATAGGCACATTATATCATAAGGGAGAACAAAATAATCTAATATTGTACAGGAATAAAAAAGTAAGAAAAAAAGTGAATAAAGACAAAACATCACCCAAATGTACAAATGTGCCAGAACACATGGGATTATGCCAGCCTAATGGCTCCAAGTACTCAAGACATACAGGCCCAGTAGTCACACTACTTGTGGTTATTGTGGGAGGTGTTGTTTCAGCTTTAAAGCTGCCCTAAGGGATGAGGCTGACCTTTAAGAGTAAGCATCTGATGACTCCCTATGGACAAGCCCATACTCGTTTAGATGGAGTCTTTACATTTTCTTTAGTTAGTTATTCATGCAAGCCACCTTGGGGGAGTCAGGCAGTCTGTGACAAATGTGACCTTTTATACCTGAACTGCATTAAGGTGATGACTGGAGGAAGAAGAAGGCTGTCTGTTGTTGAAACCATGTCCCTGTAATGCGGTTGCTTAAAGCCACTAAACGAGCTTCCATCATTTTGAAAATAGGATTAGTTCATTATCCAAGGACACATCATTATTTATGTATTTATTTGTCTTTTTACATAAATAAGCCAAGTACTGCTCAGGAACCCTTAAATCCCACCTAACAAAGATGTGCCTTTCCCTTTTTGTGTCTTTTTTTATCCCACGAGAATAATATTTGTACAAAAACTCTCACAGAGTCTGCAGCACATGAGAAAAGACTGGATAGATGAAATCTCTCCAACTGATTTGTGGCCTAAATGCTTACTCATTTCTAAATTAGCCAGAGGTGCTTATTCTTGTCAGGGCACCAATATCCCTAACAAGCACTTGCTTAATAAATAGTCATCCAGGGCACTAAACTTTAGGATGACACTATTTTGGAGTGAGTACCTCTTCATGTACTCAGTTATTTAAAATGCTGTCAAGAGGCTGCAGATCATCACTGAGAGTGCTGTCTATTAAAGGTGCTAAATGAGGACGTCTCTGCTTGGCTTTCATGTACAGAGTCTATTTTTATACAGAAGTCATAGAAGGTTTTTGTAACACTTTAAAAAAATATATATAAGTGGATTTCAACCATTCTGTACCCAAGGCACCTCCAACAGTCATGCAACAATTTTAAGGCATACCTCCATGCCATCTGACGCATCATCAGTTGTTCTTTTTAACCGTATATTGTCACAGAAAGGTAGCATCTGGATGAAGCATTAATGACACATAAGAAAACAACCTTTATTACCCATTTCACTCAATCAGATCAGTGCATTTAAATTTCATTCTTTTATGGAGTTGCAGTAATAATGTATATGCTGACACCAAATACCCAGCCACACCAGTGTGCCTCACCGCACCATTTGGGAACCACTGTTTTTTAATGCATGAAGATTTATTTATATCCCATGTGCTGGTTGTGTTGTGAGAGAGGCTATACAGGTAGGTAAGCCACCATTAAGCTTTCCATTAAGACCACTCTGAGCAGAACTACCAAGGAGGCAAATAATTGAGGTGGGCAAACGCCTGTGCACTTTACCTTCTCAAATTTCAGTGCGACTTCAGACCTAAAAGTTAAAACCAACCAAACCTGCACAGTGAGGCCTAGAATGACTCAGATGGAGCCTAAATGAATTTCTTCCTCTTATGCTCCTTTAAAATGTCTGTTGATGTGTAGAATATGTCACTTGCAATTGTCATACAACACCAAATTCATTCAAGAATGAACAAGAAGATATTATTTGACATATAACCTTTATTTGGATTAGTAGATATTGCACATAAAAATCTAAAGCAATTTACAACCATTAACATGACCCAGTTGTACATGCACATTTAACACTGTGTGTACATTAGAAACAGAGACAAACCAGGAGAGACAAAGCCCCGTTCAAACATGCACTCCTTTTTACCTGCCAGGATCTAAGTGTGAATGAGCGTCCCAGCTGCTTTTTCCATTATGTTAGAGCAACAATATCAAAGCTAGTGACAGAGCAAAGTACAATGCAGCATGTTTGAATTGGAGGAATGATGGCATGCCCTCACCTTAGCAGATTAATGAAGCCAGTAATATCACATGTCTGAAAAGGGCTGTATTTTGGATCTGCCAGACATGAGGATCATGATTTTACTGAGCCGCTGCAGCAGCCAGCCTGAAAACATTACATATTTAAAATATACTAATGCCGATCGGATGATCCTCATGCAGAGAGAGCACATCTGTTGTGTCTGACAAGTCAAAGACAATGAATCGCAGCTGCAATGACAATCAGAGAATCTGCACTGTCATAAGGGAGGTACCGAGGGAACCTCCTCCATCTAGAGCAGAAACAAGAACATTAAAAAAAATTACACATTTGCAAACTGCAGTGTCACAGCGGCACATATTTCTTAAGACAGCATCACAAACAGTAGCCAAGAAACCCAAAGTAAATATTCGTCATAACTGTTTCCACAAAGTTGTCACTGATTCAGCAGAGTCACAAAAAGTTATCTTTCATCACCATTTACCACAAACAGAAGAGGATTTTGAGCCAACACCTACATTTCTCCGTATAAACATCGTTCACCATTATCCATATTATTTTCCAACACTGCCAAATGCTTTCATCTTCAGCTCTCATCTTGCCTCAAACAATAGTGACTCACATGTACACACAGCAAATGTATGAATTACTCATATGCACACACACACATGCACACACACACACACAGCTACTGTATTCTCCAAATGCTCTTAAGGCAATGGTGGCCTGGCAACTGTGACTATTCAAGTAAATCTAAATGCATCTTCGTATGCATCTCTAACCCTTCATCTCTGTTCACCCCATAGACGCCTACGGCCTGAACGAGTTGCTCAGAAGCATGGGACACGACTATTTATCACCGAGAGACACGGTCAGCAGTTTCCCTTACAAAAACATCACAAAACAAAGAACAGTTCATTGTTATATGTAAACACTTGACAATTGAGAATAGCGTACAAGCTAACTCTGCTAACGACGCTTGTATTTGCGTGACGCTAAAAGGGTTTTTTTATGCCTTCACATGTTGCCGCTGACATTCATGTCAAAATAGCTGCACTAATTCAAAATCTGCCCCCAAGACAGTAAACATCAACACTAATGAAACAATTCCCAGAATACTTAACTTTCAGACAGCACAACCTTTAATCATATTCTACAGCTTGATTTCTATGCTCCACATAAATCATACTGACAGCAAAAATCACTAATACATATTTAATACATTGTAACAGTGAAGACTATATTAAAACATAACTCATTTTGCAGCTTGCTGTGCACGTGCATGACGACTGTCTGTTCATGTTGATGTTTTCCACAACAAAGATGCTTGTGACAGCTTTAAAAAGGGCAGCAGTGTGTTTTTTCTTTTTTTATTTTGTTTCAGTTTTTTTCTTTTTTTCCCTTTAAAGATGTTAAACTGTTTGTTATGTCATAAATGAGCTCCTTGCTTTATAAGATAATGCAATTAAAATGGCAAATCTGGTTAAGCAGTCTGGCAAAGATGATAATGTTTCCTGGTGCTCCAGACCTTCTGAGGCACCAAATGGCCCCAAATTTACGGTATAAATCCTGTAATTCAACTGATTATGATTTACAATCAAATATGACCAGTCAGGGAATGTCCTTCATGATTAGGGCGACAACATTAGTTCGTTGTTATTATTTCTTATTTTTCTCGGGCAAAATTGTAAGTATAAATAATCTTTACACACAAACACACAAATGAAGTAAAATGCAAACCCTCATCATAATTTCAAAGAAATCCTTTGAAGAATGATTTTCTCTGGCATGTTGCAAACACATTTATTTGAATGAATGATTAAAATCTCATTTAACACTTGTAGTTCAATTGTGCCGCTATTTCCTCACAATGACTTTAACCTTGTTAAACTTTGTAAAGACAATGCACAAGACAGTTAGGAAAGGGTTAGGGGACAGATGCTTGTCTGGCTTCATGATGAAAATATAGTTCATTTATAGTTACTTCAGACAAAACATGTTTAGATACATGTATGCAAAATATCAGTATTTTGCCACCCTTAAATCTCACAGCTCTGCTGTCATTCTACACCTCATCCTGCCAAGATACAGTTTCTTGTTCAAGTCTCCACCTGCTTCATTTTTGCCACAACCAGCGCCAAGACTGAAGTCCTACCTCCTCCCATCATCCATCACCAGACACAGCTTTGCTATCTAACCTCACCTGAGTGTAACTGCCGAATAATTTATAACTGAAACTTTGTATTTCAATAAATAATTTCCAATTCATCCAAATAGTCATTTATCACTGAAATTCCAGACTATGGCTGCTGCTGCTACTGCTGGTGGTCATTTATATTTATTGAGCTATTTAAAATAGAAACAAAAACTATATTAAAATGACTTATTGTGTCATTAATTTAAAAAAAAAAAAAGAATTAGTTATCCTAATGCTGAATGTGATATTAATCATAGCAAAGCTAAGATTTACATATCAGTTGGGAATCTGGACAGACGTTTATTTAACATTCAGATAACCGAGACTGAATTTTTACATTTATTTTCTTATCAGCATTTTACGGCTGGAGAGCAGATTTGCCATGAATGCCCCTGCCTCCGCTGCCCACTCAGGCAAATTTACTTCTCAGGCAGCTTTGCTTGCACTAAACAATTACAGCACTGTTCAAACTGTCAACCCCGTGCACCAGAGAGTCCCTGTGCAACACCTGTGGACAGTATTCTTATCATTCTTCAGCAGCATTTCCCCTGAGCACAACTGCACCATGCGTCAGCTACACTAGTGTCAATATCCCAACATTTATTGTAACAAATGGCTACACCTTTATATAAGGGAACCACTCTAAAATGCAAGCAGCAGCTAGAGTCATTGTCACGTATCGCAGAGACATGTAGTGAGTAAGGCTGAAAAAAAAAGCTATTGTCATGCATGGAGCAGGGTATGTGCCATCGTCATGCATGTTAATAAGAAGCTGAAGCAAGAGGAGGCGATGATGGTAGAGAAGTCAATCAATGCAACCACTTACAGGTTTGTATAGCCTTTAAGGAGAAGAGGGGGATGTGTATCTGTCATGATAATTAAAGAATGTGTCACATTATAAAGGCCAACCCATTGACTGAACATGATTGATTACTCAATCAAATACAAGTCTGTGGTAGTGCATGAAACAAGAACAATATTTCTACTGTATGAACAGTGATTAGGCTGGATGAACAGACCATAAAAGACACATTTTTCACACTTACTCTTCTTCACATTTACATTATGTGTAAGTGAAATATACTAATGAGCGGTCCAACCACAAACTATTCGTTATCACAGTTATTTTTAGAATGAGATTCATTTTCCTGGCCAGTTTTAATTGCTGTGAAGGGAGAAAGCAGTATTTATTGGCATCTGTCTGTAATTGGCTGCGAGAAAATTCATAATTGAGCCTGAGTGTGTGTTTGTAGCTGGTGGATGAGATGCGGTGGGCTGGGGAGTGAGGCATAACAACCTCTTTGTCACTGCAGGGAAATAAGTCTGTTATAATTCTCCAGAACAAAAGTGTTCCTCTAATGTGGGAAACACCACATCTCCCGTCTGCTGTTCAGCGCAGCGGCAGATCTGTGTTCACAAGGGAGGAATGTCTGCTTTTCAAAGATTTAACAATGAGTTTGTCAGATCGGACTGAAAAACATAATTCATTTTCCATGACATCACTTTCGTGTGCATACTTAAGATCAGAGATATACATACAAAAGCTGAATGTCCCTGTGGAAATCAGTAGAGCCCAAACGCTGTCAGAGAGGTAGATGAATGTCTGCCTCTTGAGCTTCAATGATGATGGGGCCTGAGCGTGCACAGTGACACATGGAGGATCTCTGTAATGTTCTGTTTGTCACTTTGTCCATGTGAGATCAGAGTTGTCTCAGCAAGATTTACTAGGCTAGTCTGGGTGTGTCAACAATATTGTCATTTGCTATATTTTCCATTATACATGCTGAGATTTCAGCTGATAAAATTCTGTGCCCTAAAGTAGCTCTCCCACTGTACCCACTGTAGGACATACATAAAAGGAAGTGTGCTGTTGCTCTCTCTCTCGCTCTCTCTCTCCCTGTATATATATATATATATATATATGTATATATATATATAGATTATATATAGATATATATCTACATATCAGAATTAGTGTGAGGGGAGTCATGTGTATAAGAAAGACATGACAAAGACACAAACTTTGAATCCTGGTTTCCAAACTTTAACCTACTGACGAGTTCAACAGGGACACAGAAAAATGAGCTTATGAGGGTTCTGGGAAGTACCTGTACATTGCACTTAACAGACTGGTTTACAAATGCAGTTCAGCAATAGGAGAAATATCTGGTGCTATAGCTACTATGTCCTTTTAAGCATTAGTTGCAATGATACTGATAAACCATATTTACATCAAGCAGCAAACTCCAGGGCTAAAAAATTAAGCCATTGCAGAAGTTCAAAAAAATCCCAGTCCCTACAATAGCCACTCACACCATCTCTAAAAGTGAATCAGTCATTATGTTCTTTTGCTGTTTTTTATTATATCTATGGTAATATTCAGTAATTTCAGATGAACACAGGAGAGTTAATAAAATTTTTATAATATGATATGTAGAATTTATTACCTTAGAAAGATAAAATTCCATTTAAAATGCTTTCCATAAAGAGCAGAATAGAGGCCCAAGCACATAAAAGATGTTGGCTTACATAATATTTTTTTCTTTTGATTATTTTTTTTATGTCATGACATGAATATCACATAACAACCTACTCATTTATCAGTTGCCATGTAGCAATTTACAACATCTTGTGAATATTTGCAGCTTAAGAGTGTTTCAGAACTTTTAAACTACACTTCTAACTCCAATAATTAGAGGAAAATTAACATTAGGTAAATATAATATTTAGTTTTCAGTGGTGATAGTCACTGTTGTCTTCATCCCACCAGATGCTAATGCCATCATTATCAAACAGCAGCGCATCCATTCAGTCACCCACATGTGGGCGACTTTAACCACTGGTGTCTTAAAACACTACTCCCCAACTTCTACCAGCATGTGACATTTGCAACATTTTCTGCTAGAAGTACAAAGTCAGGAATGAAGACGATCACAGCCTGAAGAGGCTCAATCACAGCTACAGGACTGCTTTGATCACACAACCTGGGATTAATTCAACCAAGCTGGAGGAATGCACAGAAGCTGTGCTTTTTTATATCACAAACTGTGGATGACAAGCAACATCCAAACACTCTTCAAAAACCACAACACTTTCTTCAGAACAAGTGACAAAGCCTGTTGCAGCAGAGCAAGAGCCAATCTAAAAGAGCGGAATAAAGGTGATGAAAAGGGCCTTCAAGAGCAGGACTGAGGACCACCTGATACATAACGGCTCCTGGAGGGTTTGGGAAGAGTTACAGCATATAATCACTGTGAATGTGAATCATTGTGAATCACTGTTGATGAGCTAGGTGGTTTCTTCATCCAGTTTGAGGCCACAACAGACTCACTGCAGGAACAGGATGTGGGATTTTTGCTAAGGTCAGACATGTGCTAAGGAGAGTACTCCAAGCATGTGCTAACCAGCTCACTGGGGTATTAGAAAAAGTCAGGTCAGGCACTATAATTCCTTTTCCCAAAAAGCCAGTCTCTGCGGACTTGAATGATTATAGATCCATTGCACTTACTATATGCCTGTGATTAAGAAGTGCTTCAAGAAACTTGCCAAGCATCACATTAAAAGCAGGCTCTCTCCCACACCTGATCCACATGAGCTTGCTTACAGAGCTAAGAGATACTCAGAAGAGGCAATTGCCATAGCAATCCACACAGCAATAAACCACCCAGAACACCGAGGGAGCTATGCGACTATAGCTCTGCATTTGATATCATAATTACAAACTTTCTAGTCAGCAAACTATAAACACTTAGGCCTCTCATCTGCACCTGGATCAAAGTCTTCCTCATTAACCGCTCACAGAGAATCAAACTAGAACCCCACCGCTCTTCCTCCATCACTCTAAACATCGATGTAAGATTGTGTCGCGAGCCTGGCCCTCTGCTCCCTTTGCACTCATGACTGAATGCCAGTTTACTTGACCAACTCCTTAGCTGACAACACAACGATCATTGGGTTTATCACAGGAGAATCTATGACAGCATACAGGGACAAGATAAAAAGACACGACAAAGTCATGGTGATGCTCAGTGAATAACCTGACACCGAGACAGCACAAAGACAAAGGAATTCGGCAGGAGGAAATTAGACACTGATCTGACCCCTCTCTTCATGTGGAAAGGGCACAAACATTCAAGTTCCTGGAGGGTCTTCATATCTGAGGACCGTAAAGAGTAAAGACAGGAGATAAAACACAGACAGCATGCTGATGGTGGCCTTCTACTGGGAAACAAATGAGAGGCTGGTAACATACTGCATGTCGGTGTGGTATGCAGGCTGAAGATAAGAAAGTACTCCAGAGAAAATCACTGGGTGCCCCCTCTCCTGTTTGGAGGCCATTGCCCATTCATGCTACCTGAGCAGAGCTACCAACATCATCAAGGACTTCACTCACGCAGGCTTTTAGCTCAGTTTCTTCTCTCATGCAATAAAAATCAAATGAGGAAAAACACTAAAAGTGTGCCACCCATCTGGCTGCTGTGCGCCCGCACTTTATTTATTAATGTACATACAGATTTGTATATTTTATACAGGTTTTTATATCTTTATTTATCCTAGATTTTATTGTACGTCTTAGTTATCATCCTGTGTTTTAGTGAGCGTCCGTTTTTTTTACGTTGCACCATCTCAGTTTCCTTGTATATATTTACAGTGACAATAAAGGCCATTCAATTTAGAAGCAGGCACTTTGTCCACAAGGCAAATGTATTATCATCATTAACACAGACAACCAGTAACTGACTGCAAAACATCAAACACAGTTTTAAAGTTACATAGCAAATCATGGGTTTGTTGTTATAGCTACATAATTACTATTTAGTTATAAAGACTGTCTCACATATCATGTAGCCAACCACTACTAACATCCACACCGCAAATATCTAAGCCAACAATTTGCCTCTGTCTACAAGAGATAACTGTATACTCTGGTGTTGTGCTTTTTCATAAAAGCCATGGAGGTATTTACACTTAAGACTGGGTTTCTTAAGATAATCGATATATAATTTTATTCACAGTCATAAATGAAGCTTCTATACTGCTACATCACATGGCATATTTTTTCACTTCACATGAATGTCCCTATGAGCACGTGTTAAACAAAACAAAAAGCTGGGGGGATGTTGGGTCTCGTGTTGCCTCTGTAACTGTCTTTTTTTAATTGTTGTGAATCCATTTCCCTCAACAGGTTCCCATAGTGCTGACAGTAGTGTAACTAAACTTGGACATGGACGCACCTGTCGCCATAGCGTCCTCCTCATTGTCCCGAAGCCCACGATGACGACGCCGATGGCAAGGCGCGATGCAACATGAGAACGTGGCGAGCAGAGCTTTGCGGAAGCGTGTGTTCATGAAGCAGTAAATAATCGGGTTGACGCAGGCGGAGGTGTAGCACAACAAATGGATAAAAGCGATGGGGGCCCCTGAGAGCGTCTGTGTGGCAGAGCTTTCATCAAAAGCCCGCCAGGTGTTGACACAGTACAGTGGCATCCAACAGACAAAGAACAGGACAACAATCACCACCAACATGCGAATGACTCGTTTTTTGGCCTCTAGCTTGGCTTCCGATGTGTTGCTGCGTGGCCTCTCTGCCTTGATCGCCCTGCCTGATGCAGCCATGGCAGACATCTCCATCGTGTGCGGCCGCTGGACCGCAGTCACGTAGCAACCATCTCCATCATCACTGCCAGCAGACACGGTAGCGGTCAGGCCATTTACATCTGAAATGACAAGCAGGGTGAAAGAGAGAGTATTTTGGTGTTAATTAAATTCAATAAAAACAAATTCTCAGCCAAGTTATTTAAAGCCTCATCCTCTAATGTTTGAGCAGTGCTCCTGCTTCGTGATACTTTATGCCTTTTCTGCCCTTTGGGGATGGGTCTGGATTATATCAGAAGCAAATTAAAATTCAAAACACAAAGACATAAAGGACAGACACTACTTGAAGGTTTAAATGAACTGATACCAAACCAATGGAACAAAACAAAAATGCAGAACATAATTAACACAATAAAAATACTGGATATAGGTATTATTCCAAATGATTGCACACTCAGTAGCAATGAAAATATAGACTTAAAACTGTGTATTACTTTAAGAATCTATTTGTCATTACTTCATGTCGGGGCCTTCTTCTGGCATATTTTAAATCATTTAACGACACCTCTGCACCTTATAATTGTCTATCCTATGCAACTAAATTGCCACGTCGTTGGAAGGAAATTACATCAACATAATGAAAAAAGCAATAAAGTCACAAACATCCTATAATGGAGTGCTGTATCCACTTCTGATGCCTTCGGCATTATTAAACTTTTAGACATTTACAGCACTTGATTAATGTTAGGGAAAAATGTTGTCTCTGTTTAGAGAAGAACGAGTTTGTAATGACCTGAAATAAAAAGTGCTTGTTTACATTTTTAAAAAATCATTTAATAACCTCAACCAAACAGTTTTTTTTTTCTGGATACAAACTCATGCCTTCGTGTGTCCAAATCATTCCAATCACCGACTGCATTAAAACTAAAATTTTAGAATCAATTTAATTGTGAAGGAATACATTTCCCCAGGGGCGTAATTTCCAGGGGGGTTAGGGGGGTTGTGACCCTCCCAATAATCAAACCCAACCAATATAACCCCCCAATAAAATTATGAATTATCTTGCATAAATAGTCTGTTGATTTTCTTTACTCATTTCAGGTATTACCAGCAAAATAGTTGCTTGTTTAATCATCTGGGAATTTACCCAGATTTATTTATTTATTTAGACAGAGATCTTGACCCCCCCCCAATGTTCAGCACAAAGTTACGCCGATGCATTTTCTACAAGTCAGCGTTGTTAAACATAAATGGTGTTGATATCAGAGTGATTCTGCCATTGCATTAAAAATAGTTTATTCTGGGAAATCATCTTTTATCCTGCAGCCAGCTGACTAACTCCTGTGTAAGGTTATTTTGGAGTAATTTAAAGAGCAACTTCTTGCCTTCATAGATGGAATATTAGCAAGTAATTCTTACTAGCCTATGGGGGTATTACAATTCAGTAAAGCAATTTGAGAACCTTGCTTTTCCTCTATAAAGATAGAATTAAAAAGGATTCAGAAATAAGAGCCTCAAGGTACCCCATACAAACAAGATCTGGTATTGTAAAGCTACCGAAGCACCTGCTGGATTATTAAACATATTTCCTAGAGGCAGTTTTGCAATCTGTGGGTTAAGATGCAATTTTTCAATCTCTTCTCCTTCTGTTTGTTTTTAATCCATATTGTTTTCCTCCAAAAACTCTTTATATATTTGTACAATCCCTTTCTCTCTGAGAGCAAACAGATGGTAATGTCCATGCCTGCAGCTGCCAGCCAATCCATCCTCTAATGGAGCATCAGCAAGGACAGTCGGTGCTGCTATCACCCCAGACACGAGTTCATATTCCGATAAAAGGTTATGTTTCACTTAGCCTGCGCACACTACAGCAATTGTAGCACTAATGAAATTCTTGTACTTAAAAAAAATTCCTCATAATTCACACAAACCTGTAGAAAAAAATGTAAGGTTAGAACTTGTTTGGTATGAGCTGATAAGTGTTGTGGCATTCAGTAACAGACAGTTTCACTCAAGAATAAAGTCAATTAGAGAGCACTGACTGATCTGACTGATTTATATTATGATATGAAAAACTCAGTTGAATTACTCATTACTCAGACTATTTTGTGCTTTTAACTGTTTAGTGAAAATACTAAGTATACTCTCTGTATACTGGAGCTACACACACAGATGAACTGAAATACAAGACCAACAATGATTGTTTTTATTAATGAGGTTCAGAAGTTCTACATAAACATTTAATATGAAGACGTTCTTTACTTCCTTCATCAAATCATTTAGATAAATATTTTTGCTATTCAGTTTAAAAGTATAAAAAGCACGACTACAGTTAAAATGATTGTTATGGCACATTTATTCACCTGTCCATTTTTTTAATTACTGCTGTTTTTCTCCGAAACATAAGTGTTAATATGCGTGTCCTTTTTATATTTATGTATTTATATTTATATATATTTGCCTCATTTTATATGACAGCTTTGCTGTATGTTGTATGCATGCTGTTATGACAACTCGATTTCCCTCTGGGTTTAATAAACTTTCTCTGTTTCTGATTCTGATTTAAACGTTGCTGTAGTTTTCTGTGTTTTTTATTGTTGTTTTCTAGGAACCAGATGGCTTTCTGGAACATTAATTCAAACTTACTATTTTCTTTATGTTTTCTTTTATGTTTTCTATAAGTACCGTAGTTTAAATGGCCTCACCTGAAGAATCTTTTTTATGGCCCATTTCAAACTGGATGCCTCGATAAAGTTCTCTCGAGATCAAACCGTAGGCCACGATCATCATCACGCCTGGAATGGCGAACAGTACAAGCAACAGCAGGATGTACCTAAAAGAGAGATGAGAAGTTTAAAAATCCAAGCAGAGCGGACAAAAAAACAATAACACGTGAACTCCGTGCACTGAGTTGCAGTCTGTACATATCTTATGAGTAATGCATTCATCACATGCTTTGTATGTTTGCCTGTTGGTTTGTTGGGTCATTGCATTTGAACATTTTAACATCCAACAAGCTTGTTGCCTGGATCAGAAATAAAAACACAACTTGGGTTAAAATGGAAACAAGTAAAGAGAGTTCTTCTGGAACAAAATTCATAGCAGTTGTAAATATAAAACATTATTACATGAGCGGTGTGTGCTAATGGGTCGCACAACACTCACGTTGAAGGCGGCTCTCAATTACACACCTGCAAATGTTACAGTGAGTGAATTTAACAAAACAGTGATGTTTTCCTGTTGGCAAAATCTGAACACTGACGGAAAAAAATCCTTCTTTCCAAGGATTTTTTTAAGTGGTGTTGAGGATTAGTTCTCTGGGCTTTCTGAAGGTCTTTCAGAGTTTGTCTTTGGTACTTAATGAATCTCTTTTCTTTTCTTTCTTTCTTCCGTTCTTTCTTTTTGTTAAGCCAGCAAATACCTACCTATGAATAATTCAAGCATAGAAAAGCAATGTAACTCAAAGAATGAACGAATGTTGTGGCTACACATAACAGACCACGAGCAAAATAAACCATTTTAAATCATATCTTTGGGCCCTTTGTTACTAGCAGCCGTGTTGCAAAAGCATATAATTTGTTTCCATTTATTTGGTTGAATGTATGAAAAATGCCAAAGTTAGCACAGTTTGACGGGCATAAATTAGTAGTTTGGCACCAACAAGGTGATTCCCAAAGATATTAGTTGAAAACTTGCACAGTTTTGGAATGTCCTTCACAAAGCCTGGAGACTGAACACTACTTATAGAAATGAAAACAAAGCAAAATGTTTGTTTCTAAGCTCATTAGAATTGCGTAAACTCTGTTTTTTCCTTATGTGCTGTATTCCCATGTATGCTTGGTCATATTTCAATAAATCACTGAACCTATTTCTCATTTCCCCAGCAAAATATAAAGAAATCAGGCTTGAGACACACAGTATTGTGTGTGTAAATAAAAAAATAATAATAATAATAAAAAAAGTCTTGCAGGGAGACTGATGAGATAATGTCTCAAGTGGAGATTAGACCAATGACCTTTCCATTTTTAACAATTCCCAAGGTACTCATCTAATCAGCCATTTCATGAAGAAACACATACCGCCGAGGGACGATTGCACATTGATATTCCAGAGGTTCATACAAATACGTTCACCATTGTAGACACACACAGTGAGACAGGATTATAGTTTTCATTGAGACACACAAAAAGGCATAGATATGCTTTAAAATGTATAATCTTTTTATGTGGACTGGATGTTTTGAGGCCATTTGCTACATGAATTGAAAATCAAATGAAATGGGATCCAGCGCTCAGTGAAAGATTCACAAGGTGAAAACAATACCAGCTCTGCTGCTGCAGCTGCTTCGCTCTATGGGTCAAATGTTATGATAATACATCAGAGACAGTGGGAACAGAATTTATACCCAGAAGAGAAAATCAAATACAAACATGGCAAATCAGACACAAACACAAAAACAAAAATAATGAGCACACAAAGATAATCACATGGTCGCCTGAAATTACATCCAAAGCCTGTTTTATCATAATTCATAACAAAAACACACTGAAACACGCTCTGTTGTCTTCACCTGTCCTAATGTTTCCACATAAACATTGAACAGACATAGTTAAAACAGGCTCCAGGTCCAAACATGGAAGTGAATGAGATATTTCAACACAGAGTGGCTTACTGAAAGGACACAGAGACACACACACCACTCATAAACAGACACAGTTCATCTAAAGTTTATTACAATAAAAATCACTTTGTGATTGCAAGCGTTGTGAAAGTAAAGAAGGAAGCATGGCCCGACAGCGGGTTTGATGATGAAGTAAAAATATAGCTGGAAATGTGTGTTTATAATACGAGTAAAATGTTCTAACATGTTTCCTATGAAGAAATAGGAACTTTTAATCTTCAGTCTTATAGTTGCCAAAAATATTGTTGCATGGAGTTAATTTAATGCCTGACTAAATAAAGGCTATGTAGCATGACTGAAATTTCATGGTATATTAGACCATCCTGAGTTAAAACAACTTCCACTGTGTGACTGCGTACCTTATCCACTCATGGTGTCTATGTTCGTTAATCCAGGAGACATCCTTCTCTAATTTTCAGAGCATTAATGACTTTTCAGATATTTTAGACAATTTTTTGTTGTTGTTTTTCTTATATTTTTATCAAATATGCATACAATGAATATATTACCTCACCACAATGTTAAAGAAATGAAAAAGTATAACAAATAAAATGGTCTACATAAGAGATACTGATTTTCCATCTATCTCTTTGTAGTCTCTTCTTATTTTTCTCCCACACTAGCTCATTAGGTAAGATTTAGAATTTGTAATAAAAACAACTTAAAACAAAGTAATAGAAGACATCGACTTCCACAATTACCCTATAGCAAGTAAAATCTTGTAATAATCAGTAAACCAGAACTTTTCAGAAAACACTGCAATGATGGGTCTTGGTGCTGCAGGTGTACTTGGTGTGGTATGTAATTCCCTTATTACAAGGTGTTGCTTCACATAATTGATTTGGCAGAGTTTTATGTCCCTCCTGTCACAATCCCAAAGGGGATTTGTATCTCCAGCTGGAATCAAACTTGGCAAGAGAATGTGTGGATACTATGGATACTTGATACATAGCTCATATACACATATATATACACATGGATACAAAGGCTTTATTGTTATGAGGAGAAATAAATAAGTCGCCAGAAGAAAAAAAAATGTTGCAAACTGACAAAACAGAACATTTTCCAGTTTGCTGTTCTGGAGCATTCAGACGTGTGTTAACACAATGCCATAATGGACTTCCCAGCCCCCCCCCCCCCCCCCCCCCCCCCCCCCCCCCCCCCAAGGTTAGACTGTAGAACGTTCAAAAATATGGTGGCATGGTTTAAGTCTGCAAGGTTATACGTGAGCAAGACTTCTGGAGCAATGCCCTTTGGACAGACAAGATTAACGTGAAGATTTTTGCCACATTTGGCAAAAACCAAACGCAACATATCAGCACAAACATCTCAGTGTCGTGCTGCACAGCCACGGGAACTGGGTATCTCGCGGTCATTGAATTGACCATGAACTGCTCTCTATACTAAAGTATTCTAGAGTCAAATATGAGGCCATCTGTCTGACAGCTAAAGCTTGGTTGAAATTGGGTCATGCAACATGACCTTGATCCCAAGCTCACCAGCAAATCTACAACAGCCTGTCTGGGGGAAAAAAAGAACCTTTTTGCGTCACGTTACAGAGTTATGCGAAAGTAATGTAACAAGGATTGGAACAGAATTCCTCCACAATGATGTGGAGGAAACTGATAAAGTCGTTACAAGTTTTTGCTGTTAAAACTGGTTTTTCAAGGTGTGTACTAAGTTTCATAGAACTGAAGATTTGTGTGAAAAACTTTCTTTACTGAGTTTACCCAGTTGATAAGGGTTGAGGGTAAGGGGTAAGCTGCATCCACATTGGAAGCGATTCATTCGTCATGTTTCACTTTGAAGCTTAAAGGTGGTTGCTTGCAGACATTCCAGGTTACTGTTGCCTAGGTAACCCTTCTAATGTATTTACTATCAGGTCATATGTCAATCAGATCTTACTCTCTTGTTTGCTTACCTGGAAGTTCAGAGAACTTTATCTCAGATCTCACTCACTTTGCACTGGCAGTGCACGTTACAGATTATGGGCTATTAAAGTAAATTTCTGCCAATTTTTTTTCTCATAATTTTAGAATGAGAAAAAAGTTATTCCGAGAAGAACTGTTTATTTTGTGTAATGTAATTATCTAATAATCTTTTTTAATTCATTGTAATTTCATTTAGTTTGAAAATGTTTAGTTTTAGTTTAGTTTTTAATAGTGCCAGTGCTAGTTTTAGTCTTTTTAATTATATTTGAGCTATTTTGTATTGCATAGTGTACATACCTCTGTGTTAAGATTTGCAAAAATGAGTACAGGTACTTCAATAAATACAGACTCACAGTGTTGTAACACATCTATCAATGCCTCATCAGGCAAGTTGCAATGCAAACTATAATAACCCTGGTGATGGGTGTAGAGTATTATTTTGGACATAGCACTCATGATTTATGTTACCAAAGTGAACCAAGACACGTACCAGGTCTGCTCTGCAGTTGCGACAGGCCACTTGTGGCGACACCGGTGTGCTGTAGTGTTGTCACGCCGCGGAAACGACTCCAGGTGACTGATGATCGGATAGGGGATCATAATAATCAAGGCCAGCACCCATGTGGCAGCAATCACCCGATAGGCATGCGAACGGGTCTGCCATACCCGTGACTTCAGGGGGTTACAGATGGCGCTATAGCGCTCAATTGCTATGGCAACCAGGCTAAAAGTGGAGATGCTCACGGATATGCCTGTTGGAAAACAAAACAAAAAAGTAAGCAGGTAAAATACTGTGTGCTTGCTATCTTGTATCTAATGCCATCTTTTGTTGCACTGTATAAACATTTATTACTGCTCAGTGCCAAAAAAGAGTTTGGACCCATAATAAAAAAATAACACAAAGCAAGTAGGCTATTATCTGCAATCATAACAAAAAGCTGCCGTCGGTGGAGACGTGTTTGCAAATGAATATAGTGTGAGGTGGAGACAGTTATCTGAATCCTGTGGTGGAGGAAATCATGCTGGCCTGAGCCACAGATTTGATCTGCCATCCCTGTAGTGACAGGGCAAGACGGGAAATTACTCTTCACCTCTCTTATCCATGTCTTCAGCGAGAATACACAATACAGACTGAGTGTGTGTGTGTCAGAGAGAGGGAGCAAGAGACCCTTAGGTGCACTATGGTTATATACGAAGGAAGCTTTAGAGCATCCCCCAAGGAAGCAGGAGACAATCCACCAATAGTCCCCCCTTAGGGTCTCTGTCCTTTTCTTCAGTGCACCTTAATGATGGCTGCCTTCATTCATAAGCCCTGTGCTTTACATGAGCCTTCTTTTCTCTTCAGTTCTCAAATAATTCTGGGCACAAAAGCCCTCCTGTTCTTGTTTGTTTTATTTTTTTTGACATATTTTAATATTAATAATTGTATTGAAATTTCCTATGTTGTTAATTTAAATGAGGACGTAAAAATGTTATGTCCTCTCTTTTTCCAGGTATCTGCGTTACAGTACATTAATGAACTACTTAAATGAAATAAGCAACCGTATTACACACTGAATTAAAGACTAAAGCTTACCTCCATGTCATTCCCCCATTCTGTAGAAAATATATACTTCAATATTATGCTTAACTCTTTCCACTCCCTGGACAAATATGTTTCAGCTATTTGTGCAAACGCAATTTTTCAATGGTTGCCAAGGGCGGCACATTCACTCATTAAATTGTGCTTCATTTACTCTGTGTAGCAACCAATTTGGTGGAGATGCAGTTGAGAATTCAGGTTCAATAGCCCCAGTCTAATGTTGATATTTCATCATCACATTTTATCTTTAAAGATGTAAAATTGCCCGTTTGTGCTCTAGGTTTTTGTTTTTTCAGTCTGGGTTTATGAAGACTTGTTTTTTGTGTTTTTTTAAAGATGCTCTCAAGTGTCTCTTGTCTGTAGAAAGCTCTAGCCTCACAGTTGTGGAGCTGTTTATGAAGTGGGGGATGGTGCAAAGGTGGGAATGTCAAAAAAAGGCTTCAGACTTAGAGGGTTAGAGGCACATCAGCCTTGTTATAAGCAAGACTGAGAATATGTACCACTTGTATAAGCTGAAGGTCAAAAGGTGAGAGATCCTAACCCTCTGACTGCTATTGCTTTCCATTGTTTTCACAGATTTTATTAAGGTTAAGTGAAGTACAGGATTAGAAAGCAACAGGAACACTATAGTCACTGCATCTGAACGGTGTCTTCATTTAGTATGAAACCACCAGCTGCCACTGGTGATTGTTTCATTTTCTAATAATCCAAGTCAATTGTTTTCCAGGTAAAATTGACTTAGCTTTGCAGTCAAACTTAAAATGTAATTGCTTAGATTTAAAATAGCAGGTGATGCCAAATCAGCTTGCATCAGACAAAAAGATTTTTGCTTTTGAAAAATGATATATAATCAATGATTACATGATACATGATTATAGATTTTCTTTTGTTTAAGCCATAATTTTGCCTTTGCGTTAAAATTTTTAAGTTAATTTGTGTGTTTGTTTGTTTGTTTGTTTGTTTTTTCTATTTCTGGTTGCAAAGTATTCCAAATCTGTGGGCCTTTAACTGTAAATGATGACTGACCAAATATCCTTTATAGATAATTCAATCACCATTAATAACTCCCCTCAGAGCCCAGCTAATTTACCAAAAGCTGGAAAAGTAATTCCCTAATGAGCTGAACAATTTGTCTCTTTATAATCTGCAGACAAATGTCTGATGAGGAAGGAATTAAGAAAAGTGTCCAGGCAAGCATGGATGTTGCCTATAGTAAATGCTAGAACTGGAGAAAATTATGTGCTTTTATCCATCCTCATCCATTATTCAGCAGATGGCCCCGCCCCTCCCTGAGCCTGGTTCTGCTCCAGTATTCTTCCTGTTAAAAGGGAGTTTTTCCTTCCCACTGTCATCAATGTACTTGCTCATAGGGATCGTCTGATTGTTGTGGTTTTTCCTTTTCATTTTTCATTATTATAAGGTCTTTACCTTACATTATTAAATGCCTTGAGGTGACTGTATTGTGATTTGGTGCCATACAAATAGATTTGAATTGAATTGAAATTTAATATTTACACACTGCTTGCTAACAAATGACACCATCAGCTTTTAGCATTGTAATTATCTGTAACCTACTGTCGCTGATTTAGATTTCATATATTATTAATACATATATCATATATTAATTTATGTAATTCATATATTAGTAATACTGATTTTAAATGCTATATGTTCTTGTAAATATGAGATGGAAAGTAACTGCCATTAGTCTTTAGTGAACTCTAAATTTGCAGATATATTTGCAAAAGTTTGGAGCAAAGTTACTGAAAGTGTCTTCACATTCTTTAGTTTTATGGCATTAAAATGGCTTTTGATGATTTGCTATCCTTACCACAAGCTTGAACTTTAACACTGTTCACTGAAAAGTATTCCCATACAGGCTCCCTGAAGGAATTCCCATTGGTAGAGACACTTTTAACCTCCATCAGAAGGTGTCTGACCTCTCATCTTATTGCAAACCACCGATGTGCGACTGTGCTGCTTAAAATTCAGCTGAATCAGATTTATACAGCATTTCATAGCAGTTCTTCTGTATCAGCTAAAAAGATTATCACCAACATTGTACCAAAGACATTTGTACATACATGATCGTTCTGTAAAACACAGCTATATATACAGTGTATGTCTTTGTGTCTTTACCATAGGGAAACCTAAAATTTATGCTACAAATAGATTAAAATGAAATAAATTTTATCTCTCCAATAAGCTTAGCTAAGAAATGTTCCTAAAATGTAAAGATAGCCTCTAAATATCTGAAATCTGAGGCTTACTCTGGATTTATTCACATCTTTTACAGTATAGAAAAAACTGTGAAAAGAGAAACAAATAACAAATAAGTGATTTGGGACCCCGTCTTTCACCACACCCCTTTTTGCTCACCCATGAGGTAGGTGACTATCTTGCACATGGCAGCTCCAAAGATGAAGTCCTTGAGGATGCTGGGGATGAGGTTGAAGGGCATGCAGAAGATGGCCATCATCAGGTCACTGACGGCGAGGGACAGCAAGAAGGTGTTGGTCACGGTGCGCATGCGCTTGTTGACCGTTAGAACAACAATGATCAGCAGGTTTCCGAATACACTCAGGAAGAAGATCACCGAATAGAGCAGGATCCGAAGTGTGTGGTCTTCATCTGGTAACGAAAAGAAGAAGAACAGATGGAATATTAGCATGCTAAAGTGTTCATCTGTTTTCATTCAGTGGTGTACTCTTCACTTTTTAGCTTCATAAAGCTGTCTAAGTCTAGGTGTGTTTATTAAGTTGTAAAAGCCAACGAGTGAGCAGGTTTGTCTCTAAAAGGTGGAACGTCTGATTGTCCAGCCAACAGCAGTACAGTTAGGAGCTGTTACTGTTAAAATATTATGTAATGCATTGCACAGTTTTTATTAGCTTTAAACTGCGCTGGTTTGTTCGTAAAATGTTAGATGCTATTAAGCGACAACATGCCATGGCCACAACGAAGGACATTACAGCGTCGGTGACTCGCTGTCCAAATTGTTATGGTGTGAAAAGTGTCCTGACAGTTCAATTCATCCCCAGCTGAAAATTTGCAGAGTGGCACTGCTCTGTTTCCTGTCTATAAACACTGTGTTGGCCAAAGATTGTTGTGGTCCAAGAGCATCAGCAGCAACAGAGGGGACCTTGTTTTCACATCCAGTAGTGGTCTCTTAAAAATCATAAAATATTGATCATATCATCGATCACAAAATATAAGACACACTATTCGTCATCATCTCTTGTATTTTGTTTTGAGATTTACTTTGTGTCTGTTTATTGCCTTGGTTATGTTCTTGTGTTTTCTGTTCTCCTCTTGTTCACATTTCACCAATTTGCCCTCAGCATATAGTTCCTGTTCTACCTTTGTCAGTGTGTCTGTTTGGCCTCATTTGTGTGCTTCCTGTTGTTCCTAGAGCTTGTGAATTTTGCTTATTTTGTTTTGTGGACTGTGGACTCTGACCTATTCAAAGGTTAGCTCTTGTTTAGCTCGTCTTCCCTGGTTTCTTTTGGCCCATTTTTGGCATAACCTTAAAAATTATTGCAATGAAACAAAAAGTTAAATGGGTTTAACCTTAAGTTTTAATCAATAGAAGACAATTGTGTATCTCCAGAGTGTGGCTGGCTGAGCAGGATAATACTGAAGAGAATCAGGGCCACTGGGGAAAAAAAAGTGGGCATGTCTTTTTTTTTTCTTTTTATCCAGAATTCTGATATTAAAGTGACTTTATTATCAGAATTCTGGAAAAGAAGAAAAAAAAGACGTGCCCACATTTTTTTTTTCTCCAGTGGCCGCAATCCTCTTCTGTAGGATAATATAGTGTTTCAATAATAAGGTTGTGGGTATGGTTCAAGCTTGCAGGATCTGGACATTTGATTGGTTTTCCTCATACCTTTGGAAAGTTTTTGTCATTCTACTTAATCATACAAAATATTCAACCAAACAAGTCTCCACTTTGGACTTCGGACAGACTTCAAATGGTGCAACTGCATAAAAATTATAGAGTTATACTAGGAAAAAGGACTAGAGGTGGATGCACCTTCTTATTAGTTTAAATATTTCAACTTTGCTGTAAAAATTCACTTCACGCTGCCTCATGAAAAATCCTGTGAGCTGGGATTCTCCCATAAGGCAGTGGACTCTCCTGATACCACTGGCAAGATAAATGACCCTTTTTAAGCCGAGAGGAGCTGACTGTGTTAAACTTGGCTTTTAGATAGACAGAGAGAAAAAAAGGAAGAGCTTAGTGAAGAGAAAGTGAAATCATAAGCTCTGAAGATGTTATTGTAATTTGATTCCAGCTGCCGGTGGTCCTGACGGCTGTACAGGACAAATATCTGTGGAGTCATAGGTGTAACACAACCTTTATTTTGGAGCCTCTTTTTTTTTTTAATCCACGATTTTGATGATGATATTGTGGCGGGGTGTGGTTAGCGGTGCCACTGCAGAAGAGGAGTGGCGCAGTGGGTTCAGGGCGTGGTGGTAGGGGAGGCTGGCTTGGCACAGCCGGTGAACATCTTCTAATCACACCTTCCCTATTTCAGTTGCGGCCGAGACCGGAGAGGAGAGCAGCTGCTTGTGGAGTATCAGAGCCGAGGCAGCGAACACTGAAAAGTGCTATCAAAGTGTGTGTGTAAAAAGTAACAAAATAAAAGCCATACAATGAGCCACAGAGTCGTGTCGGGTCCGGTCCACAGATATCTTGATGGGACACTGAAATGCAAAATGCTTGTTGGGTAATCACTCCTGCCAAATCCTAACAAGGACTTAAACCATGTTTTAAATCTCGATTGTACTTATTTGAATGGGACTTGATTTGTATTCCCAAAAGAGGGATTTAGATCCCACAAAATGACAGGTCCCTACAAAATAAATAATGCAAATACAAAAAACACATACAAAGAGTCATAACAGATAACACACGCTAGGTTTTTCCAGGTCTCTCACCTACTATAGGTAGGTTTAAACATTCCCAAAGTAGATTTTTAAAATACTTTCACTGATTCATTACTTCCTGTAACAGCTGCATCCCAAATAGCCAACAAATCTCTTCCCCTCTTTATCTGGAGAACATCTGGATAGCACTAAAACCCATGTTACAAAACCCATGATACGAGTTCATACACCTTAAAATGATGTCATCCTTTTAAATGATAAACCCTGACAGGCAGATAGTTACATTTTTTTCAGGTTAGCAGGTAAAAGTCAGTATGAAATAATATTTACAGGATTACAACGACACTAAAACTATCGAGCGCATCCTTTCAAATGATTTTTGTAAATTGAATAGCAGTCTTCAGGCTGCAGGAGCTCAGCGACAACCTCTGAAAAATATTCCATTTACGTGTGATACAGTTAATATCATTTGCTTTTCATTCCTTCTGAGCCATTTCAACCAAGTTCCTCTAACACATTTGGAAGTTTGTATTTTCCTACCCCAAAGTTGCAGTCTCAATCTTGCATAAAAATACTGTTAAATGTAAAAGATTACCTAAAGCCTCTCTGTGCCCTCAGCCATTGGCAGCTTCACTGGATCATATCCTGTAAAGTCCATGTTAACGGCATTCTCGCTTATCTTCACTTCGCCTCCCTTCTTAGACACAACACTCTTTTAAACAGGTTAGCTACTGTGTCTGTATCCTGGGGATTAGAGGTACCCATGTGTGCTGAATCTTGAGGACACAAATCACATTGCACACATAAACCCGAACTTCACTGACACAGTTGTGGAGGCATGTGCAGTCAAACACACTCAAGCCTTTAATCCCCTGAAAATATACCACCGCAGTTCCTCAAAGGCACCGGTAAATTAGATTAACTAAAGTCTGCAAATATATATCAAGAGTGTCTGTGTCCTTGAAATCACCAAATTTATTGCCATCTCTTTCAGTCTTCTTCTTTTTTTGTGTTTTCATTTGTTTTTAATGATTCTTTTTTTCACTCATTGCAGTGCCCTTTTTAATGAGGCTTTGGTCATTGTGTTTTTGTCTTTAATTTAAATCTCCATGACTTTTAAATGTTTCAGTCTCAGAAGTCTTTTGCTGCTTTATTACTCCATTGATTCCTTTCCCCTCTGCTCTCAGTTAAAGTAGAAAGCTTTTACTGTTAAAAAAAAAAAAAAAATCAGCATCCAGATGCATGACAATGTGGCTCCCACCTAATTTGCCAAAGTGCATGGGAAAAAAAGGTAGCCTAGTGGTTGTGTTTTGAGCACTGAGTGTTTTATTTAAGAATCAGGAGATGATGCCAGCATTGATTAACATTTTCGTTGCTTTAAGGATATTCCTTAAGGATCACATCAGTGACTTCCAATATAAAAAGTGGGATTAACAACGCAACATAAAAAACTATCCAGAACCACATTTATTTGAAGTAATCCCAAACCTAACTCTTATTGACTTTTAGTAATCCACCTGGGATGTAAACATGTGTATTGTGCACAGCTGGCTGGGATAATCCGAGCTCCACTTATCTGCCTGCTTAACAGAAGGCGACGTAATGTTCAGGTCGAGCTGCAAAATCTGAACATGGATACGCAAGAGCTGACATGAAGTTAAAGAGGTACATTATTGGAATTGCTTTGGTACTCCTAATGCATACGAGCATATTTATAGTTCATAGATAAAAATAGCATCATGTCTTACCAAATTGATTTGGTGCTCTTGAATCTGCCCATTCACTCAAATGTTATTGTATCACTTAGCTTGGTCAGCAAAAAGTCAGTAAGCCAGTGAGTCATATGCTCGCTCTCTCTCTCTCTCTCTCTCTCTCTCTTTCACGCACGCACACACACACACACACACACATCTAATGACATGTGCCTCCACCATCTGTCTCACAAACTCCTATGCAAATAAAAAGCATTAAGCTCTAATATGGTGGGTGTTCTAATAACAGACATGCAAACTGCAGCCACTGAAATTGTTACATTTGCATTGTGGGCGCAAAAGCAGAATGGAAATACGGAGACACATGATTGGCAAGAAAGAGGAAGCAACACTCTCCTTCATTACTGTCTATCTCTCTTTCACCCTCTCTTGCTTAATGAAATATGTTACACTGGCTTCTGCCTAATCAAAGCCAATTAGCTTTCCTGTGTCCTTGCTGATAACTCCCTGAGCACATTTACCAGTTCCTTCAGGACAGTCTTCGCAGTAGCTGCTACTTGGCTCGTCAGTGTAGAATGGAGGCATTCTTAATATTTTACCTTTCTCTCACACGGGCCAATAACATGTCTGCAAAGGGAGCACTCTAATACTGTGGTCTTCTGATTCACAGTCTCGCTGGGCTGATTAGTGCCGCAAAATGAAAATGCGGTGCTCATCAAGTCTGTTTAAATGCTAAAATTAATATTGTTGTTACTTGAACTTCTGATAATAACTTCTTTTTAAGGTGGTGAACATATTGCAAAACAGACTCATATATAGCCCTAAAGGGTTGATTCTGTTCATCTGGACGTAGCGTTTTCAGTGGGAGAAACGTTTCGTCACTCATCCAAGTGACTTCTTCAGTCTCAGCTGACTGCAGGTTTCCCCAAACCTTATAAACAGTAGATTTGGACAATGACTGAAACCAGCACCACTGAAGGAACAATGGGGTGGGGAGTCAGTTCCTGATCTCACATCAACTGATGATGATCAATTCCGTGACCATCATCATTGATATTCAAGGAACTGACCTCCCAGCCCATTGTTCCTTCAGTGGGCTGTTTCAGTCATTGTGCAACTGTACTGTTTATAAACTTGGGGAAACCTGCAGTCAGCTGAGACTGAAGAAGTCACTTGGATGAGTGACGAAACGTTTCTCCCACTGAAAACGCTACGTCCAGATGAACAGAATCAACCCTTTGGAATTTACTTACCTGGATGAATGAGCATGCATCAAGACAGACTCATATCTACACATCCGGACTGACTGAGTAACGCTATCATTCATTACATGTTTTTTTTCACTGTCTTTCAAATCTGTATTTGCTCTCCACTAACTCTAATGCAAATCAGCTGCAGCTCGATTATTCAAGGTGTGTCTTTAGAGTAGTTTTACCAGCTACCTGATGGTATTTTATGAACACGGTATGCTGAACCAAAGCTACTTATTTGCCATTTATTTATGATTCATTGGGTAATGATTACTATGCAATATGATCAATTAAGCAGATGACCATCATGAGGTATGAAGGGAAAGTAAATGACAAAGGAAATATAAGCATTGTTGAGCTTTTGTAAAACTAAAGAAAAATCACATAATGAACTCCTCAAATCAGTAAACCTTCGCTGTAGAGGTGCTATAGGTATATTATACGTGGCCAGATGTAATTTATGACTGTAATTAAAAAAAATGGGGGTGGATGATTCAGAATTTGATGACTAGTGCTTACTTCAACAAACTGAACCAACAGGCTCTACGGTCTGTGCATTTTTCATACAGTGAAATCTTCTCTTGTGAAAATGGGCCCATCTCTTGATTTAACACATTTAGTCTATATGGTTAAAATATCTTAAATAAAGGTAAGAAACAAAATAGTAGTTGACAAGATATGATGAAAGAACAATTTTTTAACCTGTTGTATTGTAGTTGAGATGGTGCAGGGTAACCCCCAAAGCACATTTTATTCATTCTTTTCCTTCTGGTTACTTTTGCTTTCTTTCTCATCACTGTGTCTTCCAGAAAATAGATCCAACATGAAACTAACATCTTAATGTAATTTTATACTAGACTTAGTCATTAGTGCTAATTAGTCATTTCTAAAGAATTAGTGCTTAAGAAAGATTAAAGCACTAAAGCTTTATGTTGCAATTTACATCTGCAGTTATGTGTCCACGGTCTTTTCGGATGCACAGTGCTTCCTTATTCCTTACTTTTTTGCACTTGTCACTTACATGTTTCAGCTTGTCAACCAAATTTTGACTTTAGACAAGAATTTAAAAATGCATTGTTTAAATGATGATTTCATTTATTAAGGGTAAAAGTTACCCAGAACTGTTTGGCCCTGTGTGAAAAAGTAATTGCCTTCTAAACTTGATAACTTGTGCCACTCTTGGGAGAAAGTGCAACGGCACCGAGTCTTTCACAACAATGTGGAGGAATTTTTGCTCACGTTTTTTCCCCGAATTGTTTTAATTCAGTCACACTGGATTTTCTGGTAGCGAGTAAAATTCCTGGTTACAGCTGTCCGGAAGCAGCAAAGGAGCCCCAGAACATCACACTACCACCACCATGTTTGACAATTGTTATCATGTTCATTTTATGAAATGCTTTATTAGTTTTCCACCAGATGTAGCGGGACTCAAACCTTCCAAAAAATCTACCTTCATCAATCCACAAAATATTTTTCCAAAAGTCTTGTGGGTCATCAAGATGGTTTATGGCAAATCTGAGACGAACCTTTGTGTTCTTTTTGGTCAGCAGTAGTTTTCTCCTTGAACTCTCCTATTTTTGCCAAGTCTCTTTCTTATTGTTGAATCATGAACTTTGACCTTAGCTGGACCAAGTGAGGCCTGCAGTTCTTTAAAAGATGTTCTGGGTTCTTTTGTGATCTCCTGCATGAGTCATCAATATAGTCTTGGAGTAGTTTGGCACACCACTCCTGGGAAGGTTCCTACTGTTCCATGTTTTCTCCATTTGTGGATAATGGCTCTCACTGTGTTTGACTGAAGTTTCAAAGCCTTAGAAATGACATTGTAATCCTTTCCAGACAGATAGATGTCAACAATTTTTTTCTTAGCTGTTCTTGAGTTTCTCGTGATCATGGAATAATATGCTGCTTTTTATTTGGTTGCTTTTTAAAAAAAAAAATTTAGATACACTAGCCGCTCCATAGCATCAAGTTAGCAATCATGACCAAGACATCCGCTATACCCTTCAAAATAAGGCAGTAACCTCCAGTTTACTTCATACCGGCCAAGTTGGTATAATAGCTTTTTCCCGTAATAAATGAAATCATGCATTAAAAACTGTATTTTTGTAATATTAAAATTTGTTTGACCATCTGAATCTAAGTGTGAAATATATGCAAACAAAAAAGAGAAAGAAATCAGGAAGGGGCAAATACTTCTTTACACTGTAAAATGTCATCACTACATCACTGTATACTGAGCTTTGAGCCAAGCTAACATTACCACGCCATTACGCTATATTTTAGAGAAAGGCAAAATATAGGGTGGTTGGGGTGGAAATTTTTTTTTTTCGTGGAATGATTGTTTTCTTTTTACCCTTGGGAGACTTAAGAAAACAATTTTATAAAATGAGAAATGACCACTTAGACCTCAGGAAGTTACATATTAGTCTGAATTTTTGTAATTATCAGCATATTTGAATTGTGGCCTGAAAATCTGGCCTGAAAATTTGTGTCTGGTTTTCCTGTTATACAGCAGAATGGGCCAGATAGGAAAAAACATCAAATCAGACACATGCGGATGGACACAAACATAACGCAGAGGCCAGAGCTGCCAGTGAGGCAGAGAAATATCATGTAATGGTTAATGTTGCAGGAAATTACTCTATAGATAGGAAGTTATTACTGAAACCAACACTGACCATTTGGCAAGGCTTTGTTTGTACCCAGCTAAACCAAAAGTCTTTTCAGTTTAAAGAGCCAAATGACAGAAGGGAAGCCTGTAGCACATCCACGTCTGGCCACTGACGCTGACACACAGTCTGCTCTCTGTTTACAGACTGCAGGAAAAATCACTTTGTTTTAACTGCTGGGGGTTTTCTGCTTGCAATTATTCAAAAGAGGCCAGATATGCTACTTTAGATCATGTGTCATTTATTTCTTGTTCGGCTCCATTACCAGTACATATTGTTTCACTATGTCATAGAGAGATACGTCTCTGAATTTGGGTAGATCACACAGAGTGCACGCAAGATGTGGGCTGTATTGGACACCATTGATTGTTACACTTTTTTTTTTAATGCAGAGCAAATGTGCAAATAATGTGTGACAGCATATCTAACATGTCATTAATAACAACTTACCAGCCATTAAAGTGCTGTTTAAACACTGCAGAGCAGATGTTAACAACAACACCTGTAACAATTCAAGTGAATAGTAAAGTAAGCCTGTTATTTAATATGTTAAATTATGAACAAAAGAATAAGAGTTTGTATTTCGTTAATGACTATTAAAGGTTTCATATGTTTCTCGCAACCAGTATCTATACAAGATATAGATTAACCCCACACTTCACCACATCGTTTTAAATCCCAGTATGCCCTCGTGTCGCTGCGCCTGTGAGAGGAAAGCTGGCTCGTCTCCTGTTAGACTTAGGTATTGGTAAATGTCACAGCTAGTGGCTAATCCAGCAGGGTAAATGCCACCTAAGCCTTGTCACTAAGTCAACACCCCCCAACCCACCCCCACCCCCAACCGAACAGTTGATCGTGGCAACGAGCAAACCCATTTACTGCTGACTGACAGACTACAGCATGCAATCCACAGAGTCTCCCATCACAGCGGTTAGCATGCAGAACATTAGGTTTGCTGCTTGTCCCACAGCGCAGGCATGTATTAAACACCTCAGCTCTCACAGGCAGAGTGAGAAGCGAGGGTGTGAGCGACAGTAGATGGAGCGCTGAGAGAAGTGGTGGGAGAAAAAGAAGAAATGGAAGGAAAAATGGTTACATTTTTGTACATTTTACTTTGGGTTTTTTTTTTGTTTACTAGACACCTTTTGTTTTGCATAAACTGCTTTCTGAAAACAGATTTGAAATGGTGGTTTGCTCCTGGCACTGACAACAGACCCCTCTTTCATTATTTTTCATCATCCTCTCCAGAAATTGCCTCCCGCTGCTTGAGTGACAAATTATGCACCGGTTTTCCAGTATCCTAGATAAAGTATAAACATTTTTATTGATTCTATTAATGAAAACCAAGCAACGTGTGACAAGCTTCCTGTGAAGCCACAGTAACTGAAGTCTACAGCGATGATGTAAATCCATGTGCCGTGAAGCCCTTAGAGAATACGAAGGTGTCTTTTTGTTTTTTTACCTTTTTTTTCTCACTTTTTGTTTTGTTATTTTTTTCTTTCAAATCTGAAACAACACCTGGACTGTGTTGAGTGTGAAACCATTTTGAAAGGTGTCTGCAGTCGAGCAACATGTTTCCACCTGGAGCTTGCACAGGTTTGGCCTTACTTTGACATGCGCTCGCTCCCACTTTGTGCCTCACTCAGGGGTGAATGCCAGTATCCATGGTGAAATGCTCACAAAGCGGCGGATGTACATAGACATTTTGCAGAGGTACCCTTTTTTTGTTACCAGGTTATTCCAACAATTTTGTGTCATATTTCTGTCTTCAAAAAATGTGCATTAAATTCTCCCATTTAATACTTGCAGCAATTTCCCTTTGTGTTTTCCATTTTTATGGCAAATATCAATCGCAACCTACTGTAAATCATGCAGTATCATAGCTTGACTTTTAGTGTACCTTCTCCTCTTATCCACCTATCAAATGCCTTATATTAAAAAAACACTCTTTGGCAAACAGGAGGATCCTGGACTGGAGATATCTCACTGATCAAAATAAATGTCATCCATTGAGGAAGGATAAATTTACTAAATCCCTGCAGACTACATGTGGTCCACGGCACGCTCCTTGAGGTCACCAATCTGCATAAAACATAACTCTTTCAAAGTCTGACAGTGATGCAACTCAATCTGCCTGATAAACACAGAAGGGCAGAAAGAGGAGATGAATGAAGAATGATTGACAGAGGTGGAGAAGCAATCAATTTGGGAGTGACGGAGTGAGAAATGACGGTGACAGCAGCTGCACTGGGTCCGACACTTTAATTTCATCTATTTATATGATCATCTGAGATCAGTATGAAGTGCAGTTAGGAGATACAGTGAGAATATTAACCAGAGAGAAAGAACGGCCTGATTTGAAGGAGTGATTGACATGTTGTGGGGGAAAGAAAATATCTTAGTTTGCTGCATATAATATATCAAACACATCTGCTGCCAGGCTCGGGAGACACAAACCACCTTACATTGATCTGTACTTGTTAGATGTGCCCTCAGTGGGCTTGTAATTTGCAGTGTTCTAATTCAGCCTCAGTTTGAAATTACTTACCACTGGGAGGTGTAAAAGATCACGTGTAATGATGGGAATGATTGAGAGAGAGGCAAATCAATCATCATCGCCTACAATGCACTACAGTTTAAAGTCTTATAAAAGGGGTACAGGTATCTGTCATTTATATAAAAGAATACTGACACTATGATGCTCACATACACACACAAGCATAGGCACGTGTGGCAAAACCACCTCATCCAAACACAGAAACACTGACAAATTCTGAGGAGTGAAGATTGATTGATAATGTAGCAGCTGGAAACAGGGCACAGGAAATTGCAAGTGTGATGATGCACTCAAATGTCCCTTTTTTCCTCCAAAATTTATAGATTTACATGGGGAGTGGGGGCAGTCTATGCATAAGAGGTGCTCTGTTCTCATCACAATTTGGATAAAGTGCATTAAAATGCTTTAGGAACAGAGATGGCACATTGGACTGGGATGACCGTGAGGCACAGCCCTGATGTGACTTTTTTTTTTTATGCATAAATCCCCTGTGTGGCCAGGATTAGATGTGCCTCTCTGTCTGTGTGCATCCTCTTTGATCTGTAATTCACTGCTGCTCTGTACACTTTTTTTGCTTTAAATAAATAGAATCTAAAAAACCAGCCTTACTGTAAAAAAAAAAAGTATTAACAGACCTCCATATACTTCCAATAAACTGCTAAATCCTAAAGACTGAAATGGTATCACACATAAAGTGAGTTTGTCACCTCCAAATGTTAAGCACAAAATGCTTTTACCTTAAATTGTTAAAAGCACAGATTCTTATTTTATCTGTTGTCATTTCAAGGACTTGAAAAACAAAAACAATCAGTTTTAGTTTCTCTGAACTCAGAGCTCACCAGTCCCATCACATCCCAATGAAGTCAATACTACAAATTAAACTTAAGTTGGACATTGCATACAGTCTGCGAATGTATGCAATGCTTCAGTACAGATAATAGCACGTTAAAATTAAATAAAGAGACATTATGGTGGCACATTTCATTAAAAGATGAGCTATATGCGTGCGCGCTCACCTCTCTGCCTCGCACGCTGAGGTATGAGGAGTGTGGACGCGTTGCCGCAGGCGATGTTTGTTGCCTCCAAGCTCCCGTTACCCGCTCCGTTCTTCAGCGCGTCGACCTGCGCTACGACGCACTCGGGGTTGATGGATGTCTCATTTCTCACATAGTCAGCCATGATTCTGTTTTAATGTTCGCAGCGTAAGTTGATGCCGTCTAATATTAGGAAAAAAATAAAGGGAATTCGAGCCTTTAAAGTGTCAAATAACACTACCCTGCATCCACTGTCCATCACACTGACTGAATGAGGTATAAGTTGTCTTTTTCCCAATTTGCAAAAGAAAATAAAAATGTAAAAATAAAAAAAAAAACGTAGATTAATTTCCTTTCTTTTATTTTTTCACTCCTTCTCGGTTACTGTAGATGTGTCTCAGTGGGCATCGCGCGTTAATCGAGGGCTGGTGCGCACCAGGAGAGGTGAGCGCGGCGCGCTGCTGCGCTTTTGCCAAATGAACTGCCAGAGTCGCGGACTGCTGTCATAAAGGGCGTGTGGTTTGTGTGCGTCTGTGTGTGAGCAGTGGGAATAAGAAAAGCCTGATTCGTTTTTTATGTGTGTAACTCATACACGAACATATTTATAATAGCCTCACAGCTTCTCAAGAGGCAGCATTGTTTGTCTCGATTAAAAGAAAAAAAAAAGTCGGGGTGAACCATAAAATGAAAACCATTCATCATTTTCTCGCAGCACCATGAGCCTGAAGCAATGAGTACTGAAACATTGTGTTAGGGGAAAAGCACTCAGTTCCCTTTCAATATCTAAATAGTGATAGTCCTAAAACGCTTAAGACCTCTTGAACTTTACAAAATAGTCAAGGATTTAATATGGAAGCAGCAGGGGAGATTCAAATGAATGAGACCTGGGTGAATAGAGAGAAGAGAAGAAAGACCAACATGATTCATTGCGTTCAGGTTTTTGATTATTATTACTTTACTGCCGTCACTTACACTCATATTTGACTATTTGTTCCATAGTGTGAAGGTGCTTGTGGTAATTCAATTAAGAGCGAGGACGTTTTCACCATATTTAAGGGTTGACGGACTGTAGGCGGTTTTGTGGTTTTTACATGCACGCCACCGCCCCCATGTGGCAGGTCTGAGCGGATTTCCGGTCATCTTGTTGCAAATCTCTCTTGACTAACAAAGGTTTGAGCTGCAGAATACATCAGTGCAGTTTCTAAACGCGTGTGTGATAGACTTCCTCCCTATAATATCTGGTGCATGATTATCAAAATCATCATCATTACCTCTTTAACCCCTTCACTTGAACTAATTAGATCTTATGTTATTAAGAAATGCCAAATGGGTTTTCTGCATACTTATTTTGCATTTTTTGCCATGCCGCCTGCCCTCTGGCTGTGTGTGTTGTAATATTTTCATCTGCACTCATTTGATTACTCACTTAATTGCTCCTCATCAGCATTTATGGTTGATGTAGAACTCTCTCTGTGTGTGACTTGATTTATTTGCTACCAGCAGTTTCGTTTAACCATTTCAGCTTCAAGCCTTCCCCCAGCAGAAGCAGTTTTATTCGTCTGACTTGAACATTTGAAAAACACTAAGATCTATTCTGTTAACAGTCATCTGTGGAAAGAAGTGACAAAACACCCACACTGGTTATTCTGGCAGAACTGATAGTACAGTTGAAATCTCAGTAAAGGCTTTTGTTTGGTCCTGATCCTGGTTATTCTGTTGAATTTGCTGTGCCACTATTTTTTTTTAACCATTTCCTCATCATCTCTGTCTGTTGGTTTATTGTTTCAGTATTGGGTGATCGTGTTTTGTTTCCTGCTTGTGTTATTCCACCCATCTTTGTTTCATTGTTTGTTGATGCTTCCCGTGTTCTCTTAAGAACTCCTTTGTGTTATGAATGTGCATTTCTTTTGGAAGTTTTTAGCCATCAAGAATCGCCATCACTTAGATTCTTTCTCTGGCTGAGTTTAATCCTCTGAATGTAAAACTGAATGGGACTTATGAGTGGTTACTTTTCCGTGTTGAGATGTTATGCAACAAATAACCACTTTTATGAAAGAATGAACATGTGGGAGGAAACTAGATTACCTGGGGAGAACTCATGCAGACACAGGAAGAACATACAGTCTCCACACAGAAAGGCATTGGCCTGGAACCCACGATCTTCTTGCTGTGAGGCAACAGTGCTGACCACCATAACACCCTGCCGCCCTTAGAGGATTCTGGAAAAACTAAATGCCTTAAATGTCTTGGCCTTTACCTCTTTTATTGCCTGTACACTCATCCTACCCACACTGGAAGTTGCCTAACGCTTCAGGAGAATGGTTTTGGCAGACCGACCTAATGTCACACCTGAAACTGAACTTTGGGCTCATGAATTCACTGTCACATGGCGGTCTTGCCCTCTTTTTTTTTTTTTTGGAGAGGTACTTGTAGCTCCCATGGCTTGGAAATGCTTGTTCCCATTACTACTGTATACCTAGCTGTACTTCTGCAGTAACATCGTGTATCGAGTGCTCTTCATCATTTCTGAAAAGAACAAACTGGAGAGTGGGAGTGTGTGGTTTTCATTCTTATTTTTACCATCTTTTGATTCTACTTTGGTCTCTTTTGGGCTCTCTTCTTTTATTCTTTTGTGTGCAGATTCATATCTTTGTTAAAAAAAAAAAAAAGCTAAAGTGCATGTGTCTGTGCCCTCAGGCAGTGTGTCAATATGATTCGATGTCTTTAAATAACAATATTGTTAAATGACAGAATGTTTTTGGTGGTCTGCTAGCAAATCCTTGATAGTCTGGATTATAGCTCTGATTATGGGAACTCTTTCTTGTCATTTTATTGGGGTCTCATACATCAAAGATGCTATTTTTGAGTCAGGTTCTTCGGTTTCATCATTATATTTTCCTGAACTAGGGATGAAATATGGATATACAGTAGTATCTGCCTTGAGTCTGGACACATTACATGTCTACTTTTTTTCCCCTAAAAGGCAACAGACACTGTGTCTTCAGTGCCACTTGCACATTTGTTAAGTTAAAATGTCACTGCTCTCTGAAGGGTGTTATTACTGGGAAGCCACTGTTTGCCCCCTGAACACTCAAATGATTTCCAGAAAAAATGGAAGGGGATATTGTTACAAGCAGCCCATCTCTAATCTTTCTCCTGGTCTAATTAGCTGGCTCGGGCAGGTCATGTGCACAGCCACTTAGCCCAGATAAACAAGCCATGTGAGGATGCCAATCAGAATGAAGAGAGAGAATAGTGCTCCCCGTTGGGCATCGTAATCGCATACTGGCATGACATGTTGATTACCGACGCGTCCCTGCTGATTAGGACAGGTTGGAGGCAACCACTTCTTGGGTGGCACTTTGAGGCTGATGTCTATGACTTTTGTTTAAATAATAAATGCATATTTTGTATATTCTTGTATAGCTATATTTTATATATATGACATTATGTTCCATATTCAATAATCAACAGCTTCTTTGGAAAATCCATCAATCGTCACAAAAAGACAAAGTTTGTGTGTTTTTTTTCTGGCAAATTCAAGGTGATGACAAGAGGTAATGGATAGTGAACGCATCAGCAATAAGCCAAGCTGAAACGGATTTCTGCCTCTTTCCACTCATCTCCCCTCAGGTTGTGGCTCCTAAATCCTTGAGATCGATTGTTCAAACCTGGCTCCAAACTGGTACTGTGTGTGTGTGTGTGTGTGTGTGTGTGTGTGTGTGTGTGTGTGTGTGAGAGTTATAATCGGAAAGCTCAGTGTGCCAACCCATCAACAGTAATAAGTGCCTGGTCAGGAGGTACGTACACCCCTATGGGGTATCTGAGTGTTCAGGTGCACAGGCAGAAAGATTGAAGTCTCCAGCACAAATTCTGCCATTTCCTGTTGTCGGTCTCACCACGTTGTCACAAACAGACCTCGTCATACTTTTTACATCAGTATAGTATTTACTAAAGCACTGGCTCTCAAAATTGGTTCCAGGAACCCCCAGGGACAATGACCTAGTGTAACAGAGGCTTCTTCAAAATAACTTGCTTAAATCAGAAATATTGCAGACATACAAACGAGAAGCATTAGATCAGTAATGCAAACCTCACTAATATGACACTAATATGATCTTTCATTTGCTTCTCACGGGTGCAGTGAGACATTGATCCTAAGTGATGTTAGGACCAAACCAGCTACAACAATGTTAGTGCCATGAGGGGAATCCTTGGAATAGTTTATTCCCAGTAAAAGGAGCTTTCAACAGTAGATGAAAACAAAACAGCAACAATGTCTACTTTGTCACAGTTTACTGTAGAAGAGGTGGAAGGTATTGAATACACATAATTCAGTTTATTGTTAAAGGTAAGTGCTCTAGAGTAACATTCAACGGGATGGCTCTAGCATTGCACCAACAATTATATCCATACAGTAAAAGCGTGGAGTGATGTGATTCACATTTCTGTGAAGTGCTGAAGGATGGTAATGGATATCCATACATCTTTCCACCAGCAGGTCTGCACATCAGTCAATATACATTACTGTTGTTGGTGGTAATGCGCTATAAAAGGTAGCAGTGTGCCAAAAAAAGGAGGAAAATTATATTGGGGGGAGGGAGACTAATGCAAGCTCAAAGCAGTGACGAAAAGGGTTTTCAACCAGATGTGCTTGATAGATGTTGGATGCATAGGTTATGTTATAGTGAAGATGTAGTAAGGTGGAAATGAGACCTTGTATTTTCTTCTTCTTTTTTTTTTAAAGGGATACACACCTTTGTGGATGTTACCTGGCAAGATATTTGGATCTCATACATGTGTGGAAGTTTTAATATCACCTTGCAAGTGTGACTCAGGATTTCTTTCTGCATTTATGCAAATTCAATAAATATATCTAGAGATTTTTTTAGAAGATGAACTTGCCAGAGGCAGTTTGGTTCTGTGCATACAAATTAATGTAATTTGGGGACTCTAAAGTAATTATTTCCTTTCAGCATGACATACACAAGGTAACTCTCAGTGTGTATGCACATAGTAATAAAATAAAAACAAAATTATACATAGATAATAAGTCAAATAAAATAATACATTGTTAAGTAAAAATCTGAACATGTCAGGACATCATTTGCATAAAGCGCTGCTATAAAAGTTCCTGTGTTATATTGCGCAGTCTCATCATTGGCAGTCCACAGCACTCATATTTGTTTTGACCGTCTACTCAGTGCAGAAATAATTTCTGTTCAAAGACATGGAGAGGAACTGCAAATTAAACTCTACTTTGTGGCCTCGTCAGAGGCCTTGAGAAAGAGAGGACACTACCAGAACCGAATTCTGAGTAGCAGTAACAATAAAACATTTAAAAAGATATTGACAACAAAATCTTGCTGCAGGCACCAGTTTGGTAATGAATAAAACTTTTCTTTTGCAGGCCTTGGTTGTCACCTTTGTGCCATTGTATAACTGCTTTTTACATCCAGAGTTACGACCAGGTTAACAACAAACATTAAAACTTAACTGCGACCAATCCTATCTTGAATTTTTTTACACCACGAAGATCTTTACTAAAAAAATAAATGACCCCCTTTAGTCCACTTTGTTAGAAGACTAGTGAAGTCAACATTTTATCCTTACCATTTTAAGTAATGACATGGAAAAGAGGTACAGAGGGGAATTTCTAACCAGTGGTGACACTAAGGTGGAATTTGTGAAGCTGTTTTTTGGAAAGTGAGACCAATTAACCCCTGGGTCTCAGACTCTTAAAGAATCAATGAATGCTAGTGAGAGCAAACTTCCTGGACACATTATTTTATACAAGTATCTATGCTGACAGAATGGATAGCTAGTCCAGTGTTGTTCTGTCCCTTCATTAAGGTACTGTGCAACAGTCTTGGCCCATAATTTCTTAATATTTTGCTTCCAGTGAGCCGGATGTATTAAAAAGATTTTATAGTGGCTTGATCAACAGTTGTCCAAGTTTTTCTTTGGACATTGGCTGCTTTCCATTTCTTTCATTGAATCTATGAAAAAAAATGTTTGATAGGATAAAATACTATTTTTGCACCAACAAGGTAATTCCCATAGAGGTATTACCTAAAAACTTGGTATATTTCAGTATGGTGTGCAGTGTGTCCTTAAAAAATTTGAGGAAATTGGACACTGGGCTAAAAAACTATCTGCAGCAGATAACAATATTTGAAAGTCATGTGTCTATGAAACAGAAAACCATCAAAGCGAAGACCTAACAAAGGACTTGAGACCTTCAGTTGATCCACATACTGTTCAATGAAGCCTCACCAAAAATTATCTCAGTGGCTGTCAAGAAGGAATTATTGAGGAAAAAGCTGAGGTATGCCAAATTACATAACAAATGAACTGTAAACAGCTCGAATAAGGGTTAATGGAGTGATGACTCCAAATTTTAAATTCTTGATTTTTAATCACCATCAGTATTTACAGAAGAGGTCAGGAGAGAGGAACAAAGGCGAGTGACTGCAGTAAAAACACATTAGAGGCCCATAGTGTTGGGGATGTTGTCAAAATTGACGGATTTACGAACACAGAAAAATACCTTTAGATTTTGATTGACCATGAAATACCATTTGAATAACAACAGCCACATTTTTCAGTATGACAGTGATCCCAAACACACTAACATTGCAGTATAAGCGTACCTAGATAGAAAAGCCCTGTCTGTTTAGCATTATATACTGTATTTTCTTTTGTGATTCATTAAATCACTAGATCTAGTTTACATTTTCCTAGAAAAAAAAGGAAGTGTTGCTCAAGACATTTGTGCAGCACTGCATGTCTCAAGAGACACCATATCATCACAATAAAACCATTAGAATTAGATTTGAACATTATGACCTTGAGGGTGGAGTTTATGACACATTTGTTGAATGAGACTGGATTGAATGTGCCATAATGCAAACACTGCAGCTTTGAGGTGTGTAAATGTAAGAGAAACACCCACATGGGTAATTATCAGGGACGTGTATTGATAAGAACTTAGCAATTCCGATTTCATTGTCCATATTTATATATTCTGCTCCTTATCAGTTCTTTTATTGATTCTCATTGGCTTCTCATTTGCTCCACTTTGAGAGTCATTGCCATCCCTAAGCACCATATCAAAGACATTACATTCATGCAAATTAATTGCATACAAGTGTCTGTGCCTGTTGTAGGTATTTCCCCTATTTGTTGTGATCAGTGTTGGGATCATTACTCATAAAAAGTAATGTATTGCACAAATTACACATAACACAATAATTAAAAGTAATGCAGTACAACTTAATTACTCCCAGGGGAAAGTAATTTTTTACACTATTAAGTAACTTTCATGTTACTCATTAAAATGACCTGAAACTCATTGTTTCATAAATACTACTTAACAAAATATAATCCTGTAGGCTCCAGTCCCAACCTTTCCTAATGAGGACACACGTGGGATCTTTCGCTTTCTTAATATTTAGGTATGAACACAAAGCTGACAGCATAAAGCAAGGATGAAAATCAGCACAAAAAGACTTTAAAGCGATCATCATAGTGATTCTACGTTAGAAACATGAACAGAAAGGTAAGCTTCAGCCTGATTGCTCATCACTGGCTTTGTAACCTGTTGAAGTTCAAGGTCTGGCTGCTGGGATGGGGCCGGCATTCACTCAGCTTTAACATCACTCTGGGTTCTTGGCTAACTTAGCGTTAGCATACTGTTTGCGCAGGTGCTTGCAAAGAGCAGAAGTTGTGTTCTGTCCTGGATGCAGTTTGCACTTAAACACTGGGCTCTCCTCCTTTTGTCCAATAAACTATAAACAAAATGTTCATATCCACACTGTAGAAACTGTAAAAACGAATTTCCTCCTCCAGCACACAAACTGAAATTAGCTGATTAGCACAAGTGCAAATGAAACCAATAAGTGGGCTCGATAGGCGGGCAAACTCAGAAATCAAAGTAACTGAACAACTGGGAACAGGTTCTCCACAAGAACCAGCTCCTGATCCTCATCTCTAATGATTATATTTACATTACATGAACTGGCTTTTTAAGTACTACTGCATGCAAATTTATTGACCTTTTTGCTAGAATAACACAATTTAGGTCATTCTTTGTCAAGTTTTAATAAGTACGCCATCATTTTTTTCATTCAAGTAAAAATTAAATTATGCAATTAAATTGTGCATTTTTGTAGTCATTTCACAATACTGTGTTAGTGATTAAAACTCGAATTTCACAATGCTGTAATAACTGTGTGCTGCAAGGATTGTACATTGTTTTTTTTGCCACCTGCATTTTGTACCTTTGACCGGTAAACAGCTGACTGCCCACCTTGTAATGCCTCTGCAGAAATTTGTGAGCCTAGAAACTGTTAAATAACTCAGCCTTTAGGCTAACCTTTGGCCTGTCAAAGTCCCTGAAGGGGGAAGGAAAAGGGGCGGGAAGGAGGAGGTAGACAGGAGATACATAGATAACAGCTAAACAGTAACAGGTGAGCTCTCCTTCGAGATTCAGACGCCAGGAGAGACAGGCTGGTGAGTATATTATAAACACTCAACTACGCTGTATGTAATTTTGTGTAGTTAGTTAAAATTTTTCAATGTCACATTCAAAACTAGATCTATGCTATCTTATAAATTCATTTTAAGAATAATGGAAAATGTTGTCTTGTCTTGAGGATGAGTGTTTCTTCAGGGTGAGCTGTGTTGCTTGTGTTATAGTAAACTGTTATAAGTCATTATTGAGATTATAGACATAAATTTGTTATTATTTGGATACCGGATCTATAAACAGTGTAATCTTTAAGATGCTAAACTCATATGGTTCGAATATTGCATTCAGTGAAAACATAAATTCTATACACTTAAATTTAGGACAGGTAAAAACATTTCTTTTAAAAGTAAAGGTATAAGGAATACAAACAAAAAAATTATTCTAACCTGCCTGCTTAAATAAAGTCGTTGTTTTTAGCCATTTTTCGTTTATTCAGCCATACAAAAGGCTAAATAAATCAGCCAGTACATGTGCACACACAGAGTGACAAGAACTTTATGACCTTCCTGTATGGGAATAACAATCCAGCAAGAATTGCAGCAGAAGTTCTTATTGTGCATTCAAAGTCCAAGCTGCTTTTTTATGGAGAGTCATCACCACTGTAACCTCTTCTTCTATTAACCATTAACTTCTGTTGCAGACCCAGCATGAAAGGTTAACTGTAAGATTATTGATCTGAAGCAACTCTCCTACTGGTCCTTGAGGTCCAGTAGTAGTTTCTACTCTACTTATATATTTAAAAGACCAGCGGCAGTAACAACGGGGAGGGTGGCGGGGGGCGGGAGGCGTTAAAAAAAAAAGATATGCCTGTAAGTTAAGCATTAGTAGTGACAGGTGTATTTAATGTTATGACTTTACCACTGTGATTGCCATGTGTGTGCTTTTCACCTTTTTTGTTAGGACATGGCTGGGTACAAGCCACGGGTGATTACCCTATCCAAGAAACCAAAACAGACATTCGGCTTCTATCTGAGGGTGGAGAATGGCGAGGAGGGTCACCTGATCCGCTGCTTGGAAATGGGAGGTCCAGCTGAGCTGGCTGGCATGAAAGACGGAGACCGCATCCTCCGGGTCAATGGAACATTTGTCGATGAACGTTCGCATTCTGAAGTGAGCAGGATGTAGAAATACTGCAGTGCATTAATCAAATCAATAACAACTCTTAGACCAGTTCTGCTGTGACAAGCATCTTTTCTTAGAGTCTTCTTCTTTTTTTCCTGGACAGGTGGTGGACCTGGTGAAAAACAGTGGAACCTCTGTCACGTTCCACATTCTAGATGAATCCTCCTACAAGCAAGCAAAAGCCCAGGGAGTAAACCTTTCCAGCCCTGGAAGCAAGCCAGTTGCCAATGGAGTGGAAAAACATCGTCCAAAACCCAAACTCTGCTACCTGGTTAAGTCCAGCTCAAGCTTTGGGTTTTCTATTCGCTCAGTTGAAGGTAAGGAGAGGATGCAGGGACTCCCAATTCTGAGTAAGTGTTAGAATAAAAAAGGCCATAGGAGTACTATTTATAGTGATAAAAGCCATTTGACGCTGGACAGTGGAAGTTTAGATTTGCTAAACTGGAATGGCTTAACTTTGGAAGTACCCATTTATATGACACTTACAGTGGTTCATAAGTTCCAGCTAAAAGCGTATTTATTTGCTAATAGAGCATTTCCTAATGCCTCATATGTATAGTCGCCAATAAGGCTTGAAGATAGTGGCTAAAACCAGAAATAATCATGATAGTGTTGAAGGGAGCTTAAGTATCATTACAGACTTTTGTCCAGCTATCCATTTTATTCCACTTATCCAATTCAGACTGTGCATGAGCCTATCCCTGCTGTCATCAGGCAAGAGGATTCACCCTGGTGCGGACAACAGTCTGTTATATTCCAGTCACAGAAATAGTTAGACAACCGTGCTCATTCATTACAGACTTTTATGTGATTTGCTTTTGGAGTCACCTTCCAGCATGAAGATTTAAAGACCTTTGCAAAGATTTCACTTGTCAGACCCGGACGTTATGTCTAACTTGTTGCAGTGTTTTCTTTGCACTTATCTTTGAAAGGTATTTCAGTAGTAATAGATACAAAAAGATATTATCACAAATTAAAATTAGGATTTTGGTTAAACTTCAAAAGGGATGACTTTTTTCTTTTTAGTCTGTAGAGAACTATCGAGAAAACTGTTCAATTAAGTTTAAAAAATGTCCTTTTTTTTTATCATCATGTCTAGGTGAGCATGGACTTTTCATGACAGAAGTGACCCCAGGAGGCACAGCTGAAAGGGCAGGGGTCAGACTCAATGACCGTCTGGTGGAGATCAACGGGGAAAACGTAGAAAACATCACACACGATGGAGCAGTGGACAAAATTAGACGGGCAGGCAGCCATATCATGTTCCTACTGGTCGACAAAGAAACAGACAAGTTCTATCAGAAGACTCATGCAAAGATTGGCTCGTGGTTAGCCACAACAAAGTACCTCCCTCGAGAACCACGCATCATCAACATAACCAAAGGATCTGATGGATACGGCTTCACCCTTAGAGAGGAGCCCAGTCAAGCAGGCATGGTTATAATGACTATATTTTGTAGATTACACTGTCCAAAGAAGGCTACATTTTAATAATGTGCTCCATGACTCCATGCAGGACACTTCATCAGGGACATAGAGAGAGGCAGTTCAGCAGAAAAAGCGCATCTGAAGGAAAAGGACAGGCTGGTGGCTGTGGATGGCAGAGATGTGGAGAGCTGCAGCCACGAGGAGGTGGTAGACAGGATCAAGCAGAGTGGCAACAAATGTTGCCTCCTAGTAGTGGACAAAGACACAGACCAAGTGTATAAGCTGGTGAGCCAGGGCGCCAACATCTTGTCTGTTAAGTAATCCCTGCAGGTGGTCTAAATTATATCATGTTGTATCATTCACAGGGGAAAGTTTCTCCTCTGCTTTTCATGGAGGAGATGAATGATTCCAACTCACCACCCAGTTACACAGAAGCTGTTAACTTACCCATTCCCACACGATCAAGCACGCCTGCTCCAGAGAGGAAAGAGGAACTCAGGCCTAAACTGTGTAAACTGGAGAAGACCTCAGATGGCTTTGGCTTTCATCTAAATAGCATCCAGGGAGTGTGCGGCCATTACCTCCAAAATGTAAGGCTTCTAAATAATGTCCACAATTTGACCATTGCCACTTTAAGCACAACTGATAAGTGATAAGACACACTGTGTTCCAGGTGGTGAAGGGTGGAGTAGCTGACAAGGTAGGCATGGAGAATGATGACATTGTGGTTGAGGTGAACGGGGTGAATGTAGAGCAAAGCCATCATGATGACGTGGTGAAGATTATCCAAGGCAGTGGGAATTATCTGGAGATGTTGGTGGCTAAAAGGAGCGTCTATGATAAGCTCAAAGCTCAAGGAGTGCCTATCACACGCCAGCTCCTCGGGGAAACATCTTACGCTCAAGTCCACAGTGCAAAAACTCCAGAAGCCAGCAAGAGGGAGAGACTGGAGGAAGAGGAGGAAGCAAGACCTACAACCCCGACTGAACCAGAAAGACAGAGGGTGAGAAGTGGTTTTTAATTGTTTCAAAAACATTATAGCATATGCTGGTGTGTCAAAAACATTCATATTCCCCAGAGAATAAATTATAATGACTCTGATGAGCTTCTGGGTTTCCTTTTAGTGCCACAGTGAGGTTTACAAGGTTTGGTGTAAATAACTCGATGACTGGATGAGAGGAAACTTGTTCAGACATCCATCTTTTCCTCAGAATTCAATTCAGTTTTATTTATAAAGCACTAAACAACAGTCGCCTCGAGGCACTGTAAGGTAAAGACTACAATAATACAGAGAAATGCCCAACAATAAAACAAACCCCTATGAGCAAGCATTTGGCAAAGATGTGAAGAAAAAAACTTCCTTTTAACAGGAAGAAACATCTAGCAGAACCAGGCTCGGGGAATGGCAGCCATCTGCTGCAAGGAAGACAAGACAAAGAATGAACTGTAACATTTATCTGACACTGCTGATGACCAAATGCCTATAAAAATACGTCATTCCCATCATCGTCAGCTGTACTCTGCGGCTGCTGTTTGCATGCTAACACACCAAACTAAGATCAGGAGCATAGTAAACATTAAATCTGCTCATACTACAACCGTTGGTTATAGTATTTTCATTTGCTTGATAAAATACCTCTCATCCCCTTTTCTCAATCATCCCTGAACTAAAAACATACAGGAAAAAAGCTCATTGTCCTTAATAATGTCTGTGTTTTCTCTTATTTAGAACTCATCCGTGTCATCATCTTCGTCTGCAGAAAGCATTGATGAGAGAATGTGAGGAGCAACGTGAAGGACCCCTCTCCTGATTTGGCCTAATTTGATGTTGATCTGTTTCTTTTTCTTCTGTTTATTTTAACCAGTCAGCTTGGCTTCTCACAAAGACTTAATATCAAAAGATTTTTTTTTTAAGTTGACAGAAACAATAGAACAAGGACAGTGAAGACTTCAAACTTACTGTCAAAATCTGATTCATCGCAGAGTAGCTGCTTCAACTGTATGACATGACTGAGAACAAAAGCATCTTTGTGAATATTGAGAAATTTCAGGAACGTTTGCCCAACGTTTTGATGAGTGTGTTTGCCGAGATGAGTAATATCCTTCCTACTATGACTAGCACAGCACCGAGAATGAACACAATATTAATACTGCCAGTAAACACTGCGACCTTTTATGTATTCTTTTTTTCTCCTGCTTTTAATAAATGTTCGAAATGTTTAAAATTTTATTTGCTCTCTGATTTATAAATACATGAAACGTTTTTGAAACATGAATAAACAAACGTGTCATCTAAAAAAAAAAGACCAACTTCATGAATATCTTTTTGTTGGCAGCTAAAAACGGCATATTTGTCAAAACTTACAGCCACTTCAGAATGTGGGTCACAAGTGGCATTTTCATCTTTTCTTAAAAAAAAAAAGATCCAAGGACGGAGGCAGCTTGTGTCATCTGAGAAGATTGTGGCCTCACATGGTTATTAACAGTGGATGTATACCGATAAAAGAAAATGATTTGTGCACACTCTGTGATTAGAGGAATGGGAGACCATAGAGTTTGACCCCAGTGGAGCGAGAGGTTCTGGTAGACGACCATAAAAGCAGCAAAAACAACAAGTGAGGGATCTAAAATTATATGTCATAAAAAATCCTTCTACTGCTGAAATGAAATCATTTAAATGTGCTTTGATACTAAAATATGAGGAAAAAACAAACCCAAGTTAAAGCACAGTATAAAGGTAAAGATATTTAAGTGTCAAATATATGTGTGTGTCCACTCTCCGGTTAATGAGCTTTTCAAATATTCCCTAATATTCTGATCAGGTAAGCTGCACACCAAGGAGCTGAAACAAAAAAAGGAAAAAACAAAAATTCAAATGGGTAAATGCTAACCTACTTTCAAAGCAAATGTGAAAAGGCTAAATTAATAAAATATATATATTCAACCGAGAGAAGATCAGCTGGGTCTGACTTGAACCCAGCTGGAAAAGTCAGCCTGTCCACCAAAATATTTATCAGCTGATTTTCAAGAGTATAGCAGGTGGCCTTCTCTTCTTTGAAACACTGGCACGTTCCATCAGTGATTTTTATTTTTAAAAGTTAACTCACTGGATATTCTTGTTATTGCATATTCAAAAATATTTTCTTCATAATTATTTAAAAGCAAGGACAAGAAATCACACCTCTGTTTGCAAATATGTAGTAGTAATACATTATATTTATTAATTATTCCCTCCCAACCAAAGTGGTATCTCCCTAACAGCAACGACTCAGAGTACACTCGAGGATCGTGACAATCCCGCACCTTTCTCCCCACTTTTAATGCTCCTGGTATCATCAGTGTACCATGCAGCCAGGGTTGTGCGCTGATCTGCAGTTTGAAATTTAATCTTTATGTCATTTATAATTAACAGAAAGCATGGTGGTGCAACAGTAAGCACTTTTCCCTTACAGCAAGGAGGTCAAATCCACCAGGTCGCCGAGGCCTTGCTGAGTGGAGCGTGCATGATTTCCCTGGTTGCGTGGGTTTCTCAAGGTACTGACAGCTAACTGACAGTTCTAACTTGGGTGTGAATGGGAGCGTGAACGGCTGTTTGTCACTTTGCGTTAGCCCTGTGATAGGCTGGCCACCTGTCTAGCACGTACTCTGCCTCTCACCTAAGACAGCTGGCATAGGCTCCAGGCCTGCAGCGACCCTGAAATTGGATAATCGATGGATGGTAATTTACAATAAAGTTAAAGGAGTAGGTGTTGTCTTAGTATGCTGCTGTGGCAAATAATCCAAGATGGTGAAAAATGTGGCCTTAAACCAAACCATTTACAATTTCATCCAGCTGAAACGTTCACTAACATATGGTGAACAGGCTCCAGGTCAGCTCCAGTCATGACAGTGAAGAAAGAAAAGAATGTAGCAAACAAATGAAACAGTGTTTGTATTTGTAAATACAAAATCAAAAAACCTAATGATAATGTTCTGTAAATACTTTAATTTCAAGAGAGGAGAGAGTTCAAAGTTGTTCTGTGTGCCCCAAAAGGTCCCCAAAACTTATTCCCCCAAATCCACCATTCCTGATTCAGGAAAAGGCAGTCCAGGTAAATATGTCCAACATATACATATAAAAAAAAAAATGTAATTTTGGATATCTCTAAATTCCAAATTTAAAAGTTAGCCCATGCATCATGAGTCCAAAGAGAGGCGATGTACTTCAGGAGATCAGAGTGCCATGTGTTTTTCTGGTGCCTGCTTGTGGGCCAGATAAAGGAAGAGGATGCTGGACAAAGCGCTGACCAGGAAGATGACATCAAACCAGCGGTGATAGAAGTTGAACTGCAGTTCTCCCAGAACCTCTGTCACAATGGAGCGATACTCCAGTGGCATGCTCATGCGCATCAGCAGCACAGACGACACGAAATACATCCCCTATTGGATTGAGATGCATAGAAACTTCTGATTGCCAAATTACAGTTACAGACAATTTGATTCAGTATAACTCGTTATGCAATGTTTACAATCTTACAACTCAGTCTCATGTTTACAACTGCAGGTTATTGCTGGTATTTAAATCAACACCGGCAAGTGGAGGCTAGTGCAATATGGAAACAACTGTGTTTGATATTTACAGACATATTTCTACATATTTTTTTTTTTTACACTGAGAGAATTGCACCTCAGTTTCATTGCTACAACGACAATAAAGATTCAGATTCACGGTCATTTGTAGGCTGCAGGTTTTCTCAAAAACACACTCACCATGATCTGAGCGAGGACGAGCACGATGACATTGGAAGACTTGCTGCTTGATATTGCGTAGAAGAACTAAAAATAAGCAGCAGAAAATGTTTCATTAAACTGATCATGAGGATCAACATGAACTGCCTAAAAAGACCTTATGAAGTGACAGTTTTACCTTGGTGAGGGTGATGAGTAAGCCACGTATCGATGTGACGATGATTATTCCCACCAAGATGAAAGAAATGTGTTGGGACCAAAACTTAACCTGAAAAAGTGAGAAAGACAAAAAAAATCTATAAGAAAAACAGTGGCATGAAAAACAGATTTTATTGGGTAGGCATTTATTCATTTAAATTCAAAAGTGATTCCAAGGATCTTTAATTGTGAACTGTGAGAACTCAAAAAAAACAAAAAAATGAGCATGACCAGAGTTCTTGCAGAAAACAACTTTACAAGAAGTCTGCATGACACATGCTGCAAATTTTAAACATTAAGGTTAGACAAATAGAAATTATGTTTGGGTTGAGTCTTATGAACTAATCGAAACACAGCTTTGTGCTTGTGTGTGCATGGGTGTGTGTCTCACATCAAACTGAATGCCCAGGTAGTTCACCGTAATTTCAATGCCCCTCGTCACTGGATCCGTCTTTCCCACTCTATCAAACACTATGTTTATAGTGGCCTAGGATTACAAGAAGAACATAATTTTATTACATCTAGTGCAATAAAGATACACAGTGACACGTTATTATGTAACCAAAACTCTGTATGTGATTATGAATGGAAAAAACAACAAAGCCAGAATACATTATGTGAATATTCTCACCATGAAGATTTTCCACACACAGTAGATGGAAAAGAAATAGCCAAGGAAGTTAAAGTATTTTCCCTGGAATGTCTTTGAGTACTCAATTCGCTCCTGCAGATAAAGAAAGGTGGTGTTAAAAAATTTGCAAATCATTTACCCTACATACAAGAAAAGGGCGTAGTGTGTATAAATAAATGTGTCTATAAAGGCAGGATGTGCTGTTATGGTGTCAGAGTCCTCTTGGATTTAATCAAAACATTCAATTAAACAATGGTTTCTATGGAAAACACAGGCACGCAGGTCGCTTTGTGCTTCAAACTAAATCTTACCTGCTTAAATCACAAAAATAACAACCACACTTGCCACGTTATTAACATTTTAGAATCAGCATTTTACAAGTAATCCTCTATATGGTGGATTACAATGTAAATGGTTCACATCATGCTAGGGGACTCATGCTAGTGCATATGTTATAGGGACCCTGATATGTTACAGATCAATAACTAAGCTTAACAGAGTGATGATGATGAAAGCTGAACAGTTATTAAGTCATAACATGACCTGAATTCTTTACTTGGTACTTACTGAAGAATAAGCAAGAGTGGAAAGGGACCTGGTTTCAGTCCCTTTTCAGTCCAGCTGATTTTTCAGACACATATTTGCTGATTTAAAAAAATCAGATATTCCAATATATTGGAAGGCTTTTCCCCCCCATTCAGACACACTTATTCCATTTGTTATGCGTAGTTATTAATTTACTTGCTCAAGCTTTGCCCAACTCTGCTCAGATCAGTTGATTGATCCCAATATGCATGTTCCCAGCAGGGTGGCTGGAGAGTGCCCTCTGCTGGGCAAACTATGCAGCATCAACACTCGCACCAAGATTGAAGGGTGTTTCTCCTCTCTTTTCTTTACTTTAATAGTCATTTAATCAGCGGTTGCAAGTGCCAATACAGATAGATCAGCAAGTAGCTAGTATCAGATCATACTAGTGGCCCACTGATAAATCAGTTGGGCTCTAATCAAAAGAACAGAAATCACAACTGAGAGGGGATGTTCAACTTGTTATAGATGAGGAATTTTAAAAATCTATACAATAAATTAGAGATGGTCTCCGAATTCCACAGCAAAGTGTGTGGGTGTGAGATCACACATGCACATGTGTTACCTTGGTGGCTTGGAGGTCTACAGTCTCAAGAAAAAGCTGCCGACTCAACTCCTCAAGAGCATCAACCTCCTGCTGGACCAGCGAGAGGTCTGGAGAAAGAAGTCAAGGATAACTACAAATATTTACGCCTACTTAAAGTAGAGATATCCATTAACAGCTGAAAAATCACAGAAATTAGGCTTCAAATAAGACACAAATCCCGTCCCGTTGTGCCACATATAACTGCTGTGGCAACCTTGTGTGACAGGCTTTATTCATTATAAGCATAAAGGATACTTTCACTGCCCGTTTGTGTAGAGGTGACACTCTTGATCATGCCCCAGAATCCTGTCTGTTTGTTCTGGTCTTCCCCACGCTGGTACATCTGCCTCCGGGTCATAGCAATTCTTTAAAAATTGTTAAAAAAAAAAAAAAAGTATGAAGTGCGACACAAATATGTTTTTGTAGTTTAAGAAAAAACAAAAAGTCTTTTCTTACCGTTTCTTTTTGCTGACAATCATGTCCATAGTCTGAAGCAGCCGTCTCTCCAGAGCAAGGATGTCACTGTCTGTTACATTTCTATGAACGCAACAAAAGCACAAAGCATAAAGGCAGTGTCAGCTTTTGTTTGAACTCTGCCATGAAAAAGAGACACAACTGAGTATGATAATTAGTGAGACTTGGATTAATATAATGCATGATTACAGTCATGGTAAAAAGAATGTACAGCCTCTTTCAATTATCACGATATTATAATAATAAAGTCATCTGGCTTATTTAAGAAGAAACCATGATGTGACATGTTACACTGTGTCACTATTTCACAAAACTAAGACAAAAACATAGAAGCAGTGTGAAAAACATATAGTATACGCCATGACACTTGTGAAACCACTTTAACAGCAGTAATTTCAGTTAACCATTTCCCAGTTTATCAGTCCCACACATTTGTGAGAGTGATAGATGGGGAGTGGGTCTCCCATGCTGACAATTACTATGAGGCATTTGTGCTAATATGCTCTGTTTCATTTCTGCTACACATGACACTGTTCAATATGACCAAACATCTCCACTCCAAAGATGTCTTGTGGTTTCTTCAGATACAAACCTAACTCATGCTGTCACGTTCCTTTTAAAGCAAAGAGGCTTTCTGAAAACCCTCCAAACCAACCACAATTCTTCAGTAGAAACTAAGATATAGCTCTTGGTGTTTTTACAGTTTCTCTGAGCATTGCAGGGTCTGACCTTGAGGTGACTTTGTTGGGATTTTCACTCCTGAAACGATTGGCAGCTGTCTTGAACATCTTCCATTTATGAATAATCTTTCTTGCGGTAAATGACAGATATACAACCCTTCCCCGATTGACAGGCAGTGACAGTTGTTTCTATAAGATCACTTCAGTAAGGGTGGGCTTAGTTTTTCACACGCTGCTTCTGGATTCAGGCTCCATCTTTGTTAAATAAATCATGACACGGTGTAATGTATCACATGCTGTTGTTTATCAGAGGTTGTATTTACCTCATTTGAAGCCCTGCTAAGAATATACTTTCTGTTTCACATAGCATAGCTGAATGTGATGTCAGAGAAAACCCACAGTGGAGCTTACCTGAGGAAGTAGGACATGTAGGTGTAGGGACAGTTGACGGCACCAAACCCAGACAGCAGAGCCATGAGAGTGACTCCGATCACACCAACACGACTGATTAGCTGCTCAATGGATAAAATCCCTAAAACAAAACCCCCACAAAGCATCAGACTGAAGCATCACAACTCTTCGCTTGGCCTTCAACACTCTTTCCAAAGTACAATATTAGAGATGGGACCTCCATATTTTAAAAAATATAATGTTTGAAATATTCTACGCAGTGTGAGAACATAAAGGTGACTGGTGAAAAATAAAGTGAGCTATGTGCACTCACCATGTTTCGGGCTCAAGATGGGGAATGGGTCTCCCAACTTCCAGAAGAAATACATGAAGGTAAACCACACCATACAGGCAAAAAGAAGCCGCTGTCTCTGCACTGCTCAGAGAGACATCAAAAGTTAAAGTTTAGAAAAGTTTAACTTTAAGTGATATCATCTTACTTTTAGTGGGCAAAAGTGGCGAACTTACATAGGCGGATGTTGCTGACGACAAAATAACCAATGTAGAAAGGCACCACAAAGATTAGAACCAGCAGAATCACATAGAGATTCAGCTTCCAGTGGAAATACCTGGAACTGTTGCAAACACATAAAGGCTGATGTCTTTCATTGGCTGTAAGCAACAAAACACACTTAAATCTCACAGAAAATACACCAACCTGCTGCTTAAGGCACCCAGAATCTCAAAGATAATGAGCTCAAACATAGTGCATGAAAATGCAAAAGTGACAGAGAAAACCACCTGGACAACATAGTGCCGCACCTGCACACAAACAAAAACACATTTAATTAATTACAATGCAACCTAAACACCTTAATTGTTCTTATTAGATTTATTATTATCCATCCTGGTGATAATTTGTAAATAAAAACACTGTACCTCATAGTCTTTGAACAGCTGCCGCATAAAGAACAACCAGCCAAAACCAAAGAACAGAACCTGTTTGGAATAAAGTGGGAGGTATGTGGAGGACAAAGAAGTGCATACCATCAAATTTCAGTTAATCAGAGCTAGAGATAGTTTGATGGATTTGTTCGAATAAATATGTGCTTAAGTTAAATACGAAAGCATGTCTCCAGCTTCAGGTTTTTGGTATAGGTGCTTGTTAACTGGCTAATTCTCACATTATCACAGCTTACTGGCTATGAAAATGTCCAGTAAGCTGTAGGATCACTGGGATCAATGGCAGTTCCAGTTCTCTTACCCAATTTGCAGCCCTGCACCAAAAACAGTTATCACCTATTTGCAATCAGGTGTTGTGCCAAAAAGTGATCGTCTGCCAAAAACTGTTTTTCGGTGTTTGCCAAGTAATCCTGAGCCACAAACAACATTCCACAATTGCCACAAGGTAAAAGCCACAATCTGTTTTTGGCAGTGAGTTTTATAAATCTTTTTATTTATCAAGTTAAAAAAGCAAAACACTTTTTTAAAAAGAGTAATCTGACCAAGAGGACAGCAGAAATTACAACATATATAACAATAGTTCTGTAAACATATTTCAAGTGTCCAAAAAGGACCGGATTAGTTATAATGTAGGTACAATAACACAGAGTTATGAAGATACTTGAAAAACTGGTAATTTTTACATTTTATATATAGCCTTCTTTCCTGTTCAATAAAGTTAATTTACAAATATAAGTAAAGACATTACACTTAAGAAACACATGGAAACATTGGAAATCAGTTTTTGGCACAACACCGGTCATGAGTTTTCAACCACCTTACAAAACAAGCATGCATTCTGCAACAAGGAAATCCAACATCCACAAGTGTGAAGCTGACGAAACTCAGCTTAACCCTACTTCCTACTTCTAGTTTGTGAAACTACATAATCCACAAGTTCGCCTGCACAGCAAACCTACTATATGTCTATCCTCGCAATTCACTAGGAAACAGCCTGAATGTTCTTTTGTTAAAATCACCATGTAGAGCAAATACACATTAAAGTACTCAAGAGCTGTAAACATTCTCAAAATGTACTCTCAAAGCTTACATTTTAGTGGAGGCGCTTGTGCTTAGGTAAGAAAACAACTTGTAATTCCTAACAGTTGTTGTTATTCTTCTGTTAAATGAAGTTATTTACAACCACAACTCGACTTCGATATTTAGCAAGGGCTGTAACATCTGTAAACTAGCACCAAGCTAACAGTCTTTAAAAGGCGTTTTCGGTGTGATATTGGGAGGATATACTTGAGAGTCAAAGCTTAGACCTGTCGCTGCATGTCCGTGTGTACAAAGTTAAACACGAGTTACAACCAGTCGACTCATCCAGCTCAGCATTACCTGTGAGGTGAACATAATGACTGAGTCCACTAGAAACGACATGATGACAGTTTAGTGCGTCGAAAACTAACTGAGCATGTGTAACTGGGTCGAGCACAGCTTCCGTTCACCCTGACATGATAGAAACTCTCCGATCTGAATGCAAATTATTCGTTATGTCGTTAAGAAGCTCATATTAACTGTCATGTTAAAGCAACTGCCCGCGAAGGGACGTCACCGAGATGACTCCTGCAAATACACTTCCGTCTCACAGTTATGACGTCAAAAACAAAAAATAAATATCCCCAAGAGCACCTGGCAATATGGCTTTAATTCTATAGCAAACCGTGAACGTGGCTATATTATTTACATATATCAGACATTTAATTTATTTGACAATTGTTGTATTTTCCACATGTAAAAACGTAGACGTAAAAAAAAAGCGCAACAAAAACGCACTTTATATTTTTCTTTACTTCAATAAAGTTAATAAAAACTGTATTCAACCATAGCGTTAATTTTTTTTAATATTTTCAAATAAATTGTGAGTTATTTATAAATATAATTTATTTAATTATTTATTCACTTTTTAATACCTGGGGACAAATTTAGAGAGACAAGACTGCGATGGTGTGCAATGGAGGGATAGTGGAAATACTGGGAAAAGTATGCTAACTGTAGATGGAGTTGACAGGCAGGACACGAAGAAGAAGATCTCAGAGAAGTCAATAGAAGTAGTGAAGGAGGGTATGCAGAGGGGTGTGACACAGGAGGATGCTGGGGATAGGGTGAGATGGAGGACACTGGAAACCCCTAAAGGAAGCAGCTTAATGAAGAAGATTTGTGTATTTAGTATTTATATATGTATTCCTTCATTCATTGGTCTCAGCTTTAGAGCAGTTTGAAAAATAGTGATTTTTTTCTGACGTCACCCTATGAAGTTTTACCCAAAGTCCCAATTAAAGGGATTTTTGAGCGTTAAACCTTAAGTTAATATGTTTTACTCAAACTTCTAATTTATTATAATGTGTATTTGACATAAAAATGAAACACTTGTCAGCTGCGTCCCGTAGTCCATGGTTGACTGCAGGCTCCCTGAAACAAGAAATTCACACAAGTCCCTCCAGAGGGCGTTGTGAGCGCAAAACATGATCTATGTGGTTCAGCCTGTTGTCGGCGCCTCACCGCAGTCCATTGTTGGCCGGCTGGTGTTCACGGCGGAGTTTGATGTGCGCACAGTGGAAAAGAGTTGGATGAGTAAAAAAGGTCTCTATCTTTTTCTGGAGTGAAGTTTCCCGAGACTGACAAATCATAAGGATGAGCGAGATGTTGCAGAGGTAGAAGATTTTAAACTGTTTGGCTTTTTGGTATACAAGCGGTGAGTGTCTCAGTCTCATGGGTCTATTTGTATATGATAGGGCTTTTATTTTATTTTATTTTATTTTATTTTATTTTATTAATGAATTTTGTTTCATTCACTTGATTAACTACAGCTTATCTGATTTCAGCAAAATAGTACAACATTTATGTGATCACTAATTTCTTTCATGTGCAGTTATCTACAGTTGTATTTAATTTGGGGTTTGAACCGTTAAGCTTAAATCCAACCCTGAATCGGTTTAATCATCTCTGCTGTGATAACTTTGCGACCTACTCAGGCTTTGCAAACTTAATTTTTAGATGTATGGAAATATTTTGCACTACATCCCACTAAATACTTTTGTTGGAGTAAAAGTTCTGTAAAAAAAATATTGTACATCGTTGAATACAGCAGTTTAACTGGCTTTCTGAGTAAGAAAAGTGAGTTTACCTTTTCAGCCTTTATTCTGCATCACTGGATCATCAACTGTTTTAAATTATAGGAGAGGGTATATTCACACAGGAGCAGATCATCATCATTTGTTAAATCTCAGTAACTCTCATTTTCCTCTCTGTTGAATGAGCAGCGAAGAAGATGATGATCCAGGCCTCCTGTCTGCAGCTGTGTACACTCTTGCTTATGGCAGGACGCCTACAAGGTGAGTGTGCCAAACCACGCTTATAGCATAAGGAAAAAGCCAAAGTGAGGGTGTTCTATACATCAGCTTATGATTTTCTCTGGTGGCTGTTCCAGGCAGAGTAACAGCACCCCAGCATCTGGTAGCACCAGTGGAGAAGCCTTTCACTCTGACCTGCAGTCTTTCAAAGGAGCGAGGTGAATCCCTGAGAGAGGTGCGTTGGCTAGATGTCCAGAACCAAACCCTGCTGACCTACAAGCCTGGCAACAGGGAGACCGTGAGCGGGCAGCAGCATGTGGAACTCGCCCCGTCGTCCACGAAGGACACCTCGGCTATCACGATTCGCAGGGTGGGCTTCCGTGATGAAGGCTGCTACACTTGCATATTTGACCTGCACCCTACTGGTTTAAAGCAGGGATCAACGTGTCTCACAGTGACCTGTGAGTAAGCCCATTAATGATAACATTGACATTAACATTAATGATCTTGGAGCAACAGTAGTATGTTATAGTTTAGATAAAGCCTGTGCGCTTGTGCACATTTCTGAAACTGTACCAATCTGTTACAGGACAGAATGAGTAGCTTGCCTGTATGGATTAGGGTACTGATCCTTTACAGCAGTGTTTCTGGCTCAGTTAAGTCAGAGACCCCTGGTGGATTTCAGTTCATTCTTCTCAGATTCCTGTAATCAACATTATGTCGTGTACTCCATAAAATGGCTTTGCAGGGGTGAAAGTTCAAAATGAATTTTTTTTTTCAAACAGCTAGAGTGAAAAAAAACACACTTGCTCACTTGGGAAGACTTGCTCTTGCAGCCAGTTAAAGTAATGATCCCCTTGACACAAGGAAGGAGACAGACGTCATTCACAGGGTCAAACTGAAGAGTTCAATTGTTCTGAAGTGGAAGCAAGATGGCCTGTCAACCAGTTGATTAATATCATCATTAATATCATCAGTGTTGTCTGTTTTTGAATGTGAAAATATGAGACGTGCTAAAATAGCTGTTGGTATATTTGAGAAATAACAAAGATTAAAATTGAGACGCCACATGAGAATCATAAAAGCCAGTCAGCTAAATGGAGTTTCCATCGTTTCTGTCCTCAGTGGTGCACCATTTCTTAACTGATTTTGGATGCCTGCCCTTTGCACCCGACCGTTAACACTGCAAATATGTGAATACAGATGTCCCTAACCACCGCTCACCTCTGAACAAGAGTTGATGAGTATGTTGAAGCTCAGCCAGTCATGTTAATAAAGCGCCGTGGAGCAGTGGGAGGAGGGCTCATTTCACTAACCAAAAACAGCTGGTATGGATTCCAGTGACTGGTTTCTGTTTGGGCGTCTCATATTTCTGAATATTAACATTGTTCTGTTTGCACCCTTTATCTGCCTTTTTCTTTTCTTTATCTTTTCTTCTCATCCATCATTCTTTCACTGACTAGTGTTTTTCTTTTCTTTTTAAATCTCCAGCTCAAGTCACCGTTGATGGTAACAAAACAGCAGTGAGCGGCAAAAAGGTTTCCCTTTTATGCTCCTATGGTTTGCCAGAAAAAGTTCGACAGATAATGTGGAGGCGCATTTCTGCTCAAGGAGAATCCACGGATGTAGCCTCCTTTGCAAAACGGAGCGACCCCATGATCGAGCCACCCTACCAGGGGAGATTCTGGCTCACTCCCTCCCTGTCTGACAGTCAGCTTACCATCCACCCTGTTGCCATCCAGGACGAAGGCTGTTACACTTGCATGTATGAAACACATTCTGATGGGCTGAAGACCTCCACAATTTGTCTCTCCACCTACGGTAAACACCTGTTTTTCCCAGTGGGCTATTACTTGTGATGCTGTTATGGTTCAGTATTGTGAAAGGATAATCCACACAAGAACACATTATTTGTACAAACCCTGAGACAGCTTATGTACAATAAACTTACTATGTATCAGAAATGAAGCACAGTTTAAAAGTTTTCAGTATGATCTTAAAATAAAAATTAATATTTTGCTAATTGCTATAATCATTAATTATGTAATCTGCTTATACAAAGTGGCTGGTGAGCACAAATCAGAGGAAGTAAAAGAACAGGCTCCGTACTGTTGAAAAAATAATTTTTTAACAATATGCAAGAAAAAGCAAGTCTGTGTAATGTTTGTAAAGTTATCTTACAAAATTAGTATTTAACTAATTTTTAACTAGCTCACCAGATAAACTGGAAACAGAAACATCTAGCGTGTTTCTGCACAAAGGTAATAAACACTGCTGGTGAAATTGCAGTATTGTTTTGTCATGCAAAAAATAAATTTTTCACATGATTCTGTGCAAAACTAATTGATAAGAACTCGTAGCACCAACTTTACGAGCAATAACATGAATTTATCAGATTCTTACATCATTGTCCAGCCTTTCCAAGCGTTAGTTTTTAGACAGATGGTCTCACATTTGATTGAAGATTACTTTGGCATACAGAGGAGTTCGTGGTCAACTTAGTGACTACAAGGTGCTCAGCCCAAATCATCACCCCTCCGCCACCGTGCTCGGCAGTTACATTAGGCGTTTGTGCTGATATGCCGTGTTTGGTTCTCTCCAGGCAGGGCGCTGTACATTACAGCTCCGCTAAAGTATCATCAAACCAAACGTCAGTCTATCCAGAAGTGTTGTGGCTTGTTTGGATGTAACTCTGCAAACCTAATTTTGTTATAATAAACATTTATATGTGTCTTTGGGGCTAAACTAATCAGCATTTCTGGAAGCTGTGTTCCCAGTTTGAGGCACTTCTTCCTTCTTCGACCTTCTTTGAGGTCATAGTCGTAACAATGAACAGTTGTCCTTAGCAGTAAAACCTTATAACTACACTTAAATTGAATAACTGTTGCTGTTAACACTGGGCGGTCTCTGTCACTGTCTGCCATTGTCGATGAAGTCACTATTGCAGTGCAATGTAAGATATTTGTCTTGAAGTAGTATATCCCATATCTGGTAAATCGTTTGGGTACTGTTATAAAAGTATTCCCGTTACATTTTACTGTTCACATTAATTATGTTAGTATAAAAAGCAAAATTCTTGTTTGGCTGAAGTGAAACTGGGGCTTTAACATAGTGTGCAATAATAAATTGCTGTGTGGGAATCGTCCAGTTTCACTCATGGTGTTTTGTCCTGACAAGTCCACTTGTCAGCAGATCCCTCTGCAAACTCAGCAAGGAAACACACTGTACCAAATAGACTGTGATTGGTAAGATACTCACTTGATTTAGTTAATTCAGACTATTACAGTCTCATATTTGCTTTGTAAAATGCTTAAACCCACCCCTTGCCCCCAGAATTTAACTGGAAGTGATTGATCTGTTCTGAGATTAAATTAAGCCCTGGACAAGTGGAAGATTTGGCTTGTTGGTGGCACTAGATGAAATGTCAGGCGACCAATAAAGTCATTAAGAGTCTTAATCGAGGCACCCTGAACCAAATTACGCACAGAATTTCACGCCAAATTTCCAAAGCAGTACATCAAATTGACATAGTTTGCTTTGGACCAACGGACCTAATCAAGGTTCCCTCCCTCCCACAGAGCTATGATTTTATTTGTTGTTAGTGCGACTGATACTTAAGCAATCTTCAGTTTTTTGAGGCTGTGTTTTTGTAAAATAGTGTCACTAGTGCATGGAACAAAGAAAATAGTTGGAGCTGGAAAGCCAGGAGAAAAATAAAGGAGGCAGGCTTTAGTGCAAGTAGGAGACAATTTAACTTAGATATTGTTGGCAGGATAGACAGGTACCCCCTGGGATTCAGATAGGAATGTGCATCTTTTCTCCCAGATTTTGCCCTCTGAACAATTTTATGATATCGGCAGAGTAGGCTGTTGTTAACACACAAACTCAGAACAGAACAGGAGTGTGTCCGTGCAAAGAATGGACCATTCGGTAGAATGATGGAGGCAGGGAACGAGGTCCTGATGCATGACTCCGTCAGTGTTTGCGGCAGACAGTGATTCCCTCTGTGCTTTGTTTCTCTCTCTCTCTTTATGCTCATTTGCTTTTGCACTTTTCTTCCATTCCCTTGCTCTCACAGTTATCTCAAGAAACACACGTGCTTTTGTCTGAAGCTGAACTGTACAGTACAGTAGGCGTTCTGGGTGCTGAAGCAAGATTAGCATTAATGTTTTATTCTTGCTGCTTATTGCCGCCAACAGGCTTCTAACTTCATTCCACTTTGGGTGTGACATAATACGCCCTTCTTTTCTCCCACTTTCAGACATACTGTTCAAGCCCAGTTATAGCCCATGCAGACACATTTACATTATCTTTGCTATTACAAGTATTATTGATTACATTAATAAAAAAAATTGTACTAAGCCAGACCCCCCTTTGCTTTTAGATCTGCCTTTGTGGTAATTCTTCATGGCATATATTTAACAAGGTGCTGCAAACATTTCTCTAAGATTCTGGTCCATGTTGATATGACAGTATCACACAGTTGCTGCAGATTTGTCATCTGAACATCCATGATGGGAATCTCCTGTTCCACCACATCTCAGTGGTGCTCTTTTGGATTGAAATCTGGTGACTGTGGAGGCCTTTTTAGTACAGTGAACTCACTGCCATGTTAAAAAAATGATTTGAGCTTTGTGCGTTATCCTGCTGAAAGCAGACCACAGACCACGCTCAAAGTAAATCTGTTTATCTATATTCACTTTTTCAGTGTGAAAAACGTGGAATGGAGAAATGTGTAATGTGATTTAAAAGCTCTAAAAAGATTTTTCATGCTACAAGTGAAGCAGTCACTGGGTTCACATCTGCATGGCTACATTAAATTTCTGCATGAAATTATACATTTTCAGCTTTTTTATGTCACAGTTTGTGGTGAAAGAAATGCTAAAGTTCTGTATTTAAGTTGTAACACCAGACTTGACACAGTATACATAAGGTAATATATAAATGTCTTAACTTACTACAAATCTCAAAAGTAATCGCCACCATGAGAGAAAAAGCAATCACAGTACTTTGATTGTTTTTACGTATATATTTGTGCCATTGTAATAGGTAACAACAAAGTCATGAATGGGGACAAAAATGTACTTCCTTATAATACATTTGCTCTTTAGGACACACAAGTATTACATTTTAAATAAAAGCCACAGTCCTTCCAAGCTATGCAACACTAAGGCATTATTATGGTTTGGATTGTTGTCAGATTGATCTCAGATTTGAAGTTGGTGAAGTTTATCACGTAGAATTCGCAGAAAATGCTGAAACTATGAATGCCAGATATCTGTGGCTAAATGTTTTCTTGCCAACAGAAATGTTCTGAGTTCCAGTGTATCACATTCCTTTCTCAGCCCAGAGAACAGAGAATTGAAAACAGCCAGATATTTACTTATGGATCTAAGGAGTGCAGGAATTCGCATATCTTAGCTGAACCGAAAGGCTTTAAGGGTTTTATTAGATATGATTTTAGAAACTTAAATAAGCACACTTAGATGATGCAAACTAAAACAATGGGCCAATTTATAGATTAAAGTAATCTGACACATGCTTGCTTTACCACAGCATGGTTTTCATATTTCACTGACTGCTTTTATTATTATTGAAGCAACAGAAATAGAAGCAACAGAAAGGTTTACTGCAATAAACTTGCATTTGTGTAAATTTAAATGCAGATAACAAAGCGTTTACTGTTCCTGATTATTTTTCGCAGTGCTACCAAAACCTCAGGTGAGCTACAAAACCGCTTCTCCAGGGGTGATCGAGGCAAACTGCACCTCTGTTTCAAGGCCGCCAGCAGAGATTGTGTGGAATGTGGAGAGAGACAACCGCACCATGGGCCCACCTGTGACAAAACAGCTATCGCAAGATGATGGGACCACTCTGGTGATCAGTACGCTGACTGTCCAGTCTGGGTTGCTGAAAGACGTGTCGGTCAAATGCTTGGTGCACCACAAGGGGCTTGAGTCACCAATTGCTGTATCAATGAACACTAAGAGTAAGTTAGTGTTACTAATCCTTCTTCTCTGAAGATCTCAGCGACTGAGCTTTTTTGCCCTGCGCTACGTTACGTTACAAACTTACTTTCTGCAGGCAATACTACAACCCAGAATGAAAAAGAAAGCAGAAATAGTTTTTAAATGTTCTCTAAAAGACACCGATAAACTGCATTACACTGGTTCTCATACTTGCAGACCAATATTTGTCTTATGTAGGTCTGTGGAGCCTTTTCAATTTTTTGCATAAAGGCAATCTTCACTTCATAACATAGTGAAATGAACATTTGAATACCACTCTTACCTTCATGAAAATGAAACTACAGTCAGCTGGATACCTTACTTTAGCACAAAATCCAAGAATTCGATACTGCATTAAAAGATGGAACCTCAAGGGTCAAATCAAAATTGCTTTTTTAAGCTTCCTCATGGATCTTCTGAGCAGTGTTTCAATTTTGGACCCATGGACCCTGCGTATTAATATTATGCTCTGCTGAGCACAGAGGCAGTGTCCTTGGCTGATGCGGTGTAGCTTGTTAGTAGATAGTCATATAGACCACTGCTTTTTCTCGCTTGACCACGATTGATAACACAGCTAGCCTGGTTTCTGATCCACTAGCCAGCACCGCCTCCTTCTCCTGGCTTCCAGTCACCACAGGAGTCTCTGCACGATGCCTTGAAACTCATCAAAGCAGAGCCATGAATATGAGGTGCCCATAAAAAGTAAAAATGCATTCAAATATAGCTCATTGTGGAGTGCTGTTAGCCCTCCAGGACCACCGCTGTGTTTGGATTGTTCACCCTGTTCTGACCATGTGCAAATTTGCAATGACTACTGAATCTCTTTTGCTGTGTTGGGGGATTTAAATTTAGGGAAGAGTACAAAATAAGGAGGTAAAGTATCAGATTTTTCTCTAGAGAAGCCTGAATTATGATACTATAAATATTTAAATATACATAACATTAAACAGTAACTTACTTCCTATCCAGGATTCACTTAATGTTCAGAATTACCATAATGGCCTTACGGTCTCTCTATTTTAAAAGTCTCAATAAAAGGAAGAAATTTGGAAGTGAAAGCTCAGATCTGATGAGCTGGGGTAATGTAGAGCAATGGCTGTATAAACCCCCCAAAACCCCCCAAAACTCTACAATGCATGTCATCTGTTTCAAGTGCTGGATTAAGGTATGATTTTTGTCTTTTTTTAAAGACAATATTGCACAAGCAACCTATAAAATGATCATTCGCTGTACCTACATGTCTGTTTTCATGCAGACCGAACACAGAACATCTTAAATAGAAAGTTACAGATGCTCATAGATGATTCGTTGATGCCAGCCATGCAACTCTCCCTTATTCCAGTGTTTATGCTAAGCTAACAGGCTGTCCTAGGAGCCTCTTAGTTTACTCAGCACCTCATGTTACCTGATAAGCATGAGAGTGGGAGTCATCGTCTGTTTAAGCTGTTGGCAGGAAAGTGAATCAGCAAAGTTGCTGAGTGAATTAGTGTTTTCCCATTCTTCACCGGTATGGTTAAAAAATCTTTGTTGTTGTTTTAATTAATAATGGTCTGGAGGCTTTGGCATATGTAAACTGTGTGCTATTGTCAGGTATTTGGTTTTATGATGACCTGTGGTTGATCTTGGTTTAATGGGTCAAGAGTGCAGACATCTGTGAAATCACACAGTAACTAAATTAAATCTGAGATTTAATCAGGGCTGGTCTATAGCTGCGAGAGGGAGCTTCAGTTTAGCACAGCCCTTCGGTACACACAGTCACCGAAATACTAACAGCAAAATTAAATTGAAGAATTATATGTTTATCTATTTATGGGAGATATTAAAACTGCTGATCAGATTTCTGTATCTTTCCCTTCCAGTCGGGACCGCGCTCACCATCCTGATCTCGGTCACTACAGTAGCAGCTCTGTTAGTTCTGTCTCTCTGCTTCTGCCTTTGGAAGTGTTTTTTGCGTAAAGAAGGTGAGTATCCCCACTGTATAACTCCAAAAATGTCTCACTGTCATTATTTGAGGGTTGTATCAGGAATACATATGAAAAATCTCATGTTAATGTCAACACTCCTGTCGTTTTAGCCAACTGTCCACAGGTTTTATGTAACTAGCGGTGTGAGCTGGTCACCTGAAGTTAACTAGATTGCTTTATGTTCAAAAATGCTACAAAAAATGCAGTATCATTAAAAATGAAAGCTTTAAAATACTTTTGTTAAAACATTAGCCTAAAAAGTGGAAGATCCCTAATTTGATTCCAGGAGAAGAAACAAATCCCTTTGTCAGAACTGGGCTCCATGTCTGCCAAATCAAACATGCAGAGCTACACATGGTTCCCGCCCTTTGGAAACATAACAGTGAACAAGCTAAATTAATATTGGAAGTAAAACAGTGTTTTTTTATTTCAATGTTAAAGAACTGCTTGTGCACCAATGCACTTGATACTGTCAGTCTCTTGGCTTGAATTGTTTTAAAGTTATTACACTTTTTCCACTCACTCCATCGTAATTCTCTTAAAGCCAAGAGATCATTTGAAGGTCAAGGAAATCTAATATTTGGGGCTCCTTCTCTTATTGTGGGTTTAGGCAAACTGCCTGGGTGCTTCAAAAACAATGAAGAAGCAGTTGCCAGGTGTGGTGTTCTTCAACAATAGTGTTATAATATTGAAATAATGGTCAGAAAGGCATTTCCCAGAGGTCAGATATTGTGAAATGTACTCACAGTATCCACTGACGTACATATTGTGGTATACACTGTCAAGTAAATTTACTGATTTAGTTCCAAATTTGTGAGTTGTGTAATTACCCCAATTGTGAGATTCCAATGAGATTTGTCAGTGTGTTATAATCTGCAAATATGTATTGAGTTTCTGTGTGCATAATTAGATTAGTAAATGTTTTGAAAATAAAAAAATCATCTCTTTCAGTCTGAATACAGATTTGGAGATATGTGTACACATTTGCAAATCTTACTATGCACACACCTCCACATTACTGCACACATTCACAGGTCAAAAGGACTTTTTAAGATATTCTTTTGCACATTTTGCAAATCTTATTATGCACACATAGATTGTAATGCATTGTAAACATGTACATTTTAATTACAATAACATCCCCATCGATAGGCTACTCAGTTATCACCAACTTACATTAATATTTAGTAGCATGGAGGAGCAGGAATTTATATTGTATGTTGTTGTAAACTGGTTTTATTCATATCTATAAAATTACCGGATCTCTCTTCTCAGTTAGTTTTCAATCTATAAACTCTGAAACCAGCTTTTGCTCCTATACAGTATCTGACTGGTCTTTAGTCAACTTGTGACATAAATGCTACATTTACAATATTGAATAAATGAATGAAAAAATGGGTGCTGAAGCTGTTGCACTCATTATTTGAGATTCCAGTTGTATTTAATATTATCATTAGCCACACGGCCTAAGGGTAACTGCAGATTCACTTGGTGATGGTGGAGAGGAAAAACCCCCCTGTAGCAGGAAGTGCCTTCTGGCAGAGACAGGCTCAGAGAGGAGAAGATATCTGCCTCAGTTGATCAGTGGAGAGGCAAAAAGAGAGAAAAGAGAAGCACAAAAGCACAGTTAGAACATTAACAAAGGCACAAAAGCAACAACAAAAAAAACTATGAGAGAGTTTAGACAAAAATGAAGACTGAGATTCAAAGACTTTTAATTTTGAGACTAGAAACTTCTAAAAGTCTCCGGTTTTCTCAGTTTTTTGTATTATTTCACTTTTTATCAGTTAGTTTTTATATATTGATTCAATCTATCCATCTGGAAATGTGTTTCATAATGTCCTCGAAGTTTAGTTAATATTTACAGTTAGGATTGAACATCGATGGTATGATATTCCTGCTTCATTGTCCTGTACCTGCACTCCATCTGCACTTTACTGACAAATTTAAGAGCTGTTTTCTGTCTGAGCAAGAAGAAAGTCCAAGTATAGCAGTTCTGACTGAATAAGGAAATCAGCCAAAGCCAACCAAAGTCAAAGAAAACTTTACAGACAAGACTTTTGCAAAGAAAGATCTGATGGAAACAGTTACATTTATACACTGAACACAGTGAAGAGTTGGACAGAGACTAGGTTCTGCAGTTGGATGCTTTTCCCACTTACCTCATCTTATTCTGATAGGAATGATTTATGGTAACGAATTTTCTTGGAACTTGATTTTAAAAAGTCTGATTGCAATAAAACTATATTATTTAATTTAATCATTTGTGATCCAGGTATTATTACATATACTGTAAAATCAGTGTGATTGTCATTTTATGTTTTTTTAAAACCTGCATGATCAACCACATTTTGTCTTTTGACTTTGTATCTAGCTTTTAAATGTGCCTCTGTGTTTTCTCACATGTAGTACCTTCTTACAGTTAAACTGTTTCAGACTTTTTTCCACAATGTAAATGTTAAATATGATTTTTACACGTTATAATGCATTTTTAGATGTTCTTGTCATACTCTCTCCCCGTACTTTTGTTTTCAGCTGATTAATTGTAAACAAACCAGACCAGAGGCTGACAAGAAGACCTGCTGGGAGCCAGCCTTGCAGAATTATTTCCCTGCATTATCGTCGTCTTCATCATCATCATCATTATCTCGGTACAAAGGGAAGATATTCTGACACACCTCTGTAGGATGTTCAGTACAATCCTATTTATGAGCACCAAATGGACAACACTTAACTCTGCTCTGCTGCCTCTGATATAATCTCCCAGACTGTCCTCACATGGTGTCAGTGAGAAACTCTTAAGCAGATCTCGCTGTCGTTCTCTGTGTGACTCTGTAATTGAATGAATCGATGCTCACGCATTCCTGAACCAACAGCAACGTCTCTGTGCGGCAAATTGAAGTACTTGTTTGGTAGCACGTCGCCTGTCCTTAAAACACTTTCCTCTCTTAGACTCTTAGTCTTTTACCTGGTCTTTAAAGAAAGAGTGCACAGCTATTTTATATTTTTCATATTCAGCAAGTTAGCAGAAACCAAATGTGTATTTGTATGTATCCATGCTGAAATTATAGGCAGTAAACTCTTGATGTTTTGAAAAAACATAAATATATATAATTGTATTTTAAAACAGTGAAATTATATTAAATATTCCAGGATTTAGCTGCTTAGCCACGCCTGCACTGCAGAGATGTACTAACATTTTGGATGATTTTTGGACAGTAGGAAAGAAAATGCCATCCCTATCCTTTAAATAACCAGCTAACTGTCACTATGAGCTGATACTTATTCTTCCTCTTGTACCTCAGCTGAAGACCCTGTCGCTTCAGTGTATTGTGAAAGCTGGGTGGGGTCATCGGTAGTATTAGATGAACTAAAAGGGCTGCATACTGATTCCTTGTTTATGTAATATCTGTTACAACCTTTTCTACACGTTTCAAAGTCTGTTTGTGTTTGATGTGTGTGTGCATGTGTGTGTGTGTCCATGTGTGTTCGTTAGAGGTTGAATTCCACGGTCAGATGGCTTGAATCAATTGCCTGAGGGAGCAACAGTAAAACCTTTTTGGTGCCCCAGAAAGGAATGCGTGTCTTGTTCGATGCCTCCATCGTACAGTCATGGTTAGTGGTTTGAAAAATTGCTTGAGAACTTCACGTTAAACACCCAAAGAGAGACTCCACTCCTCTAAATATTTTTGCTCTGGATCAAAGTGGTACCTGCGTGCTTATATGATCAGCAATGAATTGCAATGGCGCTTCTGGGTATTACTGTGTTTGTATGTGTAAAGCGGTGCTTTTAAAATGTTATTTCCTTATTGAAATAATATTTCATTTCAAAGCATATGACTTGCATCTGTCAGTTATTTTCTTTGTAAACAGACGAACAGCATGAAAGTTATTAGAGTTTAAGATCAGCACTTCATTCAAAAGCTACAAAAGCATTTAAGTAGTACTTACCTGTATGTGGAGTTTGAGCACACGCAGTGCTCAGGAACACATCATTTACATCAGCATAATTCTGAAAGTGGGTTCAGATTTGTTTAATAGGAATGCAAAGTAGCATCCAACAGGAAAAAAATCAAAGGATGCATGAATGACTATTTACATATGTAAAGTTAATGTAATAAATGCAACAAACAGAATAATAAAAGTGTTTAAAAATGCATCTCTTTGTCTTTAGTTTTCAGACTCTCACTGTCATCCTTTCAGCCTTTTATCTCAACTTTGTGCATTTCCAACTATATTTAGAAAAGCATCACATTCCTTTGGGCTGTGCCAAACCTGGTGGCCAGATGCCTTTTTTTTAATCCCAAGCCAAGTCGTGGTGGACATCGCCGAGCAAATAATCACACACATATTGTGCACACTTTTACACAGAGAGTCTGCTAGGCATGTCAACTGAAAGATAACATTTACTATTTATGCTTTCTATTAGATATATGTTTGTGTATTTAACTCAGCACCTGTATAAATCTAGACAGCATAAATTCAGATCTGACTGCATCTGGATTTATGTGAGAAGTGTGACTAAAACAGTGCTTTAATTTAGCAGATATCCAAATTGAACCAAGCTAAAAGATTATGTTATTTCTTTTGCTATGATGAATAAAAATGCTTAACATCAGAGTGAAATCATTCAAATATAATAGTTTTACACTCCTAATTGATCCCTGCTCCTGTTTAATCCCCTTGGAGACATCTGTATTTTTAGCAAAACCACATGCCTTAAGCATTCATAGCATTTTTTTTACCCTGTCAAAAGGTTTGTTGCACTGCTGCAGACATATGCCAGACACTGATTAAAATTGCACAGTTTCTAAACCTGTGGTTGTCTATTTGCATGTGTTTGAATCTGCATGTGAAGGTTTATAAGGTGTTTCTCAGGTCATTTGTTTATGTAAAATGTAAGCAGGTCTAGGTGCATGTGTATGTGTATGTGTAAAGTATGTGGTATGCACGTTGTGCTTTAGTGAAGTGGTAGGGTGGGGTGATGGAGTGGTTTAGGATTATAAATCTGCACATACTGCTGAAAAAAAATTAAACAAATACTAATTTTACCCCCCCTCTCAGGAAGGCCGTGATATTCCTGTCAAGAATACTTTTTTTTTTTTTTAATTAAAAAATCCCCGTCTCACTGGTCATTTTTCCAGATCAGTTTAAAAGTTTAAACATAATGCAAAAGCTTCTTGTGTTATTTCACTTCACTAATATTCACTACGTATTAGAAAATGTTTTGCGGATATGCTCGGACGTCACAGATGTTACTCTCGATCATGATTTTGGAGGAAGATGACACACACTCTGCGTTTCTGTGCACCTTGTGGGAGGTTTTTTTTAGCTGCTTTGATGCAGAAGCGTCCACAAACTCGCTATGTGACCTCAGAGGCACCTTCTAATCTGGCCTGTTGCAAGCGCTGCCTTCACACAGCCTCCGTGTGCTCTGTCATTTCGCAGGGGCTTCGTGAATCAGGGCTTTGTCTAACCGAGAGAAAATACAATCACCAATGTGTGTGTGTGAGAGAGAGAGAGAGAGAGAGAGAGAGAGAAAGAGCATGCACAGAAGGCCTGTGTGGGTTGTGACAGCCAGACACCGATGGTGAGAAGAGAAAAATTCCATTCACTGACAGAAACGTAGTTTCCTGACTCATCTCACATATTGATTAAGAGTCACATAGAACATGTAGGCTATATTTCAACTTCTCTGGGTCCTCCCCCAAGTACTTCCACTGAGAATAATGGAAGAAAAATGGGGCACATTTTTCAATAGAGATTTTTTAGTGAATGGTGGATTAGAGCATCAGGATTTACAACAGAAGGAACATAATAATATAATAATCCATAAGTTTGGGGTTTTTTCTCGTGTGACATGCTGTGTGTGTTGAGCAAGATCGTGAGTGATCAGTGATTTAAGGTCTCAGAGTTATCACTTTGGTGTAGATTTTCCAAAGAAGCGAGCAACAGCAGTGAATTCGCTTTAAAAGGTGGGGAAGCAGTTTCCTGTTTCCAGTCCTTCAACTGAAAAGTGGTGACCTTAGAGAAACTTGCTCTACAAATTCGGATTTTCTTCTTGATTTGTTGGTCAGAACCTGTTTTTCCATGTAAAATGTGACAGCAATGACAGTGTCGTTACACACTTTGATTAGTGTTACAAAATGTAGGTTTTTGTTTTGAAGAAGTCTCCGCACACATCAGCAACTTTAGCAGACTTGTTTATTAGGACGTTAATAGCCTAAGTTTTAATTATAGAAGAAAACAGCTTCATATATCACACTTCTAACCAGGCTTAAGAAAATAAAAATATGAAGGCCTGTGTGAAAGAAAAAAAGAAACTATTTTATTGCATGTTTTTAAATATTTCTGTAAAAATTGATATATTGTTTTTTGGGTTTCTTTAAGGACAAGGATGCCTCCTGGGCACCTCCTGGGTGAGGTGTTCCGGGCATGTCCCACCGGGAGGAGGCCCCGGGGCAGACCCAGGACACGCTGGAGAGATTATATCTCTCGGCTGGCCTGGGAACGCCTTGGTATTCCCCCGGATAAGCTGGAGGAGGTGGCTGGGGAGAGGGAGGTCTGGGCTTCTCTGCTTAGGCTGCTGCCCCCGCGACCCGGCCTCGGATAAAGCGGATGAAGATGGATGGATGGATGGATGGGTTTCTTTAAGAATTTTCCTTTTTAGTAAAATGCTCCAACCTAACATACCCTCATAAAATGATCCCAAGTGGCAAAACCCCTCTTATGAGGAATTACTCCCAGTTAATGTCTTAAGAAAAGCGAAACCTGTAACAAGAGGAGATGAGTCACAGTAGATGAGTCTACTATTACATATAATTGACATTCCTTAAATCTTAAGTTGGTTTCCTCTAATTTTTGAATTCTTTGTTGCTCTAAATAGCTAACTTTTATTTGACCAATTATAAGGCAAACGCCCAAACTGCTGTATTACGTAAACAATGTGATGTTGAGGTGGAGCAACTTTTACCACGAGGTGTCATTGTCAGAAATCTTTCTATCTTCGACTTCCTGCACACTTGAACTAAACCGCACTGATGCGGTTGGCAGACAAAGTGCCCCGTTTCTGACGGTGGCAGTGACAAAAAGAATGAGCCCTGTGTGTGGGACAGATGTGAGATGACCTGGTAAAGGTGCTTGCTCATATCTCTCTTCACGCTCACAGACCTGTCTGTCTGGTAGTTCTGTTTCACAACAAGTAATGAATGGACAGGTAAGTAAGTCAAATAATAAGCTCAAGTAAGAGGAATGCAAAAACGTGCAATAAAACCACTGCATTTATTAACGTTTCAAACAAAGTTAATGGTTCCAAAGTCACAGATGAGCCAGTGATTACACTGAGAAACTGATTTCTCTTTTTCACAAGCCTTCGATAACAAATCAGCCCGATGACTGAACAACACATTTTCCCTGAGTCTGTGCAGAACAAATCTATTTACCCACTGGATTTTCTACGAAATCATTGTTTTTAGTTTGTTTTCCGTATTGCTCACTGTAAATGAAGAATATAAAAAGTAATATTAAAATATAATAAAAAGCGACGTTGGAACAAACCTGAGCGTGAGAGTTGCTGCTTCTGGTCTACTCAGAATAACTTCAGATGTCCAAAAGCACACCTACACAACCACAAGCTTCCTCTGTTCACCTCTTCTGCAGCGTGGTTGATCGCTTATCATCTGCTCAACAGTGCGACACAGCCACACGCCAGTGCACTTTTTTTTAATTTACACTTGTGCATTTCAAATTATAAACATTTGACAATATTATTATTACAGCATAGGCTGGGTTTAACTTGGTTAGTAAACCTGCTGTTTTCCAGCAGGTTTACTGCAGTGTTGATGCTTGATGAAGCACTACACAGCAGTCTTGATTTGGGTTTTTTTTTTCGGTTTGAAGCAGAAGGCTGGTTACCAGCGGGCAGGAAAGCTTGTGGTTTTGGTGATTATGCAGTTCCTTCCAAGTCTTTTTGCTGTACTAAACAATATTTGTTACCCAACTAAAAATAAAGCCAGTATGGAAGTGCAAAATACTTCCCTTCCTTTAATGGCTGCTAGAGGCTCCTGTGTTAAAATACCCAGATTAAGAGCATAAATACAACCAGACACAACAAATGGGATTTTGATCTCTGGCTTCTTCTACCTCTGAGACAAAAGCATGTTTGGGGTGTTTTTCACTTAATTATTTTTAAATATTTCATTTAATGTTTTTGTGTGTCTTTGTGATCTTGGGCAGATGTTCTTTGTTTTTGCTTGTTAAACTTATGATCAGAGTGAATTACAGATTCCCATTGCCAAGATATCTCTAGAGCTCTCTCCTCCAAATATGGTTGCATCAGGTGACAATAGAGGTAGTTTTTGCTTTGGAGTTCTTTGATAGTTAAGAATGCTTGTTTTGTGCATGAAATAAGCCACAATGCAAAATTAGGTAGTGAATTTTGGAATTTTGCATATTTTGATATTGTAGGAGAATAAAAATACATAAAAATAAGGCAAAGCATACCTGATACTGAGATCTTGATGGCGAGGGCAATTATGCTATGATGGTATCCTATTAAACCAAATCTGTGCAGCTCATCATCATTAATGAAAATCTGCTTAAAACTTAAATATGAGATCAACCTGTCCTTAACATGTTTGTGTGTTATTTCCACGTTTTCTCTTTTACTAATCTGTTCACAGTTGTTTGAGTCGAAGTTTTTACACCAGATGACATTTAGTGATTCTCCACAGTGTTTGGGTGGTTTTCAATGACTTGGCTCTCCAGACTATAATCACAGCTTCACACTAGGCATTTTCTAACAGTAGATTGCTTTACTATGTGCTGTGCCCTGATATTTTACTATCTTTCATAACAGATGTAAGTGGGTTTTTTTTAGTATTCTTTACATCTCATTTAAAGTTTTCCAGGTACAACACCATGTATAGTACTGAGAAAAATGCAATTTTTGAACGTAGTGCTTTCAGTGAGAGAAACGTTTTGTCACTCACAGAGACAAAGTCGACTGGGTGAGTGACAAAACATTTCTCCCACTGCTAGGGCCAGATGAACAGAACCAACCTTCTGGAACATCTGCTTGTCAGTTTTTTTCGAAAAGGGAATTAATCATTTTTTGTGATATGCCACTGGCCAACAGTCCAAACAGATTGCAGTTTTGGCTGTGGCTGAAGCTTCAAGGGGATTCTGTTCAGCTCTCATGAGACTCAGCAGGGGATAGCATTTCCCTCCCCACACTATATATGGTGGGGATGGGGCACTGCTGACTTCAAGTAAGGGTATAGACAGGCAGACTTCCTGTTTGCCTTTCTATGCAGGCAGACATCCTGATTGTATAGAGAGGCAGGTCTTTCACTTCATGACTGAACTGCTGGGGCTCCTAAGCATTTTCACTTTGCATTAATACTGTGGAATATTTGATTGTGGAAAATCTATCAGGGAAGAAATTTCACAGACTTCACTTATAGTGAGCTCTTTAGAGCGCCCCATTCTTTCACAAATGTTTGTAGAGAGGCTGCATGGTTGGTTACTTGATTTTGTAGACCTGTAATGGAACTAAAAACACCTGAATTCAAAAATTAAAAGGTGTGGCCCAATACTTTTGTCCATCTCAAACTCTTCTTTAAATGTGAGGGAAAGTGGAACAGGAGAGTGGCTGATGGATTAGTGGTGGCATCTGCGTATGTTTAGCAAGTGAATATTGATCAGTCTATGTTCCTACTCTGCATTATGGCTATAATCTGTGGGTAGCAACCACTGAGTAAGTCTGTGACACTTTCACACAATCGTATGAAATTGATTTGGTAGCAATTGTTTACAGAATTTAAATGTGTTTTTCACTGCTTAAAGTTTCATGTGGCGCCATTAAAAAATGTAACTTTTGTCTATTGTGAAAACTGTGTTAAATAATGTCTTTGTTTTGCTTTGTTTGCTTGTTTGTGAATGCTCTTTCTTTCCAGGAAGTTGCTCTAGCTTCAGACCCACACATACAATGACTCAGAGAAATCTGAGATGCAAAAATCAGGGAAAGAAGGCCATGGTGTTAAGGTCTCCAACCTCCAGCAGTTATAAAACATGGAGTCTAAGCTGGGAAATAATGGTATTTGTTTGTATCATAAGCTGGCATTCTCTAATTCTTCCATTCTCATTTGCTTGTAGTTTCTGGTACCTTTAAATAGCTAATCATTGCTACCCTTACTTGAATAAGTGGCGCCAACAGTAAGGCCATGACCCAAACTGCAATGCTAAGTATATAAACATGTGGTTGCGGTGGGGCACCACTTGCCACATGATCTCATTGAAACCTTAAATCTGTCCATCTTTAATTTCCTGCACATTTAAGTTTAACCCCACTGCTGTGGTCAACAGACACGGCGTTGTATTTCTGACACTAGTGGTGACAAAAACAACGAGGGCTGTTTGTAGGACAGAAAAAGGTATGAGATGAAATCGGCTTATTTAAATATTAAATATTTGTTCGTATCTTCAAGCATCTCTGGTGCTATTACTACATTTTGCAACGAGCCACGAGTGGACATGATCATTGTTTCTCTGCATAATATATGAAAATAATGAGCTCAGCTAAGAGAAATAAAAAATATGTAATACAGTGAGTACATTTATTAACTTAACTTTATACACAAAATAATCTTTCAAAAGCTGTACATGAGCTACTCATTAGTTTACATTACAAAACTTTTTTTTTTCACGTTTGTCATCCTGTAACAAATCAGAAGACTGCATTACAAATATCAGCAAGTCTATACAGAACAAATCTATTCAATTAATGAATTTTATGACGTTGTCAAAGTTGAATACGTTAATTTTTTTTTTTTAAATTCCAACTCAAGTCATTGCATGGATTTGAATGGGGGAACAAAGTCATATCAGAAAATAAAAGCATTGTCTGGATTAAACCTGAGCGTGAGAGAATAAAGTTGCTGCTGCTTTTGGTCTATTCATGATAGCTTAATAGGACACAGTGCGTCTACACAACCACAAGCTTCCTCCATTCACCTCGTTTGCAGTCTGGTGATTGACTTATTTCTCATCACATTATGTTTTTACACACACCCATTGATTCATCAGATTGTGGAACCATATCTAGTTGCAATAATGTTTCAGTCCTTTGAGTTTTGCACAATTTGTTTTTGCACAGCTGTCTTGAGCATTTGTCAATTTGGGTTGAAGTCTGACTAGGTCATGGAAACACTTTGATTCTTTTGTTTTTCAGCCATTCTGTCGTAGAGTTGCTGTTGTAGTTGTGCTTGGGATCATGGTAGTGTTGCATGCCCCAGTTTTGGCCTAGCTTTAGTCATTGGACAGACGGCCTCACATTTGACTCGAGAATACTCTGGTATACTGAGGAATTTGTGGTCGACTCGATGACTGTAAGGTCCCCAGCTGCATCACAAACCAAAAAACATCCCCCTTCCACCACTTTGACTGAAAGTTAGTTTGAGTTGTTTGTGCTGATACACTTTGTTTGGTTTTTGCAAACATTTCAACTTTGGTCTCATCTGTCCAAAATATATTGTTGCAGAAGTTCTGTGCTTTTTTCAGATGTAACTTTGCAAACCTAATCTATGATTCAACATTTTGTTTGTTTGTTTTCCTGGAGTCTTTGTCCTGGTAACCCTTCCAAACAAGCCATAATGTCCAATGTTTTTTTAATTGTACTGTCACAAACTTTAACAGGCCTATAGAACTTAATCTAGCCTCTGAGCATTGCACTGTCAGACCCTGCAGGGAATATGTGGTGTTTTGTTGCTCTAGATCAGCCAACTTGGTGAAGATCTCTCAGTCAGGTGTATCTGATTAGCTGCATTTGACTGCTATGTACCTTCTTTATTCCTATGGAAGCAATGGAGATTTACTTAGTTTTTCAAGTAAATTAAGAATTATATAGTCAAACTTTTTTCTTTACATGACTGTACTGATTTACATTTTTACACCATTTCATCCACAAATAGCCATTTCAAATGAAAAAAATTGAGGAACTGTTGATGACAGCATATTCTGGATTTTTAACTTGATTGTGCCAGGGTGTGCTGCTCTCCAGCAGGTTTTCTAGGTTGTCTGTGGTTGATGACAGCATACGTTGCATGATCTACATTTCTTACTGCTGGATCTGAAGCTGAAATCTGGGCTGGCGAGCTGGTGATTCTGGTCTTTCAGCAGTAAAAGAAGACTCTGGGTTTTTAACTTGGTTAGTCATGGTGTGATATTTTAAACCATGTTTAGTAGCATGTCTATGGTTGATAATACCATATATTACACATTGTTGATATTTAAGTGCTGGATTTGAAGCTGAAATCTGGTACTCATGGGGCTGGCAAGCTGGTGATTCTGGTCTTTCAGCACTAAAAGAAGGCTCTGGGTTTTTAACTTGGTTAGTCATGTTGTGATATTTTAAACCATGTTTCGTAGCGTGTCTACGGTTGATGATACCATATACTGCACATTGTTGATATTTCAGTGCTGGATTTGAAGCTGAAATCTGGTTCGAACAGGGTTGGACAGCTGGGGAGGTCAACACTGCTGTAGAAAAAGCCAATAAATAAATTACCCATTTTTAGACGGTAAATTCAATAAATTCAGATTCAACTATCCAAAATAAAAATTAATGCTCTTACGTTTCCAGTCATAAGAACTCAGGAAGATGAGTGCAGTCAGTATGAGAATCAGAAGCACTATGCCAAAATAAATGTAGAAGTATGGCCTCCAGTTCTTATCCTCATTGTGATAAGGGCTCGGTGTTGTACCTACAAAAGCAGAATCACCAGATCAGTCGGGCTAAACTGCATCCACTAAAATGTTGGCAGTGATATTCTGACAAATAAAGCTTCTCACCTGCATTTTTATCGTTATTATCAGAGTTTTCAACTCCCTGGTACATGTCTTTAGGGAATGATAGACAGAATTATCACTTCGTATTTTATTATTTCATATTTTAATGCAGATGAAGAATAAAATATATCTGAAAGCATACCTGATACTGAGATGTTGATGGAATGGCTGATTGAGGTGCCATTATATCCTAGTAAACGACATCTGTACCGACCATCATCATGAATGGAAATCTCCTTGAAATGTAAATATGACATCAGCTTATCCTCATCAGGATTCTGTGTTATTTCCACATTTTTTGTTTCATGAATCCGTTCACAGTTGTTTGAGTCGAGGAGTTTACACCAGGTGACCTCCAGCGTTTCTCCACAGTGTATGACCGGACAGCTGACCTTCAGACTTTGTCGTGGAGGAATCTTCCAGGTGCTGCCTCTTCGGACCATAATGTCAACTTCACACGAAGCATGTAAACCTAAAAAAGTAAAGAAGAGAGATTTATAGATGATAATGGTTTAAAACTGTTTTTCTTTGTTTTTTAATTGTTTTGAACAGTATCTTATTTATTTCTGATTGTTGTATAATTTAATTATTGAGTTGATAAAAACAGTCACTGTATGTAGGAACTATTGCATTTTTTTGACACCACTCACAGTTCTTAGCTTGACTATGGTGCTTGTTTTACAAACTTAAGCATCAAACTGTTATTCCTATCTTACACTACTGATGTAACTAGTAGTAGTAGAAGTAAGACATATATTATTAGCATCAAATTCAAAATAATGTAATAATACCATTTATAGACCAATAATACCAATAATACTAATATCATTTATAAATTACATTATTAATTTCAAACATTTTACATGTTTTCTTTGTTCTACTGTAAATAAAATCTGATTTTATAATATATGCAGATTTCTTGCATCGTGTTTTCATTTACATTTTACACAGCATCCCAACTTTTTTGGAATTACACAAATTGTCATTTTCATACTAAAATGGTCATTTTTGTATGTTGAAGATTAAATCTGAATTTATGTGGTTAACATGTCATTTTGTGATTTAATATCAGTATCACACATCTTAAATTTGTATCAGTTCTACATGCTATGTTTATGTTCAGCAACACACATGAAAATAAAATAGAATAAAATAAAAAATAAACATCAAAACAAGATAGGAACCAAACGTAGGGAATTTGTGAAAGCACTGATTCTATGGCGGTGCTCATTTTGTCTGAGGCACTCCTTGGAAGGAATACAAAGATTAAACTTAAGAATCAAATAAATCAAGAGCTTTTTCTTTAAAATATATTTAAATACTTTTACTGTCATGACACGGTGTCATGTTTAACCTAAAAAAAAACCCAAAACACAAACTTTGAACTTGTTTTAGTTAATGCACGTTCATCAGGAAGTTACACAGAATTCAAAGAAGCAGGAAATACTGCAATTGTTTCAGCGTACCCAAATATTATATCTGTGTCTCTTATATTCTACATTCCAGTCTTGTGCTCTCAGTCTTCACTTTTCAGTCTCAGCCAACAAATATCTTATTTGTTTAAGTTGTTTTCCCATCGTCTTTTTACAATTAGTTTATATTAAATAACTAATCATTAATAAAAGAGCTTTAATAAAAAGCATTAATAAAGGTTTACCTTTACTGCTTCCATCTACAGACACAAACACAAAGCAGCAAAAAATCATCAGAGAGTTAAATCCGTCCATCAGGCTCATCATGCTCAGACCTTAAACTTACAAATAATCTGTTGAAGGTACTGCAGGGGCTACTTAGACTTGTGACAAGCTCACCACTTCCTTGGTTGTTCACACATGTGCATTTCAGGTTGTGACATGATGAAGTTTCTAGTTTCTAGTATTAAAGAAGAATCAAGATAATAAATAAAAATAATAAAATAAAATAAAATAAATAAAACTTCTCTCACGAAGTGAGACACATACAGTTCAAATGCATTTATTTTACTTGCAAGGAAGCAGCAGTATACACAGCAAATGTCTATGCGAGTGCTCACAGGGGCAGTCCGGCAAGTTTCATTTATACACTTCTTCCAATGTTATCCAATGTTATGTGCCTGAATCTCTTACAGAGAAAAAGTAGTTTCAATCATGTACTTAATCATGATTGAAACTACTTTGGATAACAGAGAGCAGAGGAGCCACAACAAGGCCTGAGAAGATAGAGAGAAACATTCCTTCAGCTTATTGGAAAGAGTGTTGTATAGCTTTAAAATTTTCATTTTCATTTCTATCTATCAAATTAGTTAGTGTAATAATCTACAGTGAAATCTGATTCCAGTGTTGTTCCCAGTTTTTGATTTCTAGTTGAGTTTTGATTCCTGTTGGTTTTATTAATGTTCATTTAACTCAATTGGAATTTAAATTCTTGTTTATTATTAGTTACTCAATTTGTTTCTTATTAATATTTGATTTTTATGTTCCTTCTTAGCATCTAGGGCCTTTTGCAGTTAGTTCCACTGCCTGTTTATTTCCATTAGCAGTCTGGTTGTCATGTGTGAACATGAGGAAGGAAAGGACCTAAACGCAGGACTCGCAGGTAGGTGAGGACTGGTGATTTATTGCAGAGAACCGAGGAATGAACAGAACATGAGATGGCTGACTGAACTGGACTGGACAGAACACACGGGAACGACAACATTAATGACAAGACAATGAACAGGTGGAAACTGATGACTTAAATACACAGACTGATGAGGATGATAATGAGAGACCGGTGAGAAACACAGCTGAACATAATGAAACAGGAAATGGAACATGTAGAAAATAAACAATGAACATGAACTGAAAACGCTGGGTCATCAACCCAGGAACCCTGACACTGGTTTGAAGAGTTTAGTTCCTTGTGTTATTTTCCTTAGCCTTTGCCTGTGTGCCTCTGTGTTGTATTATATAGTGTTAGCGTCTTATCTCTGTTTTTGTGACTTCTTGTTTTACTTTGTTTTTACTATTATGTGTCTCTTGTGTCGTGTTCAGCTGTGTTTTTTTTCCTTTCGGTTTTCACTTTACAAATTAGTGAAGAGAATTTAACATTATTAATAAGGTATTGGAAAATTTACCTTTATACCATGAATGAACCAGTAGACTTGCTCCAGAGTGGGAGTCCGTGTCCTTCGTGGACTCCATGGTGGGATGCTAGATAGTGCCTTATTTAAGGACTCCATTTTTCCTGCTGGGCAACATCAGCACTTACGTGAGCAATGACAGTGAAGTCTGAAAGGCTTATGTTGTCTGTAACGGACAACTAGTTCAAATATAAGAGTGTTCGTAAGCACACTGGGCGCCAGGTCACCTTAAGTGCCAAGTCTATGATTGTTTTTCTAAAAGGCCATCAGACCTATGGCCGTATGTCTTGGACATTCAGGTGAACAGAGATGTTGAACCGTTAATAGATCACCACATGTAGTGAGGTTGGGCTGGGAATGTCTGGTGGAGGGCCCTTTCTGGGAGATCGTCACTGTGGACACTGAGTCCAAGTGGACCATATTCCACTTTCCTGTCTGTCTTTACTGCTCCAGTATCTAATAAAGGTAAAAATGCCATAAATCTATCTTTAAAAACAAATAAATAAAAGAGCAGCATCTGGGAAGAAGTGGGACAACTCATCCACCACTGTAGCTGAGGTCATAGGGTTAAAAAATTCCACCCTTGGGAGGTGGATTAAAATTCCACATGTCTTTATTGTTGTAGGGCTGTCTTCATTAAACTGGGATAGTGTTTCCCCTCTTTAACAAGGGAGCTCTCTGGGAAGGTCAGTTTCATCAGTACTGGAGATGAGACTCCACCCTTTAGTCGAACCTTAGATTGAAGAGGAACAGCGTAGCTTTCATCCTAGTTGTGGATCAGCTGGATCAACTCTTCATTGTCTCAAGAATAATAAAGGTTGTGTGAGATTGGACAAAATCTCACACAACCTTGTCTTTTAGAACAACTCGTCTATCTCTGTGGTTGCTCATAGAATTAAAGAAAAAGCTCTCCAATGGCCAGGCCACTTGGGCATGGGAACTGCTCTAAGTCTGGATACTTCTGGGTTTTCTTGGTCGACCTGCAATATCATGTGGAAGTGAACAGTAATTTTGAATCGGTAAACTGGGGTGAAAGTCCTCAATAAGTTTTTGAAAAGGGGACTCTCTGGGAAGCTTTGTCCCAGCTCTATATAGTTTTTCTCCTGTCCTACAAATCAGCATATGTTCTGTAGTCACAGAGGAGTCATTCATTGCTTCCCTTGGCATGTTCTGTGGAGGTTGCTTCAGGAATATGGTGTATCAGGCTGAAGGTTAAAGGTTATTTAGTCCCAGTAAAACTATAGCAAGAGATTGGTTCACATTGCCAGTGGACTGGACTTTATGGACAGAATTTCTATGTGCATGCAATGGGCAGGTGGTGTAAGATCAAAGTCAGTTGATTTGTTGGCCTTAACATCTCATTTCTGATTTCTTTAGATGATGTAGTGTAAGTTTAAGGTGATCAGAGTGATCATCTCCAGGTTGTAAGTGACCAAGTGTGAAACAACTGTGGATAACAATTAGAACCAAGTCTATGACCATGATTCTCAGTCGCAAAAAGTTAAAGTACCCATTTCAGGTTGGGGATGAGCTGCTGCCCTTTGCTCCATGTGTGAGGGACATACTGAGCAAGAAATTGACACATGGATTTGTGCAGCATCTGCAGAGGATGTCTGAAAGACTGAGATTACACAAACAGGTGCTGGAAATGTGCTTGATCCGAAGGTTGTCTGAGTTCTCACTTAGAGATATGGTGAGGAACATGAAATAGGCTCACAGCAGAGCCACTCTTCCACACTGAAAGGAGCCAGGATGTTTCAGGTCTATTCAAGAGGCCCAAGAACCAGACATAATACACATTATACAGACCTCTTCTTACCTCTTCTTACCTCCACAGACACAGATGGGCAGCATATAGAATACATATATATCCCATTATATTGATGCTCAAAGTTTTAGAGAAAAGCATATTGTAAATAAAGAAAGAGTCTTGGCTTTGAATTGTTGTTGAATTAAATGTGTTTTTCAGTGTTTAAGATTTCATGTGGCTATTGTATTTCAGAAGTAATGTGGGTTCAAAACACTTGAAATGTTAAATATTAAACATATTAAAAGCGCTCACTATTCCATGGTATGAGCATAGGCACACTGCTCACCAGCTTATAAATCACAGCAAACCTTTCCACAAGCATAATGTAGTAAATGGGTTTATTTTCTGCAGATTTCTGTTTGTGACACTTGACAAGAAAATTATGATCATGCACCAATGTTTTATTGACCTGTTAGCTGATATCACACACTGCACATACAGTAAACGATGGGCACAGCTCGAAATGATTAAAAGTGAAGGCAGTTCACAAGTACCTTAAATCTGAATTATTTCTAAGAACAAGGGGCAACCTCTGTGATTTAAAAAAAAATAAATGTTTGGTTGTATAGATATGGAAAAACCTTCCCTGGTCCCCCCACCACATATACCTCAGTAAAAACTTATGGGCAGAATCACTGGTTTGAACTGAATGCAACATTTAAAAAAATCATACCTATAGAGTCTGTAGTCTATTGTCTATGGTATTATTTAAAAAGCAAAACAAATAATCAAACATGTATATATACAAATACATATATACTAATGTAGATCAATTGAGTGTAAGTATTAAAGAGGCAGGATTAATGCTGACATTTGAAATTATTCTAAACAGTTAAATTGCAGCTTTACCATAATTGTTTTAATATTTTGATAAACACCTGTTTTTTTCCAGGAAAATGCTCTAACTTCAGACTCACTTATAAAATGATTCAGAGAAATTTTAAAGGTGAAAATCCCCCTTAAACGGAATTGCACACAGTGTATGTCCACAAAAAGGCCCTAACATTTTACAAGGGGAGATTTCTTTAAGGTTTCCAACCTCAAATGGTTAACAAACATAGAGTCTACTATGACAACGACTATGTTGTCTTTATTTAATATTTCCTCTAATTCCTCCATTCTCCGCTGCTTGTAGTTTCTGGTACCTTTGCATAGCTAACCAATACTACTCTTACTTGTTTTTCTTTTAAGTATAGAATATGTGAAAAGACGGACCAAAAATAAGGCCATCACCCAAACTGCAGTATTAACAATGCAAACATGTGGTTGAGGCAGAGCGTCCCTTTTCACAAAATGTCATTGTCAGAAATGTTTCCATCTTTAACTTCCTGCACATTTGAGCTAAACCACACTTCTGTGGTCAACAGGCAAGGTGTTGTCTCTGACAGTAGTGGTGACAAAAACAACAAGCACTGTATGTGGGACAGGTATGAGAAACTGTTCATATCTCTCAAATCTCTCTGGTACTGATTAACATTTCTTTTTAATGACTGCCATCCTTCTATAACAAATCAGTCAGAAAACTGCATTTAAGTGTTATTCGTCTGTGAAGAAGAAATCTGTTTATGACCTTTTTTGAAAGTACGACAGTTACTACAGTCAGTCAATACAAGGACTAGAATCAGATGACACCACAAGTACAATACAAAGTACAATAAATTATTAATTGAAAAAGAAGCAGTGCTGGGAACAAACCCGAGGCCTAGAGAATGAAGTCACTGCTGCTTCCGGTTTAGTCATGATAACTGTAGAGGACATACGGTTCACTTAGAGAACCACAAGCTTCCTCCATTCATCTCTTCTGCAGTATGGCTGTACAGCTGTACGTTTCATCATGTGACTCCACCACATATTGCAAAACATTTTTCCATTTTTTCATCTGCAAGTGTCCCTTTCAAATCAACAACACTCAGGAAAATTTGATGACAGCATACTCTGGGTTTTTAACTTGGTTAGGCACAGTGTGCTGTTTTCCAGCAGGTTTGCCGTGGTTGATGACAGCATACGTTGCATAGTCTTCATTTCTGACTGCTAGATTTGAAGCTGAAATCTGGTACTCATGGGGCTGGCGAGGTGGTGATTCTGGTCTTTCAGCAGTGATAGAAGACTCTGGGTTTTTAACTTGGTTAGTCATGGTGTGATATTTTCCACCCTGTTTGGTAGCGTGTCTATGTTTGATGATACCATATACTTCACAGTCTTGATATTTATCTGCTGGATTTGAAGCTGAAATCTGGTTCGAACAGGGCTGGGAAGCTGGTGATACTGATCTGTCTGGAGTATATGATGAATAGATGTCATTCAAAACAGACAAGCTGGTCAGTGGGACAGGAGTGGAAGGAGGGCTCCATTTAGGGAGGTCTGGTATCATATGAGTGGGCATTTCCTACGGCACAAAACACCAAAATGAGAATATATTAGACAGTAAAAAAATTCTTGACACTCCCATGACGCTAAATCCTAAGTTAGTTGGAAGACAATTAGCTTAGAAAACAAGTAAAATCGGCCTGCCAGGTTGTCAGAGGCTCACAAAATGTTATATAATTTATTACTTGTTTATTTTATGGGCTATAAAAACATTCAAACTGAAACAAAAAGAAAGAATGAGTTCATCAGTGAGTGAAACTACGGGTTCTCCTGTTTTCAAGCCTTTTGTTAGACCAAAGGTACGCTCAAAAAAAAGTCAAAAATTACACTTCTCCAAGGTGCCATTAGACGCTGGCTCCAAAAGTGAGTAAGTAAAATTTTACTTATATAGCACCTTTCAAGACAAGGATAAAAAAAGTGCTTCACAACAATAACAGCGCAGAAATAATACTTTTTGTTCCACAAATATCCCAAAACTATATCTTTAAAAGCCAACATTACCTCTCCCTTTACGTAGTTTAAGGTCAGCACTCCTGTAGAAAAGTCAATAAATAAATTACCCATTTTTAGACGGTAAATTCAATAAATTCAGTTTCAACTATCCAAAATAAAAATTAATGCTCTTACGTTTCCAGTCATAAGAACTCAGGAAGATGAACGCAGTCAGTATGAGAATCAGAAGCACTATGCCAAAACAAATGTAGAAGTATGGCCTCCAGTTCTTATCCTCATTGTGATAAGGGCTCGGTGTTGTACCTACAAAAGCAGAATCACCAGATCAGTCGGGCTAAACTGCATCCACTAAAATGTTGGCAGTGATTTTCAGATAAACGCAGCTTCTTACCTGCATTTTTATTGTTATTATCAGTGTTTTCAACTCCCTGGTGCATGTCTTTAGGGAATGATAGTAGACAGAATTAACACTTCATATTTTATTATTTCACATTTTAATGCCGATGAAGAATAAAATATATCTGAAAGCATACCTGATACTGAGATGTTGATGGAATGGCTGATTAGGCTGATATTATATCCTAGTAAACGACATCTGTACTGACCATCATCATGAATGGAAATCTCCTTGAAATGTAAATATGAGATCAGCTTATCCTCATCAGGATTCTGTGTTATTTCCATATTTTTTGTTTCATGAATCCGTTCACAGTTGTTTGAGTCGAGGAATTTACACCAGGTGACCTCCAGCGTTTCTCCACAGTGTATGACCGGACAGCTGACCCTCAGACTTTGTCGTGGAGGAGTCTTCCAGGTGCTGTTTCTTCGGACCATAATCGCAACTTCACACGGAGCATGTAAACCTGCAAAAAAAATTTTTTAAGTAATGCGTAATTCTTATCAGAAAAGAATTAAAGCCTGTTTACATGAAGCATATTTTCGTCTTTTGTGATCGCAGCAATGAAATACATTTTTATGTTAATACTATATAAACTGTCCCATCCCATACATGTCTTCCATCTTATTTATTTGTCTATCTGTCATTTTCCTAGTGGTTTTATTAATCTAATTAAGTCTCAAACTCTCTGGAGCACTAACATTTCAAAGACAGAGAGAATATAGACGTAATAGTAATTAACGCAATGGATGCTGTGTATTAAAAAAACAACATGTTTTATATTCACATGTGTATTTACATAAGACAAATTATTTTATAATGTTTGTTTTTCACTCTAACAGTATTGTTTTCTCAGTAACTGGAGGACTTACTGGCCATTTACTTGTGCAAGATAAGATTAAGATTCATGTTTGTAAAGATTTGTTTTAAGTTTTAAGTCTGGTACGTATGTAATGTTTACATATTTTAATTAATGCTTAATTAATGTTTTTACAATAAACTTTATGATAATATACACTGTATAAAGGAACTGTACTGTATTGTGTGGCTTCTGTGTGGCATGGTTGAGATTTAGTGTCGTGAGGCTGCATGCCACAGAGGGAAATGTAGCTGCAGATTTTACCTTTACTCTGGTTTACACTGACAGAACGCACCTCCTGAGCTGAATCAAAAGCCCTTTAGTCTTACTCACCCATAACTCAGTGCTCAGTCAAATAATAGACACCTCCAGCATTAAACCTAATATTAATGATTAGAGGTGTAACAAATCTACAGATAGACAAGAAGCCAATAATACTTTGAGGGAGTGCCCATAAGCCCTAGTCATAAAAGATAATAATAATCTTCACATATTTTCTAAGATTCTCCCTCATCATCTATAATATCATAGTGGCTGTAACACACACATATGCCAACATTTGGCATGCGATGTTCAAATAATTCATATCAGCGCATTTTTCCAAGAACAACATCTGATTATTTGGTTAATTAGGTATGCCTTTATGATTTGACGTTACGTAAAATATCATCTCTATATATTTTTTTCACAAAACTCAATCGCGTGCCCCAGAAGTATGTCATCATTATAAAATCGTATGTATCCTCAAATGGCCAAACACTCTCTTTATTTAGTCCAGCAACCACACGATGTATACAACAGTAACAATAAAGTGTGCTACATTGTTTGTTTTCTGTACAACTTTAAAGCAAGTTGAATTCATCATTTTAATCCCTGTCATGTTTTTTTCACACTCTTTATGTTAAATATTTAATAAATAGTTTTAAACATTAATCTTTGTTCCTCAGTAATGATTACTCTGTATCTCTTATAGTCTATGTTCTAGCAGTGTGCTCTAAAGTGTTACTACCCTCAACCAACCATGACGCATCTATTACAGCTATTTCATCAATAAAATAATATTTATGTTTACCTTTGCCGCTTCCATGGATAGAGACAAACACACAGCAGCAAAATATTATCAGATAATTCAGCTTATCCTTTAGGCTCAACATGCTCACAGCCTGAAAGGTTTCAAATAATTGACTGTAGGTACGTCAGGGGCTTTTTTTCACATGTGACAAGCTCACCACTTCCTGACGTCCCACACGCATGCCACGACCATTCTGCACATTTTGTGTAATTCAGTATGCTGTTACTTAACAAAGTTTCCAGCAATGTTAAGGAGGAGTGGACTTTATGTAATCAAACAAGTACTTTTCCACTAGCTCGCTGGTAGTTCGGTACTTTGACTCAAGCAGTTCCATGAACTTTTTGGCCATGTTTGTTTGGTTTATGACTGGAGGTTCAGGGGAGTATGAAATGTTTTGTCATTGATTCTCTACTATAATTAAACCCCTATTTTCAAGTCCCCCATTGTGATCCGTAGTGCTGGAAGCATGTCAGCATTATTCACAGTTGTTTAGTTCTTTTACAGAAGTTGTTTCATTCACCTTTACATGGACCCCGAGCTTCTAAAGGTGGCTATTTGACCTGCTTGAAATTGTACACTAAAAAGCTCGCTTTCCAGTGCAGAGTAGAGACTGTTAGGAAGAAATTCAATGGGGCCCCTCTAACCAGCGTTCATCACCATTATCTCATAAATAATCTGGGACCAGTCAAACAACTGCTTGTCTGACTGGTGTACTTGTATCAGGTGTCTCTCCTCTACAGTTAAGATTATATTAACTGTGCATTATATTTAATGTGATCATAGCTCCTTTTTATAGTCATTAAGTAGCTTTCATTGTTGTCCATAGCTTCGTTTAAACAGGAGTGAGAGGAGGAAGGCGGGGCCCCCTTAGGGAGGTCAGGTGTCTTCTACTTTTATGGCAAGCTTTAAGCATTGATTCAACGTTTCAAAGTTTTTCAGCCCACAGGGCACTCCACTTGCCTGCAGCCTGCTTCGCCTCGTGGCAAGCAGCACTTCTGTGTATTACTTTTTTTTTTACTAACTATTTTCTTGTTTGGTAGTTTTGTCATTTGTTAGTTTCTAAAATAAATGATGTTAAAATTTGTTTTCTTTTATGGATATGTAAAAACAAACAAAAAAAATCTAAAAAGTAGTAATAAATTTGTAAGAAAATTCCACAATACAGTTCTAGAGCACTGCAATTTTTTTAAATGAAGATGCACTAGTTTTTTTTTTTAAACAAAACTCAACCATGCTGTTATTTTTGTTTTATTTTGTTTTATTAACTGTGGATCTAAGTGCTAACATGCACAAATTCACTATCTAAAGAAGAACACTTTAGCTTTGCCCCAGGAGTCTAACAGTAAATGAGGGATTTGTGATAGTTTTCTTCAGACTTAAAGTGGAAAATTGGATCAATTTTTACACAAAATAATCATCTTTCCTTCACACTCGGGTTACCAGTATACTTATATGAACAACTAATAATACCGAGCATGCTTCAGGCTTCAATATGCTGCAACTTGTGTACATACTTGTGTGCTAGAAATCTGAAGTATACACCAAAAGTGACTTTTGTTTTTCCTTTTTTTGCCCTGTCTGTGCAGCCAGCAGGTGGTGTAAGTTCACATTCACCTTCCATTGTAGTTTATAGACAATGCTTCTCAGTGTCATGTGAATCAGAGCATACTTTTCCAACAGCACCATCTGGTGGAACACTGTGTGTTACTTCATGTTGATATACCAGTATGTGTGTGTCTCTGTGCAAAAATAATATAACCATGTATTTCTCTTTTAGCTTTTGGTAGTTATCTATAGATAAAGATTTTGGACCACAGTGTCAAGAGAGTATCACACGTCTTTCAGATATGTCAGTTGCACACCCATGATACAAATCTCGTGTTCCACCACATCCTAAAGCTGCTCTACTGGGTTGAGATCTGCTGAGTACAGTGAACTCACTGTCATGGTCATAAACTGGCTGCAGATCCTTTTTAGATTTGTAACATTTTGTTATCGTGTTCAAAATGGCCTTCAAAATGTCATCATAATGGGATAGACATGGTCCGCAACAATATTCAGGTAGGCTGCGGTATTTAAAATTTGCTACTAAAGGGCCCAAAGTGTGCCACAAAAATATATACTACACCATTCCACCCACAAAAGTAGTGTGAATACAAAGTACTGATACAAAGTAGGATGGAGCCTTGCTTTTATTTTGTTTACACTGAATTCTGAATTTGCCATTTGAATATTGCAGTAGAAGTTAAGACCGGGAAACATTTTCCAATGTCCTCATGTGAATTGTAGGTTGTTTTTTGTTCCGAGCTGGCAGAAGTGACACCCAGTGTGCTCTTCTGTTGCTGTAGCCCATCTGCTTCAATGTTCAATGTGTTGTGCATTCAAAGATGCTCTTCAGCATACACTGGTGCAAACAATTGGTTTTTTTTAAACTATTTGTTTTTTTACTATTATTATAAGAAGACTGAACATTCTCCTCTGACTTCTGGCATCAACAAGACATTTTCAGCCAGAGAACTGCTGCTCACTAAATGTTTTCCCTTTTTCAGTTCATTCTCTGCAAACCCTGGAGATAAATATGGGGAGACAGACAGTTTTTAAAATGCTCAGGTCAAGTTCAAAGTCATTTAAATCACCATCTTCCTCAGTCTGATGTTAGTTTGAAATTCAGCAGGTTGTCTTGACCTTGCCTATCTATGCAGCTGGCTAGCTATCAAGCTAGCTATCTGGCTAACAATAGCTAGCTAGCTTGTATTTTCTTAAATACACAAACGTTCATAAGGCTGGCATTGTGAAGTGTACCGTTGTTGCAAACTAAGAAGTTAAGGTCCAAACCCATCAGTATGGATTCTGTCCACGTACTCCTGCTTCATCCCAACGACATGTTAGGTTCACTGTTTCTGCTAAATTGGTTTTAGGTGTGGACGTGAACGGTTGTCTGTCTCTCTCTGTGCCTGCTCAGGGAGAGCTCACCTCTCACCTGATGAAAACTAGTGTTCAGTGCACCCAACCCATCTCACTGAACTGTGGAAGAAAATGAATGGATGAAGCATATGCCCCCTTTTCAGCAAACAGTATTGTGTAATTCGATACTCTCTCTGAATACATTATCATACCATAAAAGATAAGGAATACTCACAATAGGATTTGTTTTTTTTTTTAAAAGAACATATTAATGCGTCAGTGTACCAGGGATTTTCTTAATCTAAGGATGATTTCTTATCCTTGTTTACAATCAACTGGGGGGGGGCTAGAGCCTGTTCCAGCTGTCACAGGGCAAAAGGGTACAGCCTGGACCGGTTGCCAGTTTTACATTTGCTCTTAAGGCTGACACATAGATCATTCACACTCGGATTCACACTTAAAGTCAGTTTAGAATCATCAATTAATCTAAACCCATGAACATGCAAACATGATCCAGGCCCCAGACTGGATTCAAACCCAGGATCTTCTTTGTGTATAACAACAGTTCCGTACCGTCACTAAATCAATATATTTCAAGCAAAAGTAAAGTCAATCAAACACAGAATTTACAGTGAAAACATATCAGTAAAGATGATTATCTGGTGTGATTATCTGATCATTTCTACATACATCTGCACAACGAAAATGATGTAAAAATCTTCAGTTTGTCCACTCTGACCTCATTCATTGAGCCTTTCCTGTACAGAGTGTTACTACGTGATGCATATCCAGACATTTCTCTGAATGAATATAAAGGTGTGGTTCTTTTTCCTGCTGACAATAAATAGTTTGTAAACCAAACCTGGACTTTCCATGTGGCAAAGATCACTGACTTCCTGTTGTTGCACATCAAAAAAATTTGCAAAATTATGCAAATGACAGCATACAGTGACAACAAAATACATTACAGTAACTGCTCACTGCTGTGGTATCTCGCAATGCAGATATTTCATGTTTGCTCAATGACAAATATTTTAAAATACAGCAAATACAGTAGGTGACGATGATGATGATGACCTTTTGTCTCACATAAAAAGCCAGCAAACCAATATATCCACATACATAGAAGTACATGCAAATTGAGTATTTCGAGTCAACAACGTGTTACAGCATTTCCACATTACTATCAATGTGTCAGATTATATTTTGTCTGCTGTTTGTTAGTACTGACTGTTTTCCTCTACATCAGTACAGTTATTTTCATATTGGTGTGATAGCACATTTGCTTCTCCCTCTCTCTCTCTCTCTCTCTCTCTCTCTCTCGCTCCCTCCTTCTCGCTCTGCCTCTCTTTTCTACCGCTTCCTCACTACTGTGGCCTTTATGCAGTTTGATGCAACGAAGCGATCAGCTCATATCTACTACAGCGTCAGGCCGAGGGGCCCTTCTCCAGCAACCGGGCACTCTGTGGGATCGTCATGGGAAACTGTGCTTCAGGGTAAGTCATCATACACACTCATACATTCATTCACATGTTCATATAAGTGGGGACTTTCATATATTACAAAGTTATTCATCAGAATGTGATGTATTCTAAAACACTCCTTTAACTGTTGTAAATGTAGAAAATAGATTTAATGCATTTGTGAATTAACTGCAGCGAAAATATTTAGAAGCAAAGACAAAGTTTAAATGAAATGATTGTGCAGTTTTTTACAAGAAGCTTCTGCATTTCCTCTAGCAAGGAAACAGTGGTTATGAGATAAAAATAGCCCTGGTTTCTGGTTGTGTTCTTACAAGAACTAAGTCAAATACAAAGAACATATTTTGCTGTTACATTACAGATTCAATATATTACCATGTGAGATGTTAAGTCTAGAAATATGCAAAGCTTGATGTCCTCTTTGGTTATTCACTGCCATATTCAGTTGGTTATAAACAGGTGTTGATTGTAGGTCTATGTAAAGTGTTTCCTGTTGCAGCACAGGCGCTTATTTGTTAAAGCTGTCAAGGAAACACTGCTGTTGACTAAAGCCCACACCTGATGCCACAGATAATATTTTTTACAGTCTATTGAAGTGAAAGACATATTACTGAATAAGCAGTATTATCCAAAGGTATGGGGGCTTTATTCTTCTGTGTGTGCTAACATTGTGGTCCTATAGCTTATCGTTTCAATTTGCTTTATTTTCAGAAAGAAGAAAGAGAAAGGTAAAAACTGTTTTGTATTACTATTTTTTATTGCTTTTGTGTTACTTTCTCCAGTATAAAATGTAATAAATATCATAAACAAATAAACTATTATAAGTTTATGATATATTTCCACATTTCCTCTTTCAGGGGATTCTGAACCAGATGATAAGACCGTGAATGACAAGGTAGACATCCCCGCATTAATCTTGGTTCTATTTCAGTTGACCATAAATCTTCACCGTTATCAGCTCATGATTTTCATAGGACATGGGTGTGTTCCGCTTTGGATTTACATACTTGGAGAAGATTAACATGAGGCTTCTGCCGTAAAACAAACTCCACAGGAACCCACGGCATCTAGACACATTTCAAAATGTGCCAGCTGTAGAAACGCAGTATAAAAGTTGACTAAATTATTTGATGGGCATGATACGAGTAGATGACCACCCATCTCACTCTCTCTCTCCCGACAGCCCAATGAAGATGTAACGTATGCTTCTATTAACCACGAGAACGCCAAAGGAGCAAGACAAGGCAGACCACCGACAAACCAGATCACCGACGACGACTGCGACTATGCTACAGTTAATATTCCTGAAGCACTTCAACCTCACTCTGAATCTGAGTGCTCATCTAAAGACGAATGTGCAGATGATTATGTACTTATGGGGTAAACAGACGGAAGTGGAAACATTTGTTCGGTCAAGTCAGTTACAGAAAAATGTCTGATGCCGGAAAAAAGGCATGCAAGAACTTGTTTGCACTTGAATTGTCACTTTACTTTTTATATTTTTAGCTTAATCAAGAGCAGATCTTGATCATCAAAGAAACTGCCAAAAAGAGAAGATTCACAGACAACAACAGCTGATTGCGGAAGCATGTACATTAACCAGAAAGAAGTTTCTCTCCACAAATGAAGAAACGTTGTAACCAGAACATGGTGGTGGTGTTCCTTCCTCAAGAAGACAAACTCACATTGCAGACGAACCCGTGAGAGACAATACGATTCTTGAGACATTGGGACATTACTAAAAGATTTGAAAACTAAGAAGAAAGCCAGTAAGCTTTCATCAATTCTGGACCTCTCTGAGAAGGGCGATGCAACCAAATCAGGAAATACAGAAGTTTGTGGCATGCACTTACTACTTACATGTGAATCGATGAAATCTTAAAGCCACCATGTGTGACATTTTAATGTGAATTTGAAAATGTTCCAAACAGAAGTTTTATTTTGTTTTGTATCTTTAGCTCTGTGTGTGGTTACGTGATTTATGTTTTGGCCCCAAATTCCTAAAACATCGAGGCATTAGCACAAATTCAAAACTTGCTCCTCTTTAAAGAGAAGTTTCGCTGAAGAAACTCAGCCACACCTTGGCACACCACAACTGAAAATCTGAAAATGTGCACCGCATTCTCAGACATTCTCACCAAACATTTTGCTTGCATAGGAAAGAAAAGTGGATCAAGAACTGGTATTTTGTGGTTTAATAGCGTGCATGTGCAACAATAATGGCAGAACTGTTTGGGGGTTTTTGAGAGACAAATTTGTTGATATGAATGCATCTGCTGTAAGGTGCTGTGCAGGAAGGTTTGATCATTATCTAGAGTCTGTTGCAGGTGGTTGGTGTTGATACAATGCCAACTCTTTGCTGCATCATTAACCAGTTTCACAACACCCCATATTGAGTTCCCTCAGAAAGCGTTTTAAAACTTAATACTGCCCAAATGTGCAACCAAATACCAAAACCGTTTGTAAAATTTGATGTATTGCCACATTATAAAACGATAGTCCAGACCACACATTTTAATACATAGTCAGAAGCATTTTACAGCATGTAAGAAGCACCCACCAGTCCCATTATACTACAAACACACCGAAAGGCTGAGAAGTTGTTGGTTTTTTTTAATTCCTTGTTTGTTTGTTTGTTCTTTGAGAGATTGTTGTTCTTTGAGAGATTGTTGTTCTTTGAGAGATTGTTTTTATGTGCCTTTTTATTTGAATCTGTCTAATCAACAGAATTATTTATACATTTAACTTTATGGCAGAGTACTGTTATTTACCTTATCTGTTTTTATTATGCTGTATGAATAAACTGCATGTCTGAAAACTGAAAGAAGAGGAAGAAAAAATAATCTTTTCAATTTAAAACAAAAACCAGTTTTGCTATTTGCTTCTGCTTTTAAGAGGAAATCATGTTAATGTTCTAAGTCACTGAAAGAGTTCAAATAGTCAGACTGTGAAGATAGGGATATATTTGTGAGGCAAATGTTAGTTCTGTCATTATAACGGAAAGACAGTTATAGTCACTGCAGCTCTTGCCTCTGATCTACTGTCTATTACTTACTAAGGCTACTGAAAAGAACAAGTGTGAAGCCACTGACATACAAATATATACATATATTTATATATATATATATGGAGAGAGAGAGAAAGACTTTTCTTGGTTTAGATCATTGTTAGTGAGTATAGTGTTGGTGATCATGCCAGAATTGATGAATGAATGCAGAAATGTGCCATCAGGTTTTCACCCACCATGCAAAAGCGTTTGGAATGAGGCTGAATGGGAACATATTCATTTTTCAGAATGACAATGATCCCAAACACACTGCCAATGGAAAACTGTCATGGCTTGGCCTCCCCAGAGCCTGGACCTCAACATTATTGATGCAGTGTGGGATCATCTTGAAAGAGAACAGAATAAAAGGCAGCCAACATCCAAATAAGAGCTTTCAATGTCCTTCAAGAAGCCCGGAGAATAATTCCCAAAGACCAAATAATGGCTTTCAAGCTCGGACGGTAAGATTGACTGCTATCACTGAAATTATTCAGGCACCTTGCATCATTTAATCCTGTAGCAACATTAATTCTATTATTCACCAGTAGAGGGCAGAATAGTCCCTTTTCTAGTTTCTTTTCTCGGAACTGTATTAGTCACTGTTATTGTACTGAGGTGAATCTTTATACAGTCACTATGAAAAAGGTGACAGTTAGTATTGATTGTATTTTTAGTGTGTGCCCTCAAACAATGAAAAAGTCACCTTGACAGATATCACTGTAAAAATGTTGAGAACAACTGTTTTGACTCTTTTTGGTGTATCTTTCTGAGTTGCTCTGATGCAGCATTACTAGTGTTGTTCCTAAGTCTGAAGAATGTGGCTAAAATGAAGTCAGCATTTATACATGTACTTTAATACAAAGAATCATATCATCTCACATTAATACATAACATAAATACTTCACATGGCATTGTCCACATTACCTTGAGACAGCTGTGTGATTAAAATGCATGTTTTCATTGCTTGGTGCTTGTACTGTACCCACTCCAGCATGATTCTATGTAAGAGATGATTATCTATTATCTATTTAATGTATTTAATGTATAAATAAGTGTATTTGTACATAATTGTAGCCAATATATTTCATCAGCATTATCAAAAGTCTGTAGTTCTGTAGTCTTACATGCTGCATGTGGCTCAAGAGCCTCCTCATTTCAGCAGTTCAGTGCAGTTTTTAGTTAATGTTCTCCTCGAGACCCACACAAAGTGGTGGGCAGACATCAGGTACATCCCCCGTTCCATTAGTTAAGTGTTTATTAGGATACATTTAAAGTGAGAAACTTTCCTCTTTCAGAGAAAATCTTTGATCTTTCCCTCTCTTTACTATTTCACCCTTTCTCAGTTTCACAGCCCTCAGTTTCTCACAAAGACTTGTTGCATTTAAGCTGTGATGCATGTGCATAGGCTTTTTTCTTTTTCTTTTGTCATTGTGAACATATCTGCAGATCAGTTATAGATAGAGTTCACACGTTGAACATAGCTGGCATAGGGCTCCACTTCCTCCACATCCTCTATCTACAAAAAAAAAAGGAAAAAAGAAAAGACAAAAGAGATAGAACAGAGGGAGGCCTCTTTAACAAAACATGACAAAGTGCAGTTAACAACCAGAACTATAAAATACAGGCAGTTTTACCTACCGGTGGGGATTTGGAGAACGAGGTATCTGACCGTTGGTGTTGCCTAGCAAAAGTTACACAAACATGTTCAGTAACCTAGACACTCTCAGAACACAAGTTATTATTTTGATTCAATTTCTGTTAAATTAAACCTGTTACCTCCGCTTCATGACCACAAAAAATAAGACTCCTGCCACAAATGCAATTATTATCCCAGGTATGAGTGCATACAGCCAGTGAGGACCAACTGTAGGGAGACAAATGAAATGTTTGTTAATATTTTAAATGCACATGGTCGTGTAACTTTTGTGCCTCAGTTTGTAGAAGCCTGACCTTTGACTTTTTGAAATTCTGGAAACAGAATCTCAGTCAAGTTCTGGTATCTGATGATGCAGCTCAGGTTTTTTGGATCCATGCCTTCAGGAAGCTCCAGACGACTTTCTACTGTAAAAAGTCCATTTTTCCCAGGCAATTTTTGCACAGGAGAATTTTGTGCATGACTCCAGCTGATGCTGGCTGCAGGATTTCCATTTTCAGCTCTACATACTGCTACCGTTGTGTTGTCTTTGTGCTCTAACCAGGCTTTCATTATAGGAGTAGCTAAATCAGGAGAGACAAAAAAAGAAACAACAACAAAAACAAATCGTTTAAGCTTGCTTTACGTTTAACCACATCACAAAATGGGATTTGCAAGGCATAGTGTGCTCTATTTTCATTTTTCTTTGTTTTTCTTTTTCAAACAAATATCTAAATGTGCTAAATGAAGAATGTTAACAATGAAGTCAATGATCCATCTAGAGCAGGGTTGTCAAACATGAGGCCCGAGAGCCAGAATCAGCTCCAATCCAGCCTACTGGATAGATTTTAGACTAGTTCATTCAAGTGTATTTTCATTCAATGCATTATACAGTTTTTCCTATTGATAAGGGACCTCCTCTATTGTATTTCATACTACGCCAAAGTCATTAAGTAACAAGTAAACAATAAAAATTAAAAAGCAAAATCTACTATAGAAAGTTCTGTTTTTTACAATTGGTCCACGGGTGGAATTGAGCTTTTTCTGTAATTTTAGACATGCTGTCAGATGTCTTTTATCTGCTGCAGCAGCATTTGAATGTATCGTGACGTGCCGCTGAAAGCGCACTTCTGTTTCTTAGATTAAATGAGATTAAATGTAGTTAAAAAATCTTTACACTTTTTTTACACTTTCCTGGTTCCGATGACTTCAGATCAAAGTGAGCTGTATGTTGACCGTGATGTTAAATAGGCTTAACATCCCAGCTCTAGAGTACGAGGGGTGTGTTTGTGTCTAAAAAGGCAAATGGGATTAAAATGTGCCATTGAAAAGACTTTGCAGAGCAACACAAATGCATATCCATGTTACTCCCTTATGAGCTATAAGCTGAATGGTAGATAGATATTTCAACTATCTGCATTCGTATATATCAATAGACGTACCAAGTGTGGTGTGTGAATAATGTGAAAGCAGAAGTCTTACCTATGATTTTCACGTAGATTTTACAATTAGTAGCTCCTCCTCTGTAAGCAAACTCACACGTGTAGATCCCCACATCATTTTCTGAGAACTTTGGGATATGTAGATATGGCTGAGCACTGGATGTGTTTCGGAGTGACTTTCCATCATTGCAGGTGTCTGTGTTTTGACCGTGGCTTTCAAAGTTTATCTCACAAGAGGCTTTGTTAGTAAAGTTTATTTTCCAGATAACATAAAATGTCTCATTCCACATCTTATCGCTGCACGTCAAATAAACATCACTCCCATTACTGAAAAGTTCATTTCTGCGTTCTGGAAAAAAAAAGGGAAGTGTGAATGCATCTTACAGATCATTAAAATAAAATTGTGGTTTTTTTCTGTCACAATACAACAGGTGTGCTACTATACAGAGAAAAAATGCAAAGTATTTAACAAATATGTTTACTTAAAGCTTTAAACACTATTATAAAATAAATTGTAACATTGTTTATTTTTTTTGTAACAATTGTGAGATTTGTCCAATTAGCAGTCCAAAAGAAAATTATTTTATATATTACTACGAAACAATTTTACAAAAAAAGAAAATGTAAAAAAAAGAGGAGAGGGAAGTAGAGAACAAAAAGCAGTAAAGAATCAGACTGATAAGTAACGCCTTTTTCAAAAAGTATTGAAGTGCTTTAAAGCACTTTTGTCTTTCGCTTTAATGCATTTCAAGTAAAGAAAAGTGTGCAATGGTTGAAAAGTGCACAATGGTTAAAACACAATAAGCAGTAGAAAAGGAATTAAACATAATGTACTGACATTTTCACATTTTGCTGGTCACACTTTCTCACTTCATATTTTACTCATAGTGAACAGAAGCAGTATAGAAACACGGGGGAAAGACTTTTACCAATGATAGGAGGAGAAGTGGTGTTCACAGGGGTGCTTTCATTAGTTCCTGAGAGAGACGAAGGTGAATTAAGGAAAAAGTTAGTAGAATGTTTCAGTAATTAAGTAGCAACAAAATATTCATTCTGAAGTGCTCAGTCAGCAGAGCAGCAGTGATGGTCGTCTGTTAGTTGAAGTTTAATTGGTTAAGATGTAACATGAATTAAATGGCCATGCAGGACGGTTAAACAACAAAGAGCTGTGAGACACACTGCACGTTTTTAAGCTTTTGAAAAAAAACAAACATGACAGTCACCAAATGTGGGGCGATAAAATGTCACAGTTAAAGTTCAACTCCTTATAAAGCCCACAAATGTTAATCACAATCTTCCACGTTACCCAGAAGCTAGAGACACAATCGGTATTTCGTATAAGTGAAACGGAAAATTCAAGATGGATATGTTCAGTGAGTTGTTTACATCTGACAGGTGTAAAACCAAGACCACGCAGAAAGTGAGTGAACAAAACCACAACTCTAAAACAGAGACCCCCTTACAATGCAGAAAGAGCTGCATCATAGTGTTACCCAGATGCGAAATCAAGATTTCCACTGCAGCTACAGTTTGGTACGAGGCAGTTTGATCATTCAGAAAAGACGGGGCTGACTTCTGTTACGGAACACTTTTTCCCCCTGCCAGTTTCTGCTCTGGCCCACTTTCATGCATAGTCTTTCCACACACTGTCTACACTGTGAATCAGAGTACAACCATTTCACTGAAATCTCAGGAGGCCCACAACCACTTACAGTTTACAACTCACCCACTTTATAGTAATAAGCCACAAATTTAACACTAATGTAATAATGATTAATAATCATAATCATAATCATAACCTCTGTGATTATGCATGCTACATATATTTGACACTACAATCGCAGAGTATAATGACGTGGACAGAAAAAGGGTAAAAAATTACATTTTCAAGATTTAAAAATGTCTCTGTTAAATCACTTGTGTCGTAAACCACATGAACCCGCATGGAGTTTGTCATTGTGTATTATATTTGCGAAGGTTGCTCACTCTTAAGAAAATGTAAGTAGTGAAAGCTCAAAAAACAAATGCAAGAAAAATGAGTTAACATGTCAAACCTGATTCCACGCTCCGCGTTTCAGACAAGAGCAGGATCAAGACATAAATCCACATAGTCTCCTTCATCGCTGCGTGTCTTCGAGTGCTCCTCTGTAAACTTGCTGTTCACACCGTAAAACCTCAAGTATGGCCTGACATAAACCGTCAGTGCTAGACTCTCTAAAGTAACATCAAACCAAGATGCACTTTCTTTCTCCTCCGTTATCTTGCCATTTCATTTCCTTGCTATTCCCAACAAGCTCTGGATTTAAGTGAAGCATGTCCTCCAACAAAGACTTCAGACAAACCTGAAGTCCTTTGTGACACAGTAATATATACATCGTGTGACTAACAAATCCCTCCCTTTTCTTTCTCATCCCCTCTCCAAACCGCTTTCCACTGAGACATCTTGCCTTTTTCTCCCACACAGGATGACGTTTGATAAGTCAAGACACCCATTTCCTTTCTTGTCAGACACATAGCTGTGCTCTCTAAAGTAGTATGTAGTGAAGTAGTATGTGTGAACATACACATAAAAAATAGTTGTATGGACGCTACAAAGAGCAACGTTATGAAATTGTTTCAACTTTCGTCTCCACATTCATAGTCACAGGTGATGATTCATCACGAGCTTACTGGAGTTTTGCAATTGTACTTTGTATGTTACACTCACATTTATCCATTCTTGTGACATAAATGAAGCATTCTACGTATTTGAGCTTAGTTCAGCTTAGTTTAGTCAGTATTTCGAAAGATTTGATGAGAGAAATGATTTCTGCTGAGTAGGACAAATGTTTGTCTTGCTGTGGTCTCATATTTGCTGGTGTAAGAACATTTTGCTGTATAAGGCTCATGCTATGCATGCTTGCCTACATGCAGCGTTAATGTGGGTGCAGGTGTTATTACTGACTCCATCTCCAGTTTGCACATTGCACACATTAACTGAAAACAAATGGTGCAATCATTCTGCTTGTATGCGGTTATGGTCTCCAAGCCGTATGCGGAGTTTGTGGTCCACAAATACATCGTGCAATGAGAAATCTTGATATTAGCTGTCCCATAAAAGTTCAGATAGGGCAGATGAGCAACGATAGCTTGGCTTATCCTTTTCTTGTGGGTATTCTAAGTGTGACAAACAGTGAAAACTGTGAAACAAAGGCAAAAACGGTGAATAAATTTTCCTAGTATAAACTCATACATCGCATACCTTAACCAGCCAGAGTTTGATTCATCCTTTCCTAATTTCATCTAGGGCTGGGACCTTGAAAAAAGAGGGGTATTTAAATGAATAACTGCCGTTCTCCTTTTTCTTGGATCTAATATTAGACAGTGTTTATTTCATGTATAGACAGAAATTCAGCTGACTATGAGTTGGCACACATGGGACAAGGAACTAGTTCTTCCAAAAAATTGCAAATCCTTCAGCTATTAACTATTGTTGCTTTGGTCAGCAGTATTGCACACATATCCCAAAAAAGGAGAGAAAAAAAACAACAAGAGCTCACATTTTGGGCTTTAACGATAAGAAGCACAGACTGTGCATGTGTCTATGCATGGGTGCACACACTGCTTCCCTTTGATAAGTGACTTCCTGTTGATGTCAAAATCATGCTTTTTTGGCTACCCAAAAATATAACCCGGAGGGTAAGAAAAAAAACAGAAGTCAGACAATTTTGGTCTGCTCCACGTAATTCTTTGTGTTTTGTTTTTTTCTTCTTCTTTAGTTTTTTTCTGAGGTTTGAGCAAGCAAAATTGCCTGGAAAGTTTAGGGGTTCAGAAGAAAACAACTTTATATATAATGTCATGCTGTGTCATCACTGAGAGCCTAAAGCCTTGTATCTACCCTGATAACCACTTGCTTGTTGTGAAGTCCCCCTGCCTTTCATTTGGTCAGCTGAAAAGCTGTTGGTTGCTTTTATTACATTTTTCAGTTCAGTCTGACACCAAGTAAAGAGATTTGAAACATTAGACTTCATAGAAGAGTACAGCATGCTGCTGATACCTCTGTGTTCACTGTATGGTCCAGTAAAATCCTCAGTGAAGGTCAGTGTGCTAGTGCCTCGATCATATTTAAAAAGAAAGGCAGCGTGCTTCAGATTCCAGTGCTTTTTATTGGTTTTTGTGTCTTTTTTACATGAAGCAAATCCTCTTGATCACTGACGAACAGTACGTGTGCTATCATACAGCTTTTTCGATTTGCTGTGACTGTGTAGTCATACAGAGACTTTTCATCAAGCATGGAAATAATTTTCTGGTCATCCGGTATATGTAGATGGGGATCAGATCACTCTTGTTTTTCATTTTCTTGTGTGCTACTGCTTCTTGCTACAAACACAGCTATTAAATCAGCTAAGTATTAACTATGTTGTTTATCTGACAGAACATAGAGGGTGTTTTTCTTTGGGTTTATTTTAGCTATATTATTTCCACTTCTTGTAGGGTCACCTTTTTAGTCTTCACACTGTCAGACAACTCCACCCTAGTCTAGATGGAAACTTTTATCATCTCTGACTCATATGTGAGGTCGTTTGTGCATGTTGATGTTAAAATGTCCTAAGTAAGAAGCTGACACTTTACTTTTGAATTCTTGCATTTTTGTCGTTATGGAATAAATATAGTTACATTTCATGACCAGGTATATTCTACATTCTTTCACACTGATGTAACCCTGGTTCCATACATATATATTTTTCTCTATGTTGTAGATATATTTTGATTAGATTTTTCATTTTTAGGAACTACGTTTTCATTCCTCCTTCGTTCTACTAATTCTTAAAGACTGCTGTCCTAAATTTTACAGTTGTTGCTGTCTTACTTGGGGGGGGGGTTAAATAAAAAGAGGTCAAATTCGTAACCTTTTATATCCTGCATTGTTTGTATATTGATTTGATGTACTGTTTGTGTATATGTATTTTTGCTTTATTGTATATTTTGATTATATTACTGCATTTTGTAGCATTTTTTTTTACTTTCTTTTTTTCTTTTTTAAAAAATAAGATAAAATAATTAATGTGGACACTTACTCGCCATTAGTTGATAAAGTTGATTCTTAAAGACTCCTATCCAAACTTTTAAGTCTTTGCTGTCTTACATGAACTGATACTAGGAAAAAAATACTGACCTACTTAAAGAGTTTAACTTCTGTGATGTACCCACGGCCTAAGGCATAATCATTTTAGCAGATGCAGCAGATTTTGGTATGTAGGCTATATTGCGGGTCATGTAGGTTGTGACTTTTGTGGTACTGTAGGCTGGTAAAAAAGTACAAAAATTCATTCTACCAATTTTGAAAGTTATTCAACTAGGCTTTTAAATCCTGCTAATTAAAAACAATAATATAACCCTTCATTATTTATTATTACTACAAATGAAAAAGAAGAGGAAATAATTTAAACTAAGTGGGAGTTGAGACATAAAAAACGATCACCTGTGGAAAGGTAGACCCTGAATCCTCTCCTAGATGAAATCACGAAGGAAGAAACGTCCTTTAAATCTTAAATTATGACATGTGGAGTTAAATTAATATTATATTATAACACTCTGATAAAACCCCAAAGTATGTTGCCCAAGAATTACTTCCAACTTCCACCCGGTGAGAGTAAACACGTAGACCGCGAAGGCCGGGTCCTCCGAAGGATGCTGCCTACGTTTTGGGACACAGCTACAGAAAGCTCGAGATTAATCCTCCCACTTCCGGATGGTCAGTTTATCGTCTCCATGGCTACAGTGTCAAAACGACGTCGTAGAAGCTGCCGCCGGCATGTGAAATTAGCTGCAAAAATACTCAAATGTTTGACTAAATACAGAAAATGTGCGCATCTGTGACTAACACGTTTACCAAGAAGAATGATGCTGGTGCAGCTGTTTTGCGTGAACGGGCTTATGATTACTTGTACGGTGAGTAAGCTTTAAACTAACTAGCACAGCTAACGAACACAGCCAATGAGCACGGCTAATAGCTGAACTTAGCTGCCATCACCTGAACTGTTTCTCCACAGATCCCGTTCACACACTGTCATCGGAGGCAGACCACACCAGGGCCAATTTCAAGGCCTTTGCGTCCAGGTCTCGAATAGTAAGTCGTATCTATACTTTATTTCAAATGTATTACATTTTAAATAAAAGATAAGTTGATTTAAAACGCTGTCATTATTATATTATAGTTTATTTTCATTTTAATTTAAGCCTGTAGTATACAGAGCATTTATCTTGTAATGTAATATACAGGGTTTTTTGTCTCTTTTGTTTAACTAAAAATTAAATGTGAAATGCACTCTTTAACATTGTTTCCGTCTTCTTCGCTCAGAGGAGAATACCAGAGTTTGCATCCATGTTTAGTGACAACCCACGCTATACTGTTAAACTAGACCCTGCAGTCCCGCAGCCAGCCTTTATTGATCTTCAGTGGCGAGGTCACACAGAACAGCGCAAAGAGGCCCTGCAGCAGCTGGCTGGGTAACACAACATGCACAGTTTTAATAAGACGCCTTAGTTACTCAGTTGCTTCATTATAAGATGTAGTCTTTCTCTCATTACAGACAAAATAAATATAATAAATAAAGTATTTTTAATGTCTTTATTAAATATTATAAATGATAAAATATGTATATATTACATCCTGTTTATCTTCTTGACAGGATTTCTCCAAATGCTCAAACATGGCTGAAAAGCAAGGAGTGCCGTGTAACCGGAGCGGATTTCTGCAAATACTTTAAACGGTCTGATTAGCCTGTCGAGAATCTGATTGTTCTTTTTTTCCTAACACAACAAACTAAAGATAACTGCCATACTGCTCCACTTATGCAGATGTCAGTATAGTCTATGACATAGTATTTCACTTTGTTCCCATTTAGCCCTCTCATTCCCTTTGGGCAGCAGATACCTCCTAGTGTGATTTATGCTTTGCCGAGGTGAGGTTCTTTGCATTACTTTGTTGTGCAGCTGTTTCTGCTGTGCCATTTTTTCTGGAAGTATGTCTGTTTTTTGTGTCACCTTAGAGAAGACTTTATAACGTCTGATGCTGAGCAACAACCCACCCACTTCACTGTTGGGGTCCAGACAGACTACAGGGAAAGTGAAACACAGACAGACCCGTACAGCCCAGAGTATGTGATTCAGCCCGGGACTACTCCCTCAGAGCTCCTGCAGATGGCAGCTTTGACTTGGGGTATAGGCATGTTTATTGTGTTCTTTATCTGTTATATGAACCGTGATGGTACACTCATAAGCAACTTTATTGGGTCTTGGCAGTATAATTATCTTGCTCTCTTCTCTCCATCCTATTCTGAGCACTGCTTTTTATTTAAACTTGCTAAACATAATTTATATGTGCTGGCTAACCTGTGCATAAGAAACTCACTGAAAAACAAATTGTTGCAAAAACAAATAGTTGACATCAACAGGTTCATCATCCACAAGTCACAGTTAGTACAGGAAGAAAGTACAAGTAAAATACATACAACCCACGCTGATCTTGAGTGGGAGGGATGACTAAAACTCCACTTTCTGTCAGTGTAAAGACGTTTAACTACACATTTAATCACTGAGATGTCTTAATATAAGATGAAGAAGTTCAATTTCAACAGCATGTCTCAGTTTTTCTAAATGATAAATGTGGAAATTACAGAAAGAAAAATTCTGGAAGCTCACTACCCACACTGCCCTGTATTTATAAAACAAGAAAAAGATTTTGTTCATTGATTAAAATCTTTTTTTTTTTTTTAACTAAAATTGATATAGTAGACAATAAAAAAACAGAAACTTTTCTGTTATTTAATTGTTAATCTGATTGATTACTTGGTTACTTGATTACTTGGGTACTTGAATACTTAGCTGTAGTATAAATGGCTGTGAGGGAGGTATTTATCAGCAGGAAAAGCTGTAAAACATGAATGAAAATACCCTTAAAAGTCCCAAAATGGATGCACTCCTTCATATTTTCCAAAGCGGGCTGGATTGGATCTTTGCCAGGCCAATACCGGCCCCCGGGCCTTATATTTGACACCCCTATCATAAGGCAAATGCATAAATAAAGTTGAGCTTTGCTTCACAAGATAGAACCATGGCTTAAACATATTCAAATCTGCATATTCACTGTGAATCCACTGTTTGTTAATTTTAGCTTGTGCTTTTGTTTTATTGTTCTTATTCTGCCATTGTTTTACTAAGTGTTTTATCCTATTGTAAAGTGTCCTTGGGTGACTTGAAAGGCGCTCATAAATAAAATTTATTATTATTATTATTATTATTATTATTATTATTATTATTATTATTATTATATTAGTGGAACCTTTTGCAGACAGACTGAAATTTTATTGTCTTGGTTCTCAACCTTGTGCCTTGGGTCCAGAATTCCTTTTATCCCCACAAATTCCCCCTGACAAATTGGTGCAGTTTGTTTGTCTGTCTGCTGTAAATGTTTGTTATCAAGCTAGCATCCACAGTTCATCACTGCTAGTACCCAAGGTCAAAGCTGACCTTGGAAAAAAGTTAAAGAAGCTGTATCTAGTAATATATCAAGTAAAAGGGTTTGGAGAGAACTGTACAATGCACTTCTTGTTTTTTCAATACGATGCCCTACGACATCACAACTACGCCATAAAGTTTCACAAGATCTCACACTGCACGAATATATCTTAAATCTTAAGACAATTCTGCTCCAATCATATGGGTAAAGATAATAAAATACACAAGCATATAATGCTTCAAGGTCAAAGGTCAGGGTCACATAAATTAGAAAAAACTTTAGTTTTCATTGAGTCATCTCCAAACTTTAAAATAATATATTCTTCATTGGGGGTCATAAACACCTTCTTTGTCTATGCTCTTTAGAACATTATTTTTTCATTACATTATATGACTTCACAATGTCAAAAAAAGATGAACGTGCTACTCTAGATTTCCATATTAACAATGGTGACATCAGCATAAAATATCAGTGTTAGTATAGCCCTTGCCGTGTGGGGGATGTTGCGCTCTCTGACTCCTCTTAATCTTAAATTGTTGCTCGCACTGTTTTTATAACCCATCATGTTACTGATTAGCTCAGTTGTGTGATTGTACAAAAGGGATTTTTTAAATAACTGAATTCCTTTTTAAGGGTGTTAGTTGTCCCAGCTATTTTAAAATGTTTTTCTAGTATCAAGTTATAAAGTAAGATACTTTTTTTAAGTATGAAGTGTCTCAGTGTCCATGCTTGATATTTTATCTTTTACTACACTTAGCACAAAAAGTACAAGTAGTTTGGTTGATTATTTCTTAGTTGTGGCTTCATGGCAATAAGTCTTACACACTTAAAGCCTGTTTATTTCCCCTTAAATGTTGCCACATTTGTAAGGAAAATGGATTTCTAGGTTGAGTAGCAGATTTGAGCATGTGGGTTGCACGCTTGAAAAACGTTCCAAATTGACTCTGCCAGTGGCGAGCAGCTTATTCTGCTACTGACTCAGTAGCACATGGAAGAACGTGTCTGTGTAGGTTCTTGGGTCATGGTAGTCCAAGGAGCTTGAAAGAAAGCGACTAGACATCTTTCATGAAGACGTTTCACCTCTCATCCAAGAGACTACTTCAGTTCTAAAACTAAAAGGTTTCGTATTGTGTCACTTTGTACGTCCCTCACGATTTCCCATCGTCACCCCCTCCCTTCCGCTGCACCCCTGCACTGTTCTGTTTTTAGTGGCTCCCATATGGCCACCCTTATGAAAAAATTCTTGAGTGCCCCTGGTCACAAGTATTGAAAGCCTAGTGGGGATTGTCCCTTAAGAGCATAATGTGTGTCATCACATGAGCCCGAGGTGTGATATAAGGCATGGGTTGTTACCCCCAGAGGTTTCTGATGAAACCACTGTAAGAACCTGTCTCACCCTATCATGTGACCTATTGAGGTCAGCTGACGCACTATATGAGTGGGGGTTGAGGCGTCTGGGAAGGAAGTATCATAAGCCACGCCCTATGTTCAATGATGGTTGTTCATAGTAGATGGCCTCTTTTACTCCTCTTTCAAACAATCTATGTTCTCAGTCCAAAATGTGAACATTGGCATCCTTGAAAGAGTGACCTTTAACCTTTAGGTGCAGATTTACAGCCGAGTGTTGTCCTTTCGAGGTGGCTCTTCTATGTTGTTTCTTGCTTTTATTTACTGAGTAGCCTCCTAAGAACCGCTTTAACTTTTTTTGTCATTTCCTGCGTCTTTGGCACTAGAAGAGGCCGCCCAAACACATGAGATATCATTGGAAAGACCAGGATGTCCTCTACTGAGCACATGAGGACTTCGTAGGGTAGCTCAAATTAGTCAAAAGACATAGACCACAAACAAATGTCGTGACAGAGAACATAAATGAATAGGGTGGGTCTCAGGAGGCTAGAGGTCCAACTATTGCTCACTGCACTGCACAGCATACACTTTATTGCTTAGCTTGTGTTTAGGAGTTTTGTCCTTGGGATGAACCAGTTTTTGTCTGAGGGTGCGTCTGGGTTTGCAGTTCACTGGGATGTCATGCTTGGAGAAGATTCTTCTTTGTTCTTCTTTGTTACAAAAAATGCAAATTTTCCTTACTTTTGCATCAAGTTTATTTTCAGGCAAATATAGGCTTTTAATGATTTTCAGATGATTGCAATGTGTATATATTTACATTTTAAGCCGTGTTGCTTTTTTGTGACAGGGTTGCATAATTATTTTTTTCTGAATGAAAATTCCTCAGGTCACGGTCTGCCTGCAGGCCTCGCAGAAGTGGAAATGATACAGCGAGCCCGTGCCAAGCGAGCTTGGGAGGCCAGTCTTCCTCCACTGAGTGACCTGAGCCAGCTCGACAAGAGGAGGCGTTTAATGGAAGAGATGGAGGCCAAAGAGTGGGCTTTCAGAGAAGGAGAAATCGAGAAGTGAGTGATAGTACACCTGAAATGCGAATCTAACTGGAAAACACACTAATAGGGACGCAACCTACTGCTTAAAGTGATGGTGATGCACTGTTTGGCACAGATTTAAACTTCATCATGTATTGATTGCTTCACACCTTCATTGTTTCAGTTCACTCCTGTCACTCTGATAAGGAGCATTCTGTGTTGAATGCTGATGTGTTTTGTGTTTTTATCGTACATTTTCTCTGCTAGGTTGCAAGAGGCTCGTTTAGAGGTGCTAAAGGGCCTTCTGAGGCAGAGAGATGAGGCTCAGAAAGATGTCACAAATGACAGACTGAACCAGATATATTCTAAGCACCAGGAAGACAGGGAGACCAAGCTAAACAAAATACACGCTGACTACAACAGGTGTAAGACGTCCACCCCTCTAATGTTAAGTATATTATTTAATATCTGGTCTCACTCCTTGGCAACTGCCTCGGGTTTTTTTTTTCCTTTTTTTGTCTGCAGCACTGAGAAAATTAGAAGCTAAGAGGAAAAATGTGGAGGGGAAGCTAGAGCGGTGTGTCATAGCTTCTCAGACATATGTCCCCAGGATCCGCGTTGGCATTTTTCCCAGCAAGAACATCAACAGCATGCTGTCAACAAGACGCTACTTAGACACATATGAAGGTTTGAATCTGAATGCTGTTGCAGAAGTAAAATTTTTGTATGTAATTTCCAGTATAACACAGAGAGATAATTTCATAAATTCATTGTTAAGATCATTTTTAACTCTTTGTTAGGTTTAGAAGAACTAGAGACGCAACTCAGTGCTACAGTACTGAAGTCAAAGAGAGAAAGAACAAAACCCAAAGTCTCCGAGGATGTGATGAAGCCTCCTGAGAGCAGAGCTGTGCAGTTGCTGAAGAAATACAAGGTAAAGCAGAACAGAAAATATAGATGTTCATTAAAGGGGATCTACGTTGCTCAGGTCCAATGCAGTATGTATTACTACTGGAGTAGTTTTGCATGATTGACAGTTTAAAATAACTCTCCCTTATCATAAACTGGGCTCTGTCGATTCACCCACTGGAACAAGCTCAAGTCAACACTCCTGATTGGCTGTCTCATGCAGACACAAGGTTTGAACTGCAGGTCAATGATGCTTCTGTGCACCTGAGATGACCACAGTAAAGATCTCTGCTCTCATTAACATCAGGCAGAGCCAAGAGCAGAAGAAACTGTGAGAAACCAGGCCTTTATAGGAATCTGAAGCCTAAGCTTTTGGCTCGTGTATATACAGCGACCTCATTATTTGACATTTTAGCCATTTTGTTTGATGCGAGATCCACTTGAAGTATATCTTTGAAGTTTTAGATACATACATACTGGCACTTCTGGCTCCACAGAATCTCAAGCAGAAGCAGGATGACCACGCATCTTCGAGGACTTTACGTTTTCTTCTCAGAAAGGAGACGCCTGTTCCTCATCCTGTCACTCCCACAGTGGAAACGCCACCTGAGGTCAGCTAATTATTCTGACTGTTACTGAGACTTCCTTTGTAAATATTACATTTATTGTATTAATATTTCTCCATTTTTTAGGGGGAAGAAGAGAAAGAACTTGCTGTAATCTTCTTGCAGAAACTACTGCGAGGACGAAGGATCCAATATGAGGTCCACCTGTGTTTCATTCCTACATAAATGTTTCAGTCTTACTCAGTTTTTAAGCACTTATCTTTTTACTTTTATCTCCGCTGTTCTAAAGATGTTTAAGGGCAAGGAGAAAAATCAGGATCTCATCCGGGAACTGAGGACTATCCATGCCCTGAAGAGGGAAGAGCAGGAGCTACAGAAGGCTGACAAAGAGCACGTCATGATGCTGAATAAACAAAGAGACAAACGCAGACTTGAGGTGAAACACACAGACCTGACCATGCGGACAAAAATGTACTAAATCCAAACAACCTTTATACCCATTCTCTCCATCTTTTCAGATTTTTCAACAGGAAGCGCATCAAGCTGGAGTAGCAGGGGCAGAACTAGAACAAGTGTTTGACACATTGTCCAAGGAGCTGATTCGTCTCCAGGACGAGCGAAGAATCCACGCCTTTACACTGCTGGCTGAGAGAGACCGTCGAATGCGAGAGGCCGAGGAGAGTGGAAGGAGGCAGGTAGAGGAGCGAAGACGCAAAGAGGAAGACGAGATCTTCAGACAAGTATGTGCTCATGTCATTGTTGTGTTGTAAGTGGGTAACAGAGATCAGAAACGAGGAGGTGACAAAGCATTTGCAGTCAGAGCACCAACTCTTTGGAACAAGCTGAGTCAGTGAGCTCTAATCTCTTCTTAGAACATGCTTTCCTATTTTTTTGTCAATTATTGTACTTATTATTACCACTTTAAGGTGTGTGAGTTTGTGGGTTCCCTTTACTTCTTGTCACAGGTCGTGCAGGTCCATCAGGAGACTGTGGACATGTATTTAGAAGAGATCATCTTGGGGACCATTGAGCACATAGCCGACCAGCAGGCGCGGGAGGAGATCCACAAGAGGGCAAAGGAGGTCAACGACATCGCTTATGCCGTTGAGGAAAGGTAACAAGCACCTTCGAATATCTGTCGCTGCTTGGTGTTGAGGAATTGTAACCCTAACAAACATCGCTTTTGTGTGCGAGTAGCCGGGATAATCTTCAGTCAGAGGAGATTGTGTCAGAGCTGGTGTACAGCTTCCTTATCCCGGAGGTAAAGAAGATCGGTGTCAGGGAAAGAGGTTTGTAGCAAGAATTAGAAACACACAAAAATGCATTAAATGACTTAGTAGTAAAAGATAAATGCCCCTTGTTTTTAAAATAGAAATTAAAATGACTTATTGGAGTGTTGATGGAGTGATTAGGTTAAAGATAAATCCTTTCCTAATTTTTTCTGACCTTGCATTTTCAGTGCACCAGAAGCAGCATAGACACTTACAGGCAGCTCGGAACATCATTGAAGGGACTTCAGATGCTCCTGAGCTCCTGAACAGTACTCTGGAAGCGTCACAATTTACCTGTCCTGGTATAAAAGCTTCCAGTCAAGTCCTGGAAGAGACAATGAGCCAACCGCTGCAGGGGAAGGAAGCAGAGCAGCACGATGCTCAAACTGAGTAAAAGAAAAGACTAGAATATTAAAAGTGTTCTGCATTGCAATCTATAATGTCTAAAAGTTGTTGTGATATTATTAAAGTGATGGTTTAATAATCATTCTGGGTTGTTTTTTATTGAAGCCATTTTATTAGTGTTACTTAATTATTTCATGTTTTGACACCTTGTCTGTCTGTCCAAGTAAAAGCAGCTCTTTCATGTCAGAGCTCGATGAGAGGCTTTTGTGAAAGCAAAGGGGGCATAGCATTGTAAAGATTAGCTAGGTCAGTGCTGGAGTTCCTCATGTTCCCCTTACACTACACCTCTAAGCAGTAATTAATTTAATTTAATTTGACATGAAATGTTTGAAGAAGTCTTTCTGCTTTCACTCCACCACGTTTTGGAAACAAATGTTGTGTTTTATGCGGTAAATGATCTATTTGAACCCTTTGAAGCATAGACATGAATTAATTGCCAGAAATTATATATTTTATTTATTTATTTTGAAAAAGGAGATTATTGAACCTTGTGATGAATTAAAAAAAATCTTTATTATTGTAGGTGTTTTAATTTATGTCATATTTGCTACATCTGTTTTGTAATTTATTTATATTTAGCTATGTATTTCTTTAAAATGCATTGTGCAATTTATGTAAGTTTTTGGGGGGAAAAACACTCTGATGATGAAGAAGCCTCAAAAACTAATTCAAACATGATAATCCAGGGTTAAAGGTTTAACCTTAGTTGTTTTTTGTTTGTTTTTGATTGATTGGATTATTACAGATTAAGATACCCAGCAACACACAAGCAATTAAAATAATCGCAGCTCAACATTAAATGGTGTCATTTTCCATAATGACTTTTGGTACTTGTTATATATTTTGATTTTACAACGTGCAGCATGAAGGCTCTTAAACAGGATTATAACTTACATTAAAAGTTCATTTTTTTCACGTTTCCACAATTATTCAACGAAAAATTATGTTTCATCACTTTTGCAAGAAAATCGTGTACTTTTTTTTTGTGCTGATTCCATTTCCGATTAAATATTTGGATTCGTCCTGTGCCACTCCATCCTGGAAACGCCCCTGCGTCCGTGATCCGCGTCTACGAAGTACGACATCAGTAGGCGGTGCTGGATTTTACTCCGCAGTTTCTTCGGCTGCAGCCGGTTGTACTTGTGGCAAACAGCCCAGTATTAAACATTAAGCTGGTTGAAAGCTTGCACGACGAGCTGTTAACGATTCTCTCACCTGTTGGTCATGCTCAAAATCCCCCCTGATTAAGCGAAGTGAGGCGGGCACCTGTGGACCACGCACAGCTGTTTAGACATCTGGAATCATCAGGTGAGTGATTTGAATGATCTAAGCCAGACATTTAACCAGGTAAAGCAAGGAAAAGAGTTTACTTTATGACAACCTGAATGGGTCTGTGTGGACGTGTGCACACCTGTTAGACAGGTCAGGCTGCAGTTACAAACCTGCCTGCCTGCAGGGTGGGAGTAAAGTAGGAGCACTCCCAAACAAGCACTAATGTTTTACACGCTGCTTCAGTGGAGTGTGTAGAGTTGTGTATGCTTTAAAGAAGCACAACGAATTACATTAAAGTTGTGATTTCAGTGTGTCAGTAATTTGGGGGGATTTGAGTGTTAAAATTAAAAAGTTGCATTAAGCATTGTTTACTGACAGAAAATACCTGAAATGTATGTTGCTAAATCATTAATGAACAGTAGCCTGTGCTTGTTTTTTGTGCCACTTGCCTTTTTTTCCACTGGAAAGTATAAAAAAAAGACCAAAAATTGAAGAGTCCACATTGTTCTTTGCACTTGAACATTGTGCGCTGTTCTGTGCACTTCAGAAAATTGCTCTTTGATGGAAATCAAGGTGATCTCCTACTGTGACCATTTAGCCACAATGAATAAAGGGTCGTAGTAGACGTTGTGCTTTAGTCATATCCAGGTATGCGTCACTACTGGAAGAAAATGGTTCAGCCACAGTATTGTGGTCATATCCGTTCATTTAAGAGTATCATAGCACAATAACGTAGAATATACAGAGTGTATCCTGTACAGTAACTGTGACGTAGTAGTGCTGATAGTAGTTAAACCTAAGCCTGATCTCACAGGGAACCTTTCCACTTCTTACTGAATCAATCTTGCCCAGAACAGATGTGAAGGCAGTGACGCCAGACTAATCTGATTATCTCTCGGGTGAGAATGAACGAGAAAGCCACTGGAGTGCAGATCATCAGTGAAGTGCTCGCAAGGCAGAATAAAGGGGATGAGGAGGAGAAGCTGACAGATGATGAGGAGCCCAGAGTGTGTGGTGTCTGTGGAGATCTGGCAAATGGTTACCACTTCAATGCCTTGACCTGCGAAGGCTGCAAGGGCTTCTTCAGGTAAAGCTTCCTCATCTTTTAATAACATCATGAATCAAGCAATAAATGGCTGTTTAAGAGCTTTTAGAAAACAAATAGTCCAGCTTTTATGTTTGCGGTATCTAGAGTTACTCTCATGTTTTTAATTATATTTAGAAATTTTTTTTTTGTCATGAAAAGAATCCCTTGTGAATGTGAATAGACAAACTAGTGATTTCCCTTCCAAGGAGCCAGACTTTCTTGTAATCTTTTAAAGTGGTCTTGAGCAATAGTTCTCCAGTCTTCCTGAAGGTCTTCCAAAATTTTTCTTTTGACATTTCCTCACTTTTTTCTCACTCATTTTCAGCCCAATTCTTGTACCTGATGAGCATAAAAGGCTCCCGGTTGAACTTCGGGGATAAACCAGTGTTTTGTCCATGCATAGCTTAGCTAACTTAGTTCATCTAATAAGAGATATTAGATGAAAATTGAGCATATCTCAGCAGTGTGTCCTTAAAATTTTTGACGAAAGTAAAAGACAAAAGAAGAGGTGGTAGCCTTAGAAAAACTCCATCATGTCCAGCAAATGAACAGTTTTTAAAAGAAAGAAAGAGGAAAAATCCAGCAAAGACCTGACACAGAGAGACACAGAGAGATGCATCTGGCCCTTCAGTTCATCCATCTGCTTTTAAGGGAGGAAAACATGCAGAAAAGGTGGAGGTATGCCAAATTACACAAGAACTGGACCGAAAATTTGTTGTTTAAATCTCTGTTAATAGGTCAGGAGAGACCTTCATACTACAGCCATTAGTAAAACATGGTGTAGACTCTGTCACTGTTGGGCTGTCTCAGCCAGTGGTGTTAGGAATCTTGTCAAAATTAATGTAATTATAAACCAACAATTATCTACCATCAGATTTTGATCCAACACAACAATACCATCTGGAAAGCATCTGATTGGCATCCGCTTCATTTTTCAGCACAATGATTCCAATGATGAACACACTGCCAATGTAATAAAAGCATTCCCCAGAGCCCACACCTCAATGTTTTTGAAGCAGCGTGGGATCATCTTGACAGAAAAAAGAACAAAAGGCAGCCAACATCCAAAGAAGAGCTTTGAATGTCCTTCAAAAAGCCTGCTGAACTATTGCGAAGAAATTATTCCTTAAAGAAATTCTGAGAAAGCTTGCCTAAGAGGGTTCAGGGTGTGTGTTGAAAAGTACAGGCAGTCATTACAAACACTGACTTTCAAGATCATTAGTATTGGATAAACAGTTTTTCCCTTATACTTTTTTTTGTGAAATGTTCATGTCATTTTGTTGGCTGCTTCTTTTGTAAATTTGTAATATCATGTAAAGTGAAACCACATTTCAGATCACTTTTTTCATGCCAAAAAAGTACTTTTTAAAAAGTAGTATTTATAAATTAATTGGAATTCAGTTCAACACCTCTGTACTTTTAGCACCCTGTCAACCAATTAAAGTAATCCACACACGATAGTGAGGACCGGATATACACACATTCTCTATACTACATTTATACATATACTATATCTTGCATAGTATGTATATACATAGATATATACAGAGATACAGTGACTATCTTGCTTTCATAGGATCAAAATGTGAAATAAGCTTGACACCGTCTGCTCTGCAGTCTGAAGGCCATCTCAGTTCACTGTGACCTGAGTAATGATGAAGTTGTAGGAGGCTGTAGGATGTTGAATTGTATTCTTTCTGTGGCACATGCAGGTTTCAGAAGACTAGATCGTGATTTGTTGACCTAGTTAGGACTGGTGCAGTTGTGTTCTGAATAAGTTGAACTCTTTTACTAGGAAGGCTCACAAACAGGAAATGACAGTGGTCTAGTCTGCTCGTGATAAATGAAAACATGATTTACTCTGAGTCAGAAGCTTATTATGTTTGAGATGAGTTTTAACTACGTAAAAGATATGACTATTAACTTTAACACTAATCACATTTTCAGTTTTCCTCACATTCAGCGTTTAAGATTAACCGACCTTTTAGTTAGAGAGTTTATACAACGAGAAGCTCAAGATGTCTGTCAGATAGGAAGCTGTGTGTCATCAATGTGTTATCATCATCAATCACTAGGAGCCCAAATACTAGAGTTTCATAGTATTGAAGTTAACCATTTATTTTAATGGCTTTTATTTTCAATTTTTAATTGAACATTATTGTACTGTTCACCATATATGCTCTCTGAACTGTCTCATTTAGACGTGTGCTCAGTTTTGTTTATTATTTGACTTCTTTAGGCCAAAGTATTTAAACCTTACTTTGCTGCCACTAAAGCTCTCTCTCTCCCTGTTATTCAGATGTGCTGCTGTCGGTGAGCTGTGTGGTCAGATAACATTCAATTTCTGGCACAAAAGGTGGTGTCAGTGTGATATTCTCATCTACTTTGGCTCTTAATTTGACCTTCTCTAATTTCAACACCTTCAAAAATTAAATCCACACAGTGCACACAGTACAGACAGTTCATTAGGTACAGCTTGCTAGTACCAGGGTGGTCTCCTTTTGCCTTCAGAACTGATTTATTTCTTGGTGGTATAGAGTTAACAAGGTGCTGGAAACATTCCCCAGAGGTTTTGGTCCATGTTGACATGATAGCATCACACAGTTACTGCACACCCAGACCACCTCATCCCAAAGGTGCTCTATTTTACTGAGAGCTTTTTATTGAGGGCATTTGATTACAGGGAACTTGTTCTCATGTTTAGGAAACCAGGTTGAGATGATTTGAGTTTTATGATATGGTGCATTGTCCTGTTGGAAGCAGCCATCAGAAGATGGGTGCACTGTGGACATGGTCAGGCACATTACTCAGGTAGGCTGTCATGTTTAAATGATGCTCAGTTGGTACTAAGGGCCCCAAAGTGTGCCAAGGATATATCTTCCACCCCGTTACACCACCACTACCAGCCTAAACCGAGTGGAGATCCATGCATTCATGTTGTTTACACCAAATTCTGACCCTATCAAACAAATGTTGCGGTAGAACTTGAGACTGCACTATTTTTGTGTTATTTCAGTAAACTTGTGCAAATTGTGACTCATTAGATATTTGCATTAACAAGCAGTTAAACCTAAGGCATGAAGCTGTTATTTTGTGAGTGGATGTTTTTCATTTCAGACGTACCATAAAGAGGTCAAACCAACTCCGCTGTCCATTCCTGAATAAATGTGTTATAACGAAAAACAGCCGCCGGTCTTGTCAAGCCTGCCGCATGCGCAAGTGTCAGGCCATTGGCATGTGCAAAGACAGTGAGTAACATCTAAAGGCTTTTATACCTTATGTTTTTACACTAAGTCACTGTAGGAAGTATGTGATATTATAAAAGGTGCACCTATCAGTTTCTAGAATGCTTGTTATCGTTTTGCATGTTTACATCATGTCATACAATAAATTGATGCACATAATTTTCATGCCTTGAGAAGAAATTATGAATCAGATCAGGTTTTTTTATGCTGACATGCTTGACATAGTCCATGCTTGTATTTTTGTGCCTGTTCAGTGGTCATGTCTGATGAAAAGGTGCTGGAGAGAAGGGTCAAAATCAAGAAAAAGAAGATACTTAACACCCCAGTTCAGCTTTCATCCCAACAAGAAAGACTTATTCAGGAACTGCTCTTTGGTCACCGCAGCACATTCGACTCGGCATTTTCCCGCTTCAGCGGCTTCAGGGTGTGTGAGTGAATGCATGCAGTTTCAGGTCTTCATCATCATCTTTGTTTTAACTTGTGTAACTGATCTTTGATTTTTTTCAGCCTATGGACCGAAACATCCTTCCTGTGAATACGCACAAGCAGACGGCAAGCAAGCTCTTTAACCCTCTGACCGAGTGCCCTAGAAACGCCTGCAGCACTGCGAGTAAATCTACCACCGAGCCCACATCATCGCCATCGGCCACCTCGTGCTGTTTATCCTCCTCCCGTTTCCACAGTTCCATTAAAAAACAAGAACACCACATACGGAACGATGTCGAAAACAGATGTGTTTTCACCGCTCTTCCGCACGTGGCCGACCTCACGACTTACATGATCCAGGATGTCATTAGCTTTTCCAAAAGTCTCCAGGACTTCCAGTAAATGTGTACATCAACGAATATTTATATTCAGTCGGCACGTTTTTGATGCTTACTGTCAAACTGGTGTCTTACAGGTCTCTTACCATGGGAGACCAAATATCTCTGCTGAAGGGAGCCATGTTTGAAATAATACAGATCCGCTTTAACATGGTGTTCAACTCAAAAACAAGCACATGGGAATGTGGCCATATTACATACTGCATAGATGACGCCGTACGAGGTAAGGCTTCTTACAGTTGGATGGATTAGATTAGATTAGATTAGATTAGATTAGGTGAAGTCAGGCTGTCACTTAGAGTGGCCACTTTCCTGAACACTTGTGACAAAGCATCATTTAAAGAGAGATTTTAAACTTTTTTCTGAACAGGCTTTAAAACATGGATATTTTAACAAGTCAGTCAGTGGGACTTGACCAATGAGCTGACCTCCAAACCTGAAAAATGAGACCCATGCACAAGTGGGAAAAACTGCAGTTCCTCTAGGTGCCACTTGAGGCTGGCTCAAAAAGCGTTAAAACTGCCAAGAAGTTTAGCAAGTTTACAACCTGGTACAAAATACAGTTTTGGCTTCTGTGGATAGTTTCCTGCTTCATATGTTCTGAGTTTTAACCACTCACTCACCTTAATAGTTGAGTTTGTTGAGTTGATTGATGCCCGTCCTGGCAGCGGTAGGTGTCTGCTAGGCTTGATACTACTTGCAGTAACTTGTGATGTTGTATCATCTGGAGCATTTTTAATGGCTTATCTGACAATTATTATGGCTTGCTGTGTGTTTCAAACCATCCCAGAAGAGAAGAGCATGTCCTGGATAATCCTTCTTTCTGACATGTGAATTAGAAAAGTTGAACTTCATGTTTTATACAATATGGCCTAAAATGAGCAACTGACACTACACACTCAGGGAAATGTTAGGCTAACTGGTGAATCTAAATAGATGTGAATGGTTGTTTCTCTCTGTCTGTTAGCCTTGCGATGTTTTTGGTGTAACCGTCCACTATTTCATTGGCACCTGGCATAGGCTGCAGCCCCCGGGGCCTGAGTTGAATAAGCATGATGAATGAATGAAGCCTCAAGTGGTCCTTAGAGGAACTGCAGTTTAGTTTTTGGCACTTGTTTTCTTCATTTGTCTCTACATTTGACGCTGCTTACCGGAGGATAGTGGAGGATTAGGCCTAATTAGCTTCCTAATCATCTGCCGTGTTAGCAATCTCGAGCTGCTCTTTGGTGCTGGCAAAGACTGCAGCGGTGTATGAAAGCTTTTGCTGAAAAAAGTGTGACAGTGAGTGGCTGTGCAGTTTAAAATAGTGAGATACTCCAAAGAGTGTGAGAAACTGCAAATGTTGGTGCTAATTCTTTGAGTTCTCACTCTGTTCCACTGTGCACAGTGATCGACTTAGTGCATGCTTATAATCAAGTCGGTATACAAAAATACAAAATGCATTCAGTAATGGACACAATTATGGTCTGTCGTTGATTAAATTGGAGTAACTCTGAGGTGTGTGTTGTCTGAGGACTCAAAGTAACATCCCTGATCACAAATTCTGCACACCTGATTAAAAAACATGTAACGTGTACTGACATTTTGTCGACTGAATGACCTTTGCCCCCACAAAATATTTTTTCACTTGATGAACACGTTGAGTTATTATTCACTGATCTCACTAGTTTTTTTTGCTTTTAAACTACATGTAAAGTTGCCAACTATTAATAAACAGGAGTAAAATTAACACAGAGAAGTTTGACGCTCCTAACATGCATGCACATGTTGTACTTTTATTTTTGAAGCAGTCAGAAAACAGCCAGTCAGTAACATGTCCAGTCTCTTATCACTCTTGTCACATGTTCTCACATGGTGGTGTAACATGACTCCTCAAGAAACACTCACTGCAATGTTGTCAAACTGGTATTTACTTCTTTCAATCCAAAGTGCTTCACAAACACGCGCTGTCTGAAAGTTTCCTTTTACTATTAGACAAACAGCTCTTAGGAATAAGGAATTCACACCGAGCACTAAGTGAAAGTTGAGATTACAGGAAATACAGCTTTGCTTAAATTTCAAGGTGCTGACCTGCAGTTTTCACACTGGATAAGGTGTGCAGTTACAAATATCCATCACAAAGGTGTTTGCTCTTCATGCTACTTTACTTGTGAGTTAACTGCTTAGACTGACCTAAAAGTAGGTCACACCGAGCACCGAGAACAAACTCTAAAAATAGCACTTCCTTGTTTTTTTTGTGTTTTTTTTAAGGAATGAAAATGAACATAAACCATAAATAAAAATTGAACCACAGGGGTTTTTGGTATTTCTTTGGCATAAATGCTTTTAGAAATACTTTGTATTTTGTTTATAATCTGTTAGATATAAATTTTTTGGGACTGGTGCAATCTGTCTGACAAAGCCAAGTGGAATAATTGTACCTTTATTTTATCCACAACAACAGAAATCAGTATAAACTGATGTCAGACTGATTCCAGTCAACACACCAAGGATACCCCGACTATTTCGCTGGCTTTCAGTTATCTTTATTGGTGCAAATTCCTGTCACCGTTTCAGTGCTCCTATGCTAACAACATGTCAGTTACATTTATAAGCCTTGTGTGTTGGAAAAACTGTAGGGAAGTTGTGACAAACCACCACCCCTGCTTTTTTTAGAACTTGTGCAAAAATATTTTTGCAAGAATGTCTGGAAAATCCTGCAGCATGTTCTTGGAGCGCATATCTGACTGGCATACGTGTTTTGTGTATTTGGTGAATATTTACTGTGTAGCTGGTAGTTTTGAGCTCATCGTTCTCCCTGATTTTTCTTTTCCTTCCTAATTGTGGATAATTCTGCATGAATGAGTTTGTAGATTGTGGTTTGCCTGGTATATATGTTGCACATTTTCACACATAAATCTCTGCCAGAATCACCTTGATGGTAGCTCACTCGAAAGTGGGAACTAAACATATCCATTTGAATCCGTGTCTGGGAGTGTGGAGAAAGGAGGGAACAGATCAGACCTCAGTAGCCCTCAGACTGTCACTGTCCTTCCGTATCTGTCCTGCTCCTGACCTGTTTTCCTGTGTTTTCCAGCGGGATTTCAGCCGCTCCTGCTGGAGCCCCTGTTCAGATTTCACCACACCCTGCGCACACTGGGCCTACAGGAGGAAGAATACGTTCTCATGCAAGCCATGTCTCTGTTTTCTCCAGGTGATGGTCGTTCTTCAGCAGTTCATCCCAGTCCTTGCCAGGACCAAATCAATAATTAACCAACCCTGTAAATGTTTAAGCCCTACAAACAGTGTGCATTTGTACCCAGTCCAAAATAAAAATGCATTCTCAGATTTTCCTCAGGGCGAAGTGGCTTCCAATTAAAAGAAATGTGTTTTTTACTTGATTTGCCAGATCGTCCAGGCGTGCAGCAACACAGCTTGATTGACAAGGTTCATGAAAACTTGGCGCTGACGCTAAAAACCTGGATTGACTGCAAGAGATCAGGTCCAGAGAAACAGTGAGTGAAATGTCAAATTCCTGTCCTTTTCCAGTCTGTGTGAAACGTTTTTACATACTGCAGTTATCGACCTGTCTCTTGTATTTCAGCCTGCTGTATCCCAAAGTGATAGCCTGCTTTACAGAGATGAGAACAATGACTGAGGAGTACAGCAAACAAATTCTACAGATCCAGGACATCCAGCCTGACACCATCACTCCTCTCATAATGGAGGTGATCAGTAAAAGCTCCTCTAATGACTTATGAAGTATCTGCTGTACATGAGCAGCACAAGCACTGTTATTAATGGGGACGCTTAAATGAATGTATCCTATTGTTATTTTACATGTGTCAAAAGAGTAAAGACTGTCTTAAACACTGACAGGAAAAAAACTGTTAAGAGGAGAATAAAGGGGAGAGGGAGTGAACGGGTCAGTGTTGTGACTCTTAAAGTGAGTCAGAAAAAGCTGCTTTTTATATAGAGTTTTGTTCGTTGGTCTAGTTTTGTGCTTTTGTGCTTTTTTATTGTAAACCGTGATGAATGTAGCGTTTCTGATGGAATAAAAAGACAAACACTGCCCCCCTGTGGCCACACACAGAAAAACAGATTCTCTGTGAGGCTGATCTGCACTGCAAACATCTGGACTGTCAAAAGTTTTGTTGATCACTTTTGATCTACTGGTTTAAATAAACACGTGTAAAGGGAGGAACTTGCTTTTTGTTTTGTCAGTTCTTTGTCCACCTTAATTTGTAATGGCAGACTCAACCCTTCTCTTTGCACTAAGGAGACCTTTTTTCATTCTTGTGACTTTGAGAGTTGAGAGTTTAGGTTCTTCAAGATTTCTGTTTACAGTACCCGACAGTTGTTCTATTTGATTCAGGTTAAACAAAAAGACACCATTTTTTACTATTTTTCTTTCAAGGACTAAGAAAAATCCAAAGAGATTTTCAGCTATTGCCTTCAGATCATCATTAAGGGTTAACCTAATTGGGTTGAATTGGGTCCTAATTGGGTCCTGTCTTCCTTCTCTCACCCCAACCGGTCGCAGCAGATGGCCCCGCCCCTCCCTGAGCCTGGTTCTGCTGGAGGTTTCTTCAAAGTGCTTCCATTCTGATGCTCTGTTTGAAGTTCATCAGGTCATCTCGACCACGTCTACACACCTAAATGCACCAAGCTAGAGCCATGTGATCAGTCGAATACACATTTGCATTAATGATTAGTTGAGCAGGTCTACCTAATAAAGTGTCTTTGACAATATATAATGTATGTCCCTGCGACTTCAGCAATGTCGCAGGGACATACATCTGAACCTTCCAGATCCCTCAGGTCATCTGGATCCGGTCTGTTATCAGTCCCCAGAGTCAGAACCAGACACGGAGAAGCTGCATTCAGCTTTTATGCTCCTTATATCTGGAACAAACTCCCAGAAAGCCTCAGATCAGCTGAAACACTCAGTTTATTTAAATCCAGGTTGAAGACTCACCTATTCTCAGCTGCATTTGAATAAAGCACCAAATCCACACTTAAGTTTAAATTTCAAAACCTACTTTTTAACTGATTTTATCTACTGTTTTGATATTTGATTTTATATACTGTTTTGTTTGTTTGCTTGTTTTAATCAAATTTAAATCATGCTTTTTATTTGTTTTTGTTTTTAATGTCTCTGTAAAGCACTTTGAATCACCTTGTTGTTGAATTGTGCTATATAAATAAACTTGCCTTGCCTAAATGTCAGGTATATTTAAGCTGCTACCACTTTGGTTTGAATTTTTTTTCTTTTAACAAAATCAATCTGATGTCTACGAAGAGACGGGAACAAACACAGTAAAAAAATCTCAAACAGACAAATTTTATGATCATTTCCAGGCTATCCTACTCTTTATTTAATGCAAATTACAGTACCAGGGAACTATTCCTCGGAGCACGCAGAGGGAATATTTACAGAGGCGCACATTTAGCATACCTTCACAGAACAAAAGGAAAAAACAAAAACAAACAAACAAACAAACAAACAAACAAACAAACAAACAAACAAACAAACAAACAAAAAGAAATAGAAATTTCAGTCACAAACAGAGGCATTCAAGTAGTAGTACTGTTATACAGGATGTTTTTGTAGTATTTTCTTAAGATTCTTCTTTTCTATTACCCCAGTTTAACCCAGTCAGCATATGACACTAGTGTATATGTCAGTATAAGAGATTATACTAGCTTATACACTTTTCTTCTTTTTTTTTGGTAGCCATTGTGGTGCTTTTATTGAACTGGAGTAAGAGAGTAGGGGTGAAGTGGTCAAACCTTCTGGTGGAGGGTAGCAACACGTTCATGAATGCAAAATTACAGCAAGCGGGAGAGACAGGAGAAAGGCTACATGACTTGACCCCTTAGGTGCTACTGAATTTCACCCCCTGAATACTCAAGAGCAGGAGGAGAAACAAGCGAAGAGGACAGAGAAACAACGAAACATCCAAAGAGAAGAGAAGAAGAAGAGTTATTGCCTCTGAGGATGGCTCATCACAACTACATCATGGTTTGGCTTTGGTAACAGAACCAACACTGTGAGTAATACAGAAACTGCACTGTATCGTATATAATATATGAGGCCTTTTTTTGTTTGTTGTTTTTGTTTAAAACCCTGCTGCCATCCACAACACACCACCCACCCAGTTCATACCCCGAATCTGTGCCAGGACTGCAGTACATGTGTATGAGTGTGTGTGTGCCCCCCAAGATAAAACATCTATTAAAATAAACACCTGTCTACTATATCTTCAGTTCAAGAAAAAAATTACAATTAACAATGTCTGTATATTACATTTAGTGTGCAATGAAAAGAGCAGGGGGGGAGGATGTGCATCGGGTGGAAGAGGGGGCGCGTGAGTGAGCACGCGGATAGCAGGACATTCAACAGCACCAAAAGGGAGAGTCACAATATCAGAGGGGGGCGGTGACAGTGGGGGTGGGGGGTTGATGGCGTGGGCTGGGTGAGGGTGGAAACAAGGCGAAGGTGTATGAAAGCAAAGGCACTCCAAACTATAGTTACACTATACATGACTAGTTCTTGTTACAATAATACAGCTGTAATCTACTGTACTGTACAGGTAAGATTGAACATATGGCTGGATAAAGCTGATCATCGTCGTCGTCGTCGTCGTAATCTACAATATCCATAAACAACATCGGTTTTGCCCTGATTCGTTTTTTTTTTGTTTGTTTTTTGTTTCATTTTTTTGTTTGTTTTTGAATCTTTTTCATTCCGTTCCCTCACCCTTTGTCATCTTTGTTTTTGCTCATAAACAGTACATGGGTCTGCATATATACATACCTTGAACACAACATGGAAGAAAAAAAATCAACATAACATAAAAAAAACAACATACAAGTCATACAAGTCAGAATTTGGTGAGGAGCATTTATACTGTATGTACAAATTCAGTTTTTATTTCCATTTTTCGTGTGTGTGTGTGTGTGTGTGTGTGTGTGTGTGTGTGTGTGTGTGTGTGTGTGAGTTTTTTGTTTTCTTGTTTTTTTTGTTGGTTTTATCTTTTTAATTTTTTCGTGTAAATGTAGTGAGTATTCTCCGTAAATAAGACGATTCGTCAGACTGTACCGAGTGGCTCTATGTGCTGCGGGGGTGGAGGCGGCCAAAAAGAAAAGGACGCTCCGGTCGGTGGTCGCAGCGCACGAGTCAGCCGGTGGTGCGCCAAAGACCGCGGGCCCAGAGTCGAGCGTCAAAAAACGAATCTCGAATTCTTCACAGAAACGGCAAGAGGAAGAGAGAGGGAGAGAGATTCAGACGGGGAAAGGGTGGGGGGCACGTTTGTCTAGACGCTGCACTGTCACAGAAACACTGTTACAGACAGAGCCGGTACAAAGACGGGGAATAGAGCGATGCCCTAAATCCATCTACAGCCTTAATACAGACGACACAGGGAAGTGGCTGCTGGAATCTAACCACACTCCAGCAAAGAAGAGAACAACAACAAAAACAGAAATAAAATAATAATAAAACACCACCTTACCTAAATCTATTGTCTTTAGGCAGCGGCAAATATTGCCACTGCTCTGCCAGATATGAGCTCACCATAAATGATTTCTGAACCATTGTAGTTAATATACATATATCTATATATACTTTTTATACATAAGGAAAAGTAATATATAAACTGTGTGTGTATGCATGTCTGTTTTGTATTGTATGTATATATTATACAAGCACACAGGACCAGATACATGTCACATCCATCGCACATGGCAATCCAAAAGACGTCTGCCCAGGAGTACAAAAAAACAAAAAAAACAAAAAAGAAAATAATTAAAAACAAAGTTGAATAAAACAGCTTGCTAACCATTTTTAAAAATAACCCCGGGCAAAGAAAAAAAACAAAAAAACAACACTGTCCAAACATGTCCTCCCAAAGAGGACTGTTTCTTCCCACATACACCAGGATCATCATGCATCCATGTGTGTGAGGATGTGTGTGTTTGAGGGTGTAGGTGTGTGTCTGTGTGTGTGTGTATTCGCGTGCGTGAGCCTCATGCCTTGTCTGCGGAAGTGGATGTGAGAGGGCTTGGTGACCCCCAGGTGATCCTACCATACTCAGGCCATGCACTACAGAAAGAACCAAAAGGGGGGCGGGGTTTGTTTTTGTTTTTTTTCGAGGAGGAGGGGTTGGCCAGGGGACGGAGGGGTCAGAGGTCAAAGGATGCAGAAAAATGGAACAATGGAGAGGGAGGCCAGATAGAGACAGAGCAAAAAAGGGCGACAGCTCAGGACTTTTCTACAGATTGTCCTCTTAGCAGGCTAGCATTGTGTATAGGTGTACAGTGTACTTTTTAAATCAACAGTACAGTTGACAACACCTCTGGCCCTGCGCTTCACTTCCCTGTCGAGAGGGCACGGAGAGGCATCTTTGACGGAGGATGGAGAAGAGTTCAAACAGCTTTATGAGGAGGCCGGGTTTGGGGGTAAGAGAGGCAGACTGGGGATGCTCGGTTTGTGGTCAGTTAGCTGTCGAACCCGGCCTGCTTCAGCATCGCTCCGCTGCTGCCGGGGAAGAGGAGCAGGGCAGAGCTGAGCTGAGCAGAGCTCACCCCCTGGCCAGGGCAATGGAGAGGCTGAGGGCTGGGGCTGAGACCGGGGCGGGGCAGGTGCTCTGTGGGCTCAGGAGGTGGAGTTGGAAGCTGAGGCAGAGGCGGTGGTGGTGGTGGGACCTCGCTCTGTGCTGCTGCCATCTATGAACAGGAAGAGGAAGTGCTCAGTTGAACAGCTGGTTTAGAGATAAAGGCAGAAAAAGAGTTACAGAGACACAATGAGAGCGAAGGATACAAATCTGTGTACACAAACTAGACTGAACAATATAAGCAGCAAATGTGAATCGATAATACTACGCAGGTTTTTTAGGTTAAACATAAGCATACATGAGAAGAAGAAAAAAACACTAAACTTTTTTAGCAGTTCTCTGAAGTGTAAACATAATAATTAATAAATGTGAAGTAAGCTAAGCACGTCACATGACTGGGAGTGAGTTTGGGCTTATGGCATCGGGCAAAAGCCGCTGCTGTAATAGAGCACAGTGCGAAGAATTTATAGCACAAAACAAAGCAAGGGTGTTCAGAATTTTTTAAAAAAAACCTCAATTATCTTGTTTTATTAATAATTAAAAGCCAAACTCACAGCTGAAAACACCTAACATACTGCCAAACTAAGGTGGTATGTTAAGTAAAGTCAACCCTCCGGCGAAAACAGCGCGCGTTGTTGTTTGCAGCGTTTAGTGCTCACAGAGCGTTTCGGAGACATGAGTACAAACAAACGTCTGGCTTAAGTTAAATTGAACTTAAATTAAAACTAAAGAGCCTGACCTTTAGGGGCTGAAATTGTTTTTCAAATTAGCAGTAAGCAAAGCCACAACCAGTACTTCAAAGTAATAAATATAGAGCAGCTAACCACATAAAACAAGGGTCTGACGGAGGTAGCGTGGCTCTAACCTGTGGTGGCAGATGCATTGGTTGGGGTAGAGGCGGCAGCCTGGCTGCGAGCGTGGGCAGGGATGAGTATGGAGGCCAAAGAAGGATTACTAGATAGTTCTATAAGAAGAAGAAGAAGAAAACACCATGCATTACCACATTATGCTGTTACAAAGTTACCTGCAGACCAAAGATAACATAAAAGTGCTGTTTTAAGATGTGCTTAGATTTACTTACGGATAAATGCTACTGTGAATACGAGATAACTGACATGTCCCAGACAAAAAAATAATTTAAATGTACTTTATATTCTCCTAAAAAGTCTGTTAGATTGGAGTATCTAAATAAAGTAAAGCGAATTATTCAAAACAGATAGCACCGAAAAACTTTAAACCCTCAGGGCTTCACATTCCCTTGAATTTGTTATTTTAATATTCGTTTTTAAACCGTATTTACAATGCAAATGGGACTATGGGAGAGGTGTTATTTTTTTTAATTAATGGTTTCTCTTCCGAGGAACGCTTTGTGAGTGCGCCTACCCTGGGTAGTGAAGTTGAAGAGCGAGGGCTTCTCTCGCCCGTTGGGCAGTTTGATGCTGGGGTCGCGCAGCTCGTCAAAGAAGGAGTGTGCGCATGCCTCTAGGGGTGTGAGGCGGGCCGTGGGCGTGTACTCCAGCAGGCGGGAGCACAAGGCGATGGCCTCCGGAGGCGTACGTGGCCGGAACACCTGAACGTCAGTTTGAATCAACAATGAGAACATCACGAGTTTCCAAAGAAAAGAGACATTTCAGTATTATTAGCACACACGCATATACAACACATACAACACACACACACACAAAGAGCATATGACTGGATGAAAAATGAATCTTTACTGATATCCTATGAAAGCTAATGCACTTTGTCCAATGCATTTTTTATGGCGTGCTATGAATGAATCAGTGGAAGCATATGACTGCTGTAGCCCTGCTCCCTCCTGATTGGCTAATTGCATTTTCAAATAGAAGAGCTGTGCTTAGCTGAGAAAGACCGAAAAGAGACTGTCCTTTAGATTTTAAAACCTGTTTAGTTCTCAAGATGAGTTAAAACAAGCGATGACGCAACATCATGATGTTGGGAAGTAGCGCGTCAGATGATGAAGTAACTGACTGAAGCAGGATAGCACAGGTTTAACATCAGTCCACTCTAAAACATCAGGCAGATCTTATATTTGCTTTGAGCCTGTGCCAAAGCTCTGATGCTGCTGATAATGGGCGCAGACGTTGTGCTACAGGTGGTCAAGAACAAAGAGAGTGGTTGTCTTCAGCTCGATGAACCAGTGCGTCATTTTCAAACTCCTCCCTGAAGCAAGTCTTGCAACTTGGGAGTCATGGTTAAATGCTTCAGCTGTTTTGAAGCATCATCTAAGTCAACTTTCATTTCAGCAGTAACTGGCACTTTAAAACTGCATGTTCTGAATCACCAGTCAGATCCGGTACCAAGTGCTGAAGATGTAGCGTTCTACCAGCGTCTGTGGTGTTGCATCCTTCTCCCATAGATATCCTTTCAGGATTCATTGAGTGTCGTGTCTTGCTCTTATAAAGTCTAATATTTTTTTCTTTGTTCAAATAATTATTGGGACTGGAAAAGCTTAAAAACCAATAGGAGATAGGAATTCAATATAAAATTCAGGACTGACTTATTCAAAATTGGAGAAATAAAAAAACATTACTCTCAGTTAAGGATGTCAGTTGTTTAGCTGACCTGGTTTGGTCGAGACTCTCACTTAACATTAAAACAAAGCATCTTTGGCAGCATCAACACCAAGAAATCACACAACTGCATGGCACGTTCGGGAACACTGAGTAGGATTTCACAGCCTTCATTCCAACTGTCCCGAGTTTGAAATAGTTGATGCAAAAAGTACACGACGCCTCAGATTCATTGCCTGGTACTCAATATTTGATTTGCACATCCGCACATTGTTGTTAGCTACCAGTGACCAGTGCTCTGAGCACGAGTGCTGCTGATTCCATAATCTCGATCTGGGGGAGAATAGTGTGAGCTGCGTTCTGTAAATATTTGGTAAATGCAAATTCTTTGCATCTTTTATTTTTTAGAACTTGGTGCAATTATGGCAGTAATTATTCCACATGCAGGTCTATCAGATAAAGATGATGATGTTGGATGGTTGTGAAGCATGCAGGCAAAACAGGAATGGCAAAATGCTTTTGTGGTGGATCTTAAAGAAGTAAAAGGGCTCCTGTACCTGTTGACTCACCTTAGTCCAAGGATGTGCCTTGATCTGGGGGAATTTGAATTCAGTGTAGTTGGGGTTCATCTCACGGATCTGCTCTCGGGTCGGGGTGCCGAGAACCTGAAACACACAGGTGGAACCATTAGCCCGAGTAATATTACATCCAACCTGAAGCATTTTTTGTTTGGGAATATTGGAATACTTTACAACTCTTGGTTAGTACGGTCATTACCTTGATGATTTCCACCAACTGGTCCACTCCGCTGTCACCAGGGAAGATCGGCTGTCCCAGGAGCAGCTCTGCCAGTACACAGCCGGCTGACCACACATCTAAAGGACAAGGCAGGAGTCCAAATGTAAAAGCAGAAGAGGAGCAATGATGACTTGTGATTCTACGCTGCTGTAAAGATGCTTATAAACTGCTTTGAGTGCTCAAGCAGAGTAGAAAACCACTATATAAGAACCAGTCCATTTATCATGAGTAACATACAATCACATTTCCTGCTGAATGTACATGTGTCAGTCTGTGTGAGTTAGCCTACCTATGCTGGAAGTGTAGTCAGTGGCACCAAAGATCAGCTCAGGGGCTCGATAGTAGCGAGAGCAGATGTAGGACACGTTAGGCTCTCCGCGGACCAGCTGCTTAGCACTGCACACAAAATCACAGCAAATAATCATCATCACCATCTGCATACTTCAAAAAAGGGAAAAAAATGAACCTGAAGAAACACCCAGTACTGAGGATTTACACGTGTGATAAGACCTCAGAGGACTTCACATCTAATCAAACACACCGCTAAAAGGAAGATTTCTACATTTCTGCTACAAATATAATCAGCATTTATGTTAACGAATGAAAAATAAATAAATCATCTGTTTTCAACAATGTACGGTGATCTCAGTTTGACTTTTCCCGTATAATGTGCCTGGCCAAAAACAGCTCCCACATTATTATGTTGCTGGATTTAGCTTTAATGAAGGCATTGCACTCTCCACTGCATTGGTTTGATACGTTTACGCAACATTTATTACGACATTTTCACTCGAAAGGTGGGTTCATGTTTTCCCACTAACAAATTGCACTGATGATGAAACGGTTGGTCTAAAGTCTTCTACAGCACATCCCAAAGCTTCTCAGTGGAGATAAAGTCTGGACTCTGAGCTGGTGTGAAAATGATGTCTCGTGCTCACTGAACTACTCTCTTCACAATTTAAACCCAGTGAATCCTGACAGTGTCATCTTGGAATATGCCTCTTTTATTAAACAAGAAAAAAAATCCATTAATGGAAAAACCTGATTATTCGGCATATTCAGGTAGCCAGCTGTCCTCATGTTTGGGCAGATAATGTTGCTGAACTTAGACCTGAGCCACTGAAGCAACCCCAGATCATAACGCTGCTTCCACAGGCTTGTAGGGTACGTACAGGTATGATGATGATGGGTGCATCACTTTTATCTACCCCTCTTCAGGGGTACAGTGTACTCATCTCCCAAGAACAGAGTGAACCCAGACTCATGATACCACGTGACCTCTCAGTTCAATCCAGGCGGCCACACAGTGTGTATCAGCTAAAGGGTGAAACTCTTCAAAAGGAAGAGAGTAACATTTGGGGAAACAGACTAACTGGGTATGTTTAGAGGTAGAGACTGATTTCATTCTCATGCTCATAAATATAAAGTCATATGAAGCTATAAGAGAAGAGATGTAAACAGGGCTCAGCCTCGTTTGCTTAATTCCAACAAAAACTGTTGTAAGAATGATGTACAGCAGTGTTACAGGGGCTTTTTCTTGGCTGTGCATAGTTACAGTGTGTGATTTGCTGTCTTCAGGACACTGTTAAAGACTGAGAATGAGCAGTGTTACTTCTGAAACCATCCAAGCGCAACATAATCTAACAGCGTTCTGAAACCTTTACACAGATCCATTCCTTCATTTCCACTGTCCATGCTAAGCCAAGCTAACTGGTTGCTGGTGCTCACTTTTTATGTTATTAGACATCACAGCAGTACCAATGTGAACATCTGGCGCTCTTTTGTAAATGCCAAAAAAAGGAAAAATTCAGATCAGTGTAAAGCACGACTGTCCCTCACCTGCCAAAGTCACAGAGCTTGAGAACAGCCGTCTCTGGATCCAGCAGCAGATTCTGGGGTTTGATGTCCCGATGGCAGATACCAAACGAGTGAATGTAGGCCAGGCTCCTGAAGAGCTGGTACATATACAACTACACAGGAAAACACACACACACAGAGGTTAGAGAAACAGCAAACTCAGCTTCCATTACAGCATTAAAATATAGAAACTCTGGGCTGTATTTCAGCTCCAGAGAATGAATTTTACAGCAAATGTTTAGACTCCAGTTTCACACGCTGTTTCTTTTAACTCCTAAACATTGTCACCCAGCTATGTAGAGAGAAAATGGAATAAATGAAGTGTTTTTACAGACACATACTTTTTAAAACTAAAGCAATTTTTTTAATCCAAATTCATTTACTGTTTCAAATTTGCCGCCTCAGGTCAATCTATTCTTACAAAGAAGATCAAGAAATGTTTGACTTGTTAACACAGTGAACTAGTTGTTTAATCCTAATTGATATTACATTGGTGTAATACTTTACTTTCAAAGAGAACTGAGCACTTCTTTTGCTCAGTGGAACAGCAGGTGTAGTAAACAGTAGGTGTGTTTTATTTTTAATTGCTTCATTGATACAGAAAAGTCCTTCAGATGGAGCTTTTTTTGTGCCTCTGCTAATTATTCCCAATTTGTTTCGCACATCTGTCATCTAAGTAAGTCCTAAAAAGTAACATCTCGTGTGTGCACACATGATGCAAACTAACAAAGCAGTAAAGTTTCACATTGTGGAAAAGAAATCAGAAGACAGAGAGGAGTTTTTCTGAGATTTTCTGTGATTTTTTTCTTTTAAAATCTAAGACCTGAACAAAACACAAAGTTAAAAAGTTAGTAGAAGGCATCCAGGGGAAAAACTAGATGGGATATGCAAAGACACAAATTTTCAGTTAAGCTGTTTATATTTAGTGTTTAGCAGTGAAACTCCCTCAAAATATGATAAATTAGCTTTTATCAAAAACAAGCTGATAACACAGCTCAGTGAAATCTGCATGGATCTTATGATGCTCGTCGAAAACTCTAATATTAGCTGAGCCCTATAATCAAGTAGAAGAGTTAAGCCACATTTTATACCAACACAGCTGTTTAATAAAAACATAAACATGTTTTAATTCGATAATATTATTTCTGTAGAAAAAGGAAAAATATGTACTTTAAAAAATGTGAAGATACAGGACACATAATGTGGGGTAGTGTGGTTAAAGTGAACCTACAAGCAGTGTGTCTCATATTAAAAGTATAAAAATTCTCCAAGCCCAAATTTGTCACGACTGATTCATGTACAAAAAACCTGCACCCCATTTTTCTGATATATTTAGAGTCTTTATACTTGCAGCTTTCACCAGACTAACTACGATTTAAGTAAGCTGCTGTAACTAAGAATTACCAGAGATAATCACTTAACTATTGTCAATGTTTGTATTTCAGAATTGTTACATGGTCATCTCATAGTACATCTCCCCATGCTCTGTTTTAACCTTCTGTTTACAAGGAGGTGCCAATGAGAAGTAAGCAGGATTAAAGGAAGGCTTGCTCCACCAATGAGGATTGTTTTAAAAGCTACTCTAGTAGACTCTAAGGAAAAAAAATATAAGATTGGAAACATGCCCGTCAAGTTCACTTTAAACTGAGTCTTTTTCAGCCTTGTTAAACAGACAGAGCTTTTACCTTCACATAAACCATAGGCAGAGTCTGTTTGGCTCGGCTGTAGTGTCTGGCCACTCTGTAGACAGTCTCGGGAACGTAGTCCAGAACCAAATTCAGATACACTTCATCTTTCTGTCGGTGAGAAGCAAAAACAGAAAAGAAAAAAAACATGGTTACACTGAGAGAAATCATGCAAACTGTATAGAAAAGATTTTTGTAAGCTAAAAATGTTAAGCAAAACAACACAATCTTGGAAAATGCATGAATTTAACTCAAAACTTGTGATCTAAATGTGCATCCCCCATCCTATTATCCCGTCTCTCTCCTCTTAGCTGTGATGCATCTTTTCCTAAGAAAGAAGCCGTATTCATGTTGACGTAATTGATGCTTTCTTGCAGCCTAACTGGGAATCCATTGTATCTCTCCCTGCGGGCAGGAAGCACACAACCGTGCGTCATAACGGCCGGTGCCCTGACAGTGGCCGCAGACAATGATATCATTTCCTCGTTTCCTGGTTGGTCAACGCCAGTGTTGGAGGGCGGGGTTGTGTACGTTGAACTCTGGAGCGCACTGACCATGAAAGGATGTTGTATCTGGGGGGTTCTCCACCCAATTATTCTAAGACTTCCCATTTCCTTTAAAAAGTAAGCCATTACAGTGTCTTGAGGATCTCAAGCTTAAGGCTATAAATCATAAAAGGTTAAAATGCAAGACTTAAGAAATAACTTCATGAGGGAGGTTACTCACAAATGCATTCGTGATGCATTCACAGCTAGCCTGCTCAGGCTCTGATTGCATGCTAAGAGGAACAGCAGAGGCCTCTGCATAAAACACTATGCCCATGTTAAGGGGTTGGGTGATGTGAATAAATCAGCACTGAGTGAGCAGTGGTGTTATTTGGAAAGTGTCCATCATCAGAAGAAGTGTCTTCTTCTAAGCATTTAATGCTAACAATAAAATCAGTAACAGAATACCAGTAGCAGTAACAATGTAACAAACTGAGCACTTTTCTAGAGGACAATCCTGGAATTTATATATTTTTCATTCATTCTCTACAAAATATAAGCACAACCTCAGTCCTGCTGTCTCTCTTAATACTTTGACTTCCCTCCCAACTCCATAAATCATTCAACAGCCACTTAATCACAAATTGTGGTCTTATGAAAAATGCCCAAAACACTGGACAGAGCAGATTTGATCTAATATTGCTCAAACTAGAGCAAGCTGAGTTTTAGTGGAGGGGACTATTCTCACCAGGGTATTGGTACACATTTGGTGCTCTAGTAAGTATTCATAGCACCAAAATGGTGAGGCGGGACTAACCCAAAATAAACTACACAGGCCATGTTGTAGTGAAGAAACATGGCAGCCAGCACTGTGGGCCACTGATGTGTTTTAAATACAGCTGAGGTGTATGAAGCAGAGCGAGTAGCTAAACCTGGCCATCGCTTTATTGATGGTGTTGCTTTTCTTTCAAGGGATTTGCTGATGCAGTCTTCAATCTTTGCAACACAACCGACTCGCCTTCAAAATATAAGTTGTGTGCGTTCACTGTTTATCACTAGCAGAAGGCTCCTTCACTCGTTTCCAACATAAATGTAAGATAAAGTGTAAATGGACTTCACATGGGTGTGCCTTCTGTGTAGGGGCATGTAATACTGTGATAAACTGCATGTTTGATAGCAGCAGCCCATCACCCACACTGTAACTGCATCTGCAAAGCTATATATCTCATGTGTTCCCTCATCACGACATCTTTGAGAGGATCAGTGGGCGGTGAGCGCATACCGCTACATGTAATCATGTAGCACTGACTGGTATTGAACAGTATCTGCACAGACACTCATGAGACATCCCTCTTTGAGTAAAAAAATAAATAAATCTGAGCTTTTAAATTACATTTTAATATAATTATTCCTTGCTTCCCTCTCTCCCTCTTATCTAGTCTGGGACTGAGTGTCTGGATTCCTTTTGCCTCCTCTCCCCCATCTGTTAGCAGTGCTGCCCAACATGCAGCTTAGGCGCTGGCTCCCTGCAGGTCTGCAAAGCAAAATGAGTGAGCTGGGCCTGTGAAGAGCCTCCAGACAGACTGTGCGGTACACTTCTGTCAGCTCAGTGTCCTGCTTTGTCCTGACAGCTCTCTCCTGTTCACACTCAGATGACTGGACACATACACAGGCAGCGAGCGAAGTACAGGGCCTTGACTCCTGGAAGACAGATGGACAGGCACGCACAGGGTTTCCGATACTGGTGAGTATACCTTCATTTTACAATCTCATCCATCACCGGCATCGCGTTCACTCTTAGCACGCTATCTCTGTGTGCCTTTCTCTTCCACCAATCATAGCACACAGCCATCTCTCGTTCACCAGCAAAACTCCCATTGATTAGAATTGTGACGTCTGGAGAGCCCGTTACACCTCCTTCTAGTGCCACTAAAGCTATATTTAGCCTAGCAACAGCGATGACTCACTTCCTGCCTCACTACAAAGCCACTTCCTTGGCTTGTTCCCGGAAGGTTAGCCAGGCAGGATCCGATTGGCTCCTTGTTCACTCCCAGCTAAGCAACCCAGCCTTTAATTTGGTGAGAAAAACTGGCTACGCTATCTGTCAGTAAGCTTAGCAGAATGTCTTCAGTATGTAACGCACAGTATGCATGTCAGTCTTCACAAGCGAAGCTTTTATTAGCATGTGTGTTTGCACTTCTGTGTTGACATTATGAAGCATATTTAAATGCATATTACGGGAGGAAATTACACAACTGCGAGTGCAAATGAGTCTGTGAAATCACGGAAGGCAGACAGCGGCACAGAAGGAGCTCGAGCAAGATGTGAGGGACGCTAACTGAGTCCTTATTTTGGCCCACACTAATGAAGACTGGAACATGGCACTACGAATCTAAGAATAAGTCTTTAATATGTGCAGGAGCAATGCCAGATATGTCAGCCACAGCCATAAACTCTCACCTGTCTCTCACTGGTTCCTGGGAAATCCAGTGGCAGCTCTACCAGATTCATTATCTAGATGCAATGCTATTCAACCACAGTGTCTCTATTAAAATCCGGAATCACTTTGACTTAATAGCTCAAAAAAACCCCAGAAAGAAGCAGAAAGCTACACTGGTATGTTATCCAAAGCCGGATCAACCAGTCAGGAGGACCGGAGGCAGAAGAGGTGCCCCTGGGCCTATTTGTTTAGTATGTTTACACAACCATCCTTCAGCTGAACTCAAAAATAGCCACACAGGCTCATTGTCAACCCATCAGTTCATAAGTTCACTGCACTTCATTTAAAAATATGCACCATCCGAGCGCAACATAATCTAACATAATAAAGAACTGAAAACTTGATGTAGATTTATTTCTCATACATAAAATATACATTTTTATTTTGTCTTTTCTAAAAACGGTTTTTTGAAAGTCCTTTAAAGGCACCAGCAACAAAAACAAAAAAACAACCAGTGCAGTTCCCTTTTCCTTTCCAGCTAATTCACCAAGCACGCAAGGTTGTCGAGTCATTTACGTCACTTAAATCTGTTTGTGACGTGCTCGTCTTTCTGCTTATCAGACAGCATCTCAAAGCGTTTGCTTCATATCTGAAGAAACATTACTCAACGTTCACTTTTAGCAACTCACAAGTCAAACCTGCACTCTGTTGCAGTATTAATGGAGAGGCACGCACTAGACTGTGGTTTCTCTAGTCGCCAGTTTCTGAGCCCACAAAAAAAGAAAAAGGAAAGACTGATGTGAGAAATGCCCTAAACAAAAAAATCACAATAACAATAACAAGAAGAAGAATCACAAGAAGAAGAAGAAGAAGAATGTATGCCTCAAACAACTAGTCAGTGTTACATTCTTAATCACCCAGACTGATTATAAACGTGGAGAAGACTTTGAAGAAATAGTGGACACCAAAGATTAGGGCCTCCAATTCAGTATCATTCAGTATAACAGACTAACAAGACTCAGTGGGAGCAATAAATATGATTTGGGTTTTTGACAAAACAATAACAATAAAATCTAATAGGATGTGACACAGTGTACTTTGATTTGCTCACTTTGTAAGCTGCAGTATATTAAAAAAAGATGTGTTAACTAAAGTCTAAAGTGGGTACAGATGAGTTCCATGTTAAGAAAACTCATCGTTACACATCCCTCCTGAATCACATAATGATGTCAGTTTTAAGACACTGTTGAGGTCAGCAATGTTACAATGCCCATGTTAGAAAAGTGCATCAGTTGCACATCATTAAATTAACTGGACATGATCAAAGTGATTTGCAACACTAATGTGTGACATTAACCAAAGTCACAGCTCTATCATTAAGTTACTATTTCTTTGCAGCATTATAATGTACAAGTCTACTCTTATGTTTCTCTTCTTTTTTAACTGTCTGCATTTCATAGTCCTCAACAAACTCATACACTTTTTAAAGTTACACCTTTTTGCCTGCTTATTAATGCAAATATCTAATCAGTCAATCATATGGCACCAACTCAAACTGAGCATCAGAATGGGGAGAAAACTGATTCAAGTGTCTTTGAATGTGGCGTTGTTGTTGGTGCCAGACAGGCTGAGTTTTTCAGAAACTGCTGATCTACTGGGATATTCCCGCACAGCCATCTCTAGGGTTTATAGAAAATGGTCTGAAAAAAAGAAAATATTCTGTGAGGGGCAGTTCTCTGGGCGAAAATATCCTGATCCTTGTCAGAGGTCAGAGGAGAATGGCCAGACTTCTTGGAGGTCATAGGAAGGTAACAGTAACTCAAATAAAACAAGCAGAAGAGCATCTCTGAATGCACAACACATTAAATCTTCAAGGAAATGGGCTAAAGCAGCAAAAGAGCACGCTGGGAGCCACTCGTGTCAGCTGAGAACAGAAAACTAAAGCTACAGTTGACAAAGGCTCAACAAAACTGGACAACAGAAGATTGGGAAAAAATACCGGATGGCCTAAGATTCCTCACTTTCTGTTGAGAGGTCTCAGTGGATTCTTCTGTGGATCCATCCTGCCTGCTATCGGTGGTTTTGGCTTGATGATGGTGTAAGGATGAGGGGGGTATTTCTTGGCACACTTTGGGCCCCTTAGTACCAGCTGAGCATTGTTAAAACACCACAGCATGTCAACATGGACCAAAATCAGTGAGGAATGTTTCAAGTGGCTTATTTATTCTAAGACACAGAGAATTAAGGTAGGTGGTCCTAGTGCTAGATGTGCCTAGTGGAAGTGGCAAGTGAGTGTGCAAGTTCATTTTAATGCAGATTCTTCACCTATGAACAATTCATTAGCTGATTTTTGAACTCTGCCTCTCATATTTCTAATCACCGTTCAGTTAGTAACCTGAAAATGAACTGAACTTTGTCTTCAAGTCTGTTACAACAGAAAAAACCCGTAGTGTCAACCTGCTGCCAAGAATGTTATCTTAATTTTTTCATGTTACTGAAAGCAATCAGTGTGTAAATATATGTGATTTTAAGAAGAAATGCAGCAGAGGGCAGCTACATGTCAGCCGAGTACATTCCATGCACCCTCACTGCGATTTGATAGTTAAAAGTCAAGCGACTATTTGCTTCCCTGCCTACGCTGTTTGGACCGACGGCCTTCTGTTTAAACACAGTATTATACAAGTGGTTAAAGGGTAAAAGCAAAAGCACACTGTGTGGATCAGGCACGCCACATGCCAGCACTTACATAAGACTACCTGTGCACACGCTGACAGCTACTGTAGCAACAGTCCCTGCCTGTCTCACAGCTGCACCCAGCATGAACCCTCATTTCAGGACACCAGTGGCTCCTACAAACACCTGACCTCTTCTCATGTCATCTCTTTGTCTGTGTCTTTTTTCTTCCCGTACTTATTTTAAACCCATCTGCCATCAATCCATCAACATGCCTGAAACTCTCCATCCCTTTCACATTGCCTTTTGGCTACTTCACTACCTCTCAGCAGCTCTATGGGTGGTAAAATCCCCATACCAAAAACATGGTGCCAGTCTCCATAATTAGACATGGTGAGGAGAGGATGAAAGGGGGGGGGGACTTATACAAGAAAGTGATGTAAAGGTGGATGCAATCGTACAGTCACATGAAACTTGTGCAATATATAAAAAAAAAAAAGTTGGCAGTGTGTAAGGTGATTTGTGTAACATGTCACCGCGGGCGTTGTGTCAGTATACCAAGAATTACAGATTCCCAGAGGTCAGTGGGCGTGTGGCAAGAGCCTGTGACAGGCCTGGAGCCTGCATGGCACGGAAGGGAGAGCTCGAGTGGATCTATAATTAGCAGATGCCCTCTGACCATCTCACCGTCCACTCCCCTGCAAACCTTAACAGCTTTCCTTGGTGTCGCTAGGTGAGCAACAGGAAAGCATTCCTAACTGCCGTGTCATGAGTATAGTCCCGACAGCATGTGAGCCAAGTCCACGTGGTTCTATATTTGACACACAGACCTTTGCCCGTTGTAAGCTAGCTGAATGACATAGCACAGCCATGTAGTCTCCAGGGGACCTCTGATGGTCGGCGAAGACCGACAGCAGGGCACAGATAGGGACTTTCCAGTCAAGGTATGTACTATTGTATTTATTACAGCTAAGCTGGCCAGGAGAGAACATAAAATAAATAAATAAATAAAAAACAGGAAAACAAGAGACTCCAAGATAAAACAAAATGAACTGTGAATGGGACTCAATGAAATAAATGATGCTATAAGTCCAGTCCCTTTAAACACACAACAAGTCGATTGAGCTAGAAAATGCTAAACTACTTCTGAAAGCACAGATATACTAAGTCCACAGAGCACATTTAGTTTACAAATATATGTGTTATGCTACTGCAATCAGAGTCAATAAACTGAATTTTAGATCTTCTTTTATTTTGTTTAGAAAACCCCAAGATACCTTAAAAAGGCCCATTAAAGAGGAATCTATAAATTACCACCTTATTTTAGAAAACCAAAGTAAGGATTTCTTTATGTATTACTTCACTCGTCCTTGAATACGCTTCCTCAGCCACAAGCTAGTTAATATTTTTCTCTGTATGTTTGTGCATAATTAAATATGCATCCTCCCACGGTCAGATGAAGAATTAGAAGAAGCACACCGAGCCGACTCACCTTGTCTCCACTGGAATAGAAGAAGTAGCGCAGGCGGACTATGTTGCAGTGGTCCAGTTTCCTCATGATCTGCAGCTCACGATTCTAAACAAAAGAAGAAAAAAAAGAAAAAGCATGAGAGATACGTCGTGTTTATGCTTCAGACAGCTTTCATAACACAGTTGGTCTAAAGAGGGTCAGGAGATCATGAAAGCTTTCCACTGAACCTTTAGCACACTGTGGAGAGTTCCTTTTGAGCTTTTTTTAACCAACTAGATGTCAGAAGCGTTACGTGTCAGTCTCAGTGGGTTCAACAGCAACGAGTGCAGTTTGGACAAGCCAAACGTTTAACATAAACCATCAACCTTATATTGCTTATGACTGTCTTATGACAGAAAACGCATACTATTAGTCAACTGGTTTCACAATAACCTTATTCACAATAACATCACTGTGACAGGTCAGCGTGTTACCAAGACAAACACTTCCACAGGGAGGGGAAGAAAGCAAACAAAAAAAAAAGTTGCATGCATCCATTCTCATTTAAAGCACCAGCACCTACAGAAAATGGCCCCAGGAAAAGAGTTGTCCAAAAAAAGATGTTCAGAAGGGTTTGAGCAAAGCTCTGGGCCCTGTAGTTAGACAATCCAGGCCTACAAAAAATGTCAGACCACTCCATCTGTATTCATATACAGTGTTTCCATACATAAAAAGGTTAGGCGTATGGATTTTCTCAAGGTTGGGCAAGAATTCAAGCATTACAAAAAGCTTTAACAGCTCCATTATAGTCCACATTTGCTCCCATTCTCCATTTTCCTTCCTCCTCTTTTCCACAGCGCTCAGTGTTGACTAAAGTGCTTGTGTAACGTTGTGTGGCCCCAGTGTCGAGAAAGAAATGGAGGGTAGCAAGCATATGGAGAACTAACACAGAGATCAGAGAAGAAAGCTCAGCACAGGGACAAAGTGGAAAAAGAAACACACCATCAGTGTGTAGCAGTGAAGCGGACTCCGTACGTAATATTCTGACTTTTGGTTAGAAGTCCTGCAATTTGAATGGCGCGTGCACCCTACTGAGTGCATTTTAATATTTTCAATTAGAAACTTATTAGAGCAGCATATGCTATAGCTGTGATGTGGGTTTTCAATGAAGCTGTCCACTTGTAGATGTACAAAAGAACTGCCGCCCACATTCACTTTTTTTTTTGGTATTTGATAAAGGCTAGCAACTTCTGGGAAAAACATGATTACATTCACAAACCAAGCGCTGTGACTTTTGTGACATAAAGATGGCAAATATAGCTACAATGACATCAGTATGCAGCATGCTTTTACTGAGAAAATTCAGGCATACATTTCCACTCAAAGAAATTCAGCAGTAGTTCAAGCTTACTGTCTAATTCCCCTGTAACCAGACTGGTTACAGAGTTAATTCACAGACAAAGTTATTAAGGAAGCGCAGAATTGCATGACTGTCCAGCTGACTAACAAGCTACCAGACCAAGTGTCAACCACTCAACATCAGAGACTCTGCTGTCGGTTTCTGGATGAAAAAAGATGTAAAGCCATTTGCGAGATGTGCAGTTAGGTGGCTGACCACAGAGCTGCTGATAACCCGAATCACTGTCTGAACTTGTCTAAAGACAGGTTTCAGGATTGGTTTAGAAGCACTGCACGCAAATCATCTTTGTGTTGTTTAAATTGGATGCACATGTGGTGTCAAAGGAAACTACTTTGTGAGCTTTGGACTTTAAACAGAGAGTGATCGATTGAAACTACGAAGTTAAGAGACTCTGTTGTGCTTTTAAGCAACTTATCCATCCCACAAATTGTCTAGTATCATTGGGAGTAAAAACACATTAAGTAGGGATACACAACTACTAACTGAAGGTTCATCTCTTTGCTTTTATTTAATAAAGGGGCTTAACATCAGTGCTACTATTAGTATATAACACAGCAGCTAGAGATTGACTCTTCCTCTTTGACTAATCTAATGATTAACTGAAATTTATAGTATTATTTATCAATGGCTTTGATAACTGTTTAACTGCTTATTTCCAAGTCGAGACGATCATTCCAAAAGCCTTTAAAAGCCTCCAGACTGGGATCGTCTGGTTTTGCCGCTCAGTGTAAGATAGCAGAATGGGTAAATTTGTTCATTATATGCAACAACACAAAAAAATGCCAATTCCACAATCCAAAAGATTTCAAGCTCACAGTTTTGCCTTTGAATCTGCGGTTTTCTTAAAAAGAAATATGGATAAACGTGGGTGACAAAACAGTGTGTGGTTTGAACTGTCTATCTGAAGCTGTGACTCATGAAAAGTCCCTTACGTGGGTCGGGATGATGCTTGCAGCTGTCCTTGTCTTTATAAGGCTTTAAACCCATGTCGCGTTAGCAGGGTTAGGTCCTCTCCACCTAAACAACAGCAGCACAACAGAGCATCTGGTAGCTCAATAGCCTCCTGTAGACAACCCCCCAGTCTAATTCACTTAAGCTGATGCAAATCATCCCCACAGTCTTCCCCCTGCTTTTTTACCCTTTGCGCAGCCACGACAACCACACACACACACACACAACCCCCCACATCACCAAGTGACATCACTGCACACGGGGTCAAAGACCGGCCGCAGGCAACGCCCTCGTCTTTTGGTGCTGGAGTGTCCGAGGGTGTGTCTCTGTGTGAGAGACAGAGAGAGAGACAGTAGCATATGGAGGAGGAGTGGAAAGGCTGTCGAGTAAAGCCCAACCCAGCTCCAGTTATACTGCAGTCCATCCTGCTGACCTATCATCCCCCAGAGTGTGAGCGGCACAGACAGCAGAGACCGAGAGAAAAGAGAGAAAAATGACTTGATTTGAGGCGGCTGCAAGAACTACACCTGAGCGCCTCGCGCAGCTGATGCTGCCAAAACCACGCTGCATCCAGCTCCCAAAAAGATTGAAAACGCCAAAGCCACAGAACAATACAACCTTCGCAAACACGAGCCCTGTCCTACTCTAATTAATCCCATCTCATACTTCCAGACGAGTCAACTAGCCCCTTGGGTTTGTCGTTTTAAATGGCTTCCTACAGCAACAATGAAGATTTTGGATTGTGTGTGGCAATGATACCTAGCTGTCGTTGTGCGAGAACATAAATTGATTATAAATACTGTAACGTACTTGTACAATCAAACAAACGAAACAGTAATAAATCTGATGTGGTTTAAATATAACTAATGAAAAGAAATGTTGTTTATGTATAAGTTAAATGCAATTAAAATAGACATGTGGTCCCTCTCAGGCCCACTCAAACTGTAAATCATCCAAAACAAAAGAACAAAGGGGTTTCTCTATGAGTGCTACTCAAAACTGTCAAACAGACACTTATAAATTAAAAAAACTAAACATGTACGGGGTTAAATCGATCAGGTTTCAGCTACAGAGTATTTACAGGATTTCTTATTTTCTCCATTTTTCTTTATTCGTTAATAATTTTTACAAGTATCTGCCATCAGGCGTGCTCTCGGTCTGTGTGAGAGCGCGTTCTAATGTGAGCATCCATTTTCCGATAGGCTGATATGTGATCCCTCAGATGGGAAGGGAGAAGGACCCATCCCATAATGGACAACAAGAACACTGTGAGCCCACCAAAGCTGCCTCACAGTTAAACCAGAAGCCTATTCACATGATTACCCTGTTTGACTTGACTTGAATTGGTTGCGTGTGTGTGTGTGTGTGTGTGTGTGTGCGTGTGTGTGTGCGCGTGTGTGTGTGCCAGTGAGAGAAAATAAAACGTTCACACATGTTGGACTGGCATGGTTTACTCGACCCACGCTCACTTCACAGATGAGCACTAAATCAGACAGGAAAAAAGCAGAAGTATGGACAAAAGGCTTTTGAAGTGGGGGAGAAGAAAATAGAACGCAGGTGTTTATGTGTGTGTGTGTGTGTGTGTGTGTGTGTGTGTGTGTGCTGCATGCTTGACAGTCATGTGAAGAGTCTTAGCCCTCATTTGCTTCATTTTTCCTAACAAGCTGTTCATGAGGAGGACGTGCAGATGAAGCAGCGAGAAAGACGAGGCGGAAAGAGCGACAGCCAGCTGAGGCAGAGGGTCTTCTCTAAAGAGGAAACTGAACAATCAAAACAGCGTGAGCTTCACTGAGCTGTTTAAAAGAGGAGGCGGCAGCTAGCACGTCATGCTAACCACAGGCTAACAGGAAGAGCAGGATGTGACTTCACCGGGGCCGGCACGCAGTGCCACAAAAAGACAGTGTGAGCGTCCGTAACGAGCACCGCGAATTTGGTGGCAGATGTCCGACCCCCTACACCATTAAGTGACATCATTCATCTTGTCTGGCTTCACAGAGCAAAGGACTAGCACATCCTGAGGAAAAAAAACACTCTGCTGAATCTCCAACAGGTTAAACCCAGGGTTTTGAGTTGCTCAAGCATTTAGCTGTACCAGTTGGGTGAAAACGCTACAGGCAAATACATTTGACTGAACTTTGTGAGCAGTTCTCACAGTTATGGGAAAAACAAAAAGAGCAGCAGGATGGGAGTCTACAAGATAACAGTGAGCGTTCTCCTCCTAAGAATAACACGGACATAAAATGATGAGCGAGAAGGGAATAGCTCTGCCTTCCAAGCTTAAATCAAATATTAACAGACTTTATTCCCATTAGACATACTACTTATTTATTTATTTATAATGGGGGTATGTATGTAGTATGACACATAACCTACCCATTTATCATTGTCAATACACAGTTTTAGTTCGTTTTTTCCTTTTTTCTTCATGCCAGCATTTCATTTTGTATTTTCAGTTTTACGTTTAAATGCATGTAAATGTGAACTGCTTCAGGGTTCTCCTGGTTTGCAGCCATTGTTTACTGGAACCATTCTCTGACGACATAGCCACTGCTATTTTTAGTAACGTCTGTGCTTTTTTTCCCCCTAGTCATATGTCTACAATTAAAGCATCTCTTGTAACAGAGTGAAATAAAAGCTTATGGGTAAAATGTACACAGACTTTACAGCATCACAAGGTCAGAGATGTAAGGTATAAATTGTTTTTCGCAGTAATTTTACAGTTGAAATGTGTCTCCTTTAATCATCGCAAAAACTTCTTATTTTTGCCTGTGAGGTTAGAAATTAAGCGTCTGAGTCCATTCAGAGCTGCAAAGTAATTGCTGTGCTTAGGCTGGAATAGCCCACTCAAACCAACCCCAACTCAGTTGGTAGTTGTTACTGTATTGGCTGTCTGTGTGTATGACAAATATATAGTCTCACACGACAATAGTGCACTCATTTTTTTAAGGCGTGACTTTCAGTTGTAGTTGGGAGGGCAGCAAATCTGGAGGTTTGCTGGTGAGCCCCTGGTAACCTTCAGTTGCCGGGAAAAATGTGTATTCCCCACCTGGCTGACAAGTTGTTGGAGGTTGCTGGCTGTCGCTAGGGGTTGTCGGTTGCGAAGACAGCGTTGCACCAAAAAACACAACAAAAAAATCCTGCCATGGTCACCCTTAGTTTGCATTGACACAAAGACAAAGTTCACTTTCAAAGTAGAAGTTTAAGCCTAACATGTAAATTATACTCCTGCGTCAGAGCTACATTGTAACGTACGCAATAACTGGAATCCTATTTTAACCCTAGGCCACAGCCTTCTACGTAACCAGACAGGCACCTCCCGAGAAATTTAACTACACGTTGGGTCGACGACCACAACCACTCGAGTGGCGTGAAAGGTTGCAGTGTGGAGATAAGAGGAGTTACTATGTAAGTTAAGACATACATTTCCTGCAGAAGTCTAAATTAAGCTTTACTGCTGACATGTCTCATAAAGGTGTAGCTTCTACTTTCGAGGCTAACCCTCTTCATTTCCATTTGTATTGTACTTTTCACAGTTTCACCACCAGTCTGTGAGCAGAGGCGCTGTTTGTAGACACGTTTGCGTCTCTCTTCCAAACTACAAGCTATCTGATTGTAACCAAGACAATTCCAAGGAGGTAGCAACCACTCACAAGCATTTCCTGTAGCTTACAGTGGTTTCAGTTAATCAAAAAAAAGGCAGAGACTAGAAAGAGATAGCATATTTCTCCTAGATTGGTTCCCCTTCATTGGCTTCCTGTTAAATCCAGAATTAAATTCAAAATCCTGCTCCTCACATACAAGGTCTTAAATAATCAGGCCCCATCTTATCTTAATGACCTTATAGTACCATATCACCCTATTAGAGCTCTCGCACTGCAGGCCTACTTGTTGTTCCTAGAGTATTTAAAAGTAGAATGGGAGGGAGAGCCTTCAGTTTTCAGGCCCCTCTTCTGTGGAACCAGCTTCCCGTTTGGATTCGGGAAACAGACACTATCTGTACTTTTAATATTAGGCTTAAAACTTTCCTTTTTGCTAAAGCATAGTTAGCCCTGGATCAGGTGACCCTAAATCTTCCTTTAGTTATGCTGCAATAGGTTTAGGCTGCTGGGGAATTCCCATGATGCATTGAGTATTTCTTCTTCAGTCACCTTTCTCACTCACTATGTGTTAATAGACCTCTCTGCACTGAATCATACCTGTTATTAACCGCTGGCTCTCTTCCACAGCATGTCTTTTATCCCATCTTCCCTCTCTCACCCTAACCGGTCGCAGCAGATGGCCGCCCCTCCCTGAGCCTGGTTCTGCCGGAGGTTTCTTCCTGTTAAAAGGGAGTTTTTCCTTCCCACTGTCGCCAAAGTGCTTGCTCATAGGGGCTCATATAATTGTTGGGTTTTTCTCAGTATGTAATATTGTAGGGTACCTACCTTACAATATAAAGCACCTTGAGGCCACTATTGTTGTGATTTGGTGCTATATAAATAAAACTGAATTGAATTGAAGTTTGCAGTGGGTTGCCGACGGATCTCTATCCTGCGTGACTGGAGCCTAAAGAAACTGAAACATGTGACTACTATAGTTTACCAAATGTTATAGATGAAAGGTGACGCAGACCAAAATAATTTACATTAAAATTTGATTTACATTTCAAAGACCAAGTTCCAGTTAAGAACCATTACTAAACTGTCCAGTACATCATAATCACACACCTGCAAGCTTAATAACTTCCTTTAGCAATGATCGCATGTTGACTACCTGAGTCTAACATAAGCTATTTTTATATTTTGTTGCTATACTGGCTGCTGAAAACAAGAATGGGCCTCCTTTTTTCAGAAAATTGATCAACAATCAATAAAAGAATCAATAAAGAATAAGCCCTATAAGCAGACTCAATAATAGTATTGGTATTACTAAATCCAATAACATCCCTAATTAGACTGCACTGGCTTCAGTGGTGAGGAACAGAACCAGTGTAGGTGACCTGGGTAAAAATGTGGAGCCCAGCTAAGTTAACAGATATCATTTTTGTGGTGAAAGTGAAACAAAGTTGACTGATGGTATCCTGGTAATGTATAATATAAAAAAATCAAACTTTGATCCCTGTGTTAGAGTTTATGGCTGCTTTTTAAGTGAAGCATCCCAGAAAAAGGTTAGGAAGAGCTTGGTAAGATTTAACAAATGTTCTATATATACTAAAAAAACAACAACTGTAAGCTTAACACTTTGAGCTGTTACCCAGTTTAACCTCAGCCTGATCACACACTTAAAATACTGTGGAAGCTCATTTTTTAAAGCCTTTAAACTTGATGAAACTCTAAACAGCTACCCTGCAAGCTTTGCTTTCTGAGGTCTAGTGGCAGGGACAATGAGTTTGTTTATATGAACATGAGTTTTTGAAGTATCCCATTTTGTCTTTGCCACATAAACATCATATCCTGATTTCTGAAACAAGGACAAACCCTTAACCAGTCCGAGAGACCCAAATATGCTATCCTAAGCACTCAGAAATAATCCCAGCTAATGTTGCTTATATACATCTTATTATCAAGTTTGTGTGTTTCATATAAACATCCTATCCGCATGATCCTCAGGACACTTATTTCCACCCAAAAACACTCAGCAGAGGCCATGAACCAGTGGAGCAAAGACAATGTTGCCCAAATGAAGGAACAACAAGCCATCAGTCAAATCTATCCAAAGCACAGGAGGAGATTTCCAGCAGAGCTCTACTTGGAAACATGACGTTTGCAACCTGACGGATGACTGAGTATTTATGTGTTTGAGTTTGTTGGTGTGAGAAAAGACCTCCGCTCCACTACTACACAAATATGCACATTCTCTGCAAGAAGAAGAAAAGACACGCTTTAAAGTAGGAATGTGCTGAATGACAAACTTTCCCACTCTTCTTTTGTTTTCTTTTGTTTCAAAGCTTCTCTGATCTCCCGTTCGTGTGAAAGATCACCCCATTCATGTCTCTTTCACGGTTACCCAATAACATTCATTAATGCCACACATCTCGACTCTGATTGCATGAATTTCTTTGTTAAAAAAAAGGGTGATTTGGAGGGTGAACATCGAGTTTGCGTTTATATGCACACTCGTCATTTATGCCTGCAGCTGTTCTCAGTCATAACAAGTTTTACCTTAAACCTCTTGTCTTGCAGGACCTTCTTGATGGCCACCAGCTCTCCAGAGTCGCAGAGTTTAGCTTGGTAGACGACGCCAAATGAGCCATTGCCGATGACCTTGGTGTCCGTGTAGCTGACTTCCTGTGGCCGGTCGGGGCCTTGGCCTGGAGTGGCCACAACTGTTGTTACCTTGCTGCCATCTTTGTCCCCTGAAGATAGAGACAAAGACACAAGCAACACACAAGTGTTCAGATCCAAGTAGATTGATTTTCCCAATGTTTTGATCTATTTATTATATTCTCTCCTAATTATTTTGTCTGAAATACATGAAACAAGAGTAAAAACGCTCATGATCCTGAGAGTCTCAGAGCTCACCGTCTTAAAATCCAAAGATATTTCACAGAAAACCAGACGACTGTGTGACCACTGCAGCAATGCTTCCAAGCATTTAAAAACTAAAAGAATATAAAAAAAAAAAAAATCTTCAAACTGAACTTTATTCAGAACGACAGTTGACTGGTGTATTGATTCATTTCTGATGGACTGGCTTTTAAATGTAGGTCACACTGTGAGAACTCGTTCTCTGACACCGTTTCTGAATTTTGCTGCAGGCTGTCTTTGGTCATCAAAGCGTCAAATTGGTCCTCGATTCACAAGTCATACAACGCAGCCTAGGACCGCCATGTATTACTGATGAACATTTGAACCGTGTTACTCTCATGCCTATCAGCTTTAGCCTCAGACAGACAAAAAAAAAAGCGCAAGTGGAAAGAGCTATAAAACAGAGGAAACTGACTGGGCAGGTCTGAACTTAACGCAGACTTCAGAGGAGGAGCCTAAACAAGTCAAAAATATCAAACGCATTCTCCTCTAATTTTCCCTACATTTCTCACAGTGGTAGGCAGAAAACACCAGGGGTTGGATGGACTCTGGAAGGCCGGTCCGTTCACCCACATTGAGTGGGTGTGCACGTCATGCTGATTTCTAGTAAAGTACCAGGTCATGGGTTTTTCTGCATGTGTGTTTTGAATCAACAATTTTCCTCAGGCTGATTAACCCCGCACCGCTAATCCACAAATCAACATTTGACCTTAAACCATAACCAAGGGTGTGGAGGTTAACCAGTCTTATTTCTTACTTTCACTGGTTTGCTGAGTTTATTTTCCAACACCGCCATTGATTTCGATGCAAATAATCCCCCCACAGACGCCGACACTCACACAGGCTCAATCCAGACATAAAATTATTAATGTGCGTTTGCAAGCTTTATTCTGCTGCTGTGTGGCCAGCGAGAGGCCCCATTACCAAAGATGCAATTACAATCAAAGAATACGGAAGAAATGGGAGAAAACAGTGGAGGGGTCTGAGAAACCAAAAAAAAAAAAAAAAAAGAAAAACAGACAGCTTCTCTCTCCAGGACCAAGTCTAGAAAGGGAAACTAAAGCTAGATTCTGTACCAACAGAAATAGACTTTCCAGGACTGCGGACAGAGAGGAATATGACTCTGCCTACATATATTCCAACAGGGCCATTTCTATGACGCCTCTGCACTTCCTCAAACCGTGAGAAAAGTCTGTGCCTGCTCACAAACACATACAAGCCTCTCACTGGGAACCCACACTGCCGTAAGGAAGGAATGACCAAGCGATCAAATGACATTTGAGTGACTAACTGGACGCCGTTTCACACAGACTAGAGAAACTATTACAATTGCACACAATTAGGAATTACCTTCAGTTCACATGTGAGAAGAAATGTAACTTCCTATAAAGCAAAGGGCACCTATTTATTCTAATAAGTAAACCAGGAAAACAAGCAAATCTTTACTATAATAATTTTTTTAAAAATCCTAACTGCTCTAACTGCATTTTAGAGCAGTTAGGATTTTTAAAAAAACTGTCTCCGGTGCTGTCATCAGCAGCACCGGAGCTCCACAGGGAACAGTGCTCTCTCCAGTCCTGTTCACCCTGTACACTTCTGACTTCTGTTACAACACGGAGTCATGCCACATGCAGAAGTTTTCGGACGACACTGCAATTGTGGGCTGTATCAGGGACGGGCAAGAGGAGGAATACAGGAGCCTGGTGGAGGACTTTGTGCAATGGTGCAGACTCAACCACCTACAACTCAACACTGCTAAGACCAAGGAAATGGTGGTGGATTTCAGGAAGTCTAAGCATGCCCTGCTGCCAGTCACCATCGAGGGGGTCAATGTGGAGGTGGTGAACACATACAAGTACCTGGGAATACATCTAGACGATAAACTGGACTGGTCAGCCAACACTGCAGCAATCTACAAGAAGGGGCAGAGCAGGCTGTACTTCCTGAGGAGGCTGCGGTCCTTCAATGTCTGCAGCAAGCTCCTCAGGATGTTTTACCAGTCTGTTGTTGCCAGCGTCCTCTTCTATGCTGTGGCATGCTGGGGAGGAAGCATTAAGAAGAGGGATGCTGGGCAACTAGACAGGCTGGTAAGGAAAGCTGGCTCTGTTGTGGGAGCTGAACTGGAGTGTATCACTTCAGTATCAGACAAAAGGACTATGAACAAGATACTCAACATCCTGGACAATGACTGTCATCCACTCCACACCACTATCATACAGCAGAAGAGCTTGATCAGCTGGAGACTGCGCTCCCTGACATGCGCAACAGACAGACTCAGGAAGTCATTTGTACCCAGGGCCATACAACTTTACAATGCTTCACTTAAGGGAAAAGGAGAGTTGGTCTTCTCTGCATAGTCTATCTGCACCGCCACCTTCTAATACATTCACAGGACTTATCTGCCCATATTGTGTACTGTACCTTATCCCTGCACTGCTGCTAGAACTCTTATACTACTATGTTTACTTGCACTAATGCTATTACTCTTATACTAGCCTACTGTTATTCTGTTTTATCTTATTTGCCAATATATTTATACTTGAACTGTTATATTACCATGCGTACACTTTATTCTGTTTTATCTTATTTGCCCATATATTTATATTTATACTAGAACTGTTATATTACCATGTTTACATTTTTTTTTTTTTTTTTTTTTTTTGTATTGTCCATATATGTCATTCTTGACCAATGATTGTATCTGACTTGCACTGATGCCATAATTCTTATACTACTGCTGGTTAGTTTTTATATTATTTGCCCATATATTTATATTAGAACTGTTAAATTACTGTGCTTACATTTTATTGTACATGTTGACATATGCACACATTTACTGTTGGTCACTAGATTTTAACCTTGCACTGTTGCACCATTGCATTATTATCCTGACACACACCTCAAACAGGACTGCATCCCCAGCACATTATACGCTTGGCTACTGCTGATTTAGATTGATTTAGATTTAGATTGATTTAGTAATGTTGTTTTGTTGATTGTTGTGTATCATCCTGGTACATTGTAGTGAATGCTGTGTGTGTGGTGTTCTTAAGCTGCTGGAACCTTGAATTTCCCCTTGGGGATTAATAAAGTATCTATCTATCTATCTATCTATCTATCTAGTTCGTAATCACTTTGTCATTTAACATTTAGAAAACTCAAAAACATTGGAAAGACAAAATATAGATCCAGGCATTAATAAACATGATCATTTTTACCAATATTTCTACAGTCAAAAGGGCCAATATTAGCTGATACTAACGTTTAACCAATAATCTGTCCATCCTCATAATAAAATATCCCCAACAAACACAAAAGTATTTGGTAAAAACTTCTATTACATGTAAAGCGTTCTTTAAATATAAGCGAACATGAATTTTGCACCAATAACAGAGAAATCAGTGCAACAACAAACAGCTTCAAGCATGTGCAGGGATTGTTAACTTATCAGTCAGCCTGCAACAAGTACACTAGTTAATAGATAAATCACAGTGCATCGCTCCATGTACGTATGCTGTATTACATATCTACAAAGTGACAGAGCAGAGACGGTTGTTGCAATGCGACGTTTAGCCAGCGGCATCAATATTCGATTCAGGTCAGCAGACTAGTTCAGGCCACGGCTGAATATGGCTAACGTGTGCGCACAACGAGGGCACAACAACACAGCCGCTGAGTAGTCGCAGGACACGTGTGGGGCTGCTGCTGATAAAACGTGCAACCCTGTATTTCTAATAAAGCTGCTGAAAAACTACATGAGCAAATGTCATAAATTAATCTGTGTTCATCTAAATCAAATCAAGCGGAAAAAAACAACTTTTCAACTTACAGACTTATGGATTATCTTAATTTTCCTGACATGAATAATAAATAAGGAGTCATTTGAAGCTTATTATGGGATGAGTAACATGATTAAGTTTGTAAAGTGTTGCCTAAAAGCAACACTTCTATTCAGGCTTTTTGTCATTTATTTTTCCCTGGTGGAGGGCAATGAAATACTTTTAAGGGGCATCCACAAAGGAAGCAACCAGCAGCATTTTGGCAACAAGAGACCATAAATAGTCAACAATATTCAGCAACTTCAGGTGATGTAGAGCAAAATAACTGCTGGCAATGCAAGGTGGGCGGATCCCGAGTTAAACTTTCATCAACTCAAGACGAGCAAATTAAGCAGCTACCAATGAGAGGGAAGGACATGTTGATTGACATGTGACAGGGTAGCCCTTTCAGGTTAGGTTGCATCCGCACAGGGCAGCAATCACTGGTTTGACGCTGACAGTTGGTCGATAAAATATATTCTAGGTTCCAGTTGTCTAGGTTACCCTTTAAGGTATTTCCTACCAGGTCATGTCAATCACCCGTATCCTGTCCTCTCACTGGTAGTCGCTTCAACGCGTCACCAGTGGGATTTTTTTGCCCGTAGTCACTTGAAGTCGCCGAGTGTCACTGACTTTCTACGGCCTCTAAACGCCTCGTGACAACAAATTGCTCCCTGTGTGGACGTCTCCTCATAGTCACAGTCAGTGAAGAACTTTGAGTTCTGACTCTCAAGTCTTCCTGTGGCTGGCAAATATTAATTACATCTTTATTGTTTTGTTAAACTCTTCTCAAATTTGTAATGTCTTTTAATCACAGCCCAACAGAATTTAACCCGCCCAAAAAAGATAATATTGCCACTAAAATTATCTGTTAATCGCTGCTCAAAACAGAACATTAGCCACAAAATGACCACACTCACATTGTGGCATGTATACGATAATTCAAAAAGTTATTAGCTATTAATATACAGTAGTGCCTTGGCACTGATAGTGAACAGAATAACATGGCATAACTCTAAAGACAAATCCTCCACGGTCCACTATTCCATGGTCCAAGTTCTGGACAAGATGCTTCTTTTTATTAATGCCATAGCACAGTTCTTCCCCTTCTAGAGCTAATGCATTAGTATTTTGTCTGTCACGGAAGTCTAAACAAAGAAATTTTCTTTGTAATTTTACACTTGACTCCCACAGCATGATCAGCCACAATCTTTACAAGTACTACAGGGGTATAAATATGCAGCAGTAATCAAGCTGCAGTCATAAAATTAGTCATGTATTTACTGCAGTGTGAATAATAATTTTCACACCATTCATGTTGCATCACTACAAGTGAATGTCAAAGAATGCAAAGCCTGCCAAACAGCCCATGTGTCCATCGCTTTCTGAATTTTGGCAAAGAATTGCACACAATGACTTGCTCGTACACCAATCAGCTACAGCAAGGGAACTACTGACAGGAGATATGTAGATGACTCGTTACAGGGCAGTGTTCTGCTGGGAAACCTTAGGTCCAAGCATCAACACCCAACTAAACATAGGCCCAAGCCCCGAAGCGTGCACGCAGAGATATTTTTATAACCTTTAGGGTAACTAAAACCTGACGTGCTTACCACTAAGCTTGGATTTTAAACCTTGCTCAAGATGTGTGTCATATTTTACGCTGCCGAGTCAGGGGAACATTTAGGCCACATTATGCCTGAACCTTGCAAGCAGAAGCATCCACGCATTGGACCAAACAGTTGTACTACTTTTCAATACCTTTTTTGGGGTTTGCATTCACACAGGTAGTGGCAGTGACAGCTGTTGCATTTTCTTCTAAACCTCTCCAGCCTCCTCTTTTTCAGTCTACACTGCTTTAAAGTGTGGTGGCTGCCTAGAAGCAAGTTGAGAGCAATTAAGATACAAAATTTTGACATTCTGCTTCAATTCCAGTGTGTACGCTATATATTTCACTGTCACTTTTTCCTTGCTGTGCTTCATTTTTTTAATTAATATTAATAGATTTTTCTTTCTTTTTTCCCCACTGGTGCTGCATTCATGTGTCTTTCATGACAGACGCTCATGTAATGCAGACACAGGTACAAACAATTTTGCAGAATCCCCCCGTTCTAAAGCTGACGCGATAATTCACTGCATTACTGGAACGAGTGTTACAGCTAATGCAAAGCAAACTTAGCCAAGAATCACTGAGATGGAGACATAATATTGGTGCATGGATTGGAGATGTCAGGGTAGCGTGCAGCCTGCAGAGCCATTGCTGCACTACTACACTCATCTTATTTAGCTTTCTCGCTCTCTCTTTCTCTCTCACAAAAAAATACAAAAATTAGATCTCATCTCTCTTCTAAACCCCGAGCGATTCCGGTGGTCCTCGTCTCGTCTGTAAGCCTGCTGTTTCGTTTGGAATCAAAGAGTATAATTAGTTCATTTTGTTCTCGTCATCACTTGTAAAACGTGAGAGGGGGACAGAAAGGAAAAAGGAGAAAAGAGGAAGAGAGAGCTGCTGCTTTGAGATGCTAAACAAGCTGCTCATTGTTCCTGGCCAGCTGCCTCACCCCCCAAAAAACAAAACCTGAGGGTGCTCGTGTGGGTGTGTGAATGTACTGTATGTATGTATATGCATGTGTGTTTCCGTCTGCCTGTGTAGGAGGGGTAAGAGCATTCTCTCCAGGATCATACGCAGTGGCTACAGCTGCTTAGGACCATCAGCCAAGTTATTACACACACATTTGAGCGCAAGTATATATCCAAGTGTGTGTGTGTTATAGGATGGTGGAGGAAAGGATAAACAAGTCTAGGTAGATTCCAGCTAAGTGACATAGTCCAAAGTACAGTTTTGATACAACTGAAACTGCGTACCACATACTTCTGTGTGGCAGATCCTACCTTAGATTAAAACAATAACTAAAAAGAAATGTAAATTATATGTAGCTGCTTGTTACAAGAAAAAATAAAACTCAGTGATTAAGCACAATCGACAATGAAGATTTGCTATCATCCTTGATCGTTAAAGATTGGGAACTTAATAATGTTCTGTTTGGGTGCTTGGATGCTGCTACCAACAATGTGTTGCTAAGAGGCCCTCTGCATATATATCCACTGACCTTTACAATTGCTGGTTTCCTTCCCGTTTATAAAAGTCTAAATGAATATAACCCACCATTTTCACCAATGTTTTACTAATGTCCACGCCCAGAATCTGCGATGTACAGAAGGCCCTGAAGCTGCCAGAGCTGCTTACTTTGGTGGAAATTACTTTGGGAAGGGTTGGTTCCATGAAATGCTTCACAGACTGAAATTTTACAATAGGGGACATCTGAGCAATCAGCCACTCTACTTTCCTCCATGGAGATGAACACCACCTGCTGTTAGACATCAGATTATCAAACACCTATTTAATTGAGCAACTAGAGGTTCAGCTTATTATTTTAGTTGATAATAACGTACTGAGTCACCAGATGAGTCTCTATGAGAGAAAAAGAAATCAAGTTGAGGATCCAAAACTTTTGTCTGAAAAAATTAATTCTCACATTTAGCAGACCTGACCTATACATGCATCTGGGGCAAGACAAGAATTAGACTTGGGTTTGGAGTGTGTGTGTCACAGTGCACTAATCGGTTTCCAACACCAAGGCCCAGACATGAGCCTGAGCCTCAGGCCTCACCCGACTGACATACATCATGCTCACATCACAGCCCTTAAGGCTCCGTCAGCATTCCTTAACAGGTACGTGCCCCCAAACCCCACTCCACCCCACCCACACCCATCTGTGTGTCAGATAAGACAGGGGTGTAACTAGGAAATGTGCACGTGTCCATCTACGACAGTCGATACTCATTAATAGTAAGGATGCCATACTTCTAAATTAATTTCAATGAAACGACTTTTAGTGTTAATTTGATGTTATTTCATCTGAGTGAGCTCTAACTGGGCCATTAAATATAACCAGTACAGCAGTAGTATCTTCAGCATATAGACAGAGCGAATGGGAGCGAGTGCGCCTTGCCTTGAGATCGTTGTGGTGATGGATAGACTAGACGAAAGAGAGGCGTCTAGCACCAACATTGCCAGCCCCCCACCCCGCCACTTGCTCAGCTGACAGGCCTAGTCAGTCGCATGGCTTCCTCTCTGCAGCCAGTCTATAAGCGGTCTCCGGCACCGTGCCACCGTGGCTTCATGAACAGGATACTCGATGTCACACTCCCTCCGGTCGTCGCGACACGGCCCGTGGAAGTAGTGGAAACAGGGCTAATAAACCACCCCCCTTAGGATCGCGTCAGTTTCGCCCGACTCAACTACGGGCGCACCTTCCGCTCTGACGGTTGCGTAATAGACCGGACCTATCGCTTTAACTCCATTACGCATGTGATTGGTGCTGTGTGGCAATATCTCTACGCGATCTAGTCTACATTCAAATGGACAATAATCAGGCCGGATCTGCGGTGGAAGAAGGAGGCTTGGTTTTGACCTGGGCCTGTGCCAACACTACCTTCCTATGGCCCGGCCCGGCCCTTCCCGGCGCGGCCTGCTAACCCTGCTCCGGCTGACCGGCCCGGGGCGGCGCGACAGAGCGCGTAACGCTGTGTGCCCACACCGGGGCGAGCAGCAGTGTGTGCCGCTCAGCAGCCTCCAGTCTCGCTCTGTGACACACATATATGACAGAGATAAGCTTCCCGGAGCTAACCGTATGCTAACTTGACACATTTCCAGCCTAGTTAGTGAGAGGACACTTAAGCGAGCATATGCAGCCCACAGTGGGCCTGGTGCGTGCAGGAAAAGTCTGCCACTCTAGAATTACACGGGAGTACTTACTGCTGACTTTCATGCTGCCGAAAGCTGAAGGCTGCGGCACTGGCTTGCAGCTCTCTGCGAAGGATGTGGTCCTGGGCCGACCCGACATGATCCGACGATCCCTTTGATTCTCTCGACTGTGACTTGCTTAAACGGCGGAGCTGATCGATTCGCCGAACCTTCTCATCAAAAATAAAAAATAATAATAAAAAAAAATCCAAAAAAGGGGGGTTGGGGGGGTGACAGTAAATTAATATCACTGTAATTCTCAGGGAGGTCAGCTAGAAAGAGATCCCCTTATCCCAGGATCCTTCACACTACTTTGTATCGCCACTAAATGACCCTTTTCTTTTCCACCGACGGTCGATCAGAGCATCGTTTCCTCCTTATGCTCCAGGTTTTCTTTCAGCGGGCCTTTGAAGACACGTATCCGACTAAAATAGTCATGAATCTGGCCTCTCCCTGTGGCCCCACGGTTAAAAACCAGCGGTAATTTCTTTCGGGGTGCGGAATCGTTTTCACGGAGATGAAGAAGGGTTAGTTCAGATGCTGATCCGGTGCGGATCGGTGACAAATGCGGCGTTTTCTTAACGATTCGGAACACATGCAGTTCCACTTCATATCCCGATGTGGAGGCTCAATGATCCGACTGCCATGGCGGCTCCCTCGCTATACCCTAGCCTACAGACGGTCCAACGGAAAATCTGCCAGCTGCTACAGTCTTCTTCAGCAAATTCACTAGCCGTACGCCGACTCTAAATCCAGCCTTGCCTCGGTTAAATTTCGGTGTCTTTGCCGAGACCCCAGGCCGGTGAGCTCCTCAGAAAATACTGGTCTTTCAGCACAGAGTCCAACGATACGGAATTTCTTTTTTTATTCCTTCCCCATAGGTTTCAGGCTCGCAGTCTTTGTCGCTGCGCATGGTAGGTACGCCGTTTCCGCAAATTGTTCGAGGGATCGCTCCGGCGTCACGGAAAGACGTTCACGCTGCTGACGTAACTCGCGAGGGAGAATAGGAAAACTGTGAACGCGCGCACGGCGAATCTGGGGTGGCCGATTGAGCCAATCAGAGAGGGAATCCTTCAAAAACGGGCGGTGACCATTTTCCCGCCGTCCAATAAAAACGCCGCTCTCGAGCACCACATGGCATAATTTGCTCGGCACCGCCCTCGCGACTTCAAAGGCTTTTTTCCTGTGCCGCGTCGGGGACAAGGGGCGGGCCCGCTCCCGGGATGGATGACTTCTTCCACCAATGGAGAGCCGAAGCCGGGCTGTCAGTTCAAATGGACCCAGCTGTCACGGACACGGAGCACCGGTGGTCATGCAGCACTGTTGCTATGTTAGATACAAAAGCCTCTTCTTTATCGCTCCCCAACACTTTTTACCTCACGCGGCCCTCGGGCACATCCTTTTAATTAGTGTCATCCTGCTTAGTAATGTAATAATGTGCGCGTGCACGCGTCTCACCCTTCTATTGTAACCTTATCTTGCATGTTTGGCATCGTACCTCCTGATTTCACATTTAAACTGCTGTCTCTTTTGTGTGTTTGTAAGATGCCAGACAAACAAAGCTTTTGCTATTATTTATTTAATAAATATGGCGTCGTACCTAATGGATCAGTTGGCTCTGAAGATTCCTTTGACTGATGTTTTTTTTCACTTAATTTTTGGTGATATTTTGATGTATATAGTTTCTAAAAGGAGAATAACAGGTAAAACCTTCAGCTTGCAATCTCCTCTGTGGAATCAGCTCCCAGTTTGAGGAGGCAGATACCTTCTTTACTCTTAAGATTAGGCTTAAAACTCTCCCTTTTTCTATTAAGCTTATAGGTAGGGCTAGATCAGGTGACCCCGAACCATGTCTTGATTATGATGCAATATTGCTGGGGGACTTGCTAAGATGCAATGAGCATTTCTTCTCCTCTTATCGCTTTATGCTACAGCTGCATTTACATACCACTACAGCATGGCATTAACTTTTTTCTTCTCTCTGCCATTGTGTTTTGTCCTTGTCTCTCCATGATCTTCTTTCTCTGTTCTCTTTCCTCTTACCCTTGAGAGGGCTGTATTGTCAACTGACATAATGTATGAACGATTTTCATTAATAATAGTGAAGCTGCAAGGAGCAGAGATAGTGAAGGTGGATTAGTTTAACTACACTGGGTCAAAAATCCAAAGCAACGGACAGTGCACAAGAGAGGTGAAGAAGAGAGTGCAGGCAGGGTGGACTGGGTGGAGACGAGTGTCAGGGGTGATTTGTGACAAAAGCAGCATGAGTGAAAGGGAAGGTTTACAAGATGATAGCTGATGGTAGGTTTGGAGACAAAGTTAGAGAGACAAGGATGAGAGCACTTGCAGAGGAGGGATAATAGATATATTTTAAAGATGGAGCTGCGAGGCTGGAGGAAAAAGAGGAAGATCACAGAGAAGGTTCATGGCTGTGGTGACAGAGGACATGCAGAGGGCTGGTGTGAGGAGGAGGATATAGGGATAGCGTGAGAATGAGGCAGATGATCCACCGTGGCGACCCCTAAAGGATCAAAGAAGAAGAATGAGGTGTTAATAAATGAATGTTGTATCACTGAGTCAAAAAGATTTAAAATAATCTAGAACTGTAATTTATTACTGATCTATAAAGCAGTTATTGTTAACAAACTACCAAAAAGGTTGGAAATGGTGCAGTTTATGTTTGTCTGGTGATGTAAAATCGCTGAAGGTGTATCTTGTTCTTTTCTGCAAATGCATGTGAGTGTCACTAACTGTACTGAACTCTAATTATATGTGTGCTGCATTTCCTGAAATGGCAATAAAATATATTATATGCAGAATGCAGAAAGGGCAGGAAAGTCTTTCCCTGTTCACAGTGATACAGTTGCTAGTGTATCTTTTATGCAGGGGTGTGTGTATGTGTATGTGTGTCTGTGTGTGTTTTATTCTCCGTATCAAAGGGAGTTTCTCCCAGGCTGGCCTTCAATGGTTCATATGCAGAACAGAGAGCGGCAGCATCTTAAAAGCAGGCAGCTGAGCAGAAGTAACACAAGACACTGTTTTGCCTTCATAGCAACACCTCCCCCGGCAAACACACATTTCCCCATTAGTGGAGGGATAAAATACGAGAAAGACAGAGAGTAGATAGCAGAAGGGAGTGGAAGTGAAGGGCAAGTCATAAAAGAGACATGAAAGATAAAAGGGAGAAAAGGCTTTTGTCTGTGTTTCGGGAAAATCCATGAAAATGTGGTGAAATCATGAAATCATGGTGGAGATTAAAGTGATGTAGAGCCTGGCAAATGTTTTAACTCAGGGAAAATGTTGCATTTAACATGGAAATCATATAAAGGTGAGGTTTAGTATTTAACATCACGTCAGCACTCACATTCACAGAATGCACATTGTAAATTCAAACTCAGATTCAGCAAAGGAGCATAACAACATTTTAAGGAATGTTTATAATAAAAGAAACATAAAGTAATTTTGGGCACCAAAACATCAACAAATAAATACAGAAATAAATACAGAATTGCACAATTGATAATAGAGCGCACATTTGTTCTGTGAAAACCTTTTATGTTGCATCTGTTTATGTCATTTTTCACTATTGTGTCTCTTCTGTCAGTATATTTTGAGAACTTATATGAGTTGACTAATAAAGCACCTGTCTACAGTTCTGTGCAAAAGTCCTGATTTTTTCAGTTCATAATATTTTGCTGGGAAAAAATGAAATAGGTGCAAACATAAATAGAAATACAGTATATAAGGAAAGAAACATAGTTTGTACAAGTACGACGGCCTTTATTCTTTAACACATGCTGGACTCTCTTAGGCAAGCTTTCTTGTAATTTCTTTAAGTAGTCTTCAGTAATAGTTCTCCAGGCTTCTTGAAGGACAAAAGTAACTCTTCTTTGGAGTTTTCTTGTTCATTCTCTGTTTAGATGATCTCTCATTGCTTCAGTAATGTTGATGTCTGGGCTCTGGGGAGACCAATCCTTGACCGATAGTGTTGCATTGTGTGCATTTCTATCCAGCTATGTTTGTACTGCTTTGGCAGTATGTTCGGGATCATCGAAAAATGAAGTCATTGCCAATCAAAAGCTTCCAGGTGGTATTATATAGTGGATCAAAGGCTGATGGTACTTTTCTGCATTTATCATTCTGTAGGCACTCACTGTTGCACCTCTCTCCTGATCTCCCACATATATGTTGAGGAAAACTTAAACTATGATTCATAAGAAATATCTTGGGCTGATAGCACTTTGAGAATCAATTTGTTGGTGCAAAAACTGTTTTATATCTGTCAAAATGTGTTATCTTTGGCATTTTTTTTATGGATTAAAGAAGTGGAAACAAATTGTGCATTTTGGAACGGCTGCTAGTAACAAAGTGCCTAAACATACAATTTAAAATATTTTTTTTGATAAGTTGTCTGTTATCATTGTCATCAAACACTTTTTATGTTTGAATTATTCAAAGGTAAGTGTTAAAAAGATTAACAAAAAACAAACACAGAAAAAGAACATTCCTCTGGAAATGGTGAGGCCCAAGGACTCGTGTAAAAATGAATGAAAAAGCAGCCAATGTCCAAAAGCGAATGTCCTTCAGAACCACTTAAAGAATTAAAAGAAACTAAATATAAATAAATGAGTAACTCAAGGCTTTTGCACAGTACTGTAAGTGTCAAAGGTTTTCATCAGACAGTAGAAATAGTAATCCAAATAATACAAATAATGCCACAAGGAACTATAAAAGTAAACAGCATCATGTGTTTTTAAGCTACAAAAGTTTTAGTCTTATAAATCAGTCACTGTGACCCATGGTGCAACACAGAAAAACACCAATCTCTGGAATGTAAAGTTCCTATACTGTAAGCTACTGTCAAATGTCCCTCCATCACAGAAATACATCAGTTTTAGCAACCTTTCTGAGGATATTCATTCAAGTTGTGGAACTGGATAAATGTGTAAAGTGCAGTAAACGTGTTCATACGAAGGTGGGTTTGAGGTCTTCTTTGAATACCACAGGGCGTGGGGAGCGGTAGAGGCTCAAGTAGTCATCATACTCGCTGTCAGAGGAGTCTGAGGAGCTGTCTGAGTACAGGAGGGAGCCTCGCTGCAGGCAGGAGTCACAGTAAGGACGGTGGTAGTAGCAGTAATCTGTTGAGCTGCTGGAGTCTGAGTCCGAATACCCACAGGAGTCTCGAATGTGTCTACGGTGCTGCTCGTTATCACCGCCTGCTCCCACATCCTCTGGAGCTTTACGGTTTTGTTCTTCACAATGCAAGACCGAACATCTCGGGAGCCTTGAAACACACCTCTGACATGTTCTCATTACTTCATGCACTTTTCCGTCCTCCTCCTCCTTTCCCTCTTCAAGGTCACTGTTGTGATGTGGGATACAGTTATCATCCACAGTAATATCTTCTGGACTTTGGAGCGCACATGTGTCTCTTGCTCTTGCACAGCCAGGAACCTCAGAGCCTGTGTAGAAGCAGGGAGAAGCTAAACCTCCTCTAGAGGTGTGAAAGGGCCGCCGCCTTTTTCTCATGGTGTAAGGTGAGATGCTAGGGTAGCGAAAGAGTGCAGGAGAGGGAGGGGAGCAGGGTGTCCGTGGGGAGAGAGGGGAGAGTGTAGAGTCTCTGGTCAGCTTTTGCTGAGAAGGTATCCTGGGCACCTGATCGGGAGATCGAAGCGTGGTTTCCATAATTGCATCCACGTTGAGTTCCTGAAGGATCTCCTGCAACTGTTCGCTACTAACAAAACCAGCTGGTTTGGTATTTGGTCCCGCCTGAAGAGTCAGGCCACTATAACTACCAAAGGTTTCAGCCATAGAGGGGTTCAACCCTCGTCGGGACTGTAGAGAGGTCACAAACTGAACTGTCTCCTCTGCTGTCCTGAGTAAACCCATAAATGGGAGGGATGCGTCCCGTTTGAGAGCAGATGCATTGTTTTGAGTTTCACAAGCAGGGATTTTGGTGGGGAGAGGGGAGGAAACAGAAATGGGAGCGGAGTAGTTTGAAACAGAGGAAGGAGCAGAGGACGGTGTAACAGCAGATAATGAACCATGAGCAGCAGTGAGGTGAGGGGAGAGAGCAGAGGGCGAGAGTGTTGATTTAGTGTCTTTCTGAGATTGAGAACAAGTAGAGGGGCCTTCCGACTGGAGCTCGGTCGTCTGGGTGGAGGAGGAGTTGAGGTTAGTGGCAGAGGAGTCCATGTCTTGGTCTTCAGGGTGCTGGCTCGCTGACATGAGTCTCAAGAGTTTATCCTTGGCGTTGTTCACCTGCTCCTGAAGACTGTCAATCACGGCATTCTTCTGAAAATTGTGGTGATACAGAGAAGTGAAAACATTTTGACACATACTGAGAAAACGTTGCTAGAAAAATCTGCCACTATGAAAACTTGGCACGCATCAGTTTCCTGCCTTTTGAATCAATATAAACAGAACAGTCAAGCAGTGACAGAAAGGCGTAAACATATGGTTAAGCAGCTGGTGCCACTTTGATTCAGCACTGACTCAGCCCTGTTTCATCTACACCACTAATGAAGTAATATGAAGGTGTTAGTTTTATATATTGTACTTTTTTCACATGGATGTGTTTATCACCTAATTTTGACATTAAGTTAGTCTGTTAAGAGGACTACCTGCAGCTTCAGGATGTAAACTCTTTAAATTTGTTTTTGTGTTTAATATATAGACCACTACTTGACAGTGCATCACACATATTATTATAGATGAGGAACAAAGACGTGTCCAATACAGAAGCTGGTGGGACATCATAAGTGCCTTGTACCCTATCAGAACTGTGCTCTGCTGCTCCATTTCTATGTAATTTTATTAGGTACAAAATAGAAACTAAACTAAAATAAAAAAGACTCGACACACTTAGCTTGAAATAACACAATCCATTAAATCCATTACCTACTTTATTTACAAAAACCTTTGTCTCAGATAACTCTGAAAACTCAGACCCTCTCTCCCACAGTTTGCCTTTTCCCTGTCTTCCTGTGTTTGCTCATAGAGGATCATATGATTGTTAGGGTTACTTTCTAATACCCGAGTCTTTACCTTACTGTATAAAGCACATTGAGGGGACTATTGATGCTGTATAAATAAAGCTGACCTCCATTGAAATTTTTGTTATGTGTTAAATAGCCTGGAACATGTTTTTTCACAACCATACGCACACTATACAGAGAAGTGAAGCATAAAGTTGAGGAAAATTTGAGTACAGCAAAGTGGCTGCATCAGTTTGAAACACTTAAAAAAAAAGCACTAAATTGCAATATGTGCTACCGCAATACTCAAAAAATGACAAAATGTTTAAAATCACAAGCTTCCCACTTTGTAGCCACGCCCTGAAGCATACTCTGTTCTGTTGTTGATTTTACTCCAAATGTTACAGTTCTTTACTATATAAACATTATGCTCTATTTAAAAAAGACAGTGATTGATACCACAAACCAAACAAGGAAGTTTTTACTGAGATCATAAATAAGAGAAGTGATGTCACTTCCCCATATTCTTGCAACCAGAGGAGTCACCCCCTACTGGCCTTTATAAAGAAAGCACAGGAGAAGAATGAGAGGAATGGAAAACCTAAATCATCTGCAAAAAAATAAAGATCACCTGTCTTATAATTAAATGAGAAAGTTCTACTGCAGCTTTATATGAATTCTAACTTGAAACTAAAATGATTTCTTACTGAATGGCTAATTCTGAGAAGAAAACAGTAACATTACCTCATTAAGGAGTTTCTTCATTGAGCTGTTTTCCCCCAGCAGGTAGAAGATTTCATCCTGACTGTACACAGATGGCTGACTCTTACTGGGGCTGCTGAAATACTTGGCCATCTGACTCGGGTTGTTCTGATCTTCTTCAAACTGTCGCCACTGGGTCAGCTGTATCGGGGCAAGTGAGATATTTTAGAGATTTGAAAAAAATGTAGTTTGTTACAAAAGTTTTTAACCAAAAAAAGAAGATATATTATCAGGGTCATTTGATCTGGAATATTGACCAGGTGTATTTGCACAAACTGCTCACTGTTTAGCTATTTCCTTCCGTTCCAGAGGAGATGAATTCCTTTACCGTAACAAAAGCCCTCTGCTAGACTCTTAGAGAGTCATAAACCTGTTTGCGACAGCCTACGTAGTTTTGACTCATAAACACCTTGTGTGTGAGTCACCCTCCACTGACAGACATGGAAACCTGGCACACATAAAACTGCATGTGTGAGCACCGCAGTCACTCACAGATTTACTACTTTATTCAAATGAAAAAGAAAAAGCTGCCATTCACGTGTCTATTTGTCATCCGTCTGTATATTTAGTTTCTGTCTGTCTGATTGAGTCTGTTTATTTACTGCTGGTTTCTAAACATAGTATTCTATTATTATATAATCAGTTTATCCTTCACTTTAAGTAAATACGTTTGCCAAAAAAAATCCCTCTGTACACTGAAGCATCATTGTGTTCGCAAAAATGAAATGGACAATCAGTAAACATAATACTTCTAGACACGATAAAGTTTATTTTCCAAGTTTTCTGTTACGCAGATGCTAAAAAATGGAAAATGACATCAGTGTCTGACCTGAGGCACAAACAGCATGCAGTTTGTAGCCAGCGTACAGATGAAGATGGCTCCAGCCACAGTACTGTAGACCAGGTTGGGCCAAGTCTGCAGGAAGATGGACACGGGGATGGCAACGGCGGAGGAGCAGGTGACCAAAGTGACGCATGTAATGATTGTAGGAGACTGGTTGACCGGGGGATGGCTGACATTACTTGTCAGTCCAGCTAGATAAGTGCCATAGAGGAGAAGACAACCCTAAAGAGAAACAAAGTAAAGACAAAGGGCATTCAAATAAAATAAAATAAAAAATAAAGAAACATGGTGGATAAAATAACCATTATTATTGTTTAAAAATGATTCATCTTATTCAAAAGTCTTTCAGATGTTAGGTTATTTAATACTTGAGGTCTGAAACTATCATTTACATATACATATATTCAGTTAAGAAAAGCACTTGCAATGGTGTGTTTTACATAATGCAAACTGGAGAAAACTGTACAGCATACAGAATACTGCATACAGAAAACACAGAAAACACCACGTGAAAGATAAATTATGCCATCAAAATAATGCAAAACTTAAAAATGTGCATTTAAACATTGATACAAATGTATAATAAAGTTTGAATATAGACTAGTTACCTTTTGGACAGCAACAATAATGATCCACAGATTTGAGTACAAAGAAGAGCAAGAAACCAGCTGCGACAACGAGTAGGAAACATCTCTTTCTCTCACCTACATCATCAAAGGAAACAATGCACCATCAGAGAGTTGATTTATTTAGCTGTCATCATTATGTATGAGTTTGTCATTTTCTCGTCACAAAATCAATTTTTTCCTGCAATCTCATTCAATTTCACTTTCCATAATTTGACAGCAAAAAGCATTCGGGTGAGCATTTAAGTGCTACGCATTTTGGTTTTCATCATTCTTAATGAAACCAAGTCATGTTACAGCTTCAGGAAATGACCAATAATCCTACCTTGACAACAGCTCCCATAGATCGTGAGCACCTGATGGGGTCGGTGAGGTTCCAAGCAGTGAGAATCAGCATGTCCAACAGGATCAACAGAGCCACCATACCCATCAACTGGATGTCCCTGATTATCTGACATATAGAGCATAGTCCCCAGTTATCATTTCACCAGTGCAGCATTTTCATTCATGTAGAGACACCTCGATTAAGTGGCACAATTATCAGAGACCAGATTGGATATGCACAGTAAAGAAATTTATAGAAAGCAAAACAAGCTTTCTCTCGTATCCATGGCCTAACCTGCTAGTTAAAGCTTCAGAAACATCTCTGAATATCTCCTAACCAATATAAATACCTGGGGCAGAACAAGCTTGATGAATCTGGTAAATAATAGAAGAAGGAAAGAAAAATACATAATACATACTGACTGTGTAAAGCAGCAAAGCACAAAAATAAAATCACTTATATTGATGATCTCTGCAACAAATGTAATTGGACATGAAATTTTTATTAAAGAAATTTTTATCAGCAAGGTTAGAAAGTGAGATGAAGCCAAGACGTGGCCATGGCGATTAGAGATGAAAGGCGATAATCCCACAAACCGGTGGTAAAGACCACTGAGGGCGTAACATGCTTCTCTGTGCACCAGCACATGTGCCATGCTCTTATTGTTTTTTCTGTCATCCTTTATTAACCTGTTCCCCTCTTTCTTTATCTATTCTTTATCCCTAGTGCTGATTGGCAGTGGAAGCTCACCTGCACACCTATTAAAGATGGAACATGGGGGGCTCGCAGTCTCTCTGCTCTTCCTCACCAGCACCAGCATTATTGCTCAGTTGTTCTTTTTTGCAGTTTTTTTTTTTTTTTATTAATTCCTAGTTGAGTTGGGAATTATTGGCAATCATGTTTTCAGTCTTGGCTTTATTACTTCAGCTAATATTAGTTTAAGCTGGAATCCGACTGCTCATTGTGTAGTTGTGTTTGTTCATGGTCTTCTTTCTCTGTTGTTTGTTTATGCTTGTGCTCCTATTTCTTGTTGTATCTATTTGTTTTATTTTTTAAAAGAACTGTTTTTGCAATATTAAACATTTGTTGAACTGCAGCAGTGTTTTGGCATCTCATATGTTAGGTTTCTTTGAGCCATGGATTTAGGGACCCTAACATGAGAGGCCCTGGGTCCAAATCCCAGACCAGCCCCCAAACATATTACTTTCAGCTGCTGTTTTATTCACAATAGATCTGCATGTTTGATTTGGCAGATTTTTACACCATATGCCCTCCAGAAAAAAAAAAAAAAACCTGTAGAAGTTTGTTTTATCCCAGAATCAAACTGTTATCTGAAGATAAACTACTATACCAATATATTACAGTGGTTATATTGTTATATGTTGGCCTTGGTTGTGTCTAATCTGTCATGGCTCAATTGCCTCAGCATGTAAGAAACCAGATTGTGAGTTGTCATAAAGATAGAGAGGGTCCAAGAGTGTAAGAAGGCTACTTGGCATAAGTTAAAACAAAGAGCCAGCAGTGATTAAAAAGTAAAAAATGTAAATGAAGAGCCATGTTAACACAAACAGGTACAGTGAACGGCCTTAAATACAGGACAAATACACAATTTGCTATTTTTTGCTACATATAATTTGACTGAAAAGCAGATGGCGTGTTTGATGGTGGACAGAGTATCAGCAGAAACTGATGTATCAATAAAAAAAACTGAATGAATTCAGCCTCTGCAGAAAGAAAGAAAAGAAGAAAACAGCAGCTTAAAAACAGCACAGTGCTGCATGATTTGCCAAAGATCATGAAAAGAAGCATTGTGACTATTAGTGAAAGCACTTTTAGTTAGAGTTACAACCAAATAAAAGCAAGAATAATACTTCAAGTAAGAGGAGGTCAACAGTGCTGGCTGTGAAACACGATTGCAAACAATGTTGGGGAGATGGCAAGTTTGTGCCCAGAAACTGAAGGAAGGTTGCCCTGCAGTCTTAACAAAGTGGACAGAGTGAAAACTATGTCCCCTAATTCAAAGAGACTACAACCGAAGTGTTTTAAAGTAGAAGGTCAAGCAACAAAAATTCCTCCAGCAAAGAGCAGCTGAAAAGAATCATCTGTGAAAAGCACTTCCTCCATGTCCAGGTGGATCAAATTTATCACCAAAACTACAGGCAAATATACAAATATATAAATATATATATATATATATATTAAAAAAAAGATGGAGTCACTAACATGACATTGAGGCTGGGGGCCAATATTTTTTATGGACTGTAGACTATGTAGTGTGTTTGTTTTTAATCGTCCACATCTCAAAGCATCTACTCATATTTGTGTACCGTATAAGATACTTCATGTATCCAACAAACCCAAGGAAAACTGAAGAGCATGCCTACCACTCTCTTGTCCGGCACTCGTTGTGTGAACACCCTGTACAGTCTCCATGTCTTCCCCAAAATTGGGCCAAACACCAGGGTACTGCCGACACAAAGCATCCACATGCGAGTCTACAGGAGAGAGCATGGTATGATTACCTAGCAATCTAACAACATCAACACTAATACAGAGCGGTGAAGGGACGTTGGACTCACTTGTAGCACAGCTATAGATGCTCTGCTTTCCTCGATGGCAAACAGGAAACCGCTGCTATAGGTGAGGACACTTCCAAAGAGAGTCAGGGCATTGAGGTTGGGACTGGACATCTTTACTATCCTAATGACATGACACACATTATGTTAAATGACTTCTGTAAGCTTCTATTTGTGTTTATATACTGCGTATGTTTCACTGTACCTGTTGTTTTTGAAGCGCAAGGTGAAAAGGAGGAAGCAAAATGCCAACAGGATCCCACAGGAGAGGAGCGTCCACACCACAGCAGTTAGCACCGATGAGAGAGAGCGCCTCGGGAGCTCTGCTGCCATCTGCACACACATACATGCAACATGCAAACATGCATCCGAATTATTAAACAAGATGCTCTTGTGCATCTGAAACTCTCATTTTTTTGAAATCACAGACACAAAACAATAATAATAAAAAAAAGAATCACGATTCATTTCGACAAACACAATTTTATTAAGCAACAAGTATTATCCTACAGAGTTGAAACTTTTTTCGGCACGGTTGAAATTTTAAATTGAAAACTAAACGAAGCATTCAAGTAGAGATCACAAGTTATGAAGTTTTAGTTAACAGGCAAGATTATGAGAGGTGCTGAGTTAACCCCGCCGTGATTCCTCCGCGGGTTAAAGTAGGGGAGAAGTCTGCTACTGAAGGTGCACCCAGTGAAGGAGTAGATGTGACAATGAGAGTCCACGTCGTAAAATGAAACCTGTCCCCAGCCCATATCCACATACACCCCAATTCTCTGGGGCTTCTCAATCAGAGGCACACATACAGGGCTGTTGCTGAGAGCCCAGTAGCTCTCATCCTTTCTCATCCCCAGCGCCCAGTAGCCTCTGTCAGGGTTTAGCATATTCCCTCCTTTTCTGGTCACCGTTTCAAGCGCAACTCCAATATCCCATTCTGTCTTTCCTTTCACCTCGACTTCATAGTAGAACCTTCCAGCGGAGAAGCCCTCCTTTCCCAAAACGCTCACACAAGGGTAAAATCGCTCTGGGTTGTCAGGGAGGCTGAGGGATACGTCACCGTGATAGACCTGCTTCTTGTTTTCAGACAGCACCAGCTTGGGATGAGCGGTATCGGGATCCAAATGCACATCCACAGCATATTGTTGAGCCTTCTGAAATTCGGACTCGCAAAGCCTCTTCACCTCAGCTTTTACCGTCTCCTCCAGCTGACACATTACTCTCCTCACCGCTCTCCTCACTATGCCCACATATTCAGTACTCTCTAAGCAGGTGTCCGACCAGTCTTTGGTGGCTGGCATTGTGGCGAAAGCTGGAAAGTATTGGAGAAGATAGAGATCATCGTCGGTGAAGGAGAGCTGCTCCAGTTCATCTCTCCTGCAGCTCAGCTGATCGATCTCCTGCTCCAGCTCCAAGATAAGCCTGCTGGCCATGCTTTCTACTTGCTTCTGCTTTGCACCAATCACCTCAGCCACTTCAGCCTGGCCTCTCTGGACAAGCTGGAACAGTTTGCTGAAGACTCGCAGACTCTCTTCAGTCTCCCTTTCTGTGTTTCTCCTGCTGATTTGAATGATTTTATTGATGTCACAGATTTTCTGCAGTCGGCGATGGATCATTTCTCCCACCTCTTTTTTTGTGCTCCCAATCTGAGCCCTTCTGTTCCGGCTCTCATCCACTATACGAACAGTCTGATGAGCCGTGTGGTCTTTCGTAATGCAGATCTGGCACACGTACACCTGGTCAGTGTTACAGAACAGGTCGAGCAGCTTTTCGTGCTGCTTACACACCCTGTCTTGCATGTTTATCATGGGCTTAATCAAGCGGTGTTTCTTGAAGGTGCCTAGAACGTGATGGGGCTCCAGATGAGTCTCACAAAATGACGCCAAACAGTCCAGACAGGATTTAAAAGCCTTGACTGTTTTTCCAATGCATACATCACATGAAACCTCTCCTTTGTGGCCCTCTGACTGATCCATACCACTGCTCTCATTTTCATTTTTCTTTTCCACCAACTCCTTGAAATGAGAAGCCACCTCCGATATGAAGGTGTTAACTTTGAGGTCAGGCCGCATGTACAGCTTGTGCTTGCACATGGGACACTGAGGCATGTTAGAGCTCTGCCAATATCTTTGTAAACACTCCCTGCAGAAGTTGTGCCCACAAGGAGTGGACACTGGCTGGTTGAATAAATCCAGACAAATGGGGCAAAGGAGCTGCTCCTTGGACAGCACACTGCCAGCTGTAGCCATATCTAGAAGCACAGAAAGAAAAAAAACAGGTGGTGTTTTATGGAATAAGTTGGCTCAGCTCCTTGTATTTTTGTCTTTCCACTACAGTGTTAGGGACAGGAACACTTGGTGCCTGGTGGGCTGTCCACGTCCACAAATAGCAACAAATGCATGGTGTTAGATTTCATCAAAGGGTATTTCACTTTAGCTGAGCAGTTTTTATGTCAGTTGAGGTCATTAGAAAATAATAAATAGAGACCATAAAGACACTGAACTAAAGGATAATACTATGTTTGAATACTATTTTGTCATGGAAAAAATTACCATAACAAAGAAAACACAGCGCAGCTCGCTGTTCTTCCCTCCCTTGGGTGAGGATGCTATACACTCTCTGAGACCCACCCATGCATAAATTAATATCAGAAAGCGAAAGAAATCAAAGCGATAACTCACCTCGACTCGTTGTGGCACGGCAAGAAGAGAAAAGCTTGTTTGTGTTCCTTTGACACAGCGTCTCGGCTACTTTAGTTTCTATTTGGAAAGTCCCATTAGACTTTCTTTGCCTGCCTCACGGTGCTGATCTCCGCTGACTCGTCTCTTAAGGGCACCAGTGACTGAGACGATGCTAAACATAGCTTCAGTAGTCCACCCCTATTACCTTTCGGGATATGTACCATTCAAATAGCTTCTCGAGTAGGATAGTATCACATTCCTAGTTTGCTTGATGTGTTTATTTACACGGCTCAGTTGTTCCATTGACCAACAAACCAATATTCACAATCTGCTTTTAAAAGTGATTTAAAAAACCATTTTTTTTAGGTTTTGAGTGAACAAATTAATCAGAAATAGTTTCACTCCTTTTACCTTTAGGCATGCCAGCACTTTGTGATGTCAAAAGAATCTGTTTACTGTGTAAATGCAGGAACATGACATCTGGATAGTCTAGATACACAGATGTGTGACAAGTTAAAGGAAAAACTTACTTGGCCACCTGATCTGACGGTAAGAAAAGTCCTGTTGATTTATTATGCTGTGAGAGTAATTTACTGGCATTGCAAGAGTAATTGTAAATCTGTACAAAGTTCACCCTCACCCTTATACTTTGGTGAAACACTGAGGGGTTGCTGACTGACTGCATGTATATTAAAACAACATGCATCATATTCTATGGCCTTCCTGTCAAGAGCTCTAAACCAACTGAACACCTATGGGAGATTTTGGACTGACAGCTCAATCATCTATCATCAAAACCCCAAATGAAGGGATATCTTTTGGAACTATAGCGTTTGGCGTGTCTTTTCCTTTAATTTGTCACCCATGATTATACAGTATGTGCTTTGCATTGTTATATGTTTCATTATAAGTATATATATTAACATGAGGGAGTGACAGAGAGAGGTTACCGTGCTGACACTGCATAGCCTCTGCAGAACGTCGAGGCCCTCCTGCCTGTTGACTCCTGATTGGATGAAGCAAAATGGGGACTCGCACTGGGAGCTGCAGTTCAGCTCAGGCTCCATGATTGGCACCAGTCCGTCCACCATCACAAAAACATCCTGTTAAGCAATCAATAGATTTCACAGATATGATGAAATGGAAAGAATAAACACGCTGCTCTTTGTGAAAGAAAACCGAAAACACTAAAATCACTTAGTCCTGTTTTGTAATAACATTTTTACTGTATAATTATTTATATTACTAATGGACCAATGTACTAAATTCCACAAGATAAGATACTAAAGACCAAGAAAACACTTTTTAATGGCATTTTGCTTCTGTTTCCAGGTTTATTATTCACCTGACAGTTGTAGGACCTGAAGCCACCACAGTGTGGTGCTCTGACAGAAACCTCTGAGAGGAGGAGTGACAGGGACAGAGACAGTCATCGTGCATTGTATAGATAGCACCCCAAACAGAAACAGGCTTTTTAAACAGACAAGAATATTAGAATTACTAGAATATATATAAGAGACGTTATTAGGCATTAGTGGTATTTCCAACTTTAAACAGGAACTCTGTTTCTGCTTATCCTCAGTTTTTACCATCACCTTGTGATCCCAGAGGTAAACTAGCAAACAGTGGACCACAGCCTGTGACAACACACATGCTCACATTTACCAGGCAAAGGAAAAAGGAACAGCAGAGCTAATTTAACATACCAAAGTTAACATTTCAGGGTTAAGATTTCCCCGACAGCCAAGCAATCCACAATTATACCTTTAATTTAAAGCATCTGTAACTGAAGAGGTAAACTTTAAGGCCAAACAACAGTTTGTCACTCTTCTCGCAGGAATTTTTATGAGGCTGCGCTGGGCTGCACTGACATGTTGCACGCTTAATTATGCGGCATGGTCTCACCTGATACTGTGAGCTGTAACTAGGACAGACGAGAGTCTGATCGTTGTAATCGCTGCTGTGACTCAGCCACATGTTGCTAAGACGATGTAAGACTTCTTGTATCGATACAAATTGGCAGACCGGTGGGTGTTTATGTGAGTAGAGTGCTATTAGGCATCACACGTCTCGCCTTTGTCTGTAGAATGACTAAGGTAACCTGAAAGGCTCTGGGGCAGTTCAATTATGGGATCAATCAAAATGAAAGTGGGAATTGTGCAGAAATAGTGTAAAAACATTCTATTTGAAAGCTCCTGAGTGAAAATGATTAAGCAGGGCTGACAGTAATGTAAAGTATAAGGCATTTCCAAATATTAAGACTGTTTTCAGAACAAAGAAGCCATCTCTTCAATATATCTAGGAAATGTCTGGAGTTCCTGTTCATATCCTTTCGTCACTTTCCAAGTTTAGATCACAGTTCTTCTTCTTCCTGCAGGAAAAGCTGTCAGAGAGAGGCATTTCCGCTAGTTTTTTCTCAGAATCCTGCCTCTGTAGCTTTCAGCTTAGGCCAAAACCCACCACCCTGCAGATGTCAGCAAAGGTCGAGCAACATCCAACTGTGAGGGGGGTCACAGTGTAAGCAGGGAGAGCAGTGCTTGACTCCAAGCTGAGTTTGGTTTTATGGACATGTTTTGACAGTTCAGAATAATCATGAGGAGTGTCTTTTGAAGTCCTGAAGGCTAAACCGCAAGTAATACCTGAGCTACCTGTAGCCTTGATTGTCTTACTTTAAACATGGGATGGGCCTAATGGGCTTAATGTGCCTGCAGCATGGCTTTCACTTTTGCACTTATAAGTTTGTCTTTAAAAAAGAAATAAATAAATAAAAAAAAAATTGTATGCAGTGATTTACAAATCTTTTAAACCCCGCCTTTCACTCGCTTCATACACAACATATCAGATATTGAGAACAGTTGCTTTATGGAAAATAACAGGAGATTTTTGGATGTGACAGTTTGAAACTGATGCCAAAAACACATTTCAAAGACGTTGGAACAGGGATATGTTTCCCACTGTGTTGTGTCACCTCTTCTTTTCATAACATTCTCACCTTTGGGAACTACAGAGACAAATTGCTCTTGTGAATGGCATTTCCCCCCCAGGTGTGCTTGATATGCCAACAGAATCAAATATCAGAGCCAATTTCATGACAAAAATGTTTTCAGCGATTGACAGCACTGGACTCCAGGCAGGCCAGTTCAGCACCCAGATTCTTACTGGGTCTGTGGTTGCAAGGCTTTAGCTGGAAAATATGGTTCAGAACCTAAAACCTGAATATGCTGTTTAGTATTAATGGGTCCTTCACGGTAAGTGTCACAGACTTTGGCTTGTATCTGTGCAATGATAGTGTCTGCACCTGCCTGTTTTAGACAACTCAGACCCAGAGAGGCATGTAGTGTTCATGGTATTCTCTTTGCATGGTAAAACTTTTACTTGTATTTCTGAATGCAGCAAAAACTGTGCTCACTCTCAGTGGTTGTTAGAAGTGTTCCTGAGCCCATGAGTTGATTTCCACCATATTTCTTTTTCTTGTTTAATGCAAATGTCCAAGAGCCCAATCATTAACAATCAGTCACTTTTGGCTTTTTTCCTTTATGTGCAAAGATTTCTCACCATTCTCTGAATTGTTTAATAGTTTTATGCACCACAGAAAATGAAAATCAAAAATTATTTCTTACTTTATGTTGAGGACTATTTCCAAGTCTTTTGTTGCCCCAAGGTAGTCATTTTTAAAATGTATTTTATGACATCTCCATTTTAAAAAAGCAACATTGCCAAGTTGAAAATTATATTTATTCTTCTTGCATTTTAAACTAAATAGAAAACCACAGCCAGTAGTTTCACATGTTTGATTCTCAGATTTCTTTTTACACCAGATTCCCTCCCTGATACAACCCCAAAGGGATTTATATCTCCTTCCTGGATCGACTCGGGAATGTTAAATTTGTAAACTTAATCTGTAAATGACACTATAGAGCCGTAGGTTAAATTATTTAAGAATCATCGCAGACTCGCTGCCTTAGCATAAATAAAGAAATAAAATAAAGTGAGTGTCTTTACATTTTGGTAACAGGGGTGTACAGTGCCTCCCTTTAAGACACATTTTCTTAAATTCGGGAATATTCTCATTACTTTTGGCAGGCAAACAAAATAGAAAGAACAAGTCCTTTAAAACTTTTATTAAAAATTGGAGTAAAGCTCATTCATTGTTCTGTCAATCACTCTGTTCATCTTTTAAGATTAGAGTGTTGTAACCATCAGATGTAAAGCCCGGTTCAGGGGCCATTATTGAAACATTCCTTCATAGTCAGTAATCCGTTTATAAGTTTATTCTCTAAGCTGATTTAGAACGCAATTACTGGCACTAAAATCCCACCTCAGGCCATTTCTGGGCACATCATCCATTTTTTTGTAGGTTCTGGATGATATATTTTACAGAGTCATCAATTACATTCATCAAAATGTTATCAAAAGGTATCTTTTGTCTGAAAACAGGAGCAATTTGACTATACAAGCAAAAAATCTTATGAGTTTTCAGTATATCAGTTTAAAGTTTACCAAGGAAAACTATAGAGAAGCATTATGTTATTAGCCTAACTATTTCATCATTATCATGATATAACTGTAGATATAACATACAAGGATTGCATGTGGATCCATGCAAGCATCATAGCAAAATATTATGTCATTATTATGGAGTGTTTTTTTCTTCTTCAGATAAAATCCTTTCTTATAGAAAACAGCGACTTCTAGTCTAAACACAATACACATTAGAGAAAAAAGTATATTCACAGCCATTTTCTTTGGTATCAAGTATTATTCAGTAACTTTAAGTAGTTTAAGTAAAGGTGTCTTGTATTTTATTTATATGGTGACACAAACTACACGATCACATTTGTCCTTTTTTTCATAAAATGCTTGAATATGCACATATTTTACGGTATGATGGAGAAAAATAATATTATTGGCATTTGATTTTAGCCATACCCTCCTGACTTTGCAAAGAGCATGAACTGAATGAAACGTGCGTGGCATCACTGCTTTGTAATGAAGCACCAATAAAAAGAGAAACAGATAACAATAAAATAAAGTGACGAAGAAATCGCTGATTTATGAGCATTAAAATTTTGAATATAAAACACCTGTACGAGATCGCATAAAGAATATAAGCCTTCCTCCGGCTGTGAAATGCGATCCTATCCGGTAAAAGAGCCGACCGCTCATGGCTGTAATTAGTAGGCTGTACAGTAAAGCAGCCAATTTGTCAGCTAAACCCGCTGAGAAGAAGAAGAAGAAGAAGAAGAAATAATAAAATAATGACTTCAAAAGAACAAACCTCGGTCTTCAAACCGCACGCAGGATCCCATTGCCTCGTCCCGTCTCGGACTCCATGTCGCCAGACTCAGAAACCTTATGATAATAAAAACTGAAAATAAATGAAAATATAGCTCCTTATCTAACATTGCTACATGGCTTTCGTGGCCGCACACTTGAAACGATTCCCGCCCGTCACTCCGGAAAGAGCCCGTCACTCTGGAGAAGTTCAGCAGAACTCTGGAGTCCTCTTTTGCGCACGGAGGAAGGGGAGGGCGCGAGTGTGAGCGAGTGTGTGTGGGAGATACCACACTCTCTCTCTCTCTCGTTCCCTCTCTGTTTCTCTCTCCAATAAAGCGAATTCAAAGGGTGATGCGTCCAGGATTGTGACAATGTGGGTGCAGTATGGTACAGGGGGCCCCTTGGGGACCTGCGTGTGGCAGATGGGACAGGGCGGCGCGCTCTCTATCCCCAGTACAAATAAATAGAGTGAAAACAGCGCTCGTTTTAATGGAAAGAGAAACACACATCATCACTGTTAATATTAGTGTTATTTTTCTTCCAAAACAGACGTTTATGACGGATGGACGTGAGATCGCCGTGCAGGCTGATGAAGACAGATTGAGAGAGTTTCTCTGAGAGCTCAGCGAGCCTCTGCAGAGGTATGTCAGCATTTATTCAGCCGGCTATATGAGACATAAAGGTGTTATTAAGACGTCACTGAGATTTACAGTGCGAGCCTACATGGCGTGTCATTCCTGATAAGGGAGTGCCACCACTGAGAGCTGTAAGTGGGGAAACAGAGACAAACACAGATTATCAGAAAAAGAAGAATATGGGGATATCCGCTCATGCATCCATCTGCCCCCATTAGTCCCATTCACACGGTATACATTTTCCTCCCATGGCTGTATTAATCTATAGGCTCACTGCTTTTCATTTTAAAGTCACTTACTCTATATTAAAACTCTGTATTGACGCATAGCTCCCTATTATTTCAAATAGGCCACGGTACGTGTTTACAGTGCACCATTGTTTCAGGTTTGAAAAAGCTTTGTGCTGCTGTGGCCTTTCCCCGGAATTAAACATATAAATTATTCTGGCATCGAAACTACGACAAACCAGATTTTCCAAAACCAGAAAGCTTACAACAGGGGCCCTCCAGCAGTTATCCCAAAAGTTGGGTTTCATTTTTCAGACTAACTTCTCAGGTGGGAACCAGGTGAAACGCAGACGCAAACATATTTACGCAAACAGGATGGAATGACTGTTGTGCACAATGAACGCCCAAACAGCTTCCGGCACATTGAGTGTATTCTTCAGTAACAGCATTGTTTGGTACTTTCAACAAGTAAATATTTCAAAGAAGAGTAATTCAGTGCAGACTTGTAGTCATGAGAAGAAGAAAAAGATAGTAGTTGTTTTTATTCGTTTTTTGTTTTTGTTTTTTGTAAATTGCACTTAAAAAATACAAGAAATTCTCAAATTTGTTGAGTAAAAACACATTAAACACGATGTAGGCACTTGACATCCAGCTGAGTCATTGCAAAAACCCATTGTTTATTTGGGTCTTCTTTTGAGCTATATTACATTGTAATATGCATTGTTTGGAGGATGGTTTTCATGTTAGTGGCTGTTGCCAAACTGTTGGTTTTTAATATGTTTTTAATATCGCCGGGAGAACAGGTTATTATGAGGATAGCATGTTAAAAAAATGTAATTCAACATCATGTATTGCATTAAGGACAATTAGGTGTTCATTGGAGGCTGGCAATATGACCTTCTGAAAAATACAGTACTGTATTAATACAGTACAGACTACAGTACTAATCACTTGTCAGTGTAAGAAAGCTTTAAAAAAGAGCTAGAGTGGAATATGGGACGAGTGTCTTTAAACTCATAATTTTTCTTGCGAGCTAAGCTCAAATGACATCATGTCAGTAATCCACTGAAAGGCTGAAATGCTGTCACCAGCTCAGTTACACCCAAAGTGTGTCGATCACTCTCAGGTTTCCTTCAAGATCAGGTTCAAAATAACTGCAGCAGCAGGTGGACTACAATGATGCTCAGGTTACTGGGAGCTTGAATAATTGATCTGAGGACAGGGAGGGGGCTGTTGCCCATAAAGCAGGAGTCAAACAGACGAGGCTGAATGGGAAGGCGAACTGGATGAAACAGGACACATGTTGTTCCACTGAGGTTAACATTAAGATGTTATAATTACCAAATTAAGGTATCAGTAAGAGCCTCTACCTTTCTCTGCCATGTTGTGCACATGTAGCAGCTGGAAGTCCACCAAACCAAACAAAAAACAAGCAAAGCTTAAAAGCTCCTGACACACCATTTCCTGTTGAACCACTCCTGAGTGCACCGCTGTTTCCTGACATGGAAGCATCTGCATTTGTGGTCCAACATGTGACCGCAGCACCAACAGCGTACTGTGTGGGTGGAAGCACATTGTTCTTCGTGTGAAGCATCACAATCTTTTTTTTTTTTTTACAGCTACAAGCTGTCCTTCCCTGAGCCCGGACGCTCCCCCGTGACATGCCCAGGTTTGCCCACTGACATACCGGGAGACAAAGCCCTCTCTGGAACACCGCAGATCCTCCTGCAGTGTTGCTATGGACCTGGATTAGAAACTTTGAATCAAAGCTCCCAAGCAGGTTCCAGTCATGGTGTTTTTAATGCAGCGGATTATGATAATGATTAATGTGGTAGCTGTAAAGCATCAGCCTACACGCTTGTTAAAAAAAATAAACAGATAACAAGTGATTATGCAATAACTGACAGCTAAAGTTAAACAGTTTTAAAGACTCCTGACGCATTAGGGGTTTGTTTACTCAAATAACTCTTATTTAATCAAATTCTCATTTTAGCTCCATTTATGGTCTCCATCTAATCATTCTCATTTTCATCGTTAGCTATATTTAATTGGATTTAATGCTTTCTGTTATATAATTTGATTGATTGTGTTTAAATTGATGTAACAATTTGTCAAAATTGTATGATTTCAGTTTTGAAAATCATTAATATTAACACCATAACTACTTTAAAAAAAAAAAAACAGCCTTTTAACCTTAGATTTACTTACAGCTTTTTACAGAATGTGAAACTGTAGATCCCAAAAAGGAGTTTGCTTTGTCACCTTTATGCAGTCTTTAAGCCATTTGATCTGTCGTATACACTTCTGACACTCAAGCAAAGACATGCAACAGTTTTAGAAAACATTGAAGCAGACTGCTGTTAAATGCTTTGGAAAGACTGAAAAAGTGATGCTTTTTTGCAGCCATTCTTTTCTACTACACATCATCAATGAAGGCAAGTATATCCAAAAGCTGCAGTCACATGTCCCTTATTCTGTGTGATTAGCTGCTGCACATGGTTTCTTTCAATGTTCTCGAGCATTTCTGTGACAGTGTTGGCTGCTGCAAACATTTGCCTGAGATGAATGAATAATAGATAAGTGATAAAAGAAGACTGAATGTGAAAACACGAATGGCTTAAAGAAAACAAAGGAAGGGAAGAAGCTATAAACCAAAAAAAACACCTTTGCTCAGCTCCGGATGGTTATTTACCAGCCACTTGTTCTTCTTACTCCCTTCTTGCTTCTCCGAACTCCAGCCTGATTTTCACTGTCGGCAGGATTAGCGGTATGACTTTGAAGACAAGGCTTGCTTATTGTCAGGGTGTCTTCAGTGTGCGGCTGTCATAAGTAATAAGTGTGAATTTGAAAACGATCGTGTGAGGTCTGGCACGCATGTGTAAAACATACTGGATTTACTACGAGCTGATATGGGCTGGTATGCCTCAGACTGTGGGGCATTAAGAGGATTAAAGTATAAAAAAACATGTAGAAGTGCTTTGATTTGTGGATCACCTGCAATGCTGTACTGTAACCAGCAAAGAGAGCTGTGCTGCATGAAATTCAGCAAACAAACAAAAATTATATATGTTTGCATTCATCCTCAGATGTGACAAGACGCCACACTTACCCTTCAAAGAAGTCTAAAACATCCTCCTTGCTGCAGATCCATTCCACTTGATCCCAGGTTTCAAAGTCTGTGTTCAAGCTGTATTTTACTTTCTGTGACTCTGCAGGGCTGATTTGACTCTGGTTTTGGTGACAGCGACTCGCCTCATCTGCCAGTCACAGCTCACTGTGCTTCATCACTGCTTGCATCTCAGGTTGCATTTGACAGCATCCCCTTATTTAACAGACAAGGTATGCCGCTGTGTGCATGCAAACCATAGACGTAACTCTGCAGTGTTGCCAGAGTGTTTCCTTGGTGTCTGCTGTTGGTAGAAGGGTTCGTGTGCAAGTGCTGAGAGCAGAAATGAGGGACAAGAGACACGCTGCAAAAACACAGGAACCCAGCTGTGACTTGCTCAAAGACCATTGAAAACAAACAAAATATGTGCAACCCTCTTTGCCAACCAGGCTTAAAGAAACAGTGAGGTGAAAAGAAGTGGAATGAGATGCCGAGGTACGAACAGAAACTGTGAAAAGAGGCGAGAGAAAGGAAAACAAACTAGTAGTTTAGCTGCCTTTGGCTGCTGATGTTAAAGGATTTGCAGATTGTGAGTGGCAGAATTCACTAGCTGTAACAGAAAAGGGCTCTCGGTATTCAAACACAAGAATGAACTCACCTTCATATGCAAATGAAACCTGGACATATTCAAGCTACAAAATGGAACGGTTCATGCAAGAAACACACACAAAGTCTTTAGGAGTCAGTGTTGTGCATGAGCACATTTTGAAAAGAGTATTTCTGTGAACGCTGACCCAAACAAGTTCAGTTTGTAACTAAAAAACAGCTTGAGCATGAACGGGTGCTGTGAGGTGCCTGTACGGCATTTGGTGCAACATAAAAAACAATGCAGCTTCTTGGTTTCACTACTACTAGTCAGATAATAGCAGCAACCAGTGATTCTGCTAAAGCCAATCCAAGTGAACATTTGAAGAAGAAAAACTCCGTTCTTATTTAACTTAGGCATCTGGACAGTGTTAGGAAATATCTGCAAGTAACTGATCAGAAGAATTGAGTCTTACTCTTCATCTGTGATCACTTTAATAAGTACACATGTACACATGCTCATGGCAACTGCATGTAGACACGTTCAAGATGACCAGTCAAACTGAGCTTCAGCATGAGGGATGAAAGGAGATTTAAAGGACTTTGCCTGTGCCATGGTTATTGGTGCCAAAAACTGCATAGAAACTGTTGGTTTACTGGGATTTTCCTCCACAGACATCTCTACAGTGAATGGTCCAAATGGCCCAAAAAAGAGAAAATACCCAGTGAAAATACCCAGTGAGCAGCAGTTCTCTGGGGAAAAATGCCTTGTTGATGACAGCTCGACTGCTTCAAGCTCTTAGGAAGGCAACTGTAACTCAAACAACCACTCATTGCAACTAATGCAATGAGTGGTTGAATATCGAACTTTAAAGCAGATGGAGTACGGCCTCAACCACAACAGGTTGGCTAAGATCAGCAAACAGAGGCTACAACTTGCACAGGCTCACTAAAACTTGACAATACAAGATTGGAAAAATATTGCGTGGTTTAATGAGTCTTGATTTCTTTTGCAATATTCTAATGGTTATTCAGAATTTGGTGTAAATATCATGAAAGCATTGATTCATCCCAACGAGTATCAACAGTTCTGGCTTGTGGTGGCAGTGTAATGGTGCGGGAGATTATTTACTTATCATATTTTGGGCCTGATGGTACCAATTGAGTATCATTTAAAAAACAAGAACTGCTGCTGACCAAATCAATCAAATCCATGACCGCAGTGTACTGATCTTCTGATGGCCACACCCAGCAGGATAGAGCACCATATCACAAAGCTCAAATCAGATTGGTTTTGGAGGAAATTTCAGTCAATAAATCTGCAGAAACAGTTTCCAGCACCTTGTTGAGAACAGACCACGAAGAATGAGCAGTTCTGAAAGCAAAAGGGAGTCCAATCCAATATTGATAAGGTGTACCTAATAAAGTAAGGATCTATTGTTTTTTCCCCCAACATTAAAACACATTCTGATTCTATTAGGGTTAAACAGTAATCCATGTAGTTGTAGTCACAGGCTGTGTGGATCTGAGGAGATTCTGCTCCTCAGACCAACACATACAGAAAATACATGTAAAAGGAATGCGATCTTGTCCTTTTCAGGACTAAAACGGTGAACATGTAACTTTAAATCCACGTTAGTTATAGTTGCAGCTAATAGCTGTGCGAATCATTTGCACACATGCACATTACAGATACCAGATGTTTAAAAAGCAGCCTCTGTATTTAAATCGTATAACAACATCAATGCAACTGAAAGCGACTGAAGAATTCCCCCAAGTTGTTGCTCACATTTGCTTTAAATCAATTAGAAAAGATCACAATACCAACACAACTTAAAGATATAACAATCAGTCTTTATTAATGTCATTATTTACTGTACATCTACTTACAATATCTGGGGTTAAAGCATGTACCATTTTATACATTTTTAAGCATTGTCTATTCCAAAGCTTGTTACAAATGTAGCACTTTAACTTTTTTTTTTTTTTTTTTTTTTTTTTTTTTTTTAAATGGATTTATACATTTATATAAATCCATTTTGTTCTAAAGGGCTATTTTGTGTATTTGCTGTTAAACAGATGAATACGGAAATCAGATAAAAATGACTTTTATAATGCTAAATTGGTCACATTTCAGGGTGCATATATCAGTTTCTTCATACGTTCCTACATACTTGCTTCGCTGTTAGAAGTCTCCATTAGTAAGGCACTTAGGAATTGTAACTACTGTAGCTTCTGTAACATAGAAGAATGTTCTTCTGTTTTCTTAACATTAAGGTCTAATGTGAAGCCAAATGGGAATTCTTCTCCTGACTAATGGACACAGACTGTCTGGGACATTATAAAATAACCCAGCTTTCCACACAAGCAGAAAGTTGCAGCAGATATGTAACCATACATATATCACTGACTGTGGGCTTTATTCAGATACATCTTCATACGCTTATGCCCACAGAAAACTAACAGCCCTGAACATAAACACAAAGGCTGCCACTGAGTTGTGCTCAATAGCTATTGTTTTTGTGCGCACAGTCAATGGTTTTCCCTGGCCCAACCCACATCCACTTCCTGTGAGTCAGCCTGGATAAGCATTCTTCCACATAACCACTACTTTGAGTTAATTTAAAACTACCAAGCCATCACCGCAACGTTTTTTCTCCAAAGGTGGCGTGCAGTTGAGACAAAAGCACTGATAAAAGATCGCCACCTTGCTATTCTGAAGGCAGTGTGCAGGATTAAGTGGGATCTAGCAACATGACAAACAAGTCAACACCTCTGAAGAACCTGCAGTGGCCGTTAATGAAAGGTCCTCTGTAGAGTCAGTGTTTGACTCATCTCTTCTGGGCTAAAGTAGAAACAGTGGAGCTTGGTGGACGAGGACCCGCTCCTGTACTCAAAGCCAAAACCAGGTTTTCTTCACCTGGTTTGTGTTTAGCCAAAATGCTGCACAGCCATTACATCACATAATCAGACACTCAACTGTTTCACAACTACTAACAAAGCACAGAGTATTGGACTCTATGTGAACCATTGTCTTTGACACACCCCAGTCTTTCAAAAGCAAAGACACATTCTATTGGCATAGTTGACAGTTACTTTCCATCTGTGAGGACTCGGACTTCACAGGCAACAAGTAGACGTGTTAAAGAGCTCATCTTAAAGTTCAGTCCTCAGTAATCTCCTTCACAGATACCAAGGTTGTCAGCGATGGTTTATTTGAACGGACAACTAGATTTTAAGTTACAGCTAGATTCATGTCAACACAATGTTTTAACTTGACCAGAGTTTATTTCTCCCTTGTCATTGAGTATGCTGACAGACAGCCACATGTCTAACTTATGGTTCACAAATCTTTGCTTTTCATATTTAGGTGATCAAAAAAAAAAAATGTGGTTTGAAAGAGCTGGAAAATTGACAGGCTTGCGCTTGTTCTCAGTTATGTGACGTATCTAGCTTTGGCCAGCAACGTTTAATTTTCTTTTGGTCCTCCAGTGTTGATCCACATGAGTGAAAGTGAACCCTCCCCACCAAAATCCTACATACTGGTCCTTTAGTATTGTGTGGGACTGGCAAAGCAAAGGTGTACATAAGGCCATCTCAAACCACAAAAAAATATTTATAGTACCGCAGTTTGAAACTATGTTCAAAGTTCCTGCTCACATACTATTAAAAAAACTGACTTTTTCTTTGTTTGCACATCAGCCTTGATGGTCAAGTAAAGTCAGATGAAGGCTGACAAAGAGCTCATACTCAAAGTGTAAATGCAGAGTAATACACTGTAGCATCTGCACAGAATGAAATGTTGTAATTACAACTAAACATGTTGCCCTGAAAATAAAAAGAATCCTTTCACTCCTTCAGTCAAACAAGGGTTTTGCTGCCCTCCTGTGCTCAACCATGAGGCAAGCAGGCGTGGATGGACCTTCCTTCATTTGCTTTAGGTAGACTGATGTGTGGTGAGACAAAACAGACAACACTTCATGAAACAAAAAACCCCCCAAAACATTCATAGAATAGATTTCACATTAGTTCAAAGCAAAGGTAAGTTGTCTCACTTTTTTTGTGCATTTCAGTGGCTGAAAGAAAAACAAAAGTTATGTGTATGAGCACTAATATGTCCGATAAAGTCTTAATCAGGGTCCTTGTTAGTGTTATAAAAAACAGTAGCAAACTGTCAAGGGTTTGTATGGCCAGAGGATCAGACGTTCCTCAGGGTCGTACTATCCCAGAAGCACTCTCTGAAGGCGGTCAGCAGGCACGCTGTTCTCTTCCTCAGACTCGGCGTCGCTCTGCGGGTTGGAGCTACAGGGAGAGGTGCACTCAGGGGAGCACAGGTAGTGCATGAGGGGTAGCCGGTACTTTCCGCAGAAGTCTACAAATTTGATCTGGCGAACGCACGAATCAAAGTACACACCTGGAACAAGAAGAGTGACAGGAAATGCACAGTCAGGCTTAAGTAAGTAAGTTAGTAATTTGTGCTGTTCCACACACACACACACACACAATATACAATATATGGAACAACAGTTGTGGTGAGCAGCTCACAAGTGTGGTGAGCATGGTGATATCACTGTGGTTCCCAACCTGGGATATGAAACTTCCATAAGAAGGTCACAAGATAAAAATAAAGGAGCCATGATGCTTATCCTTTTCCTGTCATATACACTGATACAATGGATAGATGCTCATAAAACAAGTTTCAAATAAGGAGGTCACCATATGTACAATTAATCCATGTGCGATTTCTTTTGCTACATTTCTGTATATCAAAGAGAGAGGATATCCTCAATCTGATTATCTGAGGCACACAGCTGGCTCGGAGCACAGCAACCTCGCCCACCTATTGTTCACTGTGAAACTGGTGACATGGCATGTAGTCATTAGGCACAACTCACCGGCACACTTGGGGTTGGGACACTTGCTGGCCAGGTCCAGATAACGCACCAGGTTTGCAGGCAGGTCAAAAGGGGAGTACAGAAGATTTCGACTCTTAATGGTGCGCCCTGCCAGCTCTAGCAATGAGGGTGGATCGTAGGTCATCTCCTTGACAAAGCGCACAACCAGCGGGTTGCCTCTAAGACTGAGCTCCTGCAGGTGCACCAGGCTCAGGATCTCTCTTGGCAGGTAAGTGAGCAAGTTGTTGTGGAGGCTTAAAGATCGCAGAGAGTGGAGCCTAGAATCGGATGCATAAGCACTCTGAAATGATTTGAGCTTTGTTTGCTTTTTGATAAAAATCATGACTACTTGAGAGTTCAGCTATCAGATCGATGCAGTATAAATTACAGTTCTAACTCCGATAGCATCTCTGAGGAGAGCACATAGTCAAGCTTTAGGTAGACTGGCGTGTGGCGATTGCTAGGATAGTGGGAGAGTGCTGATATTACCTGGTGAGCTGCGGTGGGACACTTTGGATACGGTTGTCACACAGGACCAAGTAGGTGAGGTAGGGCAGATTCGCTACTTCAGGAGGAATGGCTGAAATAAGGTTTCCGCCCAGGTACAACATCTCCAAACTGACAGAAGACAAAAGAAAACAGGAACTGATTCTCAATCTCGAGATTTTTTCCTCCCTGCATCACAAAGTATAGTACAGTCTTTCATATGGTGCTCTGTTGTAGAGCATCCATTTCTCTCCTTTGTGATTTTTACTACAACAAATGTAAATAAATAAATCTAAATTCAATAAAATTACTCTTTCCATCACAAATGCTGGAGTGCAGTGGACGGTTGTTTTTTCAAATCAACTCCTGTCATATACACAATAGGAGTTTATACCCATAGCTTCAGACTCCTAACTGTCAACCCTGCTGATGGCTGAAGGCCGCAGATACCACAAAGAGCACTGTATTAGCCACCAATGAAGATTTCATCTCATTAAATAAACAAATAAAATGTTACAATAAAGTATACCACAAGGGGGAGCTAAAGCTTCACCGTTTCATGCTCAGAGTTCAGGTTTGTCACCAAAAATGAAACTTTGCTCACAAAATATGAAAAAGAGAAATGAGCAGAAGGAAGTATTGTTTGTTTTCTGTTAAAAAACAGACATTAAATAAATGCTGAGGTGATATTTACATTGAGGAAAACTGACATATACATGCTTGTGTCGCTAGGCAAAAAAAAAAAAAAAAAAAAAAAAAAAAAAAAAAAAGAGACCATGCTGAGTTATTGCAGGTATCGAGAACACGAGTGGGTGGGGGGCGGGTGGGTGTCAAAGAGAGACATGGAGAGAGCTATGGATGGCTGGTCAGCGAAAGTAAGCTGTCAGGCCATCTGCGTGCGGGAACTGATGACACAGCGACTGCGAGACATGAAGCCATTATCCTGTCCTTGGTGGCTGAGCCCTCGGCAAGCCCTCTCATTGAAAAGAACGGAGACATTCAGGATCTGCTCACTGCCCACACCGTGACACAAAACTACTAACTGTCCATTTCAAAGACACATCATGAACTGACTCATGGTACATCATTGTTCATGCATAGTTTTGTTATACCCGCTGCTGTATTTTATAAACTGTCATTTGAGCATAGCAGTGTTAGTGATAACTTGCACAATGACCAGCCATCCTGCAAGATTGCTTCCTGGGACTAATTTTTGGGTCATGGGAAGGATAAACCTAAACAAACTTGTTAGTGTGGCACCTCTCCCCATCTTACAGGTATTTGGCTGACATGCGAGGTTTATCAGTTAATCAAGTTCAGCGCGTCCTTAAAGGTTATAAAGCTGGTTCATGTGGTTACATGTACTTTGTCTTCTTCCGTTTGCACCCCTAACACCACAGCACAACACATTCACTCACTGCTTGCCTAGATAATTCACCAGTTATGTTTTTGTATTAGTTCATTGGCAATATGACTAAATTTTGCTCTTTTGTAGACTCTATAATTGATGGGGTTCCCCCCCCCAAGCCTGTTTGTCACAAATCTTATGAGTTGTATCAGGTCAATTGTCTGTGTAGGTTCTCAGTCATCCAGATTGTAGTAATCTAAGGAGCTTGGAAAGAAAAGTGACTCAACTTCCCGCCCCCCTTAGATTGGCTATATTTTCCAAAAATGGCTAAAGAATACTAGCTTGACTTTCCCCCCCTTTATATTAACCATTAGTATTGCCTTAAAAATCCCATATCAGGCAGGCTCCAATCTTGTACACATTTTAATGCAAGTAACTTCTTGCATTTCAATTCAAAAACAATGTCCAGAGGATCAAACAGTCTTAATTCACAGTAGATGCTTTGACTTCAAAAGAGAGAAATGCAGCATAAGTTTAGATTTAAAAGGAAAACCATATTAATGTAGTTGAAACTCTTATTAGGATAACAGATTTGGCTGCAGTGACAGTCTCCGCATACAAACACCATCCAGTGTTCTTCAGGATTTTGAGATGCATTCCATCTTTCTCGTCTCTGACCAATCAGTGTTGTCTCTGTGATCCAGGACCTCCTGGTTCATATACTGGGCACTGGATTTTCCTTTCATGCTCAATAAAACACAGTGTGAACCAGCTCTGTGTGAACGAGGCTCACAAACTCACAAGGTCAGCGAGGACGGGCTACAGGCAACTGGGTCAACGAGGACAAACTGAAAATTACTCAGGCAGAAAAAGGTGTAGAGTTACAAGTCATTTTGCAGCATGGAGGATTCTTTTTGAAGAACGAGAAAAACTTCTCAACATGCAGCTATAGTGGACACAGATGAGTTTGTATGGATGTAATCAATTAGATCAGGAGATGGCCTTTAAACCTGTGCTGTAACATATTGTGCTTTTTGGAAACAAAGATCACCAGTGTGTAATCAAAGTGTGCTTATCAATGAATATGATAGCAGCTGGACAGTAAATTTCCTACATCGCAAAGAGACTTAATGAACCCTTATCAGGAGCTATAGGACACATAACCAAAAGGAATGTCTTTGCGTGCACAACTGTTGCCAGGGTGCTTCAGCTGATGCAGCATTAAAGCTGAGAAAAGAATGTAAATGTTAATTAAAACACACACGCACACAGATACACAGAAAACAAACAAAAACACCACCGTCCAATGAGTCAGAGCAGAAGAGGCTTATTAGTCCTGATAATAAAGAAAAAAAAAAAAGTATATACACTGCCTTTTTCCAGCCAGGCAGCTACAGCAATTAGATAGCTTGTCTATAAAATAAAGTCCCTTTCATGATATGTTCACATCAAATGTGAAGCCAAGTTTCCCCTTCATGCAAACAGAGTCAACTGTAACTTTGGAACTCCAGAAAAATATTCACTTATTATATCTGTTCAATATTCTCCAAGAGCTTTTTCTTCCCCACCCTTTTTCTACATAAAAGAGAAGTTGAACCATAGGTTTCAAGCTGCCAAGAAACAGTATGTTTCTCCACCATTTCTGATTGTTGGTGGTGTCAGGAGAAGACAGTCTCAAGATGAATTATTTTGAACTCGTATTTGGTCTGAACACATCTTCAGATAACTACTTTAGCCGACAACATCTGTAAAGGGCTTTGTAACATTGTAACGATCCTTCTTCCACATGACCAACGTGATGAATTTCCAAAGACAACCGTGCAACAAACTGAGGGAACAGGGCAGCTTAGCAGTGTGGAGTATCTTTTATTGTGTCATCAAGTTATTTTAAGTGAGTAAGCCAGAATATTAACAATTAAGCCCACCATTTCCATTCTGCTTGATAAGCACCTCCAGGAACAGCCAGAGTCAGACTTCAATCTATGTGAGAATGTGTGGCTGAATTCGGAAATGCAACTCAATGTTGAGCAGTTTTTCCAAGAGAAATGGTGAATACAGTACTGTACTGTCCACATATAAAAGGCTTACTTTTAAAAAAAAAAAAAGTCTAAATACTTCCTGCCTGCATGTGACTTATAATTAAAGTAGCAATTTTTATCCATTGCCTCTGAGCTGCAGTATTTTTTTACATGTTGATAAAACGATTAGGAGGCTTGATCTTTGGCCCAGCATTGGGTCACTGTGACACTTGTACCTGTCAGCAGTTGAAGATAAGAAGTCCTTGTCCTGCTTTGCCCCGTTTAACAGAAAACAGCAAAACAACCAGCCTGAAAAAGTTTAACAGAATTCAGCTGTTGACTTTTATTTTGAAATGAGCTCCTCTGACCTCAGTTAACTTTTGAGCTTTGTTATAAATCACGTTCTTGCTCGGGAATTCATTCAACTGCTGCACTTTCTGCCAACAATCACGTCCACAGTGCTGCAACTTTCCTTCCACTAGTGTTCTATGTTCTATCTAAAACCACTCCAAGATCATTTGTGGAACAGCTCAAGTCAATATGATTCTGCACAGACTGAAACACGATATTTGCACAATAAACTTTTGAGCTAAATGTGTCAAGACGTATGGACTGATGTGATAAGCGCTAAATGTTTCAAACTGCTAAACCCACAAAGAGAGGAAGAACAAACAACTTCATTTGAAGTGTCGAAATTGCCACATCACTGTGATTGTTTAAAATGCTTTAAAAAAAAAATAAAAAAAATACTGTGTGTGCAAATGAAGCAAACAGACAACGACAAACTGGTAGAAGCAGACCAACACATGCACACTCTGGAAGAATGAAAAATGTTAGGAGTCAAATTTAAGTATAAAGTGTGCAGAAAATCACGTTTAATGTTTCACTAAATAACAGCTTAGAATAGACAAGCCACCACCAAATTATTAATTTGGCATATGGAAAGACACATACATACACATACACTATAAAGATGGGCGTAGCTACTGTGATTTAGGGAAAAAAATGGGTTGTGAAATCCGTTCTCGAAGCCTTGAGATGAGCATTTCCGTCGATGCCACCTTGGTGTTTTGAAACCAGATGTGACGAGGCAATTATGTTGCACTGAAACTAGACTCTCACTGGGTAATGACTTGCAAATCACATATAATTAACCATTGAGCCAGTTATCCCCAGATAAACCTCCTTTCTGAAACTTAGAATAATCAAAACTTACAAAATAGAGTTAGTGTCTTATTCAACAAGAAACCAAACTGAGCGACTGACTGAATCAATAAATTCACCAGCAAAGTTGTCAGGGCTGAGGTTCATTTTCCCATAGACGTCAATCGAATACAGCCACAATCAGACAGCCCTAAAGACCATTTGGCAACCAGCAGTTTCAAGTGGTTTCAGGAAGTTGATGGCAGTTGCTGTGAAAACAGGAAAGCAAGCCTGTGACCCCGTGGCAATCACCTGTCACTAGGAAAAGTGTATTCCCCTGTTGGCAAAACCCTCCTTGTAGTTGCTTTGGTTGCTACTGCAGTCACAGTTTGAACAGAAGTGAGAGATCTGTCTCCAAATACTTTTTCTGAATTTTTCTGGCTGCACAGCTGGAGCAAAACTTTTATTGTAAAGACAAATCTCTTCCATTTCCAGTTTTGTCACACCTTTTCAAGTTGTTCTGTGGCTCGGCTAGTAATTAGCAAATGTTTGCAGACAAACATGAAAAACTACAGCAACTGTAGCAATGTGCTAGCAACCAAAGTAATTACTCTGATATTTCTAGTGCAGAACCTTTTTTGCAACAGATTTCACCCAGTGAGGGCCAGCAACCTCCAGGAACCACAGCCAACCAGTAGAGAGATTTCCCTAGCAACCAGTGGCGATGTCCCGTTCAATATGGCAGACAACTCTTGAGCAATATGACTTCCCATAAGAAACGCCATCATATTATATGTTGGATATTATATGCTGGGTCCAGTACTCACATATCCTAATATATTCCCAGAAACAGCAATAACTTTTCTTTCTTTAAAATTGGTTAAAAATACTTACAAAAAAATTAAGACATTATTTCATCAATTTATATATGAAATTAATATGGAATTTCACATACATTTTAAAATTACTATAACATAAAACAAAGAATGGCAGGAAAAACTAATTTTTACTAAGATATTTCATTAACCACCAACTTATGGATTTATGCATATTAACATGTTTAGCGTTCAGTAAGTTAAAAAAACATCAGGAAACAAACTGTAGATATTAGCAGTAATATTTTAGTCGCGTGACAGGTGAGATTTAGTTAGCTATGATCAGATATTGTTGCTGACTGGCTGAGCAGAGCTGGGCTAAGTCATAAACAGTCTAAGCCCTGAAAATGTCACATAAGACAGGTTGATGAATGTATATTTTTATTTTGTAATCATACAAGAGAAAGTGAAATATTTTTTTGATAAGCATGTTTGATAACTTAATGCTACTGGTATAATAATTTTAATTGTCAGAGTTAGGACAGTGTTTATCCACACTAATAACTGCAAACAGATAGCAATAAGTATATCTGAGATTTTAACCAAAAAAAAAAAAAAAAAAAAAAAAAAAAAAAAAAGGATGTATGCCTCTGAGGCTGAAAAAAAAAAAATCTGCAAGATAATGGTATCCTTCCTTAATCTTAGTTATTTATCATTACCATTCACTAACAGTGATTCAAACAGAGATACAAGGCTAGACTTGACTAGATGGGACTTTGCATTAAAACCATTAACAAGTTTCAATTTAAGTTAGTTAATATTGTCAGTTTTAACAATTGCATCAGTATGCAAATAAAAAATATCTATTATTTAGGCACAGACCTAACTAGTTTTAAAAACGTATTGTCTCCTGGTTTATTTTATTTATTTATTTATTTTTACAAGCACACCAGTTACCCATTATAACAGTTGTGCCAGATGTATTATGCACAGACGAAGCGTGGACAATATAGTTAATATTAGCAGTGTTGAAGTGGGTCGTTGGTGGTGGGTTTAGCTTGGGCCTGGGGTTGTGCAATATTGTCGATTGCCTGAGTCAAAGATACGCAGATTGGACGCTATACGTAATCCATTACCTCAGCGCTTGACTGGAACGTCCCCCATATATTGACTTTTCGTCCGTTTTATGCTGTTACCTTACCTGGTTAAGTTTTCGATCTCTGCAGGTATACTCTTCAATCTGTTTCCTCCGAGTGAAAGCGACTGCAAGCGCAGCAGTTTGGTACACTGAAGCGGGATCTCCTCGAATCGGTTCCCGCTAAAGTTCAGCACCTCCAGCTGCAGAGAGCCGAACTCCTTGGGCAGCGAGAACTCGTCCAGGCGGTTGTTCTTGGCTATAAGTGTTTTCAGCTTGGTCAGACGCATAATGTCCTCACAGATGAACGAAAGTCCGTTGTTGCTAATGTCCAGAAACTCGAGGTTGAAGAACAGAGTGACCGACGACGGCAGCGAGGCCAGTCGGTTGTAGCTCAGGTAGAGCTGTTTGGTATCTCTTTTCCTCCTGTCGGTGATACTGTCAATGCTCAGAGTGTTCAAACCCAAGCGTGAGAAGTCGAGCACGCCGTCGCCCAGTGCCGCTGCCCGTTCGTGACTCTCCATTTTGGCAATTTTTTTTCTTTTTTGCAACTCTGCAAAAGTTTCGCTGAGTACGTTTAACGTCAACGCGTGACTTAGCTCCACGAGTTGCCTATTTTTAACATAAAGCACGAGCATCTACCTGTAACATTTAACAGCATTTCTAATCACGTCTAGATGACTAACTTATTACTTACAACAGGCTGAAATAAGCCACATTAGCTACACCGAACGCCGTGCAGCTCTTCTACTCGCAGCTGTTGGGCTGACCTGTGGCTTCCTGGTTCAGATTGGCTGATTCTCCATATAAATCCCGCCCACCCACGCGTCCATTGGTTTCTCTCCCGATCTGTCATATTACACAGGGATCGATTAAGGGAGTTGTAACTGGTTTTTGGAGTTTATTAACAGTTTCCTGGTACAAGTTGCCATGTGTAACCTCTGACTGCATTTTTTTTGTTGTTTTTTTCTTCTTTTTGTGTTTTTTAAGTCTTACGAAAACGGGACAGTGGTGGCCGATGATCGATAAAACCAGCTACCTATTTTCTCTGCCCTTATGCAACACGCGTCCTCTGTTACGTTATGCAATTCAACGCTGACTTGGATGTGCATGGAATGAGAAATAGGTACAGGATAATTGGGTTCCTCCCACTGAATTCAGGTCTCTCCATAAAAATGTCACAGCTTTATTCGGGAGAAGCACAGCAGTTGGCCATGGGTACTGTTCCTGCAGAATTTCCTGGAAGTGGTTTCCTAAGAGTTATTGTGTAGGTTAGCAGTAGTTACATGTCATTAAAATAACTAAACGAATACTGTAACATTTGTGAGGTGTTGCAATACTGCTGATATATAACATTTACGCACAGTATAGCAGAAACGAATGCATCTATGTCATCTTATCAAAAAGTTAAGAAATTCAAAATTACACTGTCTATAAATAAAGTATTGTGCAAAACGCCTCCAGCCATCCCTCGTTTATTCATATTTAGCTTCAAAGTAGCCAGACTTGTCATTTGGTGGTCTCAAGCAATAGTCCTCCAGGTTTCTCCAGGTTTCGGCTGCTTTTTCACTCACTGCCAGTCCAGTTCTTGTACTTGACTATTTTTGGAGGAATATGATTGTGTTTGATGAACCACTTAACACTATGAATCATTCAAACATAAACAGAAATATATCTGTGTAGGTTCTGTGTTATTCAGGTCATGGTAGTCTTAAAAGGTTAATGCACTTCTTTAAGTTTGTGAAGACATTTTTCTCATCCAAGAGGTTTCTGCAGCTCAAAAAACAAAAAGTTGAGAGATATGGGTATTTAAACCCCAGTGGAGGTTTTCTTCTGAGGTGGTCGTTGACCTGTTACTGATTATGAGCCAGGGTGTGAAAAAAGTGGGGGCTAAGTATTAAGAAGGCACCTAATTCAAGGGATGAACCTGTGTTGTGTCCTGACATAACACATAATTTTTTCAAAGAAACTGTTTAAAATTGTATCTTTAGGCACTTTGTTTCTAGCACCCTGCCACAAATCACACAAGTTGTTTGCATTTCTTTAGGTGAATAAATAAGTAATTGCCAAAGATTGCTGACATATCTCACCATGGTGTGCAGTGAGCCATTTAAGTGAGAACCTTTCAAGAAAAATAAATGCTTTATGAAAAAAGCTAGAACATCAAAGTAAAAAGAGTCCATAGATCTCAGGCTCAGTGGGAGAGAATTCCAGAGTCTTGGGGCAACTGGGGCAAAAACTCTGCCTCGTGTAGCTCTCAGCAGGCTCTGATTACATGACCTCAGGGAACTGCAGGGGATGTATGAGTTTGTGCTGGTGCTTGTCCATGCATGGCTCTAAAAGTATAAAGCAGAATCATAAAGTGGATCCTGATACTAATGGGGAGCCAGTGCAACTGAATTAATAACTGTAAGATATGTGAGTTCTAACAAGACTTAGTCAGAAGCCTTGGAGCAGTGTTCTGAACAACCTGCAGACGTTCCAAGGAAGATTTGTTAAGACAAGCGAACAATGAATTACAATAAACCAGACATGATGAAATAAAGTCATTAATAACAGTTTGCAAGCCAGAGGGTGGCACAGTGGAATTCAACTTGGAAAGATTTCATAAGGGATACAAGTGATAGTGAACCACAGCTTTAACATAATCATCCAAAGTGAAATGTGGGTCAAAACTCACCCCAAGGTTCCTAGAAGATTTAGTAATTGTGGCAAGAAGACCTAGAGTTTCCGTTACCTAAGGTGCAAATCTCTTGGAGCAAGACACCATTCTTAAAGCATATCAGAGCCCAGACCTCAAAATTACTGAAGCAGTGTGGGATCCTCTTGACAGAGAAATGAACAAAAGACAGTCAACATCCAAACAAGAACTTTCAATGTCCTTCGAGAACCCTGGAGACTACGTAAAGAAATTACAGGAAAGCCTGCCTGAAAGAGTTCAGGTTGTGTTGAAGCGTAAAGGTGATGATATCAGGTTTTAAGTTTGTTATAATTGTACAAACTCTGTTTTTGCCTAATATACTGAAATTCCATTTATGCTGGCCTATATTTAAATAAATTATCTATTATATTTTTTAATAAGCAAAATATAAAGGAATAAGGGCTGGTACAAAACTTTTGCACAGTATTGTACATCCATTTTGCCTAACTGGAACAATTAGTTGAATTTTCACATTGTTTCTTTTTTAAAACAAACATCTATTTCTGTTAGTAAATCAGTTTTTGTCAGCATGAAGGATACCATTTTTCAGTTTCTGCAGAGACTTTTTGCCATTCCTCTAAGAGCATCTATTTTTAGTCACTCTTTGATGGAAGAGCTGCATTGCCTTCTCTTTGGAACCCACTGGATTAGAGTCAAGGGACATACTCGACCATGTCACGGTGATTCTTTTCTTCTTTAGAAATCCTTTTTTACTTTTGCTTTGAGATATTCCTCTACTGACAAGCCTTGGTCAGCCTCGTTGTCTTCTTGTTAAACAGCATTTTGGTAAACCCACAGATTATTCTCTCCCCAAAAGTCATGCATTTCTCTAACCTTTTCACCTTTGTGAATCACTGTTGGGACTACATTCATATTGATGTCATTTTAACCAAAGAATGCCTAAATCTACTTTTCATGTTCTTCAGTAGACTTCAATTTTGCAATTTTGTCCCACAGAAAATAGTCCATACATGTCCACATTATGCAATATCCGCTGTACTATTTGCATTTTGCTCCACTGATAACCCCTGTACCAAGTCAGAAGCGCTTGTCTGTTATTCAGAGGTAGATTTCGGGAGTAGGTCAATGTCTGCAGTGTCACTTTAGCAAAGCGATCGCTATAGATTTAGTTGGTGCATTGTAAGATAAACACACACACCCTCACACACACCCTCAAAAAACAAACCCCCAAAGTCTACGTTACACAATCAGCCAAGAAAATGGATGGAACATAAAGCATGGCATGGTTCCTTGATAGGTTTTACTTGAAAATGTCATTTCATTTAACTAATGTATTATAATAGCCCGTTAGGCGAGAGAAACTCCAGTTAACATTTAGAGGTAAAGACAACAAATGAGCTGCCCTTTCAAGCTGGGCAAGACTAGAACAACCAGCAGTCACTGATTTACTATGATGAGCACCTTTATGTAAGTAAAGGCACAGCAATTCAGAAATACACTCACTGGGCTCACCGAATGATGCTTTTTAAGTAGCAAGTGTAATTTTTTAATTTGATTCCCATCTGTACTGGCAACCAGTCCAGTGGTGATATTACTGGCTCCCTGCACTTTGGCAGACAATGGTTTAAACTTTTTCTCCACTATCAGTATTTCATAAGTAAATCTGGCAGATAAAAGCACAAAAACATCCGTGCACACAGACACAAACAAAGGCACAAAGCTTTGTTGTGGTGAATGGGCTTTATTGGCATACATATTCCTTACAGTCTCTGCACTTTTAGTAAAATTTAAAGATTCAGCTTCAACTTAATAATGCAAATTTCACACACATAGGAAATAGAGTCACAAAGCACTAGTTTGATGCCATCTTCATCAAAGCACACTTGTTCTTGAAACGCCACGTGGCAAAAAAAAAATCCTATGTGCAGGTAATGGTAGCGACCTGTACTGTTTCCAGGTCTAAGGCACTGATTTCTGGTGTTTAGACATAACAATTCAAATGCAGGATTTCAACAAATGAACACATTAAACAAACCGAGCTACTCTCAGCGTCATATTTGAAAATCGCACACACGCACACACGCACACATTTCATACGCACCAGGTTATTGACGCTCCTAAGCTACTTCTGCTGACAGTGAGGCTAGTCCTTCTGTTAAGAGTGATATTGAAAGCACAGGTATAGTGTCGTTGCTGGGTCCAGAGTAATGGGTTACCTGGATAATTTTGTACATTATTCAAACACTTCATCTAGACTTTGGTTTCAGTTTTCACCATGCTATATTCAGATCAGGTCTCACTGAAAGCTGGACCACTACGTCTTGGAAAAGTAAGACACACAAAGAGGGAAATGTTTAACCCCTCCCAAAAACAAAAAAAAAGCACCAGAGAAACTCTACTAAGTATAACATGGGAACAAGATGAGTTCAAACTCAAGCCAATAACATAATGTATATAGAAGCAAACTTTTTTTTGGCAGCAATGCTATTATTTTAGCAGTAAGATACAAGTAAATTCATTGTTGTGGTTAAACTAAAGCCTAAGAAAGCTAAAGAGAATGAAAGAGAAGTGCAATGGTCAGGCAGTGGCCTACTGTGGCAGTTCTACAGGCAACGGAACTTTAAAAAGCACTAGTAGCTCTACCTTTTTATGCAACATTCTGACAAGAGGTTGTACGAGGCGCCAAGCAGTCAGTTTTCTGTGTACTCGGCGCCTATATTTACACAACCCCCAACCTCACTACCTTCTCAAACAGTGACTTCCATATTCCAAAACAGTGATAACTTGACAGTTTTCTTTTTGTAATAACTGCAAAAATATAAGGACTGTAGTAAAAAACACATAAAACAAAAAAACAACCCCGAGGCTAGAGTAGGGGTGCAGTAATACAATCAAACATGACAGTACTCAACACAAGGGAATCCACTGATACGCTTTGATTGCCCCGAAACTAACAAACATCAACACAAACACTTAAAAATGTAAAAAAAAGGGTAATAATTAACAGAGCAGAGAAACATGATAAAGTGAGTTAAGTCAAGTATGGAAGAAGGACGATGGCGTGCATCCTCTTCTTTCATCGCGTCCCGACTTAGGCCTCCTTTGTGCTGGCCTTCATCTTCTCCACTGTCTCCTATGTTTAAAACAGTGAAAAGAAACGTGAGCTATAGTGTCTCATTTGACATGCTGACTAAAACAGTATTTCTGGAAAACACACGCTTTTCCCGTTAATATCAGCACTCTATTTGTTTGAAGGAGAATTTGGTGTCACCTATCGAAACTTGTACACACGATGAACCGCATTTGTTTACAGTGGCACTACAAAGTATTCCTCTGGGGTACACAGTACATGGCTTTGCTGACTCAGTCATGGCCTCAAGCCAGATTCCTAGAGCTACCTTGCGGACATCACGGTGTCATTCATGCACACAAGCAGACACACAAGCTACAAAAACATGTGCCAATTAGTCTAATCCTACTAAACCTAATGCACTGTCTGTGAATGATAATAATAACCATGAAACGTTGAAGGAAGACGTCAACACATAAATCTGTTAAAAGTAAAAGAACCTCAAACATTAATGTTTTTTTTAAGGCCGTCTGCCCTACATTTCATATCCGCAACATCATTTTATGGCTCTAAATTTGAAAACATCGCTCTCCTCTGGATTTATTGTTTCACTTGTTCTGTCAGAAGTAATAAAGCTGCTGATACTGTGGCTCGCTGAGTTCTGCCAGGTTGGAACGCATCAAATATTTACACCGACCTATTCCTCTGTCGGTTGTATTGAGCAATTTGATTTGAAAGGAACTACAGGTAATCAAGGAATATAAAAGCAGGCACGAGGCAATTGGCTCATAAAAGTTATATTGCGTGGACTTTATAACCAGTCCCACAAGCAGAGGACAGTGAATGAGCTTTTAAATGCAGTAGAACCAAGTGGGGAGAAAAGCAAAAATTAGATTCCAAGGTTGGGAAAACACTAATAATTTTTGATTTATCTTGTCTTTAACTTGACTGATATACTGTACTTTTTTGGATGGGTTCTAGTTTACAGATACACACCTGGTGCTTGTTGAGCTCAGCCACACGGAGGTTCCACTCCTCCTCAGTCATCTCCACTCCAGCATCTGCTGAGTCATCCACAGCTGGCTGGTTATCTGGTCAGATTATACAACGGTTAAGTGGAATGTGTGTGTAAAAAACAGGACAAATGCCATTTTGAGTATTTTTTTTTACCAGTGCACGTCATGGCGGTGCAGACCCAGTTTCCGCATGCACAAACGCAGCGGTTGCACTCCACCTGGGTCTCTGCTCCGTCCTCGTATGTTTCATCCTCCAAGGCACATTCTGCACAAAGATAAAGAACACGCTACCTAGATAAGGCCACAGATAAGACTCTAGTAGAACAATAACGTGTTACATTGTTACCAATTTTATGACTTTTATGACTTGCCAGCATTTTAAAATGCTGCATCATTCATCCACCAGCATAACCACAGTGTCACATTCTTTTGGTTACTTTTGCTTAGTCACAAACACTCAGCAAAACAGCCAACGCCAAGCATAAAACCTTCGTGTGTAAACTGGAGAAACTATTATCTAAAAAGAGAAAAAAAATCAAATGCCTTAACCGGGCATGAAAATCTTGATTTGCATTTGAAACTTTGCATGTGGACTAAACCCAGAGTTTACACAGCTAACAGTCAGTTAGCCAAATAAACGTGTGCGTCCCTGACTCTGGTGTAGCTCCAGAGTTAAGTCAAGCGCAGCGACTGGCTGCTGGAGGAATGCCTCCTCTTCATGTGAACCTTATCCCAGATATATCAGCACCAGTTGACTGAACAGATTGAAGGGCCGAGTCTCAAAATCCTAAGAAAACAGCAGCTGCAAGGACTATTTTCAGTTTGCTGGGCTGCACTACTGAGCTTTCTGTGCTTCGGTCAATTTATATAGTAGATCTAATGGTGTGCTATATTATGTCAAAGTATCACTCCAAGCTCACTCTTCTCTGGTGGATTGAAGCCAGGCTTCAGGCAGTTAAGAAACTCATCAAAGCTCAGCTTCCAGTCAGCATTCTCATCGGAGAGCTCAATGAGGGCATCAACACACAGGCTCCTGGGGAACGAGAAGCACACAAACACAGAATAAATATTAGCTGTTACATACAGTAACGGTGGACCATTACAGAAACAATACAAATGCTGTAGAAATCATTTTGATAGCTGCTTTTCTTTTTTTCTCCACAGAGTGCAGGTGTTTTTGCCAATACGGTTTCCCACAAGGGGCCTGCAATAATGTTTGCTCTGGCCAAGATCAGGTTCAATGACTTGTCCTAAAATAGTGCTGCAGCACAAAGATAAGATTTGGTACAAGCATTGGAAAAAAAAATATTTGAAGGCTCTCTCACCTCTTCCACTTCCACACTTTTTCACAAGGACGCAAACTTGCAGACACACTAACCTGAGCAGGTTGTTGCTCTCCTGGTCTGCATAGGACTGCAACTCCACAACCGACTCGTTGTGCTGGATGAATTTGAGCAGTTCTGAGGAGTCCAGCTGAGAATCACCATTGTCATATGACTGCAAACACACAGACTCATGTGCATGAGGACTGAAAACAAAGAACTCTGTAAGAAGTCATTTGGGGTTTTGATCCACAGGCTGATCAAGGCTGCCAGTGAACTCGCAGCTATCACTAGAATACAAGCACACCGGTTCTACTTCCAGCCTCCATTTCTTTTGAAGTATCCTACATTAACATTTTTTATTCATTTATTCTCTCTCTTTTTTTTTTAATGAGTAGTTGTTGTTCAAACTGATTTAGCATCCAAGCTGACTGCTGTTAGTTTTCTACTGTACATGGGCTTCATATATGATGATGAAATAAAAAAAAATGTTGGGTATAAGTACAGTTTTAAATCGTCCAACACAAAAAAACCCATCTTTTGCTATAATGCCATTCATGTCAAACCATGGAGAGGAAGGGGCCCTCCTCTGTAGAACAGAGTTCCTCATTAAACTGAATTATCACCACCAGCTGACTCGCTTGAAAGGTCTGTCACATGAATAATTAGACACAGTCACAGGCAGCTTCAAGAAACAGGCGGACTGAAAGAGGCCCGCGTGGACAAATAAACTGGGGTATTCTATGAAAACACTGGTTTAGGAGAAGTGGTGTGCACTAAAAGAGAAAAGGGTTCATTCTGCCTACCTTGAAGTATTTGAGCAGGATGTCAGAGAAGTTGGAACCCTTGACAAACCAGCCATCTGGGATTATCTCAGTTTGCAGCCACTGGATCACACGAGATCTTAACTCGTTGCGGTCAGCAGCATAGCACACCACTGCAGGAGAGGGGATATTTCCAGAAGTCAGCAGTATTAATAAATAACCCAGTACACCTGGTATACTGTGCATCGGTATATTCAGGCTCAATATGTTCTTTCGGTTAGACCATAAATGTCTGCTACTGTATGGCACGTGTGCTAGTAAACTGTAACCCATCTATGTAACCATGGACTAGACCTAAATATGCCAGTACAATCCAGTCAAAAAATTACAAATACATTCAGTTGTAAATTAATTTATATGTTTATATAAACTTGATAAGGATAAGCGGAAGAAAATGGATGGGTGAATGGATGTTTATATAAGCAAAAAGAGCATGCACGCACATACACATAAGCTCACCTGGACTGGCAGCGGCCTGTTCTGTTTTCTTTTCTAAACGTGATTTGAAAAAAAAGAGAGAAAGAAACAACATTTGATGCAAAACCTGGAGAACATTACTGGAGATAAACGTGTCTGTCACTGAACAATTGGCCAAAGGTCTGCAAAGAGCATGCTGTGACGTAATGATTTTCCCTCGCTGACCTTTCTGTCACCGATCAATGTCCAGGCTACACTTCTTCAAGTTCTCCGTTTTTTTCTTTCTTTGTATCTTTCTTTCTAGTTCCTCATTTTTGTAATTCCTTTGTGATTTCATTTTTATGTTTGATTTTTTTTTTCTGAAAATCAATGTAATTTCTTTTCATTTCAGACTGCTGCTGGACTTCATGACACACACTGAGCATTTCTTCTCCACGTACTTCTTTTCTCTCCTCACGTGTTTATACACCACTGCAGTATGCCACTAAATTTTTGTCTTCTCTCTGCTTTAATCTGTGTTTTTGTCCTGCCTCCCTTTGCTGTCTTTTTCTTTTCTTGTCTTTGTCTTTCTCCTCATCCCCAGCTGGTTGCAGCAGATGGCCGCCCCTCTCTGAGCTCGGTTCTGTCGGAGGTTTCTTCCTGTTAAAAAGGAGTTTTTCCTAAGGGATCTCCTTATTGTTGGGCTCTCTCCAGAATATTCTAGGTTCTTTACTTTACAGTATGAAGTGCCTTGGGGAAGCTGTTTTTGTGATTTGTCGCTATATAAATAAACCTCAACTGAACTGAACCTCAGCTGAAATTAGTTTCAGAATTAGTTTTGCTTATTTATTTATTTATATGTATTATTCACATTACATATGTTGACAAATTTGACCAAAGCATTTTAGATTATATATCACAGATTAAGGTCCAGTTAGCTAAAGAACTTTGGTTCATGTCAGCAGGGACCAGCAGGGCAGTGAAAGTTCACTTGAGATAAGATAAGATACTAATATTAGATATATGAAGAGGTGGCTACAGGGCAGAGGTGTGATAAAAATGATAGCACAGTGTCATGTAGGGGTCATTATATGACTGTCTACCCAGTCACCTCACATTATCAGTTCAGTGAATGTATGGTAGTTCAGAGATCACATACTAATCAGTTTAATTGCTTACTATCAGCGCTTTCAAAATTAGTCGGGTGAGCTAAATGACATTACTGAAAAGGGGCCAAATTGGCCTCCCATTGTCACATCTACCAGATCTCAGGGATTCACTTATACTTAAGCTTCTACTCTGTACCTGACAGTAGCCTATGACTCTGACATTCGGTGTTATGAACACAAGATTTTTAGTCAATGTTGTTAAATTCCTCTCTAGTAATTCAGTCAGACAGGTTCCAAACTGTGTTTTCATCTTTTCAACTCTATATCATTCTCGTGTTATTTTGGCTTCCACTGCACTCTAAGCAGTCAAGTATTTCATTTTTGGAAGAAAAAAGAGCTGAATAGCATCAATTAGCTGCAATAGACTGCCAGCCTGTCCACAATGTACCCCACCTTTCACCGTATTACAGTGGGGATATGCTCCAACATCCCTGAATTAGATATGTGCAAGAAAATCAATGGATGGACCAATCAGTGCTTGAATCAGTGCTTGATAGGTCAGTTGGATGAGAAACCTGATTTGCTATGTCCTATCCTATCAAAATGTTGTTTCTGTGTGTACATGTTTTAAATCGTAAAAATGAAAAAAATGAAAAAACCCTGAAAACCGTTCAAGGCAAGAAAGATGATGTTAAAAAAAAAACATTTTTTAGCAAAAAATCATTTAACAATTTTTGAAAAATATATTTTCAATATCTGACATGAAAATTACACAACTTCCATTTCCAAGGTTGATTGTGTGATAATTATGCCGGTTTGAACTGTTTTATCAACATGTGTTATCCGTACCCTTGCAGTGTCCGTCGTGTGCCACTTGGATCTTCAGGCCAGTCAGACAAGCATCTCTGTGGAGCTCACAGTGATTCCTGTAGGTCTTACCATTGCTGCCACATACTGACCTCTTGTGGGGCTTACAGCTCTGCAAAGAAACAAAGTGCAAAGGGAATAAATGTGAAGTGAAACCAAAGGGAGTTTGTAATCCAAATCTATTATTTGGACATATCTTCCTTCCTTGCATAAAAGCAATGACATCTGGTCTCTATTGAATCACACACCCAACACTCACCTCTATGCACAGACAGCTGGGCTCCCCCTTCTCATTGACAGCACACTCCCTGCCGGCCCCGCAGAACACATTGGCACACACTTTGCTCTTGGTCTGCACCTCCTGTAAGGCAAAAGAAGTTTGTGATGGTTGAACACAGGGTGGCGCTGTTGTGCTTTTCAAACAGACTGCACCAATCAAGTCAAACAGAAATCTGCAAACGGGATCCAAAACACAAATATTTTACTTTCACAATAAACCATGTGGAACCAAACTCATGTCACAGATAAAGAGATCGTTTCGCCCAATTGACTGACAAGAGTCTGTCCCCTGATGGCATCCGAGATAAAAGCTCACTTGCACTGCACTCAGTCTAGGAGGTGATGCTTTTTGTATCTGTTTCCTATCTGTTTTAGCAAGATACCAAGAATTACTTAAATCATTTCGGTAAATAAGCTCAGTTGCCTTGTGCACGTAGTGGTTCATAATGTTTCATTGGAGACTCTGAGGAATCCTCAAACAACTGACTGCATTTCAATTTTATTTGTTCCTTTCTCATCAACATGATAAGCAAAAAAAGCAATATTTATGTGCTCAAACAAAGGTGTCCTGGTTTATTGCTTATCTTTGTTGTTTTTTTATGTGTGTGTTAGTGTCTGCACTTTTAATGAGGTCTCTGGAGCTGTCTGAATTGTTGCCCTGTCAGTGACAGCTAGACTTGGATCCAGAAGTTGGCATGAAATAAGGCAGAATACAGAAAACATGTAAGTGGGATAAGTTCCTGCTGGACCATGCCGCCTCTTCGAAAATACTCTTTTTTTCTTTCATCCAAATGTCTCCAGCAAATCTGTCTCAGTTAAACAGCCTTTTCTTTCACTTTTAGCGTGTCTCATTCGCTCTCGTTGACACTCGTGGACATACGCCGTCTCATTTGCTCGTCTTGACATCTTGTGTTTGCTCATTTTAGGGACTGCCAGCAGACTCAAGAAATGAGGTCTAGCAACCAATCAGAAGACGCCAAGTGGAGCTCCAAGAGCTGGTTTATGACCCTCATTACCGCCTCCTTTCCCCATCTGTTTGTTTTTGTATATGTGTGCCATTGTGTGTGCTTGCATTTGTTTGTGTGCGCGCTTGTGTGTGTACAGGGTGTTTCCACATCTGGAGTCTGAGCTGTGTTTTCCTTTAGGCCCATTCCCATGCAGTGCAAAATCTTTTCTCCTACCCCCCCGACTCCCCTCCTGCTCCCTAAGCTGCTGTTTCCTGTAACAGCGAGCCAGAAGTTGGCCTTCTTTGTGCGCCTGCACGTGAGCTGGCTTCCAACTTTTTCTCTCTGTGTATGACTGCAAGGTCTGGTATGTAGGTCAAAATGAAGGTGGGATGTTGCTACTGAACCTTCGTGAGCTCTCATGATAAAATGTAACAGGATGGATCTCGGAGCTAAAGGGATGACAGTGGGGGAGCAGTCACATGCAATCATCACAGTGTAGCAATTCTGACTCAAAACTGGTGAGAGGAATTCGGTTCTATGCATGGTTTAGAGATATATACATACACACACTTCTTATCCTAAGATGAGGTCATGGAAAAATCTTCAAAGCAACCCCCCCGGCCTTGAACATGTTGGACAATTCAGTTTCTCAGACACAGATGGGCAAGAGGCCTGTTGAAACCTGCAGAAACCTCCACTGAGAACATGAATAATAGATGGGCTCCTTAAGATGAATCTGGTACAAACACGGAGCTCTGTCTGTCCATCTCCCTCCTAGCAGAACCAGCTGAGGATATCTGACATTTAGCTAATGAATACAGAGGTAGAAGGTCCTTTTTTTTGCAGCTGATTCAAGTGCTTTGTTGCCATAGTGAGAACATATACCGGCTTCTTTTGATTACAGAAGTGTCAGTCAAGTAAGCCAGATGGAACAAAGCCTCAAAATGAGATCTCAGCAGGGCTCTTTGGACATACAGTGCTGTGAAATAAGTATTTGTCCCTTCCTTAGTTCTTTTTTCATATTTGTCACTCTTACATGTTGTAGATCATCACACCATTTTTTTTTATTAGACAAAAATAACAAAAGTACAAATGTACAGTACAAAGTGTAGTTTTTGAAATGATGATTTCATTTATGAAGGGAAACCAAACCTACCTGGCCCTATGTGAAAAAGTAATAGTCTCCTAAACCTAATAACAGGTTGTGCCACCCTTCACAGCAAGAACTGCAATCAAGTGTTTGTGATAACTGGCAATGAGTCTTTCACATCACTGTGGAAAACTTTGGTCCACTCTTCTTTGCAGATTTGTTTTAAACAGATTATTCATGCTCAAAAACTGAGTCTGATTCAAGTCCCAATGCTGATTAGGCCACTACAAAACATTTTTTTGAGTTTTTGCTGCACAACCAGTTATTAGGTTTATGGCACATTTACTTTGTCAAACAGGGTCAGATAAGTTTGGATAAACTTTTTTTCCCCTTAATAAACTAAATCATCATTTAAAAATGGTATCTTGTATCTTCTTAGGTTATCTTTGTCAAATATTAAAATCTCTTTGAGTATCTGAAACATTTAAGTGTGCCAAATATGCAATAAAATAAGAAATCAGGAACAGGGCAAATACAGCACTGAAAGAAACACAAGACTGCAGAAAATAACAGATGAAATAGTCTCTTCATGTGTTCTTGGGATGCCACAAACACAGTGCATAAAACATACATGGACAATGCAGAGGGATAAATAAATACTACACATAGCAAATGTCACAGAGATATGGTCACATTTCATGCGTCTAAGAGAAGAAAAATTAGTAGACGTTTGAATCCCCAAATATCGGTGTCACTCTTACTCCTACAGGGAGTTATTTGGTGTATTATTTCTGCATGCTATTCTATATGCTGTTACAACATAAAAGCATAAAAGCTTTATTCTATTTACGTGAGTGTTAGTAGCCTGAAAATACGAGAAGTTTTTTTTTTATCATTGTTGTTATCACTATTTTACTTTATTTGGTAAAGAGCTTCCCATGTTTTCCCTCTTTGAATCCCAAGTTCATACGCTGAGATTGATATCAGTGTTTTAATCCAAGTGAATATCACTTTCTGTTGGCATCAACCTCACCAACCTCACTCATTAACACAGTCACCAGCAGAGCAGACATAAAAACAGACATGACACAAAGTCAGCACAAACAAAAACACACCCACTATGCATGTCCTAGATAAATTATTATTTTTAATTTACTGACAACAAATGCCTTCTTTCCCATTTAAAACCAATCAGTGTTCTCATAAGAGACTGGTGAATCATACCAGAGTCCTTCACACAAAGAGCTTCCCTAAGCTCATTACAGTCAATACGGACACATTTCACAGCTCACGATACTAATCTCCTGCCCCGCTTTTCACATGTTTTCTATTTCAGTGTTTTAGTCACGAGGCTGAAACGACTTAAAGGTTTCTCAAAGACTTTTTTTTCCTCCAAAAACTCTTTGCATCATTTCCATCTTTTTATGTCAGCGTGGCAACTCTCATTTCAAGTCTTGCTTTCATTTCTGCTATTCTTTAGTTCTTTCTCTTGTCATCTCATCTCTAGCACCATGCCCTTTTACAGATGCAAGACACGTGTCTGTGAACGAAGGCCAGCCTTGAAGAGCTAGATGGAAATCAGTGGAGGAAAATAAGAGAATAGTAAGAGGCTGAATAAAAGGAGAAAGTTTTGAGGACAGTCTGAATATTAAAAAAGAGGTGGGTAGTGAAGAAGAGGAGGGGGGCATATGAGCATGTTATATTGCATAGATGAGGTGGACTTGAGTTAAAGTGGAACACATCCTTGCTTTAGAGAAGAAAATGCCCTTTTATCTTTTATCCAATGAAGACAACAGTGAAAAGGCACACTAACTAAAGGCACCTAAAGGCACCTTGCACACCATAACACATAAAAAGCATTAGAACATCTGCTCTGCCTTTGTATGCCTTTCTTATCTCTGTGTCCTCAAAGACTCAAAACAGTACAAGCAGCAGCATATTTGTCTGTATTTGCATGCTTAGTGCGTGTACCTTCAAATATCTTGGAGATGCTCCACTAATCGAACAAGCCGATCAATGCCTCTCTCCTGTTGATGTCATTTACAGCCACCGTGAGCACTTCCCATATTGCACCCTGCCCCTTATTAGCATAGAAAACATTAACCTAGAGATTGTACTGAAGTCCCTGCCATAGTATACTGCCTACAACAGTGAAGAGAATAATGGAAGCACTGCAAAAAAATAGTAAGTGCAATAAATACAGAATGTGGCATTTCTAATAATACTAAAAGATTAGTTCCATCTGTTTGATTAGATTAGTTTTGGACACAATAAATTTAATTCAGTGCAATCCAATACAACAAGCCTGCAATTCGACTGTTTTCACATAGAGCTTCTTCTGCCTGTCTGCTGTGTTCGAGAGGTGTTGATTCAGCGCTACTTTCACTGTGTAGGCTGTACTTTCTGGTGCTGCTCATTCGTACTGCATTATAAAAAGGTACAGGGTAGATCAGCTTGAGCTGCTTTAACATCTGTATGACACATAGAGTTTCATCAAAATCTGAATGTGAAAGGCTCGAAAAGGCTTTTCAAGAAGTTTGGATTTACTGCATGGGTGTAAGAGACACCTCACTGTAAATGATGCAGGTTGGGCCACTTGAAATATTGAAATGCTGAATAACAATGAAGGAACTACAGCACACTGTTTCACATGCTGCTGTGGTCCTGAGTCACTGATAAGGCTTCGGTTTGTGAGGAAGCAGAGGAAATATTTACAGTGATATTGAAATCTAATGTAAATATGCACACAGTTGTCTGTTCAATTTACCGTTTATAAAAAGCATCTATTTCACCTTATTTACATAACAAACGGGCAAATCTGAAGAAAAATGAAAACTATCACAAGCAAAAAAAAAGAAAGATTACTGAAATGAGAAAAATAACAAGTAAATTATTTTCATTTGATTAAAAATTTTTTTGAGTTACTTGGTTTCTTGCACAGAGTTGGTTGAGAAGGGTTATATAAAAAGTTTTACATTTGAATATAGGAGTGAAGGAAAGGTTTTACACTTCAGAAGTGGGAAAATGTAGATTTTGTTTTTGTTTGTAGTGAGAAGAGTGAGGCCAGCACCAGTCACACAAGCCTAGAGAACAATTAGCGTCCTCTGGTCACGAGATAAAAATATCTATTCCCAGACCAACTGGAGGTTTCTGGCAGTCAAAACATTGCAATTGCCCTTAGTCTACATGTAATACGCTAACTTGTCTGCCAGCACTCACCAACTGCTTGCCGAGCAGGAGTGAAAATATGACAAGTGTAATGCAAAATGTACACAAAGTTAAAATTGTGTTGGTTGCAGTGTGAATGTTGAAGGTGAATATTCTCCGTTTCCAGCTGTCTTTCCTCCAAAGTAATCTGCTAGTGACCAAAGCAATCACAGGGATCTTTTTAGTGCAGCATCGAATTTGTGACTGATTTCACCTAGCGACAGCCAGGAATGCACATTCTTGCCTAGTGACTGGAGATTGCCAGGGGGTCAGTCTCTGAGGCCTAAGCTACAATAAGCTAGGCTGTTGACTGCAGCTTCAGAAGTGCTTCAGAGACAGTGGTTTCTCCTTTCATATACCTCCCTCCAAGGAGGTGCAAAAGTCTATTTAAACAAATGCTGACGTGGAGGAGATGTGCACTAAAACGTGATTTTACTTCGAGCGAGGCAATAACGGTGACAGATAGAGACAGTCAGCATGACAGATGGACAGGCAAATGCATGCATAGCATGGACGCTCCCCCCCATTACCTCTAAATGCAACCGAGTGTTTTACAACAGATTTTATGTAACAATGAGGTGAAAAATGAAAGAAACACAAGACTGAAAGGCAAGAAACGTAGACAAGAGACATAATCAGGAGAATGAGAAGGTAAGAGGGGTTCATTCCCGAGCCATGTAGTGCCTCAGCTGGAACCCGACCCAGTTTGCCTTGAGCCAAAATCTCCTCAGTATTTGGGTCAGAAAGGTGGCCCTGCTCTTCCCCTCTCCAGCATTTTCCCCATGGTGTCCCTCCAGCTCTAGATTGTCTAACACTCTTCAGCTCCATCAGACATGAGTCCATGCCAGGAGCAGACAGAACAGGGAGGGCTCAAAATTGAGCAACTTGTTTCCCCTTAACTTCTAATCAGAAGAGAAGTGGAGCGCAGCCAAAGAAGAAAACCACTTACCCCATACACTGCAAGCTAACTACGATCCAGTTTCCTCCCTTAAGGAATTTTAACGAGATGATGGGAAGAAATATTACTTTATTTTGGTTTTGAGTCATTACAGAAAGCTGTTTCTTTTGCCTTCAATAATTCACATCGCTCCATTCTCAGACTCTGTTGCTTTTCCCCCCTCTGTGAATCTGTGTCTTCATTTATATCAAATCAGTTTCAGTCTCATTTCTTCTGTACTTCACAGCCTCATGAGATCACATGTACAGTAAAGCCTCCACTCAGAAACAGGCAGTCAGCCCCTCAAAAAGACGCGATCGACTGCCATGTTCCCGTTTGGCTCAAATATCTGCTTAGTATTTCATGGATTACATGACAAGTGATCGCCAGCAGTTGAGAGCAGTATGTGTCCTTGCAATAATGAGGCCAAAGAAGAACTAATTTGAGCGGTTTATAAGAGCACTAGGGGTGGTCTCAAATGTTCTCTGAGGGACCAGGTCCGAGATTAAATCTGCAGAAACAAAAAGGGCGCTGGGTAACGACCAGTTTACAGAGCTCTGCCTGTTATTCTCGTCCCTGTTTCTTATTCAGTGTAAAAGGAATGCACCAATGGACGGGATGATGTCACCTCAGTCTGCAGCCTGTTATTTTACACCCAGCAGCCTCATTGTTCAAAAGCTGAAATGCAGCAACTAAACTGAAAAGAGACATGGGGGAAAAAAGAAGAAAGAGAAGAGGGAGATAACAGAAAAACACGGTAAGATAAGTAAAGCAGAGAAACAGAGAGGGTGAGGAAATGGAGAAAGCAAGAAGTACAAGACTAAAGAAAAGCAGGAAATAAGTCACAGTCTGGGCAGAGCAACATCTGCTAGCAGTTAAAACGTCACCAGAGAACACAAAATGCTGTGAACGCAGCACCGCCCCTGGCCTGCCCTCCCCTGTTCACCCCGCTGTCACTCTGCTCGGACAAAAACGTCCCCCTGTCCTCACCACCTGCCTTTGTCTTACCCTTTTTTAGTTTTCTTTCTTATCATCATTTTCAATAATTTCTCATCTATTTAGCCTTTAAATTTTTAATCCCTTTCTTTGACTCTTTACTCATCTTGCTCGTTTCCCCTTATCCCTTTAAACTTTCTCTCTTTGCTCACTTTGTCACCTTTCTTTCCCCTCTGAACCACCCCCCACCCCCCTCTGTTCTCTGCATTTTTCCACCACGAGGAAGGGCAAGTGAGGGGGATGGGGAGGGTGGGCCAATGCAGGCTCACACTAAGGCTAGGGGAATGAGCAGACTCCCTGCCCTCCTCTCTGCTCCCTCTTTGAGGCCAGTGTAGGGGCTAACGTCGAACGCTTTTGTACAAGGGAAAGTCCAAGTACAGACTGCAAGATGTGTTTAGTGTGTGTAGACATTTAAATCCTGTTGTGAGACCAGACCATTATTATATTTAAACAACTGTATTTTGCCTTCCTTTTAATCAAAACCTTTCAAAGTATGTCAGGATACAGCGAGAGCAGAAACCAAATGTTATCTGATTCACAGAAAGTAAGTCAACTGTTTCATTAAGGCACTGTGGCCACTGTATCAGGCGCATGTGTTCACGTGTTCCTTCTTAGCACAGATATCCATTCAGCCAATCATATGGAAGCAAACTGACATATTTAGGCAGGTAGACGTGGTCAAGACAAGCTGCTGAATTTAAAACTGAGGATTAGAATGGAGGAGAACGGTGATTTAAGTGACTCAGGCTGGTCTCGGTATTTCAAAAACCGACAATCTTCTGGGATTTTCCAGCACAACCATCTCTAGGGTTTACAGAGAATGGTCTGAAAACAGAAAATCTCCAGTGAGCAGCAGTTCTCTTGGTAAAAATGTCTTGATGCAGGTCCAGGCTGGGGTGGTGGTGCAATGGTGTTGGGGGTTTCTTGTAGTTTCTTGGCTCCAGCCTACCTGAGTACTGGTGCTGACCATGTCCAGCAGGATAACACAATATGTCACAAACCTCAGATCATCTCAAACTCAAACACATCTCCTGAACTTAACACTGAGGTCACTGTTCTCTAATGGCCTCCACAGTCACAAGATCTTAATTCTGCAGACTATCGCTGTATTTTGGATCATGTGCGATACAGACCAAGCAATCACCTGGGCTCAGAGAACTTCATTGGTAGATTAAACAGTAATTAAATTTAGCATTGTTGTAATCTAAGAACTTGCAAGTCACATTTTTTATGGTTCTTGGAATTCCTCATGACATTTTAAATTACAGATTTTTAGTACTTCTTTTTCTTTGGGTTTGACAATCAAAGTCATCCCCCCTGCTTTGTATCATGTCTCATTCATACTAAAATAGACGGAGAAAAGAGCCTCTCACTATGTATCAGTCACGGCTGAGGTACTTGAGCTATAAATGATCAAACTGAATGAAACAGTCATCTGCGCAGTCCAATCTGTTCAAAAATCTTTTTAATTAGCGAGCTTCACAGTATACTGCAGTGAGGCTAATCATGGGATGTTCTTTTAACCTTTTGTACTTCAGCTTTCACTTGCTACCTGTTCATGCCTTGAAGAAGACTGAAAGGGTGCTAATTAAAGGGATTTTTATGAGGAAATGGCTTCCTTCCACACATATTAACCGCATTTTTGATCGCTCGAAGTGCTGCGGTTGACACGTTTTTTGACCTCTGCTGAGCTACATCCAATCCAGCTTAAACTAATTATTTTATCACAATCATTCATCCTGCAGATTACCTTCTCAGCTGACTCTGCTGCTATGTCCTAAAGCAGTGGTCCCCAACCCCCGAGTTGAGGCAAGAGTTGAGGCTCGGGTATGAAATGTATGGTTTTCAGGGTTTTTACTGGTTTTTATCATCATTTTTTAAATCGTTTTTATTGTTAACCTGGTTTCCCTGGGTCTTTTCCTGTGTGTTATGAACAAATCTTCTTCGTTTTGGTACCGGTACTGGTTTTATTTTGTTGTATTTATCCGCGACACCTTAAAGGTCGGTATATTGTCAGACATAAACCGGTCCGTGGCGCAAAAAAGGTTAAGGGACCGCTGCAACACACCCTGGTGTAGCAAACAGCACCAACACACTCATAGTACAGTGACTCAAGTCAATAAAATGCTTTTATTCAGCACCGGTGGTGGTACAATACCACCACCAGAGAAAAACAAGCTCCATCAAAGATGTTTTGGCCCAAAGAAAAAAAAGCATATATATTTTTAACCATCATTTTTTTAAGTTAGGGTGTAATTTACTGAATAACAGGAAAATTGACAGATTTCTGTAGCAAACAGGCTGTATGTGGATCAATCATGGTTATGTGCACAGTCACCCCTTGAAGGCCCTTGAGCAAGGTTTCTGCATGTGATAAGAGAGGTATGCTACATTATAGAGTGCCTCTCTTATCACATAGATCACAAGTAAACCTCAAAACAGCCACTTTAGCATCTATGTTTTTTGCTCAATGTTGGAAAACAGCAGAGTTCGCCTGTTGATCATTCCTCCTACAGTTAAGGCTGTTCAACAGAAAAAAACTGCATTTCATATGCAGGGTGTGATCTCTCTTTGACGGGTCACTGGACACAGAATAATCTCTGCTGGAAGTAAATATTTGTAGAAGTTTTCACAGTTTATGGTTTTTTTAAGATGTCAAGCTCACAGCGATGTTTATTACATTTTCCAAGAGCTTAAAGTGGGCAGAAAAGCAGCAAACAGTCATCGCTAAGTTATCTACTTTAGCTTTTTAACTTTTATGATTGAAAATGATACATTACCTCATTGTTTTTTTTAAAAAAAGCTCAGAGAACACTTTGGTGCCAGTCTTTGTCATTTGCGTGGGTGCCTGTGTTAATTTATGTGTGTCAGGCCTTTGAGGGCAGAGTACCGGTAATGATAAGACACCAGTACAGCTGCTAAGCTAAATGAGGACTCCTTTCAAGCCAAGCCAAGAGTGAAGAGAAAACACTGCGGGGACCTGAAACGTAGCACACCTCCTCTTCTTTCTCTACCCCCACACCACACAGCCAAGTCTTACCTCACTCCCAGTCTGCCTGCTGTAATTGCATGACATCTCCTTCCTGCTTTACATCACTATCTCACCGCCCTGAACAATCTCTGCACGGGATCCATGACTGAATGTCGAGCTACAGTAATTAGAGCAGGCTCGTACAGACAGAGGACACGGCGTCCCCTCATGCTTGTGTTCTCTCCACCTGGGCAGATATTTTTAGCCCACCTTGTATGGGAAAGAACAAGCATCAACATGGCAACATGGCGGGTTGCCCGAGACCATTTAGCTCAATCAGGGTGCTACAAATCCAGGGCCAGAAAGAAAAAGGGATCCAACTCCTTCATTTTTTTCATTTGTTTTCTTTGTTCCCTGAAATGTTGTCCTGGAGAACTAGTCTGGCTGCCTGTTGACGCCAGAGCGCCATAAACTAAATTAACCAATGTGTCATTCACCGTGGATGATGCACAATAACACAATAACACTGCATGCCATAACAGCGGAAATATAAACACTCTCCTCCCTCTGTTTATATGCGGCTGTGCGCACACATGTCCCCCGAGGCCGCAAAGTCTTATGACTTTCACTATGCCTGCATCCGACCTCGTTTGCATATCAAGCTCCCGGTGTGTTTGAGTAAGACATCAAGGTTTTTTTTTTCCCAAGATGCATATCTGCTTTCCAGCCTTCGGGCACACGCACACACAGAGAGTTTTGAGTCTCGACCCCGGCCACCCTGTCACACTGCATTTCTGAGCAGCTTATCTTCAAACGCAGCAAATTCTCACCTCAAGAAGCACACACGCATTCTCCTTCTTAATAAATCAGGAGTTAGTTTCCACATTTTAATAGCCTAAACTCGTGCCAGCAAATAAAAACACAATCAATCCTCTTTTCAGTGATCTTTCCAGCGTTTTTAGTGATGTGTATACAGTCAATTTAACATGCATCCAATGGTTGATACACAAGCTAAATAGATACCCTATAGGCTCAGATGCACCTCTTTGCTGGGCTTTGCTGCAACTTGTTGACCTTCTTTAGACAGCACACTGGTATGCCAGTTCAGACCTTTCTCACAGCCTGTCAACAGGCCATATACTATCAAGATAATTACCTTTGGAGAACAGATGCCTCTTTTTTTAATGGGTGCCCATTACTTTGTGGGTCCACCCAACAACAACTGCTGTGTGTTCTACCCATCTAGGACATACCTCACAGATCACGGCCATAGATTCAATTAGGAGGCACACAATCCCACATTTAACAGCCAGCAGGCGAAGATAGGAAGAGCAGGGGAAGGTCAGCCGGGGTAGCCGGCACATCAGTCTATGAGCAATGTTGCAGTTCCGACACTAATGGCCATCTGCATTAAGCCATAAAGACAGGCTCGGCCACAGATAATTGATTTATCTTTCACATGTGGCATTGCTCTAATCTGCTGAAAAATCCCTCTAATTAGGCTACAGTTATTACCGTGTTTATATCATCCTCCTGTTATTGTTGTGCCGGTCAACAGAGGAGTCAGCACAAAGCCAGGTGTTCAACAGCTGTGTCCACTGAGGGTCCAGGCCATCATCAAGTGCCACCTGGCACGTGTGTGCTTGCTCGTTCTTCGAGGAATAATTTGGGACATAGAACAAATGACTTTTTACCAAGTTATATGAGAACATCCATCCTGCTTTCAGGTCTGCATAATAATTAGGGAGGTACAATGAGCAGCTGGTTGGCATAGATTGCCACAAAAGGAAAAAGAATAATTTTTACAAGAGACTATGTGCTGTATCACAAAGACATTCTTGCAGTTTGCTTTTTTTTTTTTTTCTTTTGTACTCTTGGATATCTTGATAGCTGTTTCCATAACTGTAAATTTGTTATTCTTGCACAACCACAACAGACATCTCAAAACTGGAAACTTGCCAGTCTTCATGCTCAGCTCAGCTAACTGACTGCTAGGTTTACTTTTAGTCATATTTAGGTTTACTGAGCATCCACCCCAGACAGTAAGTATCACTAATTCTTCGAACCTACTGACATATACGAGCCCATCTGTCACACCTGTGGAGATGCTTAAACTTTAATAATTGCACGCTGTTTCAGTTAATCATTCCTGTGTGCACTGGGGCCACCTACTAACAGCACATCCTGGTGTTTACCTAGAGAGCAGACTACTTAGCTCTGCAGTGTGATACCCATGAGGTGAGCATTCTCACAGCTCTTGAGCGCACTCACCGCCCTGCAGACAAACACACATGCTCCCCGACCAACCACCAAAACAAACATTATGCCATTAGAGCAGCTGCCAGTTGGTACCAAAACACCCTCCAGTATTGATGAAGAGTGTCATCCCCCCCCCAAGGGAGATTTGTGAGAGCTACGCAAACACAAGCCCACCCATTCTCCTTCACAGCTGTCTGTCACTCCTCTCATCCTCTCATGGCACATGGCAGCTTTTGGTGCGATGTTACCTTCAAAAATCACAACTCAACAAAACAAAAACACAGAATAGGTGAAGGACTTCTCTTTGTGTGGTCAGCAATCAAGATGGAAAATGTGAAGGTTTAAGAAATATGTGCGCTCACTTTTCCAGTGCCTCATGGGTGCAACCTTGTTATTAACAACAATACCCCAATTGGAAAAAAGCAAACTAGTCAGAATGTGTCTGTAATGACGCTCATGATTGCAGTAATGGTGTGGTTCCGCTTAGGAAGATAAACAACCCAGCCTACATCACATAGACACAATACAGCCTTGAAAACCCAACTATAAATGGTCCATTTTCACCACGGCACCAAGTTTTCTCCAATAAAATACTTTTTTTTTCTTCTTCTCTTTTTCCAGATGTGTTCAAGCTCAATAAAGCTGTTGTTTGGCTGCCTTGTTTTTTTGTTTTTTAGATGGACAATTTCGCACGTAACGGTTATAAAGTGTTCAGTACAGGCGTAAAACGATTGATTCCAATATGAAGCCTCGCAAAGACAACTGTTTAAAGTAAAGAAAAATAAAACAGCAAACTTACCTCCGCGTTGTACAGAGCTACGGAGAGCAGAAGGAGCACAGCTACACTTCGTAACATCTGGACAAAAAAAAGGAGGGGAAAAGAGAGAGAAAGTATGGTTTTATGGGAAAAGAATGAGCCAACGACAGTGTCCATCCGTTTTCATACCATTCATACTGTCAAGACAAACTTGTGGAAAAGCCAAATTTTAGTCCTCTACATTACCATTTTATATTCGGCTCGGAAATCTGCTCGGAAAAGGGGTGCTGGTCCGGATATCTGTCGGGACGCAGTCGAGCAGAATTGCCGAGATTTCAAGAAATTTGAGGAGCGCTGAGGAATTCCTGCCAGTCCGTCAGTCTCTCCTCCTCCTCTCGCCTCACCCTGGCCAATGAAAACGTCTGGAGAGGAGACGAGGAGGCGGGGGAGGAACGATGGAAAGTGTGTAGGCTATGTATTGTGTGTAAATTAAACGGTAAATGCAGCCTTTCTCTCAAGAAAGGTGGATGGCTGTGTTTGTGGCTCAGTCATAATCTGTGTGCAGCTTCGTATAAAATCTGTTGTATCCTACTGATCTTATGGGAACATTTCTCTTGGCCGTTTCAGTCCATTTTAGTCAAACTCTCACAGAACAGCCATCAAATCATCCGGTATTATTAACAAGGTTTCACTTGTTTTTCTTTGTGGCCACTAGGGGGCAGAAGAACTCTTAAAACACACTGTTGACCACAGCTTGTAAACGAATAAAACAACGTTAGTTGTTAGTTTTCGTTAGTTTTCACGAGACAAATGCAGTAATCGCAGTGCATCTAGATTCTCAGACAAGTCTGCGTTTGTCTATTGGATCATTTGGATTTCCTGAAAAACACAGTTAAAAAAAATAGGGTTGTTAAAGCTGAAGGCCCCCCCCTTTCCCCCATAACAGTTAAACACACAAAAGAGGGCAATTTTAAATCACATTAAATGAAATGACTCACTCTAACCGGGTTTTCAGCTGCACCTTTGTGTAGCTGTGTTGAAATTCGTTTTAAGCTTATATTTTGATTATTCACCTCTCTCTCTCCCTCTGTTTGATGCTTCTGGTTCTTGATGTCTCACTTTGATGATTTACTTCCCTCGTTTCTCTTCTCTTCTGACTAAGTCAATCAAATGTGGAGGTGTACTGCACTGAATGGGTGCACAATGTGTATGCGGACATCTGCACCTTCAGTTTGTATGCATATACATTATACTTATTATATTGTAGTGTCTATGTAAATAATGTTTATTAAAGAAAAGTGACTTAACAGAACCTTCTGTATTTGTATTGCAATACTTGGCAATAATAATAATAATAGTAATAATAATAATACATTTTTAATAATTTCTAGTCTTTTTTTCTGTGACGTTCTTGTATTACTAAAGAAAAAACTGTTATTTTAAAAACAGATTTATCTGTAAGTGCATTAAAATAATCTGTGCAACTTGTTGCCATGTGAATCTATTATTTATTTATTTATTTTTAGAAAATGGGATGTGTTAAATATACTTCAAATTACATTTCTTGATGGTTTGTAACATCAGCAACAAGCAGAGCCAAAAAATAAAAAATAAACGCAAACTCTGACATGTTAAAATATACTTTAATACGCTGAGACTGAGCACTTTTTAGGCATGCAACAGGTCCTTAATGAACAGAATGAAGTATAAGATGTTATGTCCCCAAATGAGGACACAAGATCTTAGGAGGAAAAAAAAATAAGACAAACAGCTGTCCTTGGTTTCTACAGTTATGAGTATAGAGCCAACCGAGGTTTCCTGCTTTGAAGTTCAATGTTTTGTCACACCATCCATCCCCTCCAGCCTCCTCCTTAAGTAGTGTTTGTGTCCCCAGTGGGAACACTCCCATAGGGCTTAAAATCTGGGACTTTCCACCGGTTGCTCATAGAACTGAAGAAGCTTCTCGGATGAGAGGTGAAACCTCTTCAAGGAAACTTAAAGAAGTCCAGATGCTTTTCTTTCCACGCTCCTTATACTGTTTGTGATTGAATAGTCTCAGTTTTCCACATGCATTCAAATGGTCACTGGAGGGCGCTGACACAATGAAACAAAACTGTTGGGTAATAAATTTATATGTAGTCATTTTTAATGAGAGGATGGCCTTCTTTTAAAAAGAATTCAGATTTGATTTGATAAGAACCCATTCATTTATGCACATATTAATAGTATGAACAAGCGCATAAGGAGATCAGACTTTGTGCTCTTAGTGGCATTAATTAAAAAAAAAAAGATTTCTTTTTCAGTTTTGAATAGGCTTTTACATCATTTAGCATCGCGTCCTTCGATCAGAGCTTAGGTTCATAAAAGTCCTCTGCAGAAAGACCTTTGTTGGATCTCACGTACTGAAAGATTAATGTTCTTATTTCTTTCATGATTTCAATATTTCAGGATTACAAACCATCAATGGTGTGCACGCTCCACTGAGGAGTAATTAAAGAGTGATTAAGAAGGACAGTCTGAGCTCTGAACGCAGCGGCACACTGAATTTTGAACACAAAAGAGCGAATGAAGAATGTTTTTCAAATGCAACCCATCAATTATATATAACTTCATCTCCTCTGAGTAATTCTACCTATTTAAATAGATTCTGTGTTTATTTGACACCCCGAGGCGTTTTGTATTACTGTGTGTGAAAGTGTGCACATGCACTGGGCCTTGTGTTTGGGCTAGCACTGGTGTTAAAATTCATGAAAAAACATTTTCCTTGTGTTTGCCAAAGTTAGTTTGATGCCCCTACTTGACCCTTTTTGTAACACTGTTGGGAGATATTCTGTATTTTTCCATATTGTATCGCTTATACACTGACCTTTGTTCGCCTCCCTGTTTTGTTGCCATGCAGGATACTGTGAGAGAAGAGGAAAAATGTTTTTTTTTCTCTTTATGCTTCCCATTGGGAGTTGTCTAACTAAACTTAATGTGTTAAACAAAGCAACAATGCAGCACAGACAATCTTAATACGGCATTTTCAGTGAGAGAAGTGCAAAGCACATCATTGAATATATTGCAATGCAACACGTGGGAGTGAGAACGAGCCTTGCAATGACAAACCAAAGCCACAGCAAGAAAACCAAAGAACACAATGTGCAATAAAACATAACACAAAACAACAAAACACATTTCAGGAAATAGAAATGTGCTGCTATGGTGGATTAAGTGGTAGAATGAGATGACCACTAAATGCAGATTTGGTGTTTCAGCCCCAAGACTCACCTGCTAAAGTGTCACTGAGCAGATACAGAGCACCGAGCCTCCTTTTCTTGTGCAGAATAGTAAATTAAAAACATGCTGTGAAGTGTTTCACATAGCTGGTGTTAGAGGACCCGCTGTATGTGTGCACACCATTTGCAACATTCCCTTTATAGATAAGATTTTCTTCATTTTCTGCCTCAAAGCTCTGCAGCTCTCAGTGTCTGTGGGTGATTTTACCAATTGTGAAAGCCTAAAAGAGAAGAATCAAAGACTAAGAGAATATTTTATTCTCAATATAGTTTAGCACAGTTGCGTACACCGATTTCCTGAATCTTTGCCCACTGTAGCCCCGAGGCTCAAAACACAACAACAGAAAACAAACGAACAAAAAAACCCCCCAATGTTTTTTTTTCTTCTTTTTCAGAAAAATGCAGCTATTTGTACTTAAATTTAACATGGATGGAACTGAAGGCAGATTGATGTCATTTCCTCTGCTTATACTAGTAGTCAGCAGTGTCCTTGCCTGAAGTTTAAACTGTGTTTGAAAGCATGGAAAAAGGAGAGAATAGAGGGGACATTTTAACAAAGGGGCATTCACATAATATATTTCTGGATATGCTTTTAAGATGTAATGACATTGAAATGTCCATTTGAACCCTGAAAGCATGTTAGATTGAATTAGGACTGAGGAGATGGGCTGCATTATGCAGAGGTCTGCATGCACACTGAGAGCTGCACACACCCTTTCAAAGGACCACGCAGAGCTGACGAGGAAATAATCTTTAAGAGGCTTATAAACAATTAAATATTGTTGCTCGGGTTCGGCGGTGCTAAGAATTTTAAAGCAGTCCATAGTTTATAAAGTCTTCATCTTGAATGTCCTTTGATAAAACATTCCCTTGTGATTTCGGTCTCCTCTTACGTCTTTTCAAACTTGGCTCAACAGTCTTGCTGTGACACCAGTGAGTGAAACAGGAAATGGCTTTAAGCCATCATCGCAGACTTTTGTTGTTTCGATTCCAAAACAAGAAACGCTGCCCCATTTTTTTCCCCTGAAGTGGTGTGTTGTTGAGTTTAGAAAAAAGACAGCAACAAAAGGGGCCCAGTTGTGACTCATTTTGTCAAAATGCCAAACACAAAGCACAAAGGCAAACCGCACAACTGTATTGCAAAACTGTTTTGTCTCGAGTATGTGTTAAAATTGTCTCGTACTAAAATCTTTGTAGATCAAAATGACACACGCATATATCTCATGAAGAGGGTTTTCTGTCATCCAACAACACACTGATATACTTAACATAAAACAGTACCATCTCCTCATGTGCAGTAATAAATTTTGCGACTGATTACAGACTTGATGAGTTATTAGGCTTACTGTGTCAAAACATTTCACACAAGCCGGATAACATGCAGCAATTGTTTTTAGGTAGAGCTGTTCTATCAGTGAGTCAGCCAATCAATCAATCATGTGGCAGCAACACAGCGCATTTGTCAATGGAAACATGTTAAAAACAAGAAGATAAGAAACTTGTAGCATGGCTGTTGGTGACAGATGGGCTGGTCTAAGTGTTTCCGAAACTACTGAGTCACTGGGATTTTCCCCACATTCTAAGGTTAACAGAGAATGGTCTGAATAAAGCATCTTTTAGTAAAATGCTTTATTGAGGTCAAAGGTCAGAGGAGAATGGCCGGATGGCTTCAAGCTAATAGGACAGCAACAGTAACTAGGGTGAGAATTTGCTGTAAACAACATGAAGCATGGATCCATCCTCTCTTGTAACCAGGGGTACACATAAGTGGTCCGCAGGTGCGCATTCGCTGTCGAAATAAAAGATGCGCACCAGATAAGAAGTTGCAACGCACGTTTGCGTATATATAAAAGGCACTGTTTTTGTCCGCTAGAGCGGATTTTCACGACATATTCTGCACCACATCTCTGTGCGTTCATCATTTGTTTGAAGCCAGCTCACCTCCTGCAACCACTATTCCGAGAATACGCGCTTCTTTTGCGGTTCGGACTCCTTCTGACATTTCTTTGGAGGTGGAGGAACACCAAAGTAATTGCTTAAAGGAGCTTGCTTCTTCGACATCTTTAAGAGTTCTAAACAAATGTCTGTCCACCTCCAGAAAATCTTATGTACGCAAACGCGCATTGCAACTTCTTCTCTGGTGCGCATCTTTTATTTTGACAGCGAATGCGCACCTGCGGACCACTTATGTGCACCCCTGCTTGTAACAGTTCAGGCTGGTGGTGGTGTCATGGCGTGGGGAATATTTTTGTGCCACTCTTTGGGACTAACTGAGCATCATTTAAATGCCAAAGGCTACCTGTGCCATGAAGCATTAAAGCAGCTCTGTGGGCAGGAGGGAGTCCAACCCGGTGTTAGCAAAATGTAGCTTATAAAGTGGTTGGTGAGTGTGCAACTTAATGTCACATTAAAACTTCATTAAAATGAACAGCCTTGTTTTCCACATAGCATTTGGGGAAAAATGCAATTTGAATTCCTCAACAGAAAAATGACCTTTAGTTTTTGTCATGCAGACCTCTATGAACATTCATTTCAGTACAGCTCAATGATAAAGGTGCACTTTTGATATGACTTGTTGAATGTTTCCTGCCCACTTGTCCTCATTCTTAACTCTGACAGTTTTTGCCAGTTGCAAATCTCTCAAATCTCTTTGCAAGCTCAAGCTCAAAGCTCAGAAATCACCCTTCTACCCAAGTGTGAATACAAAGCCACTAAAGCAGTGGCACATTAATCAGATTCACAGCAGTTTGTTTGCTTGTGCTTTGGTATTACACATTTTTACCATTTAGAAGTGAGATGTTATTCGTGAGATGCTGAAGCTCAACCACACAAAGAGAAAGAACCAGCCATAATAACAACACATTTGTTTCTGATGCAATTTGTGCAAGTATGTGTTAGAATTTTGCAACACACGAAGGAATTTAGAAAAAGAGCACATCCAAATGAGACTCTTTAGGGTTGCATCTCATTGTTACCAAGGAGGCTTGGGGGCATCCAAGGCTGGATTAGGCATACCAAGTTATGCTTTATGCTCTGCCCGGTTGGGCTCCATCCCTTTTGTTGGTCAGGAAATTTGGCTGGATCAAGACCAGAGAAAAGATCACATACAGACATCATATTTTTCCATTTTGTTGGTAAATATCCTTGTTTATTTGCTAACATTTTTAAAGAATAGAACAGGGGTCTCCAACTCCAGGCCGATGTCCTGAAGGTTTTAGATATAACCGTGGGTCAATACACCTGAGTCACATGATTGGTTCGTTGCAAGGCCTCTGGAGAACTTCAGGACATGTTGAGGAGGTCAATTAGCCATTTGAATCAGCTGTGTTGGACCAAAGACACATCTAAAACCTGCAGGACACCGGCCCTCGAGTCCTGGAGTTGGAGGCCCCCTGTGAATAGATTTTTCAAGGCAGGACATTTTGATTTCCTACAATGAGCATGGTTTCCAGGTGAGTTTATTTCCAGAACCAAGCCTTACTGATACAACAGGGGGTCCTAGGGAACAGGAAAAGCCAAGGTAAATACCCAGATAAACAGAGCTAGGAACAGGCGTGAGCCTGATTGTGATACTGCATGTACTGCTGCAGCAATCTAGTGAACAGTGGGTGAATAAACCAGACCTTAAGTGGAGATTATCAACACCTGCTGTCGATCAAGATGCTCAACAGCAGGTGTGTCAGGTGGAGAACCAGTGGGAATGCCCGTTAAGAGAGCTGGCAATCCTGGCAGAACCTATCCCCTTGCAAGAAAATGCACACTGGCTAGGGTAGAGAAACAGAAAAGCATGAAAGAAAATCAGACAGAGGGAAGGAAAGAGAGAATTTGCTGTCCAGCACTGAAAGTTAGGGGGAACATAACATAAAGGGCCTCAGGTGATCAGCTGAGTCAGTGTCAGACTGGGCTGAAGGCAGGTTTGAAAATGTGAAGATGAAAATCTTTGTGTGTGAGGTTAGCAGGGAGTGAGAACACCATCTCTGACGCTATGTGGCTACAGCAGTGCTATCAGTCATCATGCATTGTGGTTACTTTAGTGCATGAGCATGCATGGGTTTGACAAATAGAAGAAAGCAGAATAGAAAACCCATAATTTAACTCCTTTTGAACTGTGCATCATAAATAAAATGAGGTTCTAAAAGTGCAATGCTAGCTAGATCACTCACTGGGAATATGTCTGTGAAGGTTCTCAGTCACTGGGAACATTTTTTCCATGCAAAACTGCACTTTTGTGTTGAGGCTATCACAGCCAGGCTTTCTGGTATTGAACAGGAACAGCACTTTGTACAGTTATTTACCTGAAACCATAATCTTACCTGAGCGCTAACCACATTGGAGGTTCGCAATCGCTTTCTAGAAGGCAAGACTGTGAAAACAGCAACATAAAAAAAGCTATCATTTGAAAAAATGCAAAAATATAGTTTCCCAGAAGTGCTTGATTGATAAATTCTGCAAAAGCTGATACAGGTTTTATCAGTTGTACTACAAACACGCACAAACGTACATATTTACACCAAAAGAGATGTGTGGTGGGAAAAATAAGACTTTTACAGCATGTTCTGCAAGCAGCTGAGAGAAGCTAACCAACAACAACAGCTCTTTCCTTCCGAGCTATTATTATAAAAACCATCTTCTTCTACAGAAGACTTAAATTCATTCACTGTGCATGGACATGTGAGAGGATCAAGCTGTGCTCAGAACAGAGAACTGAGGTATTTTCTCTTCTGATGTCTCCCTATTTCTGCCAGGGGCTTTCCAAGAGGCATCTCGAATATTCACAAACATCCATCAATGCCTGAAAGGGTCAGAAACTAGTCACAGTCATTGAGAATCACACACTCACAGACACACATTTAATTATTTCCTTTATTTTTGGCTCCTGGAGTTTTCTTTAATCACAGTTTTTCTATCATCTCTTCCTCCGCGGCCTGTATCAGTCCAATGTAAGCGTGAGTCATAGGCAGCTCTTATGTGTGCAGGGGTGTGTGTATGTGAAACATGTGGGGAACAAAAATTTAAATATGCTTCCGGAAAATAAATGTACCTCACTGTGAAGTCCTCTGAAGTGATGGAAAGGTGTTTGGTACATGTGCATGTTTATATGTGTGCTTTAAAGTATGTGGTTAATGGTTAAGGGCTTCCTGTAGTAGATCTCTATGTGTGCATGCTAGAGGGCTACAGATGATTGTTCTTAAGGACTTGTGTTTCACTAAAGTATGCACAATATTGTTCTTTTTTCACAGTTGCAAATATGAGAGGGAAAGCGGGGAGGGATAAACAATGCAAAACAGGTAATCATGGTTCAAAGATGGATAGTTTGGGGATGGTTTGCTGAACTTAATGAGGAAAAAATTAGATGAGAATAAATCATTTGCATATTTCTTGGCAAAACGTAATGCTATATTTCCCTGTTTTCAAGCTGAACCTGCTCTCATTTTGGCGCATATGACTGGGTGCTCTGGTTGTAAGTGCTCTGGTTGAATTCAGCCTAGCTGTTAACCATAGGCTGCATTCATTAATACAGCATTTTGGACAAACAGGCCCAGCACGTACACAAATAAAGTAATGCGGGAAGAGCACGCATGCGCAGTATAGCACAGACTGGAGGGCATCCATGCAACCAAGCAATGAGTATTCCATCAGTCATGTACTGCCTACAATACGTCTTCAATCACACACACACACACACACACACACACACACACACACACACTGTGTCCTGTTCATGCTCTCTCTTTGTAATTAAGGTTGTAAGACCCTGTGTGTGGGCAGAAATAAAGGAATTGAAAAGCTTCTTGGGTAGTGATGCTAAACTCTTTATCTACATTGCATTCAGGGTTGATCCTGGAATGGAAAAGTTAAAAGGACTCACAAATCATCATTCCTAATTAATGGATCATTATGTGATCTATCTAAACCCGATTGCCCTGAACTTTGCCTTGCTTACCTTCAGTCTGCAGTAGAGCAAAGTTTACTATAATATGTCATTTCACACATCAAAGCTGCAAAGAAGGAAATTGCACATGCTTGACACGCTCGTCATAATTTCTTCCATCAGAATTATGCAACATGTGACGTCTGCATTTAGAACCCCAAGACCAATATTAAACTTGTGCATAGTTTAAATGTTCGTTGGTAAATGGCCGGTATTTGTATAGCACTTTACTTAGTCCCTAAGGACCCCAAAGTGCTTTACACTACATTCAGTCATTCACCCATTCACACACTGGTGATGGTGATGGCAAGCTACACTGTAGCCACAGCTGCCCTGGGGTGCACTGACAGAGGCGAGGCTGCTGGACACTGGCGCCACCGGGCCCTCTGACCACCACCAGTAGGCAACGGGTGAAGTGTCTTGCCCAAGGACACAACGACCGAGACTGTCTGAGCCGGGGCTCGAACTGGCAACCTCCCGATTACAAGGTGAACTGCCAATTCTTGAGCCACGACCGCCCCATTAGCTTGATAGGTTATATAATATAACATTTGGAGCATCTTCCACACAGATACATTTATTTAGTGAAGGGAAAACTAAGTGAGAACACTTAATTATACTTAAGCTCAATTTAATTGTTACAATTTTTTGCTGAAGGGAATCATTATATACACTCCTCAAAAAAAATAAAATAACTAAACATAAAGAGCACCAAGCAGTGCAGGATCCCTACAAAATGACCTCTACACCACTGGTGTGAATGTCTCTGGCTGAACAATCAGAAGCTTCATGAGTGTGGCCTGAGGGGCTGACATCCTCTAATAGGCCTTGTGCTCACTGCCTGGTATTGTGGAGCCTGACTGGCATTTGCCATAGAAGACCATAATTGGCAGGTCCACCAGTGGTGCCCTGTGCTTTCCACAGATTAGAGCAGGATGATCCTAAGCACATGTTACAGACATGAAAGGGTCTGGAGAAGCTGTGGAGCATCATCGGTGTGGTGGTGGGTCAGTGATGGTCTAGGGAGTCGTGTCCATGGATGGGAAGTATAGACCTATACAGGCTAGAAGGTGACACCCTGACTGCCATTAGGTATGAATGATGAAATCCTTGGACACTGTAAGACCCGACGTTGGTGCAGGGGTCCTGGGTTCCTCCTCGTACCTGGTCTCATGTGAAAATAGCATGCAGACAGTTCTTAGCAATACAGTAACTAACTGCTTCCTTTTTTTCTGCTGCTCCTTCTCAGATACAAATATAGCTGATTGTGAAGTTCAGCTCTCTTTCTCTGTCTGATGGTCATGATGTTTAGACTGAACCAAGGAGCACTTCTCATTCCGCTATTAGTGATGTGGCATGTCTTTGCAGGTACAGACATATTTATGTTCATCCTATTATCGAAATTTGTCATTACTGATGACTTATATTAATTAACTCCTTTAAACTATAGGAATCGCTAAAGACGACCACAGAGCTTTGCTGGTGTCCAGAGGAGACTCAGTGACGCTGATCTGCAACACAAGACAGAATAATACAACCCTAATCACCTGGACCAACGGCAGATCTGTTTTTCAATATTCCATTGTGCTGAATAGCACCCATTCAAATTTCTCTTTCCATAAACTGAAAATAAATCGTGAGTTACCTGCAAAGCTAATTATTTTTAGTGCTCAGCCTGAAGATGGAGGACTTTATACATGCTACATAACAGACAGAAGTGGTGTAAACAGCATTACATGGAATTTAACTGTGTCTGAGGACCCCAGAGGTAGGTAGGACAGAAAGCAGAGCTAATAGCTGCTAGTAAAGGTCAAACAAGCACTTGAAATTAATTCACTGCTGATTTTATCCAGATTCCATTTCATCAAAGTATTTTCTATACATACTCCCATCTGCAATTGGAATCCTTCTATGTGGCATCACACTAGCTGTCTTTATCTGTGGGTGAGTAAAACCTTTTAACTACTTCATTCTAAGCATGAATACTGTGGTGGGCGTGGTCTGTGGTGCCATGCGGACGCACTTGCACGGCATCTGCAGATCACGCCCGCCGTGTTAAAACATGGGGACTCAGGGGTTGGTGTGGTTGTGGTGTGATGCAACTCAATAAAGATGGCTCAAACCTGTGACCCGTGGACTCGCCGTGCCTTATTCACACCACAAATACATAAATGTAATTTAGGATAGTTCTGAATAATCAGTACTGCTTAAGACTGGTTAGAGTGATTCGATCAATAATCTCACACAGTAATATTTTGTCTTTTTCGTTGACCAGATTGTTTAGTCTCAGTTATATGTTCAGCTTTTGAAATATATTTGAAGGTTGCACCACATTAGATAAAAGACAGAAGTGGAGTCTAGTTTGTGGTGCTCCTAGTTTGGTGTTCATTAACTAAATCAGCCATCAGTGCCTTTTGATGATGTATCTTTCTGTGGAGCAGAGACTGAAAGAGTTCAGAATCCATAGGTTCGGAATCAAATATCCAAATATCTGAAATCTATTGTTGTAAATCAAGGTTTGATACAGAGGGAAGTAATCCAACAAAATATAAGTCAGGCCACAGGAAAGACCACACTGTTGAATGCTGAATACATTCAAGGATTATCAGAGAGGACAAGGAGAACTCACAGTTTCTAAGTACATAGGAGAGAGACAGAGGCAGGTATAGAGCACATTATGGGAGGAAACCACAAAGGTCGGGAATGCAGGAAGTGAAAGATGAGAAATGAGAGACAATGATGAGTACAAAATAAAACAGGAACAGAAATAATGCAAGAAACAAAACAAAACATGCAGCCTAAAGTTTCTGCAGGGTTCTCACAAGACTCTTTGGTGGCAGTGACATGAGAAAAGTGTTTCTATACAACAAACTGCACTCAGACACATTTATTATATGCTTTTTAAAAATCTGATATACTCCATCCAAGGGAGGCTTGTACGCCAGTTTAGCTTTCGGTATTTTGTGCATGATGACCTGATGTGGACATTCAGGGAACTCAGGACTAAACAAATAACCTGGAAATTAATAGACCTACCTGCACCTACCTGAGCCACAGCTAAAGGAAATCTGGAGAACACAAAGAAAGACATTAATCTGTTGTCATAACAGAGTACGCGCATTTGTCCTGCTCATAGACATTTTGGTGGCACAAGGCGTGAGCTATACTGGGCACATAGTTTTAATGTTGTGATTGAACAGTATTTATCAGATTTATGATGTTAAAAAATTATTACTTAATTTCTCACATTGGCAAATGTTTTGTGTTTTTTGCATGCTTTGTGTTTCTTACTGTAGGATGTGCATTTCTTTTCCTAACCCAGTGTGAGGTGTTTCATTATTGCTTTTTCTCTGCAGAAAAATTGTGATGAAGACACTGAATCAGGATCCAGTCCAGGATCAGTTTCCTCCCCAGTCAGGAGAAGAGGTCAGATCGTCACTCACATGTCTATGCCTTTATTTTCTATCTTAGAACCTCCACTGATTTTTATTTTTCTCTTTTTGTCTGTATAGGCAGTTCTTCCTCAACCACAGGGTGGCACTATTTGTTGTAAAAATAAAAAGCAGAGGCGTCAGTATATGGAGAGGGTGAATACAATCTATGATAATGTCTAAATGGATTAACAATCCACAAAAGGGAGCACCATCAGAGGGAGGACAACAGTGCTACTATAGCCAATAGAACAAATCCCTCTGCTTACAAGAAGCAGCCAATTAGAAGAAGGTTTGTATTAAAGAACACGAGAAGGGAACTAAACGTGTTGTTTCAGGGACAGGATGAACTGCAGGCCTACCAAATAAATAGGGATGGTATGAAACTGTGAATCAGAACAAGTCAAGTCCAAGTGTAACTTGAATCCTTAGGAATTTTCCCTAAAGTTTTCACTTTATGACAATAATGTATTCTCAGCTCAAGCTCATTAATGTTTTTTCCTCCAAGTTTTCATTATAAGCTTGTTACAGGGAGATTGTTCATTTTTTTTTTTAGCGTGTGTGTGTGTGTGTGTGTGTGAGAGAGAGAGAGAGAGGGAGAGCGAGGGAGGGACTGTTATTCTGTCTGTGAACAAAATAACTTGAAAGAAAAAACCTTGCAGAGTGGGGTCATGTTAACGATCCTTTAAAATTTGGCTTATGTCCACCAAGGCCTTCAAGGTCAACTTAATGATGATTCTTACAAGTGTGGTGTGTATTGTCAACATGTAAAAAAATTTGAAAAATCTCTATAAAGGTTTAAAATATCATGCCAAAATTTTATTCAAGGTTGTGATTGCCTGAAGGTAAAAGTAATAATAAGGCAATTCGGAGCTGTTTAAAACTTTGTTTATTGCTATCATTGTTTGTACTGACAACATATAAGGGATATAAGTGAAATGGGGTCAAACTTTCATAAAGGTACTGTCCCCTTAAATGTAAAAACTGTTCTTCCTTGGTGGAGGTTTGTGCTCTCGGAACACTTCTTGTAATATTTATATATTGCATAATTTTTATTTTATATTGAATTATTGTTTAAATATTATATTCATTATGATTTAATTTGTCATGTGCTTAAACTTCATGCATCGTTAAATGAACTGCTTTTTTGTCCCCTGCAAGTAACCACTTCCTGTTCTTGGCATCACCTTTACAAGCACATGTAGACGTGATGGTGAAGCTTCACTTTGTCTCTCTGTAATCATGTTTCATCCAGATCAATCAGATATTCTCTTTAATTCATTCTTAGCTGTGTGCCATGTCCTCACAGGTACCGCACAAGTTTTTGATGCACAGTTTCTGAGTTTAGTAGCAGAATTTGTTTTCATTGAAAGCACAGTGTGCACACTGTGCTTTGCCTGTGAGGTAGGAGAAAGGTGATTAGAGCTGGGTCTACAGCCACACACACTATGATTCAAGATCTTCCTCTGTCTTTAGTGTACCTGACGCTGTAGTGGACTTGTGTCTGAGAATAATAACAAACACTGATCTATTAATTAAATGGACATTCATGGGAATCGATTACAATACCTAGTAGAAGAAAAATGATATGGTTATATTTGGCATACCTGTCATTCATGATGAGGCTATAATAACTAAAGTATAGTGATCGTTTTTTTCTCCAACACCTTTGAAAAGTGTGAGTTTCCTGTTTGTACTTTTTCTTTGCAGTTAAGCTTGTGAGACCCTGTGTGTGGGCAGAAATAAAGGAAATGAGAAGCACCTTCTGTACTGCTAGACCCTTGATCTGCATCTGTGGTGGATAGGCAGAAGTCATTTTTGTATGTCAGGAAGGCTGTTACTCATAACGCATAGTTACCTAATTAATGAGTCATTTTGGGATCTGATTAGACGTTTCAAACGAGTTCAGTTATTTATTAGGTTTTGCATTATCTAATACCATTTCCATTGAACATATAAGGTTTTCATTTTTTAAAAACATTTTCTTTCCTCACTTTAAACCTTTAGTAGAGCAGAGTGCACCAAAGGTGTCATTTCCACAGCAAGGCCACAAAGATGGAAATCATACGTTAAAGAGTGTTATATACACACACACACACACACACACGCATGCACGCATGCACGCACGCACGCACGCACGCACACACACACACACAATGTTTAAAATTATTTTGAAAATCTAGAAAACCTCAATTTAATTGAGAATATACAACTTAACTGACCACTATTAACTGGCCACTTTATTAGGTACACCGTGTTAGCATCAGATTAGATGGTAATTTTTATTTCAGAGCTAATTTAATTCTTCATGGCAACGGGGGTGATGTGCTTTTGGTCGAACATGATAGCATATTTCTGCGGATTTGTAAGCTCCTTGATGTGACTTTACCATCCCACCACATCCTAAAAGTGCTCTGGTCGACAGACATGCTAACTGTGGAGGGCGTTTGGTACAGTGAACACATTCTCATGTTTAAAAAACAGTTTGACACGATTTGAGATTAGGATTTGGTGCGTTACCCTGCTGGAAGCAGGCATCAGAAATTGGGTACACTGTGGTCATAAAGGGGTGGACATGGTTATTTAAAAAATACTCATCTTGGCTGTGGACATTTCACTCAGTTTTTACAAAGACCCTCACACCATTACACCACCAGCAGCCTGAACTGCTGATACAGGCAGTATGGATCCATGTTTTCATCAAATTCTGTCTCAACCATTTGGATATAACAGCAATAAAGACTCATCAGGAAACATTTCACCAATCTTTGGATGCCCAGCTGTGGTGAGCCAGTACCAACTGTAACCTCAGTTTCCTGTTCTTAGCTGACAGGGGTGACACCTGGTATGATCTTTAGCCCATTTGCTTCAAAGTCTGACATATCATGTGCTCAGAGATGCTCTTCTGCATAACTCAGCTGTAATCAATGGTTATTTGAGTTACGGTCCCATCAGCTCATAGCAATGTGGCCATTCACCTCTGACCTGTGGGACACAGCATTCTTAATTTCACATACTAAGTTTATTAAATTTGTTTTTTTTAAAAAAATGCATTACCAAAACAAAACAAACAACATGCAAAAACCATAAAAACAAAAAGGTTTGAGGTGGTAACCAGAGTGTCAATAGTGGGACAATATGTGTGCTTCTGTGATTGTGTAAAGGGACTTATGTCACTGACATCACCAGGGTTTCTAATGAAACAGTTTTTAATTCAGTTATCAAACAAAGCTTAATGAGAGCATTATACACAGCAAGAGGAGGTGGAGGTGGGTTTGACTCTTGTAACTCTGGTTTTACACTCTACATTTAACACCTGAAAGCTGTTGCTAAGGTTTAGCTATTGTGCTCTCAAAACATTCACATTCTCACCAGAACCCGTGCACCATACAAATCATCATTATCAGCAAATCCTCACAGTGAAAGACAGAAAAAAGAATCTCTTGTGTTTATACTATAACTATAACTATGTCACTATAAGGCAGTGTTACTAATCTTATCTCATATATTCAGGTATCTGAAACACCTGGAGAGTGGTAAGATATTATTATTGGTCGCTGCTTTTACTCTCCAAAAAGAATTATGATGAGGACGCTGAAACAGGATCCAGTCCAGGATCAGTTTCCCTCTCAGTCAGGAGAAGAGATAAGAAGATGTTTGTAATGTTACAGGCAGCAACTCTCTCAACCACAGGGTGGCACTGCTTGGTGTAAAAATAACAAACACACCACTGAGGTGGCAGGCTGAATTCAATCTATGATGTCTAAGCAGATCCTCTTAGACATTGTCGCTGACATTATCAGTTAGAGCCTGAAAGGTCCTGATAAAGTTTAGTTATTTAGCTCTCAAAACATTCACATTCTCACCAGAACACGTGCAACACAGCAAAAGCAGAAAGTCAGGAGGTTGCTACACAAGAACAGTTTGTTCAAAATCACACAGTCCTGTGATGAAATGTCATCAGCCAGCTGCTAATGAATAATTATACATGTCTGTTAATAGAAAACATATTAATGTTAATAATAATTCTGTATTGAGTCACGTGACAGTGAACTATTGATTATGACATATCTAAATGTCTTCTATAAAAATGACCTGCTGTTGTTAATTGTTCTACTTCACATTCATAAAGCAGAACAATCATAGTTGTGTCACAAACTGAGCAATGCAAGAAAATCGTTGCAGGTCCCAGTTTTTATCTGGTGGGTAAAGTCTGATTAACAATGCAGATGTTTTTTAGTAGTTGAAAATTGCTCCTTTACTCAGGTGCAGCTTATATTTCCATTTATGACATGAGTGACTAAATTACAAGAGGAAATTATTTGCAATATAATTGTGTTCAGTTTCTGGAAGAAATACACTTCAGTTGTGACAATTCTGACTCACTGCATACACAACTTAAATGTAAATTATTGCTTCAACAAATGGTGATACATTCACATACATTAGTTCAGAGCTCAACTCTACAGCAAGTAACCACTTCCTTTTTTGTGGCTCCTCCTCAGATACCAATAAAGCTGACAGTAAAGTTCAGGTCTGTTTCTCTCTGTCTGATGATCATGATGCTCACGATAAACCAAGCAGCACTGCTCTTCGTTCAGCTGTTAGTGGTGTGGCATGTCTTTGCAGGTAAAGAGCACATTTGTGTTTGAGATTCACTTTTTTCCAGATGAAGTGCAGATAGAATTTTATATTGAATGATTGTCTCCATTAAACTATAGAGATCGCTAAAGACGACCACAGAGCTGTGCTGGTGTCCAGAGGAGACTCAGTGACGCTGACTTGCAACATATCCAAGACAAATGCAACATTAATCACCTGGACCAACAACAGATCTGTTTTTAAATATTCCATTGTGCTGAATCGCACCTATTCAAATTTCTCATTGCATAGACTGAAAATAAATCATGAGCTAATTATTTTTAGTGCTCAGCCTGAAGATGAAGGACTTTATACATGTAGCATAACAGAGAGACGTGGTGTAAACAGCATTACATGGAATTTAACTGTGTCTGAGAACCCAGAAGGTAGGTAGGACAAAAAGCAGATCCAGTCAATTCTAGCAAAGGTCAACCAATCATTTTAAATTAATTCACTGCTGATTTTGTCCAGAACCCACTTCATCAAAATATTTTCTACACATACTCCCACCTGCAATTGGATTGCTTCTGTGTTGCATCACACTGGCTGTCTTACTCTACAGGTGAGTAAAACCTTTTTATCTTCATAATGAATACATGAATGTGATGATTTTTTTTTGTTTGTCTGTAGAATTGTTCTCAGTACTTGTAAGACTGATTGGATTATAAAGCACTATTTTCTATTATATCCGCCTACACTGAAAATGTTTAAAGTGTGTTTTAAATAAGTAAAGAGGGAAATGGAAATGTGATAATGTGGCTTATACCATTGCGTTCATAGACGTGATGATTAATGTTGTCATATTTCTATGATGTTTTTAAAGCAAATCATTACATTAGTGGTCACAGGCTCAGTGCCTCATTGGACAGAGCTCAGATCTTTTTCATTGCTAAATGCAACTTTTTATTTAATAAGATGATGCATTATTATCTATCTTTGAAAACTTTAATAATGAAAGAGCTCAGGTTTTTCTTCACTACTTCTTTAAGCACCGCAAACATGCTCTGAATATAAAGCTGTGAATCAGCCCGCTGTGCTTTCTTGCGGGGAGCTATTGTTCTATACAACAGGACAAAAAGTGACAATGACAGTAGTAAAGAACTGGCTAAAAGTGGTTAGAGTCAAAGCTGTCATTCATTCTCTGAGGCAACCCTTCGCCAACATGTACATTTACATCCTACAACTACAAAAGAATGCAAGCTGAACTCATTCTGTACAGGTTCATCATACATTTTGTAAAAAAAAAAACCCATTAAAATAACAAAGAAGTCATCCCACTAAACACTGGATGTTTTATAGACGTGCACTTTTGTTTTAGCTCAAGAGCCTGCGTCATCTTGGAGATGTCCGCTAATCGCTCTGCATTCCTTCATACATAACTGTTATGATCAATCCCATTTCAGAAGGTGTGATACTTTTCTAGATCATTTTCCAATAACTTCCTAGCCTGTAGGAAACATGCCCTCCAGCCTCTGGAAACATGGGACTACAGAAGCAGTATAAAAATAACATCTGTCCACAACGACCACATTTGGACTATAAATAGCCTGTACATGGCGGTCCTACGGACATCAACATCAGACATTACAAAACAACTCCTTCAGTGTATCAAAATTTGACGTCCAAAAATGACATATGAAAGACGTGACTCCGATATTACTTTACATAGTGGGTTAGGGTTAGGTCTTGATCCCAGAGGTTATATGGGGTCTCATGTGTATGCTGTCTCTGTTTGGGGAATACAAACTTTGAGTGCTTCCATTCATGGAGATTTTCACATGGGTGGGGTAATACAGGGATACAGGAAGTGAAAGATCAAAAATGAGAGCCAATGAGGAGTACAAAATAAAACAGGAACAGAAAATAAACACACAAAAAATACTCAATGGTTTCATACTTCAGTGGCAGTGACCTCAATTTTACTGCATACCTATACAACAAACTGCATCCACACTCGTGTATACTATGTTTAAAAATCTAATATAATTCGTGATTATTGATGCATGCACAGTCATTTGGAGTTCAGTATTTTGCTCAAAGACAACTTCACATGTGAACTGAGGGAACTCTAGATCAAACAATGAACGTGTGAATCTTAGACGCCCACTCTCCTGATTCACAGGCTGCTCTGAAGAACATCTTGAGAACTCAGATATTCATCCTTAAAACCTTCTCAGATCTGTATCAGACTGAGGACTGAGGTGGCAGAACAAGCTGAATCGTTCTGTTTATGAATGTTTTGGTGGACAAACGGGATCTAAACAATACTGAGCAGGTTGTTTTAATATTGTGTGTGAGTAATGCCTATCGCACTTTCATTGTGTTAAATAAATTACACTGTTCAAATACTGCAACACAAAAGTCAGCCTTACAAACAATGCACTTAAAAATCTAAAACAGCATTTATTTTACCGTCTGTGCTAATAGACATTTTGTTTAGTATTAAAGTTTTGAGCTTTAATATTTAGTCCTTCACTAATTAACATTTACACAATAGTTTCAAAAAGCACAGGCATTATATTATTTTTTCAAATAAAGCATACACACAATGTCTTAAAAATGGGGAAAAAAGTCATATAATTGATGGAAAATTGAAAAACTAAGAACATTTTGGATATTGTTTGGTGCTGCAGTTTTATCACAAACAAAGGACCTAAGATGCTGATATGTTCCAGGCTATACAAATCCTGTACATGTATCCTTACTTTGACTAAACCTGTGTGACTTCACAGGCCTGGTAACTGTCATGGTAATGTAACACAAACAGAGTCGCTGTGAGTTATTTATTTTTTATTATTATATCTTTATTTAAGACATGTACAACAAACCTACATATATATATATATACATAGACAAACACAATGACATTTAAGAAGTGAAATGAATTTTACAGGATTTAAAGAAAGTGTACAATAGTTACTTAAACTAAATTAGGCTGGTGCATAAATTTGGCCACCCTTGATGTTTTATTGATTTGAATACCTTTAGCACTAATTATTGGAACATAAAATTTGTTTGGTAAGCTCATTGGCCCTTGACCTACATACACAGGTGAATCCAGTCATGAGAAAGTGTATTTAAGGTGGCCAATTGCAAGTTTTTCTCCTCTTTGCATCTTCTCTGAAGAGTGGCTACATGGGAGGTTAAAACAACTCTCAAATGACCTGAAAACAAAGATTGTTCAACATCATGGTTTAGGGGAAGTATACAAAAAGCTATCTCAGAGATTTCAGCTGTCAGTTTCCACTGTGAGGAACATATTGAGGAAATGGAAGACCACAGGCACAGTTCTAGTTAAGGCCGGAAATGACAGGTCAAGGAAAATCTTAGATAAGTAGAAGCGAAGGATCGTGAGAACAGTCATAGTCAACCCACAGACCAGCTCCAAAGACCTACAACATCATCTTGCTGCAGATGGTGTCACTGTGCATTGTTCAACTATTCAGCGCACTTTGCAGAAGGAGATGCTGTATAGGAGAGTAATGCAGAGGAAGCCTGTTCTGCACACATGCCACAAACAGAGTCACTTGAGGTATGCTAAAGCACATTTGGACAAGCCAGCTTCATTTTGGAATAAGGTGCTGTGGACTGATGAAACTAAAATTGAGTTATTTGGACATAACAAGAGGCAGTATGCATGGTGGAAACAGAACACAGCATTCCAAGAGAAACACTTGCTACCCACAGTAAAATGTGTTGGCGGTTCCATCATGCTGTGAGGCTGTGTAGCAAGTGCAGGTACTGGGAATCTTGTTAAAGTTGAGGGTTGCATTCCAGCCAGTATCAGCAGATTCTTGAGAACAATGTTTAAGAATCAGTGACAAAGTTGAAAATCTACTAAGACGTTCAGGCAGAGGATCAAGTACAATATTCTGGAATGGCCATCTCAGTCCCCAGACAGACTCAGGCTCAGAAACCATCAAACCTGAGTGAACTGGAGATGTTTTGTAAAGACGAAAGGTCCAAAATCCCTTCAACCAGAATCCAGACTCTCATTGGAAGCTATAGGAAGTGTTTAGAGGCTGTTATTTCTGTAAAAGGAACATCTACTTACGTAATACTTAATACTTACGCTATTGTGTACTTCACACACGGAGAGATGCCAAACTGCCTTTCATTGTTCTTGTAACAGTGACAATAAAAAGCTATTCTATTCTATTCTATTCTATTCTATTCTAAATATAGATGTAATTTTTCTGTTGGGGTGGCCAAATTTATGCATTTATGCAATTTATTTCACTTCGAAAAATATCATTGTGTTCATCTGCTATATGACGTATTTAAATGAAATTGCTGATCCAAACAGCCAATGATTTATGAAGGAAAATCATGAAAATTATCAAGGGTGCCCAAACTTTTGCATACCACTGTAAGTCCGAAATGGAGTAGGAAGAAGTATGTACATACTTATTAATCCCTACGCCACACTCAACACTCTACTGAATCAACATATTCGGTGTTACCCCAACTTCCCCTCATCACTTATCCCACACAATAAAGTCAGACTGAAGGACATGTATAACCATAGCTACAGTGATAGATATAATTCAGATACAATTTAACTTAGTTATATATACACTATCTTCATCAACTTTATCAGCTTCATATTCAAAACATCTTTATGCACTGACTAATGCTTGAACATTGCTGTAGCCCCAAAGGAAAACTGTTCCACAGTTTTACTCCACAAATGGTAATACAAAAGGTTTTAACTCTTGTCTGTGCTTTAAGAGTCTTCAAATTAAATTTTCCCCTCAAATCATAGTCCTCTTCTCTGTCAAAAAACATCCTTTGTGCATTTCCTGGTAACATATTATATCTGGCTTTGTACATAATCTTTGTTGATTTTTATTTTATAAGATCCATAAGCCTCAGGATTTTCAGTTTTAAGAACATGATGTTAGTGTAGTCTCTAAATCCTGCTTCAGTAATCATCCCAATTGCTTTTTTCGGAGTTTTACATAATGGTTATCTTTTTTTTTATCTATTATCACACCCAGAAATTTTGTATGAGAAACTTGCTCCACTTCAACATTATTTATCAACAATTTGCTCCAGCATCTCTTTTACAATTTCCAAATAACATAAATGTAGTTTTATTCAAGTTTAGCAATAACTTATTTCTATCAAACCATATTTTCAGTTTAATCATTTCTTGTGTGACAATTTCCAAAATTCTCTCCAGCACAAAAAATATTTGTATCATCTGCAAATAAAATAAACTGTAATATATCAGATGTTTTACATATATCATTGATGTACAGGATAAACAGTTTTGGTCCCAATACTGACACCTGTGGAACGCCACAAACACTGTCCAGGCACTCTGATTGATATTCACCAACCTTCACAAATTGTTGCCTGTCTCTCAAATAATAAGCTTTTTTTTTTAGGTCAATGAAAACTCCAACTGTGCATTGTCTTTGATCTGTATTATTAGTGGCATTTTCAATTAGTTCCATTATGCCAGTGTGTGAATGTGTATGTGAATGGGTGAATGACTGGATGTGTAAAGCGCTTTGGGGTCCTTAGGGACCAGAGAGGCGCTATATAAATACAGGCCATTTCAATGCCGTGGATGTTGATCTATTTGGTCTGAAACCATACTGATAGTCCATTATTATTTGATGTTTATCAATGAATTTGTCAAGTCTATTAGTGAAAACTTTTTCCAGTATTTTTGAAAATTGTAAAATTAGAGAAACAGGCCTGTAATTTGGGAATTGGTGTCTATCTCCATTTTTATACAGCGTTATTACTTTAGCTGTTTTCATTTGTATTGGGAATATTATATCCTGTTATAACAGGATATTCCAAAATTCAACCCTATTATTGCAATAACCACAGTAATAACAATACTTAAAGAACTGGGATGTGTCAGTAATGGGACTCAAAAACACAATAACTGTATACGCAACTGTTTATATTCACTTTCAAAGACAATTTTCATATTTTTCTTTGCTATGAACTGTCAGATTAGGTATTGTGCAATTAAAAGTGTGTTTCATACATATCACCCATAATTCATACCTCTAATTTGGTAAATATAAAAAAACAGCAACAGATATTTATAATTTTCACTATAAATAATCCACTATCAGAAAATTTTCACAGGAAGGAAATAGAAAAAAGAATATGTTTTGTGTTTATTCTAGTCATTATGAGGCAGTGTTTACTCATCCTGTCTTACTGAAACACCTGGCAACTTCTAAGATTTTGTTATTGGTCACTTCTGTTTTTTTTTCCAGAAAAATCATGATGATGAAACTAAATCAGGATGCAGTCCGGGATCAGATTCCTCCTCAGTCAGGAGAAGAGGTCAGAAGACTGTTGCCATCTTTAACACTGTCACATGTCTCTGCCTTTGTACACTCTACACTGATTTTTATTTTTCCTTTGTCTTTATAGACATCTCTCCCTCAGCCACAGGGTGGCAGCACTGATTGTAAAAACAACAGGCAGAGGAGTCGGTATATGGAGAGACTGAATTCAATCTATGATCACTTCTCAACTGAAAAACCTTCCAGTTCCTGACAGACATGAACAGTGTCAGAGCAGAAACTGCAAGGGAACGCCATCCGAGGGAGGACACCCGGGCTATAATAGCCTCAGCTTCAGCTCAGACAAATGACCTGAACCCCCCCCCCCCCCCCCCCCGCACTGTCCCCACTGGAGATGCACTGTTCTACACAGGTCTGAACCCCCTTAGCCAGATCATTAACAAGACCGGCTAGGGATACCAACTACACAATCAAGCAATCATCAGCCACCACCTCTACATGGATGACATCAAGCTGTATGCCAAGAGTGAACGAGACATAGACTCACTGATCCATACCACTAGGATATACAGCAATGACACTGTGATGTCATGCGGACTGAAGAAGTGTAGTGAGGTGGTAACAAAGAGAGGGAAAGCAGTCAGAACTGAGCGAACTGCACTAGTAGAAGACAACAATGCAGACATCAAGCACAGCTACAAGTCCATCCATACCATGCATGGAGGGTTTCACCATATCCTGAGATTGTACACTAAGCAGAATGAAGGAGACTAATGAGTGTCAGTGTCATTATTGCTTTACTCTGCAGAAAAATTATGATAAGGACACTGAATCAGGATCAGTTTCTCCCTCAGTCAAGACAAGAGGTTAGAAGATCGTCATCATCTTTGATACTCTCAAATTTGTTTACTTTATTCTCTATCTCAGAGTCAGCACCAAATTTATTTGAGCCTTTTGTCTTTATAGGTAAGTATATTTATTTATACATGATTTCAAGCTCTCTGAACCATTTTCCAACAAAAAACACTCAGGTAATTCAGACCTCCACCAAGGCAGGTCACTCTCTGTGCAGTATTTTAGGGAATAGTGTTGTATTTTGTATTCATTAATTTGGTTTTCTTTGTTGCTTTTAAGCATTTTTAAAGAAGTTTCACTGCAGAAATAATTAAGTGTAAAGTGCAGACTTTTGCTCTTCGCCCAACAGAAATACTTTTTAATATGCGTGCCATAATTTTGAGTATAATAATAATAATTTTTTATTGTTCATTAATGTGGATGTAGTGCATTTTTGTTTAGTAAAATTTCTTTAAATATTTAGTAATAATTAGCAAATGAACAAAAGTTTTCTATGTTAATGTCCATTTTTGGAGTTTAGCTATTCTGTTTTTACATTTTGTATTTTTGTATTGGTTTTCTTGTTTTTTTTTCTTTACGTCAGAGAGTGGTACAGACGAGTACAGAGCTGTGTTGTTGTCAAGAAGACACTTGGTGATGTTGACTTGCAGCATATCCAATAAAAAAAATAAAACAATAATCTCTTGGATTTTCAATATTTCCTTCTGCTAGAATCACTGCAAATAGACAGCGGTTATAGTTATTTCTCCTACAGCATTCACTCTACCCCTCTAAATGTACTTGAAATGAGAGGAGTAAGAACACAGAATTAATTTGACTGCAATCTGCTATCTACTGACATCTAGTGGTGAGATTACAGCTACACACTGTACCTTAAATCAACCTCCCAATATTAAAGTGACTGTTTAAGACTGAAATATTATATTATTTGTATGTTGAAATATTATGTGATTAAACTTCATGAACCCTTAAATTTATTTTATTTCATTAACTAAACATAAATCAAGAATTACCCACAAAGTTAATTCTTTTTACTGAAGACATGCATGCAACATTACAAGTTGCCTACAGTCATTCATCGCTTCTAATTTTATACAGAAACCATTTCATCAAAGTATTTTCTATACATACTCCCACCAACAATTTGATTGCTTATTGAAAAGGATAAGTCTTGAAATTGTGTCAACCGAGATACACTGTTAATCAATGTGAAATTTAATAGATACTAATCCAGCCTTTCAACTTTTTATTTGATCAAATTTCTGCTCAATGAGTACCAATTTTATTCTTTTTTTCAGTAAATCTCTCTAAATCTGAGCACTTTATACTTTCTTAATATGACTGAACTTGAGCCTCACTTAACTGCTCCAGTTATGCTACAGGTACAGGTTTTAAGAAAAGCGATCCATAGTTTAAAATAAGTTTGACAAACATGCACATTAGCATATTAACATACATACTGGCATATTTTCAAACTTGAACTGTAAGATTCTTTCTTATGAACGAAGTCTGAATGCATAAATGTAGAATATATATGAATATATGTAACAAGTGGAACATGTAATGTTTTTAAATAGCCAGCAGATTGTGAGAGTTGATTATATTTATATTATTAAGTTGATAAGTTGGTTAGTGATAACTGGATAAATGTGATTTAAAAGGTGGCCTTTAACCTTTGTGTGTCTAAGATGAATATCTGGGATTTACAGACCAAGATGTTTGTTATTAGTGGTTTTTAACATCACAAAAATGTGATGACTGAGTTTAAACAATCTGAGAAGCATTTTATGTGAAGTATATTGAGTTAATATTTTGTGAAACATTTAAAAGAAATAAACTCTTGAGCACCTCCAACTTTACAATGAAATAAAAATTCTAATAAATAAAATGTATGATTAAGTGCAGACAAAATGGGTAAATTGAACTTTCATTTTATTGATAAAAGATTCAAACTTGAGAAATTCTTCAATTAGAAAATAAGATGTATTAATTTAGTGAGCACCCCAAACTATTTGTATTTTTAAAAGAATGAATGAGCCAAGGAAGACACTGAAAAGAAGAAATGTCAGTAGTAAGGTAGAGGTGACTGATATGATATCTAACTTTGGGAAATCTTGGGTCCTTGCATTTTGCTTTGAGATCTTCAACTTTCTGAAATTCATTTCCCAAATACAGTCTTTACTTCATTAAACCAATCAGTCCAACTTTACAATGTAAAAGCACACCACAGTATTTAGGTGTCATTTTCAGAGGTGGTGATGTAGTGTTGCAGTTCAAAGTTGCCTCTCTACACAAGTGAGTCACACGAGAGACTAAAATATAGGAGACAATTATTTGTCATATAATTATATTCCCACTTCACTTTCCATGTTTGAACTGTGACAATTTGTTGTGAATCTGAAATATTGTATAAATTACTCCCATGTAACATATTTTCTCAAAAAAAAGTGAATCACAAACATTTGTGTTGAGTTTAACTGCAACAAACCACTTCCTCTTTTTTTTTGCAGCTCCTCCTCAGATACACATAAAGCTGACAGTAAAGTTCAGGTCTGTTTCTCTCTGTCTGATGATCATGATGCTCACGATAAACCAAGCGGCACTGCTCTTCGTTCAGCTGTTAGTGGTGTGGCATGTCTTTGCAGGTAAAGAGCACATTTCTGTTTGAGATTCACTTTTTTTTCCCAGATGAAGTGCAGATATAATTTTATATTGAATGATTGTCTCCTTTAAGCTATAGAGATCGCTAAAGACGACCACAGAGCTGTGCTGGTGTCCAGAGGAGACTCAGTGACACTGACTTGCAACATATCCAAGACAAATGCAACATCGATCATCTGGACCAGCAACAGATCTGTTTTTCAATATTCCATTGAGCTGAATCGCACCCATTCAAATTTCTCATTTCATAGACTGAAAATAAATCATGAGTTTCCTACAAAGCTAATTATTTTTAGTGCTCAGCCTGAAGATGAAGGACTTTATACATGTAGCATAACAGACAGACATGGCATAAACAGCATTACATGGAGTTTAACTGTGTCTGAGAACCCAGAAGGTAGGTAGGACAAAAAGCAGATCCAGTCAATTCTAGCAAAGGTCAACCAAGTATTTTAAATTAATTCACTGCTAATTTTGTCCAGAAACCACTTCATCAAAGTATTTTCTACACATACTCCCACCTGCAATTGGATTCCTTCTGTGTTGCATCACACTGGCTGTCTTACTCTACAGGTGAGTAAAACCTTTTTATCTTCCTAATGAATCCATGAATGTGATTATTTTGTGTTCTTCTTCATTTTTTGGCCGAACCAAATAAGAAAAAGACAAAGTGAAATGGAAATAAATTTATATGGCTAATATTATTGGGTAATTCATTTAAAAATTAAAATTGTCATATTTCTATGATGGTTTCAAAGCAAATTATGATAAAAGAAAATTCCAAGTACACAGTAAAATTAACAAATAAAATGCATTTAGATTCATAAATCCAAGCTGGACCTCTTGAGCTCAGTTCAGTTAAATAAGAAAATCACTGACACAGGGTGATCGTTAATACCAGACCAAGAATGCAGGTGAAAAATCTCTCATTGCATCCAGCTCTGCCAGTAAACATGGTAAACTGTGATGGAGCAAAATACTGAAACTGCATCCATCGACAGTGTCTGTGTTCAATAAAAAATAAAACACAGAATAAATGTGTCTGGATGTAGTTTCTTTTATTACTCAACCCAACTTTTTATTTCATATGAAGATACTTTATTGTTTTAGGTAGGAGAACACCAAATTATCATGTTTGAGCTGAAATAGTTTTTATTTTTCAAGTTTAGTTTTTTGTTCAGTACTTCTGTAAAGGCTTAAACCAGCCTTTGTTCTTTATGTTGGCCTATTTTTCTATACAGATGAGAGTGAAAAGAGGAAATAAGAGTCGTGAAGAAGTGGTTAAAGGTGGTCAGAGTCAAAGCTATCATTGATACTGGGGCCGTTTTTTTTTCTTTTCTTGTGGTAAACCTTCTCCGGCGTGCATGTTTCCATTCTGCAACTACAAAAGTACCTTTGTTACTCTCAAAGAGTCTGCGTTCACTGTGCATAGGGTCATCGTGCTTCATGTAGATTTTGCTACAAACTACTGAGATGCACTCCCCAAACAGATGATATTCCCTGCTGTAAATTAAGGTTTGGTACACAGGAAATAAGTTCAACAAGACACTCGGAGACAAAACAGGGCCAGACAACAAGAAGGATAAGAAAGCTGGAATGCTGAATACTTGAGAAAGATAATCTGAAAGAAGACGAGAAGAACTCAGCTTACATGCAGAGAGGAGGAGACAGAGGCAGGTATATTGTGCAATATAGCAGGAACTTAAATTGATGTGGTCATATAGGAATACAGGAGGTAAAAAATCAGAACTTTACGTAGTACTCATGATGAGTACCACATAAAGGAAAAGCATATAACACTAAAACCACTGCTGATTGATGCATTTTGGGGTTCAGTATTTTGCTCAAAGACGATTTGACATGACTCTGGGGACTGTGTTGTTCTTGTGCTTTTAGATTTGACAGTTACGTTTGATACAGTGGATCATGCCATTTTACTCTCTCGTTTGGAGCACTGGGTGGGCCTTAGGAGTGTTTCAGTTCTTTCTTGGCAGGGCAAAGTTTTTGTGTCAGTCTCTGTGACCATGTGTGGTCCTCCGCTGCTCTCTTGTGTGGTGTCTCACAGGGCTCAGTTCTAGGTCCCCCTCCTCTTTTTTTTAATATCTGCTCCCTCTTGGTTGTATACTTAGAAAACACGGCATTGCATCCCACTTTTATGCTGAGGACTGTCAGATCTATGTCCCTCTAAAGAAAAAAGGCACATATCAAGCTTCTTTCAGCTCAGGCAGCTGGCAAAAATAAAGCCAATTCTTTCACGGCAGCACTTTGAGACTGTTATCTACGCTTTTTTTAGCACTCGGCCCGATTACTGTAATGCATTTTATATAGGGGTCAGTGCATCATACATTACTCATCTACAGAGTGTCCAAAATGCCACAGCTCCTCTTTTAACTGGCACTTGAAAGTTTCAGCACATTTCCCATATTTTAGCTTCACTTCACTGGTTGTCCATTTCTTTTAGGATTCATTTTTTAATTCTTTTATTTGCTCCATGGCCTAGCCCCATCTTATCTGTCTGAGCTGCTACAGCCTTATATACCCACCCGCTCTCTCAGGTCAGCTGATCAGCTGCTCCTGAATGTACCCAGGACTGAGCGTAAACTTAGAGGAGATTGAGCTTTTGCTGTAGGAGCTCCACAACTGTGGAACGATCTGCCTTTAGAGATTAGACAGGCTTCTTCCCTACATGTTTTTAAATCACTCCTGAAAACTCACCTCTTTACCCTGGCCTTTGACACCGTGTGAGATGTTGGTTTTATTTTTAGTTGTTTTTAGTTGATTCTATGATGTTTTATCTTGTTTTTTAATATAGGGCTGTTTTTTTTTTATGTATTATGTGTTTTGTTTATTGATTTTTGCTGTTTTCTGTTATTCTATTTTTTTTAAAACAAATTTTCTGTTCAGCACTTTGGTCCTGTGCTGGGTATTTTAAAGTGCTTTATAAATAAAATTGGATTGGACTGGACTGGAGGTTCAGATAATCAACCTTGTGATTAAATAGCACCAACCTTATATCCTGAGTCACAGCTACCTATAAAGAAAATGTTGAGAATACAAGAAAGAACCTAAGATGCTAATGTAGCAGCAAACCTCACAAGATCCCCCAGATCTCCATCAGACAGAAGTCTGAGGTTTCAGAACAAACTCAGATGTTCCAGTCAAAGATATTTTAGTGACACAAGGGGAGGAGCTTAACACTATTGGGCTGGTAGTTTTAATGGTGAGCCTCAGCAGTATCTATTAGAATTTCACTGTGTTAAATAAGTTGAGTTATTTAAAGAATATAACACAAAACTGAATGTTATATTCATTTTTCATGAACTCAAAATATGTTTTCATTCATTTCACCAAAATTTTTACCTCTACTTTGTGAAAAAACAAAAACAAAATATCTATAGAAAAATAATGATTATTTTTACTATGATCAAATTCTTAATCATTTCTAAACTCATATATAAAAATGAAGTAAAAATAACGTTCTGTGTTATTTTTCATTAGATGCTGCACCAGGACCCTGAAACATGGCTTGCATGAGATCAGGATCTTGAGTTTTGTCCAGTATCATGTTCAGCTGGAAGGAAAGGTTAGAGGAACTTTATTTTTTTTTCCCCACACAAAATGTTTCAACTCATATCTTTTCTTACCTACCCTCATGCTTGCTATTTAATGTTTTTCTAGTAAAAATTAAGTTTATTTACACTTTTGATCCATAGGTGGTCCCTCCACAACCTCAAAGATTTGCAGTGTACAGGACAGGAAGCACTTTGAGACACTCAGTCCAATCTTTGGCTTATAGTGTGCTGACAAGAAGAAAGTCCAGATAAAGAAGATGAAAAGGAAACAAAGTATAGACTGTTTAATTCATTGTCAGTGCTTGTAAGAATAATTCAACCACAAAGCTCAAACACCATTTTTCATTGTGTCTGCCTGGATTTATAGAATCAATTTACAAAAATGACAAATGATTGCTTTTATGTTGATCATGCAGTTTAGTTTTATTTTTATTACCAGGTTTTGAAATGTCTGGAGGCTTCACCAATTAAGAAAAAACTAAAGGAAATGTAAATAAATTTACATTACACTTAAAAATGAAAATTGTCACATTTCTATTATGGTTTTAAAGCATTTTATAAAAAATGAAAATTCCAAGTACACAACAATGTTAACAAATAACATTCATGGAGATTCATAAAACCAAGCTGGACCTCTTGAATTTAATTATGTTAAATAACAAAATCACTATATTAGCGGACACAGGTTTTATGTTCGTACCAGACCAAGAATGCAGCTGCAAAATCTTTCATTGCATTCAGCTCTGCTAGTCCACATGGTAAACTGTGATGGAGCAAAATACTGAAACTGCATCCATCAACAGAGAGTTAGAAAAAAAAGAAAAAGCATGGATAAAATGTGTCTGGATGTAGATTGACGTGTAAAAATATTTCCCAGAAAAATTTAATTATTCACCTTTTTTTCATTTCATATGAAGATAATGTTTTTTCTTTCAGGTATATTCAAAGGTTGGAGAAGACCTGAATTATCGAGTTTCAGCTGAAATAGTCTTTTTTGGTAAAGGAAAAAAAAATGCAGTTTTTTTTGTTCAGTACTTATGTAAGAACTGCAAACTTCTAACTTTACAGGCTTGAATTAGCTCTATGTTGGCCTATTTTTCTATGCCACTACAGGTGAAAATAGGAAATGAGAGCTGTGAGGTATTTAAAGGTTGTCAGAGTCAAACAGGCATGTTTCCATTCCGTGACAAGAAAAGTACCTGTGGTTTCTGGGTCCACTGTGCGTAGGCTCATGATGCTTAAACATACACGTTTTTGGAAAAAAAAACAAAAAACAAAACAAAACTTGGATCATTGCTTTTGTATAGATTTTACTTGGACAATCTACTGAGATGCACTCCCCAAATAGACTGTATCCACTGTTGTTAATCAAGGTTTGTGTCAGTGTGTTTATTTACAGTGAGAATTAGTGAACAATGTGCAACAGTTTCAATGACATGGTTTCCGTGAACGTGCTCCCGACTTTCGCTCCATGCTCGTGGTCTGTGACAGACAAACTTCCCCAACACTTGATTTACCAATCGCTCCACTCCCGTGACCTGGTAAGACAAAATGGGAAGATCAGTGGCAAACTCACGAAAAGCATGACCACAATATTTCCGCTCACAGCCTGGGCTTCACTAACTCGATAACTCAGCGATCCGGAGTCGACTAAAGCCCACCCACCCAGTTAAGTGGTGTCCACTGACAAAGGTAATTAGTGGCAGCTGGTGAGACTAAATGGGAGACAGGTGCGGCTGACTACAGTGCAGGAAACTCATCCGGCCTAATGATGCCCCAAAACTGGCACACCGAAACACGCACACACAAACACAGAGGAGGAGGCAGGGGACCAGGAGGGGAGCCCAAAACAGAACACAAAGAAAAACATGCACACAGGCAGGACGACCGGCTGAGACTTTCAAACCATGACAGTTTGGTGAGTTCAACAAGACACCTGGAGACAAAACAGGGTGAGGCGAGAGGAAGGATAACAAAGCTGGAATGCTGAATACATGAGAAAGGTTGGAGGTTAGTCACACTACTCAGGCCAGTCAGTTAAATAGAACAAGAGACCTTTATTTGTCATTAGCAGACCATATAAGCCAGGTCTCCACGGCTCTACTCTGTCCGTATATACATGTGCAGGGTTAGGTAGTCACCGGTGCCAGCCCGTTACTGGTAAGGTCTCTTGGAACAGATACACGAGCAGCATGTAATGGCTGCCGCTGCACTCACACACACCCAAGGAGTCTCTCCAACTGCTACAATAGTAGGACAACACCCTCTAGCGGTGCTATATCACAATAATAAGGGTTGGTACAGTGTGGACATAAAGGAATATAGAAAGTTAAAATCAGAAATGAAAGATGATCATGATGAGTCCAAAATAAAGGAAGAACAGATATAATGCAAGACAAAATATAAAACCATAAACATAACTTATGGTTTCTGGAGAGTTTTCACAAGCACATTGTGCTTGTGAGTGCACAACTCACAATCAGAAATGTGTTCTTACACATAAAATTGCATTCAAACATTATATACCATCCATCCATCCTCTTCCGCTTATCTGGGTTTGCAGGGGAAGCAGGCTACGCAGAGAAGTCCAGCCCTGGTAGGGTCTCCCGTGGACATTATATACTAAAAAAAAATAAAATTAAAAAAATAAACCACACACTCACTGCCAACTGATGCATCCAGAGCATTTGGGGATCAGCATTTTACTCAAAGATGATTTGACACGTGGACCGGGTGAGCTGAGGTTCAGATAATCAACCCTGTAAATAAAAGAGCACCAACTGTACTTTGTGTCACAGCTACCAGGGGTGACCGTAGCTCAGGGGGTTGGGAAGCGCACCTGTAACCGGAAGGTCGCCGGTTCGAGTCCTGGCCTTTCTGTCCTGGTCGTTGTGTCCTTGGTCCTTGTGTCTTGGGCAAGACAATTTACCCTACCGCCTACTGGTGTTGGCCAGAGGGGCCGATGGCGCGATATGGCAGCCTCGCCTCTGTCAGTCTGCCCCAGGGCAGCTGTGGCTACAATTGTAGCTTGCCTCCACCTGTGTGTGAATGTGAGAGTGAATGAATAGTGGCATTGTAAAGCGCTTTGGGTGCCTTGAAAAGCGCTATATAAATCCAATCCATTATTACTTATGAAGAAAATATTAAGATGACAAGAAAGAACCTAAGATATTAATGTAGCAGCAAACCTCACAATATCCTCCAGATCGCCATCACACTGAGGTCTGAGTTGTTCCAGTCATGGATGTTTTAGTGCTTAACTGAAACCTGGCAACAACCTGATGACTTTTCTCAGCTAAATGAATCTACTCCTCTGGGGTTTGTTTACCTTTCTAAACCTCGCTGCTCAGGTCGTGGGGGTGGTCTCGCGATCTTCTTTCGCCAGCACTTGAAAGTCCTGCCAGTTAATGTTGATACCTTTAGTTCTCTAGAGGTCCTTGCATGTGAGCTGACTGGACCCATTCCCACCATCATAGCTACTGTATACCGCCCCCCCAAACCTAACCCTGTCTTCCTCAGTGACTTTGCTAATCTACTAACCCATCTTTCATCTCTCTCCCCAAATGTGATCTTGGTGGGAGATTTCAACATTCACATGGACAATAATGACCTTCTGCTCACCAGAGACTTTTCCTCCTGTCTCGAAGGCTCTGAATTTAAACGATTTATCGACTTTCCCACTCACTCTAAAGGACACACCCTGGACTTGGTCTGCTGTTCTGGTCTTACTCCCTCGAATCTTTCTGCTACTGAAATCCCCATAACTGACCACTTCCTCCTTTCATTTAATCTCACTCTCTGCTGCTCTTCTACCAAGCCAACCCGTCTCATCTCGTTCCGCAACATCAAGAACATTGATATGGACATTCTCACTACCAGCTTGGACAATGTTCAGATTCCGGACTTCTATTCTACTCCTGATGATTTGTTGTTATATTATAATAATTGTCTACGCACTGTCCTTGATTCTCTGGCTCCTGTAAAAACCCACTCTGTTTCCTTCGCTCGCTCTGCTCCCTTTACCTCTGACCTCTGACCTCCGAGCTCTGAAGGCCAAAGCTCGGCAGCTAGAGCATAAATATAAGAAATCTGGTTTAACTGTTGATTCAGAAATCTATAAATACCACGTACTTCAGTATAAAGACTCCATCAGCAAGGCCAAACAAAGCTTCTACTCTGGTATTATCAGTTCTTATGAGGGTAATGCAAGGACTCTGTTTTCAGTTCTCAACAAACTAATTCACCCCCCCAACGCTTTACCACCACACTTCTATTCCTCTGAAACCTGCAACTCCTTGATGCTGTTCTGGACTACGAAAATCAGTAACATCCACCAGCAACTCAGATCAAATGTTGTGTCTACGCCCTCTCCAGAACCTTTTCTCCTTTTTGAGCCGTTTTCCACTTTTCATCTTCCTGATTTATCTGATATTTCCGAGTTCATATGTAAATCAAAGCCTGCCACATGTCATCTTGACCCCATGCCCACGGGGCTTGTGAAATCCTGCCTCTCTTCTTTACTCCCACTCATCTCTGCTATCATTCACTCTTCTCTCACCACTGGTATCGTTCCCTCCTTATTCAAGACTGCTCTAGTCACTCCTATACTGAAAAAACCTTCTTTAGATCCTAACAACTTTAACAACCTCCGTCCGATTTCCAATTTACCCTTCATTTCTAAGATACTCGAAAAAGTGGTTGCAGCTCAACTTCATTTACAGCTGTTAATAATAATATCTACGAGAGATTTCAATCTGGTTTTCGCTCATGTCACAGTACAGAAACTGCTTTACTTAAAGTCACTAACTATCTTCTAATTGGAGCTGACTCTGGTCTTCTCACCATTCTCGTCCTTTTAGATCTGAGCTCAGCCTTCGACACCATTTCTCACTCTGTACTTCTAAGCAGACTTTCCTCTCTCGGTATCTCTGACACACCCCTCGCCTGGTTTCAATCATATCTCCTCGACCGTTCCCAGTTTATTCAGCTAAGATCATTCCGCTCTCGTCTATTCTCCGTCACCTCTGGTGTACCTCAAGGCTCAGTTTTAGGCCCTCTTCTCTTCATAATATACATCCTCCCTCTAGGTACCATTTTCCGCAAATTTGATCTCCAGTTTCACTGTTTTGCTGATGACACCCAGTTATATCTCTCTTGCAGACCTGATTCCTCCCTCCCACCTTCCTCCCTTTCCGAATGTCTATCCGAGTTAAAATCCTGATTTACCTCTAATTTTCTAAAGCTCAGTGAGGATAAAACTGAGATCCTCCTTATTGGCACCAAATCCAACCTTTTGAAGGCGAACCATTTCTCACTTGCCATCGATAACTCCACAGTTTTCCCTTCTCCTCAGGTTAAGAGCCTTGGTGTCATCCTAGACAGTTCACTTTCCTATAAATCTCACATCAATAATCTCACCCGTTCTGCCTACTTCCATCTACGTAACATTAACAGATTGCGTCCTTCTCTTTCTTGTCCACAGTCTTGTTACCTCCCGTATTGACTACTGCAATTCTCTTCTGCATGGTCTCCCCCAAAAATCCCTCCATAAGCTTCAACTGGTTCAGAACTCTGCTGCTCACGTTATCACCAGAACCCCCTCCTACCAGCACATCACCCCTGTTCTTCAGGAACTTCACTGGCTCCCTGTGAAATTCCGGATAATATTCAAACTTCTTCTGCTCACCTTCAAGGCCATTCATAAGCTCGCTCCTCCTTACCTTTCTGACCTATTAACCACTGCCTGTTCTGCCCGTTCACTTCGATCTTCCTCTTCTATCCAGCTTGCTGTACCTTCCTTCCGCCTCACCACCATGGGAAGCAGAGCTTTCAGCTGCTCTGCTCCCAGGCTGTGGAACTCTCTACCCCCAGAAATAAGAAACATTGGTTCTCTCCCCCAGTTTAAATCCCAACTCAAAACTCTTCTCTTCAAATCTGCATATTCACTGTGAATCCACTGTTTGTTAATTTTAGCTTGTGCTTTTGTTTTATTGTTCTTATTCTGCCATTGTTTTACTGAGTGTTTTATCCTATTGTAAAGTGTCCTTGGGTGACTTGAAAGGCGCTCATAAATAAAATTTATTATTATTATTATTATTTATTACAAGAGGAGGAGCTAAAGACTATTTGGCTGGAAGTTTTAATGGTGAGATTACTGATAGAGATCTGATTTTCAGTATTCAAAAATTATTATACCTTATTATTACAGTTTTTCACTTTACAGATTAAAAATAGATCAAGAAATAATCTCAAGAGAACAGTTTTTAGTGCTCAGCCTGCATGTGACTGACTTTATACATGTAGCAAAACTAACAGAATTGTAACATACAGCATTATGTGGAATTGAACTGTGTATAAGAATCTCAAAGACGGGTAGAATAAAAAGCAGGACCAAGCTCTATTAATACAAAACAAGCACTTGAAATGAATTTGCTGCTTTATGTCTAAGACATTCGCTGCTACAAAACCACACACATAGAAACAAGACCTGAAGTGTAACTTGCATTTACTTTTGTTAAAGAAATGTAGCAGCATGAGGTGGTGGGAATTATGAGGAAAAGAGCAAGGAATCAATAATGTCACATGCACAGACTAGAATGCAATTGCTCAAAAGCTTTTACAAGTGTGAGGAAAATCCAACAACGCCACCAGTGGGTGAATGGGATGCCAAATGAGAACAAGTCCACAAGTTTTCCTTAAAGTGGAAAACTTGCGGCAATCAGTTTCGCACTGGCCGCCGTTTCTTTGCCAGACAGCATGTCCTTCTCTCTCACTGTCATGGTCCCCGTGCCTCGCTGGCTGACTCTGTTTGGCAACATGTTTTGTTTGTGTTTTCCTTTGCGCTCTCTCCTCCGCCGGGGTGGTGCTCATTACGGGCTCCCGCCCCTGGCCCACGCACCTGTGCTCACCGTCACACCTGCAACTGATCCCAGCTGATTTGGAGCACTATTTACAACGGCGGACCTGTGTCATCCTTCGCTGGATCGTTGAGCCATCAGCGTCAGTCCCTCTAATCCTGAACCTAAATCTGTATCTGTGAGTCTGAGAGTATCCCTAACCTGGACTTCTTTCTCTGTGTGTATATAGATCTGCCCTGGACCCGAGCGAGTGTGTGTGTGTGTGTTTGGAACCCACTGAGAGCGTTTATTGGATTAATCCCTGCTTCCCCCTGGACCCTGGAGCCCCGGACCCTTTCCCCTGCCGCACTGTATATATATCTTCACCTGATGTCTCACTGTAAATAAACGCACTTTCTCTTTGCCAAGGATACCTGGTCCGCGCGTGAGTCCGTCCCAAACATCTTGACACTCACCTGGCTTCTACGCGCTCCTTCCTCCTACAGTCTGGCCCTCTCTCCCTTTTCGGTGCTTTTTTGTTTTGTTTTAAACAGGTCCTTTAACAAGATGGGAGGCTACAGATGATAGGCCACCTCAGGGCACACAGGCACCACAGGTGGCAGCTTTTAACCAATTTGTCTAATTTGACTATAAAACAAACAAATTTCCACTGTGTGACATATGCACATTAACAGGCTTCCATATAAGGCTCCAATACTATTCTAAAACTTCAAAAGCCAGATCAATGCGCAAAAATCATACGTTGTGGGTCACAGCAGAAATCCAAGTTGGTTGTGCATGACACAAAAAGCTGACTCTTAAGCTGATTATCCAGGTGGTTACTGAATTGTGCAGAAGGAAAATCCGAACAAAAGACAGTAGGCAAACCAAAAAGACAAACCAAAAGGTTGCTAAATATAAAGCAGCAGCACTTCAGAAAACATTGCCTGGAGAAGCAGTAGCAGGCCTGCTAGAAAGCTGTCAGCCGTCCAATCAGGCCTATGCTTCCTGTAATGGATTATAAAATTAGCATTTACAGTAAAAACAAAATTATGACAGAAGTAATGCTAAGATCGCAACAAATCAGTGACCTACTGATCAAATGGTGTTACCTAAACAAAGAGGCCAATAGGAGGCTTCTGCTGCTACAACCTATAAACACACCTGTTTACTAACAAGTAAAATCATTGAACCTATGGCACAAATAAAAACTTATCAGCAATAAATGGATAGTTTTTGGGGTTAATAATTCACAGGTGATCTCTACAAAAACATGAGTAGTACCAATCAACAAAAATGTGATCAATTCAGACTGAGAAGTCACTTGACTGAACATACGGCAACAGGTGAGTGAGGGATGCTCAGATGAAGGCTACTATTTATAGTAGCACCATATCATGTGATTGGCTACAGATGTCCGCCGGTGGCCACATTTAAAAAACATAAAACACATAATAAAAAAAAAAAAACCCCAGCAGAAATATACTCCGTAAATCCAGTGTGTCATCACTAATCACTAATCAAAATTTACTAATTTAATATTGCAGAGAAAAAACTATTTTACTATTATGTCATTCAGTAACATATATTCATATATAGCAAAAATAAAGTTCTGTGTTATTGTTTTTAATTAGATGCTGGACCAAGACCCCAAACCAGCACCTGCATGATATCAGGACTTTGAGTTTTGTCCAGTATCATGTTCAGCTGGGAGGAAAGGTTAGAGGAACTTTATTATTGCTCAGATTTTAATTTCTCACAAAGTGTGTAAACTCCTATCTACTCCATATTGCTTGAAATTTACCTTTTTCCCCTTTTACCTTCTAGTGTGCTGACAAGAAGACAATCCAGATAAAAGATGAATAGGAAACAAGGTACAGACTGGAGGGAGCGTTCAAGTGAAAGGTCACATTGTTTTCTGTTTAACTCTTTAGCTGGAAAAGAGAATGTTACACATTTCTTGGAAACCTCATGTAGACTTACTTCAATTTTTTATCTGTACGTGTAAAATTTTGTGTAAAAACTTGTTCTGGTTTGATGTTTGATTTCTTCATGGTTATCTTTATTAGTGTGTAGGTTTCGTTCTCGGTGTTTCCAGTTCTTAGGTTTTCTTCTATGCCTCCTTTGTTTAATGCCTAGTTATCCCTGTCTGTGAGCTCTCTCTGTGCTCTGTTTCGTGTCCCTGAGTTTGTGTTGGTAAGTTTAGTCTGTGGATTTCCTGTTTTACTTTGAAGGTCTTGTCTCATGTTAGTGTATTCTGTTTTACATCCTAGTCTTGTCTTGCCCAATTAGTTCCAGCTGTGTTGCCACCTGTTCCTCCTTCCCTCATGTTCCTTTGCTCGTCATCGCTCTGTCTGTGTTTCTTGGTGTAATCTCTGCCCAACATTCTTTGTGCCGTTTCTGCTCTTCATCCCTTGTTTGTATGGTTTCAGGTTTGTTCATTAGATTTTCCCAGTTTAGGTTAGGTTTTACTTCTCTCCTCGCTTTTGTTAATTTTACCCCCTGCAATAAAGCTCACTCGCATCACAGCCAGTGTGTGCATCTTGGGTCCTTTATCCACAAACACCACACGGCTTGCCACGCAAACCGTGACAAAACGTTTGATTTTTTTTTTTATTTGAGCGTAAAACTAAACTCATTCAGATTATGTCTGTTGTGAAAATATCTCCTCACAGTACTGTTGCCTCACAGCAAGAAGTTTGTATCCAAGTTTGTAGTTTGAATCCACCAACTGGCCCCGGCTTTTCTTTGTGGCGTTTGCATGTTCTCTCAGAGTACTTTGAGTTCCTCCCACAGTTCAAAGACATCCAGTTAGTGATGTTAGGTTAACTGGTGATTCTAAATTGCCCATCAGCGTGAACGTGAATGGTTGAACGTGAAAAAATAAAACAATAATCTCTTGGATTTTCAATATTTCCTTCTGCTAGAATCCCTAAAGATGAACAGCAGTCAGAGTTATTTGTCCTACAGCATTAACACTACCCCTCTAAATGCACTTGAAATGAGAGGAGTAAGAACACAGAATTAATTTGACTGCAATCTGCTATCTACTGACATCTAGTGGTGAGATTACAGCTACACACTGTACCTTAAATCAACCTCCCAATTTCAAAGTGACTGTTTAAGACTGACATATTATATTATTTTGAAATATCATGTGCTTAAACTTCATGAACCCTCAAATTTGCACACATTACACATTAGCATATTAACATACATACTGGCTTATTTTGAAGCTTGATCTGTAAGATTTATTCTAATCAGTGAAGTTTGAATTCATAAATGCAGAACATATAGTGGAACCAGTGGAACATGTAATGTTTTTAAATGGCCAGCAGATGGTGACAGTTGATTATATTTATATTATTAAGTTGAGAAGCGGGTTAGCGCTAACTGGATAAATGTGATTTGAAAGGTGGCCTTTAACCTTTGTTTGTCTAAGATGAATACCTGGGATTTACAGACCTAGATGTTTACTTACATTCTAGTTTTATTTCTCTGTGAGCTGTACTGTAAAAAAAGGACGCTAACAAAAGTTTGAGATACAGTGTGAAAAAATACAAGTATAATGAAATAAAATGTATGCTGAAGTGCTACAGGTGAGTTGTGGTTTTTAAGAAAATCGATCCATAGTTTAAAATAAGTTTGACCAACATATACATTAGCATATTAACATACATACTGGCATATTTTGAAACTTGATCTGTAAGATTATTTCTTGTGAACGAAGTTTGAATGCATAAATACTGAACATATAGTGGAACCAGTGTAACATGTAATGTTTTTCAATAGCCAGCAGATGGTGACAGTAGGTTATTTGTTATGACACAATATATATTTAAATTGACAAGCTGGTTAGCGCTAACTGGATAAATGTGATTTAAAAGGTGGCCTTTAACCTTTGTGTGTCTAAGATGAATACCTGGGATTTACAGAACAAGATGTTTATTATTAGTGGTTTTTAACATCACAAAAATCTGATGACTGAGTTTAAATAATCTTAGAAGCATTTTATGTGAAATATATTGAGTTAATATTTTGTGAAACATTTAAAAGAAATAAACTCTTGAGCACCTCCAACTGTACAATGAAATAAAAATTCTAATAAATAAAATGTATGATTAAGTGCAGACAAAATGGGTAAACTGAACTTTCATTTTATTGATAAAAGATTCAAACTTGAGTAATTTTTCAATTAGAAAATAAAATGTATTAATTTAGTGAGCACCCCAAACTATTTGTATTTTTAAAAGAATGAATGAGCCAAGGAAGACACTGAAAAGAATAAATGTCTGTAGTAAGGTAGAGGTGACTGATATGATATCTAACTTTGGGAAATCTTGGGTCCTTGCATTTTGATTTGAGATCTTCAACTTTCTGAAATTCATTTCCCAAATACAGTCTTTACTTCATTAAACCAATCAGTCCAACTTTACAATGTAAAAGCACACCGCAGTATTTAGGTGTCATTTTCAGAGGTGGTGATGTAGTGTTGCAGTTCAAAGTTGCCTCTCTACACAAGTGAGTCACACGAGAGACTAAAATATAGGAGACAATTATTTGTCATATAATTATATTCCCACTTCACTTTCTATGTTTGAACTGTGACAGTTTGTTGTGAATCTGAAATATTGTACAAATTACTCCCATGTAACATATTTTCTCAAAAAAGGTGAATCACATAAACTCAACACAAATGTTTGTGTAACTGCAACAAACCACTTCCTCTTGTTTTTTGCAGCTCCTCCTCAGATACACATAAAGCTGACAGTAAAGTTCAGGTCTGTTTCTCTCTCTCTTTGATGATCATGATGTTCACGATAAATCAAGCAGCACTGCTCTTCGTTCAGCTGTTAGTGGTGTGGCATGTCTTTGCAGGTAAAGAGCACATTTGTGTTTGAGATTCCTTTTTTTCCAGATGAAGTGCAGATAGAATCTTATATTGAATGATTGTCTCCTTTAAACTATAGAGATCGCTAAAGACGACCACAGAGCTGTGCTGGTGTCCAGAGGAGACTCAGTGACACTGACTTGCAACATATCCAAGACAAATGCAACACTGATCACCTGGACCAACAACAGATCTGTTTTTCAATATTCCATTGTGCTGAATCGCACCTATTCAAATTTCTCATTTCATAGACTGCATTAAAAAATTTTTATCACGTTAATTGTGATGACGGTGTTAATGCGTGTTAACGCTGACAGCCCTAATATAAGTATGAAACAAAAATAAAGTTCTGTGTTATTTTTTGATTAGATGCTGGACCAGGACCCTGAACCAGGACCTGCATGACATCAGGACTTTGAGTTTTGTCCAGTATCATGTTCAGCTGAGAGGAAAGGTTAGAGGAACTTTATTTTTTTTTCCACACAAAGATTTTTATTCTTCACAAAGTGTTTCAACTCATATCTTCTCTTACCTACCCTCATGCTTGTTATTTAACCTTTGTTCTCGTAAAATATAAGTTTATTTACACTTTCGATCCATAGGTGATCCCTCCACAACCTCAAAGTTTTGCAGTATAAAGGCCAGGCAGCACATTCAGAAACTCATTTTTATCTGGGGCTTCTAGTGTGCTGCCAAGAAGACAGTCGAGATAAAAGATGAATAGGAAACAAGGTACAGACTGGAAGGAGAGCTCAAGTGAAAGATCACATTGTTTTCTGTTTTCTTGGAAACGTACTTTACTTTTTTATCTGTACGTGTACAATTTTGTGTAAAAATATTAATTTTGACTGTTTTTTATATTTTGCTTGTTTCTTCTGTTTCTACATTTACATTACATTATTACATTATTTTCGTCATAAATGTATTAAGTTAGGCCTTTTGCACCTGATTATTTTCATAAAGCTGAAGTTGGATATATGTAAATTTTTTAATAAGCATAATAAGCATCCAGCATAAAACTAAACTCATTCAGATTATGTCTGTTGTACAAATATCTCCAGGTAACTTGTTGGTGATTTTCAAACAGATCTGGACTGACATTTGTGCTGCTACAACTTTCATTTTCTGTATCTGCAAATAATATCTGAACATTTGACTTTTTGGTTATTTATCTGACACTGTTGTCTCACAGCAAGAAGGTCCTGGGTTTGAATCCACCATCGAGCTGGGACTTCTCTGTGTAGAGTTTGCATGTACTCTCCGAGTACTCTGACTTCCTCCCATAATTCAAAGACATGTCGTTAGTCACGTTACGTTAATTGGTAATTCTAAATTCCCCTTCAGTGTGTCTTCAGGCTCCAGACATGTGTCATGCTTTTTGCACCCTTCATTTGAACTTAACTACTTTTGTTTTGAATATGGCTGCTGAGAATTTAGCCAACAATAAAAGTGAAAAACATGATTCTGGAAGTTGTGTCCAAAATGTTCATGATACTGAATGTGAAATTCAATGTCCACTTTGAAGACATTTCATTCAAATTGCTATTTTAACAGCTAGCTGCTCACTGAGCAAGACGTTTTGTACTACTTAGTGAATTTAGTCTTGTTCTTGGTTTTGTAGCGTAACTAGGCCAAGAACAAGAGTATGTGGATCTATAGATCCACATATGTTGTCACGGTAATATTTAGAGTTTGTTAAGATTCACTAGTTCTCATATTATAATGGACCTGAAAGACTTGAATAGAACTAAGATGTCATATGTTTCCATACATATCAACCATAATTCATATCCCCAATTTGGTAAATAATGAAATAGAGCAACAAACAATATAAACATGAAGCACAATAATCAAAGTTGTGCTACAAATTGAGCAACTCAAAAAAATTATTGCCAGTCACAATTTTTTTATAGATGGGAATGTCAATATGAGAGTATACAACATGTTGCACAACTGTAAAGTGTCAGCTAACAATCTGAATGTGGTGGGTAAAGCGTGCAGATGTGGTTTTACTTCAGCTGATAACTTTTCCTTCATTCTGGTGCATCTTATATTTATGACATGAGTGACTAAATTACAAGAAGAAATTATTTGCAATATAATTGTGTTCAGTTTCTTGAATAAATGTGTTTGAATTAAGACAATTTGTAGTTATATTGAATCATTGCATTTGTTACATCCATGTAAAGTATTGTTTGAACAAATGGTGACACATTTACATACATTAGTTTTGTAGCTCAGCAGTAGAGCGACTAACCACTTCCTTTTTTGTGGCTCCTCCTCAGATACACATAAAGCTGACAGTAAAGTTCAGGTCTGTTTCTCTCACTGTCTGATGATCATGATGTTCAAGCTAAACCAAGCAGCACTGCTCCTCATTCAGCTGTTAGTGGTGTGTCATGTCTTTGCAGGTAAAGAGCACGTTTTTTGTTGGGGTTTTTTTCTAGATTAAATGCAGATATAATTTTATATTGAATGAATATCTCCGTTAAGCTTTAGACATTTTTGGAGGAGACCAAAGAACTATCCAGATTTTCTACTGAAATATACTTATTATTTCTTTCAATCTTCCATGTTGCTTAAAGACGACCACAGACCTATGTTGGCGTCCACAGGAGACTCAGTGACGCTGACTTGCAACACATCTGAGAAAAATGCAACACTGATCACCTGGACCAACAACAGATCTGTTTTTCAATATTCCATTGTGCTGAATCGCACCTATTCAGATTTCTCATTTCATAGACTGAAAATAAATCATGAGTTTCCTACAAAGCTAATTATTTTTAGTGCTCAGCCTGAAGATGAAGGACTTTATACATGTAGCATAACAGACAGACGTGGCGTAAACAGCATTACATGGAATTTAACTGTGTCTGAGAGTCCCAAAGGTAGGTAGCGAAAAAAGGCAGATGAGTCACTTCTAGTAAAGGTCAAACAAGCCATTTAAATTAATTCACTGCTGATTTCATACAGAATCTATTTCATCACAATATTTTCTACACATACTCCCACCTGCGATTGGATTCCTTCTTTGTTGCATCACACTGGCTGTCTTCCTCTACAGGTGAGTAAAACCTTTTTATCTTCATAATGAATACATGAATGTAGCTTCTTTCTGTTTGGCTGTAGAATCGTTGTCAGCACTTGTAAGACTGATTTGACCATAAATCTCAAACACCAATTTTTATTGTGTTTGACGGCATTTAAAGAGTCACTGTGACTCACACTAGCTGTCTTCCTCTATAGGTGAGTAAAAGCTTCACATAACTTCACAATGAATGGATGAATTTGGAATGTTTTGTAGAATTAATGCTGAGTGAAAGCACGAATGAATCTGTGTGTGCTAGTTTGCTGAAATGCAAGCTCTGGCCTGATTTCACTGTATAATACCGAAGTATAGCGACAATAATGGAATATTTATCTTTCTTTTTAAATCAAGGTTTGGTACACAACTAACCACTCCAGTCCATCTGAGAGAGGACAAGGATAACTATAATATTATAGTATTTTATATATACAGAGGAGAGGAGAGACAGAGGCAGATGTAAAACACATTATGGTAGAAAGTCACATAGGTGGGACCACAGCAATACAGGAAGTGAAATATCAAAGTTGAGAGCCAGTGATGACTACAAAATAAAAGAGGAACAGAAAAAAATAAAATAAAATGCAAAAAATGATTAAAAATCTACAATAATATACTGACTGCTGATCGATACATACACGGCAATTTGGGTTCAATATTTTGCTCAAGGACAATTTGACATGTGGACTCAGGGAGTGTTACGCCTCAGTCTAGGGGTACAGGAACGTAACATAAGAGTTAAAAAAAAGGAGGTGACCCCGCCCTGATCCCCAAAACCATACACAGAAAAACCAATTTCTTAGTGAACGGTGGTTTATTTTGTCTACACTGAAAATGAAGCTCCGGGGTGAACAAAGGCCAAAATAACAAACAAAACAAGCTAAGTCAGGAGAGGAGGTGCTATCTAAAACCCTATGTGAAACAAAAACCAAACAAAAGACAAACGCTACACCTAACTCCCTAACTGAAATAAACAGGAGAAAACAGTACAAGGAAAAATAATAAGCCAGCTCACCCCTCCTTTTTCAGTGCTATTTACAATGTGCTATTTACAAGTGAAAACTAATGTACACACTATATACAAAGCTCAAGGTCAAACAATAAACCCGGTAATAAGTCACAGGTATCTCTGAAGAAAATCTTCAAATCACTCAATTTGAAGAAAAAACTCAAAAGATAACTTCAGATATTCATTTAGCCTTAAAATTGCCCAGATCTTTATCAGATCGAGGACTGAGGTGCAAGAACAAGCTCAAGTGCTCTGGTCACAGATGTTTTGGTGACACAGAGTGGATCTAAACACGACTGATCAGGCTGTTTCAATGTTGTGTCCAAGTAATATCTATCAGACTTTCAGTGTGTTAAATACTTTTCAGTATTTAAATACTGTAGCAGAAAACTGAATGTTACAAACATTTTTCAGTTGAATCAGAAAAAGGCCTGAGGTACTTTAAAATCTAAAACATTTACTTTCCTTCTGTGCTAATATATATTTTGTTTAGTGTTAAAGTCTTAAGCTTTGATATTTAGTGCTACTCTAATTAGCACTTTTACACAATAGTATAGTATAGTAGTGTAGTGCATTTTCATTTCATGAAATATGAAAATATATTTTTTTAAAAAGCGAAAAGTATCACTCACATAACTGAAGGAAAATAAATTGATTTTTTTCTCAAAATATGTTGAGAATGGATCAGTATGTGAAGGCACAGATGTAACTGTCCTGCTGAAGCAATGCAAACGGTGATGAAAAATCAATCACGGAATATTCCAAAATTCAACCCTAATACTGCAATATCCACAATAATAACAATACTTAAAGAACTGACATTAATCAGTAACGGGACTCAAACACACAATAATTATACTGCATATGCAACTGTTTAAATTCACTTTCAAAGACAATTTTCTCATTTTTTGGCTATTCAAAATGTGTTATACACCTCACCCATAATTCATACCTCTAATTTGATAAATATTAAAATACAGCAACAAATATTGATTATTTTCACCTAAATAATCATTACTGTCATAAAATTCTCAAAGTGAAAAAATAGAAAAAGAGGATTTTTGTGTTTATTCTAGTCACTGTAAGATAATGTTCACTAATCCTGTCTTATCCCCAAAGGTTGATTCTGTTTATCTTGACGTAGCTTTTTCACTGAAACTAGCCCACTGAATGAACAATGGGCTGTGAGGTCAGTTCCTTGATCATTAATTTACAAATTGTAATGACCATTGATCAACAATCATTGATCAAAGATCATTGATCACTGGCCATGAGTAGCATTCACAGCGAGTTGGAGAACAGCTGCAATCACAGCACTGTAAGATGGTGAAAGATGTACCTTTAGGCCCCCTCCTCGATTCAGAGCTGGTCTTTCACTTTTCAGGTAAATGGCCTCCTTCACTTGATCAAGGAACTAACCTCACAGCCCATTGTTGATTCGGTGGTCTAGTTTCAGTCACTGCACAAATGTACTGTGTATAAGGCTGGGGAAACCTGCAGTCAGCTGAGACTGAAGAAGTCACTTGGATGAGTGACGAAATGTTTCTCCCACTGAAAACGCTACGTCCAGATGAGCAGAATCAACTTTTGGGATTTACTTACCTGGATGAGCATCCATCAAGACTATCCTGTCTTATGTCTGAATCACCTGGAGAGTTCTAAGATTTCATTATCAGTCACTTCTTTTAATTTGCAGGAAAAATTTGATGAAACTAAATCAGGATGCAGTCCAGATTCCTCCTCAGTCAGGAGAAGAGGTCAGAAGATTGTTGCCATCTTTAACACTGTCACATGTCTCTGCCTTTGTACACTCCACACTGATTTTTATTTTTACTTTGTCTTTATAGACATCTCTCCCTCAGCCACAGGGTGGCAGCACTGATTGTAAAAACAACAGGCAGAGGAGTCGGTATATGGAGAGACTGAATTCAATCTATGATCACTTCTGAAATGAAAAACCTTCCAGTTCCTGACAGACATGAACAGTGTCAGAGCAGAAACTGCAAGGGAACGCCATCCGAGGGAGGACACCCGGGCTACAAGAGCCTCTTCAGCTCAGACAAATGACTCTGCCTGTGAGCACAGCAGTTCCAACCATCCATCACCATACAAGGAGCTTTTATATCTCAAGGATCTTTGCTTTAATAACTTTGAGAGCACTTAGTTTGACAGAAGTTTTTTCTTCATCTGTGAGTATAAGACCAGGTTCACCAACCTATGTACTGTCAACCTATTGATTGACTATAAGAAAGCCTATGACTCACACACGGATCCTGGAATGCCTAAAACTATACAAGAACCACAGGACCCCAAGAACCTTCATCAGGAATTCAATGGGGATGTGGCGAACAATGCTTGAGGCCAACTTGAAGCCAAGTGAGTGGTCAAGGAATTTACCAAGGAGATGCACTGATCTACACAGGTCTGAACCCCCTTAGCCAGATCATCAACAAGACTGGCTAGGGATACCAACTACACAATCAAGCAATCATCAGCCACCACACCTATATCGATGACATCAAGCCGTATGCCAAGAGAGAACGAGACATAGACTCACTGATCCATACCACTAGGATATACAGCAATGACACTGTGATGTCATACGGACTGGAGAAGTGTAGTGAGGTGGTAACAAAGAGAGGGAAAGCAGTCAGAACTGAGCGAACTGCACTACCAGAAGGCAACAATGCAGACATCAAGCACAGCTACAAGTCCATCCATACCATGCATGGAGGGTTTCACCATATCCTGAGATTGTACACTAAGCAGAATGAAGGAGAGTGAGTGTCAGTGTCATTATTGCTTTACTCTGCAGAGAAATTATGATAAGGACACTGAATCAGGATCAGTTTCTCCCTCAGTCAAGAGAAGATATCAGAAGAAGGCTGACAAGATGGCGGCGCGCACGGACGCAGCGGCCCGGAGCTCCTACCTTTTCGCACTTTTGGTGGTATTGGGTATTATCTCACACAGTATAGAGTTACTTCAATACAACAGAGACGATCTACTACAACTAAGCCGTGGAGATCTTCAATTAACATCCGAGTATCTCATCCCCCCGGAGATCGTTAAGCAACCTACGGGGCTACCTGCAACAGCAAACCGTAGGAGGAGACGTTGCGAGCGGAGGCAGAAGAGAGGCAGGCGGGGAGGTTTGCGGGCACGGCTAAGGACTAGTCCGTTTAAACCACCACTCCCGACCATATTCCTCTCCAATGCCCGTTCAATCCGTTACAAACTGGATGAAATACGATTGCAGATCGCCACTCGACAGACTTTTAATAACTGTTCGTGCATGATCTTCACCGAAACCTGGCTGGACAGCGCCATTCCCGATGCGGCTATTGATCTAACAGGCCGCACCGCCTATCGAGCCGATAGATCTGCGGACTCGGGTAAGAAGATCGGTGGAGGGCTGTGCATCTACATTAACAACTTTTGGTGCACGAACGTCACGGTATTGGAAAAACTGTGCAGTACAGAGGTGGAATTGTTGGTGTTAAAGTGCCGTCCATTCTATCTCCCTCGGGAATTTTCTGCCGTTTACATCTGTGCTGTTTATATTCCACCAGATGCTAATGCTAAGCTAGCGCTAGCACAGTTGAGCTGCAGCATCAATAACAGCCTGGTAGCACATCCGGACAGCGTTTTTATTGCGGCTGGGGATTTTAACCATGCGGACCTGAAATCTGTACTTCACAATTTCCACCGAAATGTGAAGTGTGCTACCAGAGGAGATAGAACGTTAGACCAGGTGTACACCAACATGGCGAATGCATACAGAGCCCAGGTTTATCCCCACCTGGGTCTGTCAGACCATCTCTCCCTTCTGCTATACCCAATATACACACAAAAGATCAAGAGTATTGGGATTACAATTAAAACCGTGAGAACATGGCCGCAGGATGCTACTCCGATGCTTCAGGATTGTTTCCATTGCACAGACTGGGATGTATTCAAGGTGAAGGACACCGACAATCGTACTGCACTGGACAGTTACACCTCCACTGTCTTGGACTACATCTGTTTCTGTGTGGATAATGTAACAACCTGGAAACGACTCCGTGTGTTCCCTAATAATCCACCCTGGATGACACACGGTGTCCAACAACTTATTCGAACGAGGAACAACGCTTTCAAATCTGGAGACCAGGAGGCATACAGTGCTGCCAGGGCCAACCTGAGAAAAGGCATTAAGACCGCCAAACAACAGCACAGGAGGCGTATCGAGGCCAGGTTTGAGAACAACACAAACCCAAGGCAGGTTTGGGAGGGCATCAGGGCTATCACGGACTACAAAAGGAGAACACCAGCATCCTCAGCCGATAGTCCTACTCTGGCTGAGGATTTAAATTTCTTTTATGCCCGTTTTGATAGGGAGAACACCGACCCTGTCCTGTCCCCTCCCCCCTCAACTGACCCTGCTCCAGTCCTGAGCACTCACGAGCTGAGGCGTGTGTTCCGGAGCATTAACACCAGGAAGGCGGCCGGGCCAGATGGAGTATTGGGCCGGGTGTTAAAAGACTGCGCTGCGGACCTGGCAGACGTCTTCATCTCTATATATAACACTTCGTTGTCCTGTTCACTGGTACCATCCTGTTTTAAAGCAGCAACCATTGTTCCCATCCCAAAGCAGTTAAATGTCTCATGTCTGAATGATTTCAGACCTGTGGCACTCACTCCCATTCCCGCTAAGTGTCTGGAGAGACTGGTTATTAAACATATTAGAGCTGCTTGTCCACCACCTCTGGACTCGCACCAGTTTGCATATAGGAAGAATCGGTCAACCGAGGATGCGATCGCCATAGTGCTGCACACATTATTGGAGCACTTGGAAAACAGGAACACCTATGCACGGCTCCTCTTTGTAGATTACAGCTCGGCTTTTAATACCATCCGGCCATACAGACTCCGTCCCAGACTTCATCAACTGGGTCTTAACTCCTCTCTGTGCAACTGGATTACAGACTTCCTTACTAACCGTAGACAGAGTGTCAGAGTGGGTAAGAACACCTCTTCCACCCTTGTGGTCAACACCGGTGCCCCTCAGGGGTGTGTCCTGAGCCCTCTGTTATACACTCTCTTTACTTATGACTGCATTTCCTCCTGTGCGTCCAATCTCATAGTTAAGTTTGCCGATGACACTACAGTGCTCGGACTTATATCTGACAATGATGAGACAAATTACAGGACAGAGGTGCAACAACTAGAGTCATGGTGCCACGACAATAACTTGGTCTTAAATGCCAAAAAGACCAAGGAGATCACTGTGGACTTCCGGAGGAAGGGTCACAGCAACCATCTGCCTCTCTTTATTGGCGGTGGGGAGGTGGAGAGGGTGAGCAGTTTTAAATTCTTGGGGGTAACTGTGACCGAGGACCTGTCTTGGGGCAACCATACTACTTTAGCTGTACGGAAGGCCCAACAGCGCCTCTACTACCTGAGGAGACTGCGGAGTGCACACATTCCCAGACCTCTGAAGCTGAACTTTTATAATTGTGCCATTAGCAGCGTTCTGATGTATGGATTGCTAGTGTGGTTCCCCAGCTGCACTAAGGCCGATCAGCAAGCACTACAGCGGGTGGTGGAAGAGGCTGGCAGAATTATTGGAACAACCCTGCCAGAGATTAGTAATATCTTCCGCACTCGCTGTCTGAGGAGGGTGCACAGTATCCTGCGGGACCAAAATCATCCTGCGCGCCACCTTTTCCACCTGCTGCCCTCAGGGAGAAGGTACAGGTCCATACAGGCCAGAACATCCAGATTGGCCAACAGCCTGTATCCACAGGCTGTGAGGCTTCTGAACTCTTTGCCCCCTCTCTCTCACGGACAATAACCATATCTAACTTCTAAATATTACTTGTCATGTTGTATGTTGTTGCTGGGGACTGTTTTATTGCACTGGAGTTATATTTACACTTATTATTATTTTTTATTCACGGGTGTACGGAAGCTCCAAACGCAATTTCATTGTTTTCTGACAATGACAATAAATATTTGAATTGAATTGAATTGAATTGAATTGAATTGAAGATCGTCATCATCTTTAATACTCTCAAATTTGTCTACCTTATTCTCTATCTCAGAGTCAGTGCCAAATTTTATTTTAGCCTTTTGTCTTTATAGGCAGCGCTCTCACAACCACAAGGAGGTGCTCACTGTAAAAATAACAAGCAGAGCAGTCAGTATATTGAGAGGCTGGATTTAATCTGTGGTCACTTTTGAACTGAAAAGCCTTCAAGTTACACAAAGACTTGGATGTTTTTCAGGGAAGTAGGAGGACAACAGGGCTACAATATCCTCTTCAACTCAGAAACACATCTCTGGCCATGAATACAGCATTTCCAACCACTCCCATCCAATCTGTGTGTTCACAAGGAGCACCCAGTTAGGAGAAAGTTTGCATCAAAGGAAGAAGGAAGAGAACTAAACTAAATAAACTGCAGGTCTGCATCAAAGTCCAGTGTCAGATAAATGAGGATTATTCGAAACTGTGAATCTGGTTTCGGTAGAGTCCAAGTATTAAAATGTGAGCAGGGAATGGGCATAGTGGATGTCTATAGGGTGTCAAGTATATTTATTTATACAGGACTTCAAGCTCCCTAAACCATTTTCCTACAATAAGCCCTCAGGAAATTCAGAACTTCACCAAGGCAGGTCACTCTCTGAGTGCTGTACAACAGTGTTGTAATTTTTATATATTAATTTTGTTTTCTTTGTTGTTTTTAAGCATTTTTAAAGAAGTTTCACTGCAGAAAAAATAAAGTGCAAAGTGCAGACTTTTGCTTTTTAATATACTTGCAATAATTTTGAGAATAATTATTTGTATTTTATATAGTTCATTAATGTGGATGTAGTACATATTTGTTTAGTAAGGTTTCTCTAAATATTTAATAATAAATAGCAAATGAACAAAAGTTTTTTATGTTAATGTACATTTTTGGAGTTTAGTTATTCTGTTTTGACATTTTGTATTTTTATATTTATTTTTTTCTTTAGATCTTAGATATTTTTATAGACGAGTACAAAGTTGTGTCATTGTCATGAAGACACTTGGTGATGTTTACTTGCAGCATATCCAATAACAAAAAATATAAAACAATTATCTCTTGGATTTTAAATATTTCCTTTTGCTAGAATCACTACAGATGAACAGTGGTCGAGTGTTTGTCCAACAGCATTCACACTACCCCTCTAAATGCACTTGAAATGAGAGGAGTAAGGACACAGAATTAATTTGACAGCAATCTGCTATCTTCTGACATCTAGTGGTGAGATTACAGCTACACACTGTACCTTAAATCAACCTCCCAATTTTAAAGTGACTTTTTAAGACTGACATATTATATTATTTATATTTTGAAATATTATATGATTAAACTTTATGAAACCTCAAATTTATTTTTATTTCATTAACTAAACATAAATCAAGAATTACCCACAAAGCTAATTGTTTTTAGTGGAGGCCTTTATACATGTACGTTACTAATAGAAGTGGCCTACAGTCCTTCATCACTTCTAATTTTATGCAGAAACCATTTCATCAAAGTATTTTCTATACATACTCCCACCGACAATTGGATTGCTTCTTGAAAAGGTACGTGTTACTCAGTGGGAGATTGGGAAGACATTTCATTTAAACCTTTTGTTTTAACAAATTTCTGCTCACTGAGTAACAATGTTGTTCATTTTTTCAGTAAATCTTTCTAAATCTAAGCACCTTTTGCTACTTTACATTTTGATAATATGATTGAACTTGAGCCCCACTTACAGTGGTATGCAAAAGTTTGGGCACCCTTGATAATTTTCATGATTTTCCTTCATAAATCATTGGTTGTTTGGATCAGCAATTTCATTTAAATATATCATATAGCAGACGAACAGATATGATATTTGAGAAGTGAAATGAAGTTTATAGGATTTACAGATTAACCCTCTGAGGTCCAAAATATAATCGACCATTTCTGACTCCTTTTGATTTTACATTTGTATTTCACCTTCAAAATGTTTCATTTTATTTTTTCCCCCTTGCCTTGCTTGGTATCAGGTTTTCTACTTGGTGACAGTGTTTACATTGCAAATGTGCCTTTGTGACATTCATTTGTGACCTCACTGACACACAGAACAAAACAACGACTACACAACAGACTAACTACACAAGATACACTCCATGCTAAACGCCACAAAACTCCCATATCTAAAAACTCTCTCTCTCTCGCTCGCTCTGTCTCGTTGCCGTTACCGTCACTCCCAAAACTTTCCCCTCTTCCTAAACAACCAAATCCCACATGTTGACGTGAGGTGGAGGTGGATTGTTTTCTTTCTTTACTGTTTTCGTGCTGTCCTTAGGAAATGCTTTAAAAAACAAACAAAACGTGAGAACAGTATTTAGAAAAAAGCATGGCTTACACACACACACACACACACACACACACACACATATACATATATATATATATATATATATATATATATATATATACATATATGTATTTTATCAGAACTCTGGATTTACTGGCCTGTAATTAAAATGTAAAAACTTTGAAGTCCGAACTTTCAACACGGGCTGAAATAGAGACTCAGCGTGGCTGCACCTTGTTGCTATGCTTAAATCAGTCATGTGATTTGGAGGTGCAGCGTGTCTGTGGACCCCAGAGGGTTAATAACACTCACCTTCCTTCCTTTTTTCCAGAGTGTAACATCCAACCACCTGTGTGAAATCTGAAATTCCCATGGTGTTGTTCAAAATGTGCTCTGGCTCAATCATAAGCATTGGTTGGTACTGAAAACAAGAAAAGAGCCAGTCCGCTATGGGCTGAACCATTTGTTAATGGTGGAGGGGGAGAACACTATGCAATAAATTCAGTTTTAGCATTTCTATACACTGTTAACTGTAACTACGCTCAAAGTGTTAATGCTATTTTATTTAAAAAAACAACAACACTGTCATATGCAAAACTGGGGTGGCACTTGGAGTGGCAAGAGATGATTTTAGGGTGGCACTTGCCACCCCATGCCACCCTTCTAGATCCACCCCTGCCTGACACTCGCATGGAGGAGACGCACCCCAGTTGCTGGTGCTGCAAAGCCGCCTGGAAAGCCATTTCCCGGCGGCTCACTATAGCCCCGTGGCAGGCGGGGACGATTCTAGGATCAGAGCTTTGAGGGTGCTGAGCACCCAGAGAGCTGGCCAGCCAGGCAAGATAAACTTTACTCGTCACGATGAGACTTCTTCCCTGTCTCTGTCAGTCCCTGCATCCTTAAATGTCTCCAGTTGTCCCGAGTTCTCTCTGATTGTCTCCTTGGTGCATTTAAACCCCTGTTCCTCCCTGTCCTCGTCATCTGTTGTCTTCCTCTCCATTATCAGTCATCAGAGTTTTACCATCTCTGTGCAAGTCTGCAATTTTTGGGGGTGCTTGTAAATATAAGAAACTAACAAGAGTTTGAGGTACAGTGTTAAAAAATACAAGTAAAATAAAATAAAATAAAATAAAATAAAAATCCCAATAAATAAAATGTATGATGAACTGCAGATAAAATGGGTAAATTGAACTTTCATTTTATTTCTAAAATATTCAAACTTGAGAAATTCTTAAATTATAAAATAAATGTATTAATTTAGTGAGCACCCCAAACTATTTGTATTTTTAAAAGAATGAATCAGCTAAGGAAGACACTGAAAAGAAGAAATGCCAGTAGTAAGGTGGAGGTGACTGATATAATATCTAACTTTGGGAAATCTTGGCTCCATGCATTTTGCTTTCAAAAATCTAACTTTCTGAAATTTCACAACTGTGTGAAGTACACAGTTTTTACTGCAGTGAACCAATCAGTCCAACTTTACAATGTAAAAGCACACCACAGTATTTAGGTGTCATTTTCAGAGGTGGTGATGTAGTGTTGCAGTTCAAAGTTGCCTCTCTACACAAGTGAGTCACACGAGTGATTAAAGTATAGGAGACAATTATTTGTCTTATAATTATATATTCCCACTTCACTTTCTATGTTTGAACAATGACTTGTTTTGAATCTGAAATATTCTATATATTACTTTCATGTAAAAAATTTTCTCAAAAAAGATCAATCACATACATTTGTGTTGAGTTTCAACTGCAACAAACCACTTCCTCTTTTTTTACAGCTCCTCCTCAGATACACATAAAGCTGACAGTAAAGTTCAGATCTGTTTCCCTCTCTGTCTTACACTCATCATGTTCAAGCTAAATCGAGTGGCCCTACTCTTCATTCGGCTATTAGTGATGTGGCATGTCTTTGCAGGTAAAGAGCACATTTGTGTGGGTTTTTTAATTTTCTTTTTAATAGATTAAATGCAGATATAATTTTACATTGACTGATTGTCTCCTTTAAACTTTAGAAATTGCTAAAGACGACCACAGAGCTTTGCTAGTGTCCACAGGAGATTCGGTGATGCTGACTTGCAAAATATCCAAGACAAATGCAACACTGATCACCTGGACCAACAACAGATCTGTTTTTCAATATTCCATTGTGCTGAATCGCACCTATTCAAATTTCTCATTTCATAGACTGAAAATAAATCATGAGTTCCCTACAGAGCTAATTATTTTTAGTGCTCAACCTGAAGATGAAGGACTTTATACATGTACCATAACAGACAAAAGTGGCCTATACAGCATTACATGGAATTTAACTGTGTCTGAGAACCGAGAAGGTAGGTAGGAAAAAAAACACCGCCAATCACTTCAATTACCAATTTAAATGAATTCACTGCTGTTTTTTTGTTTTATACAGAATCCACTTCATCAAAGTATCTTCTACACATTCTCCCACCTGCAGTTGGATTGTTATTATGTGGCATCACATTAGCTGTCTTCCTCTGCAGGTAAGAAAAATCTTCCTGATGAATGCATGAACGTAGCTCTTTTCTGTTTGGCTGTAGAATCGTTGTCAGCATTTGTAAGACTGATTCAACCATGAAGCTCAAAGACCATTTTTTATTGTGTCTGCCCGAATTAAAAAAATCACTTTACAAACAAATGATAAATTATTGTTTTTATGTTGACCATGCAGTTTAGTTTATCTTTATGACCAGGTTTTGAAACGTTTGGAGGCTGCACCAAATAAGAAAAAGACTAAATAATAATATCACTATATTAGGAGCCACAGGCTGAATGTTCATACCAGAAGAAGAATGCAGCTGAAAAATCTCTCATCGCTTCCAGCTCTGCCAGTAAACATGGTAAACTGTGATGGAGCAAAATACTGAAACTGCATCCATCAACAGTGAGTGTGTTAGATAAAAAAAAAAAGCATAAAATAAATGTGTCTGGATGTACGTAGTTTCTTTTATTACTCACCAACTTATCATTTCATGTGGTGATACTTTATTGTTTTTCCTTCAAATTTATTCAAGGGTAGAAGAACACCAGAATTATCAAGTTTGAGCTGAAATAGTTTTTATTTTTTAAGTTTAAATTTTTTTTTATTTCTGTAAGAACTGTAAACTTCTAAATTTAAAGGTTTGAATCACCCTCTGTGCTTTTTGTTGGCCTATTTTTGTATACATTGAGAGAGAGAAAAGGAAATGAAAGTCGTGAAGAAGTGGTAAAAGTGGTTAAAGTGCTCAGACTTAATCATTGACTCTGGGGACATTTTCTTTGTGGTAAACCTTCTTCAACATGCATGTTTCCATTCTCTCCCTTTTCGGTGCTTTTTTGTTTTTGTTTTAAACAGGTCCTTTAACAAGATGGGAGGCCACAGATGATAGGCCACCTCAGGGCACACAGGCACCACAGGTGGCAGCTTTTAACCAATTTGTCTAATTTGACTATAAAACAAACAAATTTCCACTGTGTGACATATGCACATTAGCAGGCTTCCATATATGGCTCCAATACTATTCTAAAAACGTACAAAGCCAGGGCAATGCACAAGAATCATACGTTGTGGGTCACAGCAGAAATCCAAGTTGGTTGTGCATGACACAAAAAGCTGACTCTCAAGCTGATTATCCAGGCAGTTACTGAATTGTGCAGAAGGAAACCCGAATCAAAGATAGTAGGCAAATCAAAAAGACAAAGCAAAAGGTTGCTAAATGCAAAGCAGCAGCACTTCAGAAAACATCACCTGGAGAAGCAGTAGCAGGCCTGCTAGAAAGCTGTCAGCCGTCCAGTCAGGGCTATGCTTCCTTTAATGGATTGTAAAATTAGCATTTACAGTAAAAACAGAATTATGACAGATGTAATGCTAAGATGGCAATAAAATCAATGACCTACTGATCAAATATTGTCACCTAAATCGCAAACAAAGCACGTTCTCATCCCAAAGTGTAACATTTTACTCTAGGTGACTGTTAGAGTGAATTGTTAAATGTTGTCATTTTTATGCTTACCATCCATCTCTACATTGTTTAACTGTGTGAGGAAAGGAATTCTTTCTGTCCTCCCCTCCCCAGATTCTGGGTTCTGGTTCTGGGTGGGGGGCTGTAGTCTTTCATTACAGACACATCCTTGTGAAGGTCTTTTTGATGTAAGCTTGTGTGTGTGTGAGGAGGTCTCACACACACACGCACACACTGTTGGGATTTAGAGATTCTTTTATTGCTACGATATAACCTGCCTTATGATAAATGCATTAAGAACATGTTTTACAGTATTATTTTATCAGTAATATTCCTTACAGGGTTCATATTGCATTGAATATGTTTGTCATCACATTGACCTTTCTATTCACAGGTTGAGTTCATTCTATACACAATGCATAACTGTGCTTGTTTAGAGTTGATGTTCCATCCAAGAGGGTTTTAAGCTTCACTGGTGAGAGTGTCCAGGTGATACATGTTGAGGGAAGATGAGAACATAGCAGGTTAATTGCATGCATGCTTACAATACACATATTAATCTAGTAGCAGGCCTGAGCGAAGGCCCAAATGTCTTCTGCTTCTTTTTGAGACTTGCTGCAATTCAGTCTACTTAGTGATTGATGACGAGGGTCCATTATTAGCTCTCAGAGACCCTGAAGCTTGAAGTTTATTACCTTAAAAGGCAAGTGTTATAGAAAAGAGAAGTTACATGTCTGTTTATAGTTATTAAGATGTACGAGATGTGCTCATGTCTGTAAACAATGTATTTTTGACCTGTATTGACGTGTATGTGTGGGCGTTAATTTTCTATGCTATAAAACCAGCATTCAATGTATTTTTGTCAGAGGAAGACATATGCTGATGTTTCCTCTCTGGTGTTAATAAACTCATCGTTTGATTGCACTTGTCTGGTGCCTCCGTCGTTTGTTGTTCTGGTCTCCAGTTGATCGATCTCGCTTCAACACACACACACACATTCTTACTTACATACAGAAGTTCACACATATACATACAATGCCTTGTCTTAGAACTAGAGCTGGGCGATATAAGATTTTTTCATATCACGATATGTTTTTTTCATTTCAGGCGATAACGATATATATCACGATATAAGCCAAATAACTATATTTGTAAGATTTAAATGTGCCGTTGCTCACAAGTAAAATGTGAAATAATCTGCAGCTTGTTTTAATTAAAATATTTATTTCCCATAATAAGTTCAACAGGGTAGATGTACTTAAGGAACATGAGAATTCAGTTTCAGATAAAGGCAAATATTGTAAACTACACAAAAGGCAGCCGCTAAAGCGTTTAAGTTTCAAAATAGAACAAACAAAACAGACCACTAAATTGTCAATTCCACTTAGAAACAAAATTTTAATTCTAAAAATAAATCTTAGTTCGTTTTACAGAAGAACAGACAAAATTGACTAACTTTTGTCAATATCAAATAAACTGAGAACTAAAAGGAAATTCTCAGGCTACGTCCACACGTACACGGGTATTTTTGAAAACGGAGATTTTCCGTTTTCGTTTTAAAAAATAATCCCGTCCACACGTAAACGCAGAAATGAAGGAAAACGCTGCTAGGAACATGCCAAAGCAACAGGTGGCGATATATTCCTAACCGTGTAGAAATGTTGGCCAATCAGAAGTCTAGAAGCCTCGGTAGGAAATAGTAAACAAAGATGGGGCATAGAAACAGAACCGAGTCGTATGTGTGGAGGGACAGTAACTGTGTGTGTATATGTAAGCATTTAAACACTGCAGAGAGTACAATTAACAGTAACAGTATTGTAGAAATTCATTTCACCGAAACAATAACGTGGCGCACAGTGTGACGTCAAAAAAGGCGCACACCTTTGACGCTGCGTTTTCTCCGTTTTTCTTGTCCACACGTAAATGCAAAAACGGAGTTTTCGAAAATATCCACCCTGGCAGGCGTTTTTAGAAATCTCCGTTTTCAGTGACTGAAAACGCCGTTTACGTGTGGACGAAAGGTGCAAACACATAGAAAAATCTGCATTTTCAAAAATACCCGGGTACGTGTGGACGTAGCATCAATCTCTCCTTGTTGTATAGCTTAGCTTTTCAAACAGTTTTAACAGTTACTTTAGTCTGACAAAAGCCGAATGACGAATTAGCGCTTTCAGTCAGAGATTGAGCATGCACCGCTTTATTGTATTTCCAGACTTGCTTTCGGCACAATTTACAGTGCGCGCTACTCTGTTTTTTGTCAGACTTGAAATAGCCGAAATACCTTCACACTACGGAACTTCTGTGGCCCTTCCGTTCGACAATCTCTCCAGCATTGGAACCATCATCTGTTTTTTCTTCGGTAACCTTCGCTCACGCTCTCGGTTGATTTTTCTCTAGTCGGCAAACTCATTTCCTTCATTACCTGGGCGGCCCGGCTGCAAAAACAAATACACATGTGCGCCTTGGCGCTTGTGCTGTACGTAACAAGTCATGTGACTTGACGCTGCGGCTGTGATTGGTTCGGCTCTGCGCTACTTAATTTGGATTGGCTGTTCTTTTTTTTTTTTAAGAGGACAAGAGAGATGAGGTCTATCGCAATAGTTTAATTTTTCTATCGAGACAAAGTTATTTCGCAATACATATCATTATCGTTTTATCGCCCAGCTCTACTTAGAACCATGTGGGCGTTGCTTTGCTGTGTTTTGTGTGCACTGTCACTCAATAAAAGGCAGCGAGAGGAGGCCGGATTTGGGGTCATTTTCGTGGTGGACACAGACGAGGCCTCCCTTGCGCAAGTAATCGATCGATCGCTAACTGTCTTGTTTTCTTTCATGATGAATAAGTCTCTAAAACCAGCGGGGCTTGTGGAAACACAGACCCAACAGTGACAAATCGTCAACATATTACGTTTTCGGCCACCCAACACGTTCCTAAATGACGAAATTGGAAAAATTAGGAAATGACAACCGTTTAGACTCAATCTACACATGTTCATTCATTTCCTTAAAAACGCTTGGGAAAACACTATTTCATGTCATTAAACTGCTGGGTAAGGTTAGGAATAAGGTTATGGTTAGGGTTAGGGAGAAGGTTTGATTTAGGGCTGGAATACGTGGCTGGAACGTCTATTACCGCAGGAGCGTCATTCCACTGGACTTCATCCATAGCCCAGCGCGTAGCATTAGAACGCGGAAGGTCACCTTTCGCGTTCCTCAGGAACGCCGTGGGACGTGACAAAACGTCGGGATGTTACGCCTCGGGAGTGAGAACGGTCTCAACAAAGAGGCCAATAGGAGGCCTTTGCAGCTACAACCTATAAACACACCTGTTTACTACCAAGTAAAATAATTTAACGTACGGCACACACACACACACACACACACACACAAACAAAACTTACCAGCAATAAATGGAAAGTTTTTGGGGAAATAATTCACTTGATCTCTACAAAAACATGAGTAGTACAAATCAACAAAAATGTAGCCAATTCAGAATAAGAAGTCGCTTGACTGAAGGCCCAGATACGGCAACAGGTGAGTGAGGGATGCTCAGATGAAGGCTACTATTTATAGTAGCACCTATCATGTGATTGGCTATAGATGTCCTCTGGTGGCCACATTTTAAAAAAATAGCAATAAAAAACAAAACAAAACAAAAAAACCCAGCAGAAATATACTCCGTAAATCCAGTGCATCATCACTCATCAAATTTCAAAATTGACTGATTTAATATTGCAGAGAAAAAACAATTTTACTATTCCATCATTCACAAACATATATTCATATGAAACAAAAGTAAAGCTCTGTGTTATTGTTTTTTATTAGATGCTGGACCAGGACCCCAAACCAGCACCTGCATGATATCAGGACCTTGAGTTTTGTCCAGTATCATGTTCAGCTGGGAGGAAAGGTTAGAGGAACTTTATTATTACTCAGTTTTGTATTACTCACAAAGTGTGTAAATTCATATCTTCTCTTGCCTACCATGTTGCTTGGAATTTACCTTGTTTTACCCCCTTATCTTCTAGTGTGCTGACAAGAAGACAGTCCAGATAAAAGATGAATAAGAAACAAGGTACAGACTGGAAGGAGCCTTTAAAGTGAAAGGTCACATTGTTTTCTGTTTAATTCTTGTGCTGGAAAAGAGAATGTTACACATTTCTTGGAAACCATATGTAGACTTAGTTTACCTTTCTATCTGCATGTGTAAAATTTTGTGTAAAAACTTGTGACCCAGCGTATTGAATTTTGTTCTGGTTTGATGTTTGATTTCTTCATGGTTATCTTTATTAGTGTGTAGGTTTCGTTCTCAGTGTTTCCAGTTCTTAGGTTTTCTTCTATGCCTCCTTTGTTTAATGCCTAGTTATCCCTGTCTGTGTGCTCTCTCTGTGCTCTGTTTCGTGTCCCTGAGTTTGTGTTGGCAAGTTAAGTCTGTGGACTTCCTGTTTTACTTTGAAGGTCTCGTGTCATCTAAGTGTATTCTGTTTTACTTCCTTGTATTATCTTGCCCAATTAGTTCCAGCTGTGTTGCCACCTGTTCCTCCTCTAGATTAAATGCAGATATAATTTTATACTGAATGATTATCTCCGTTAAGCTTTAGACATTTTTGGAGGAGACCACAGAACTATCCAGATTTTCTATTGAAATATATTTATTATTTCTTTCAATCTTACATGTTACTTAAAGATGACCACAGACCTATGTTGATGTCCACAGGAGACTCAGTGACGCTGACTTGCAACATATCTGAGAAAAATGCAACACTGATCACCTGGACCAACAACAGATCTGTTTTTCAATATTCCATTGTGCTGAATCGCACCTATTCAAATTTCTCATTTCATAGACTGAAAATAAATCATGAGTTTCCTACAAAGCTAATTATTTTTAGTGCTGAACCTGAAGATGAAGGACTTTATACATGTAGCATAACAGACAGACGTGGCATAAACAGCATTACATGGAATTTAACTGTGTCTGAGAGTCCCAAAGGTAGGTAGAGAAAAAAGGCAGATGAATCACTTCTAGTAAAGATCAAACAAGCCATTTAAATTAACTCTCTGTTGATTTTATACAGAATCCACTGCATCACAATATTTTCTATACATACTCCCACCTGCAATCGGATTCCTTCTTTGTTGCATCACAGCAGCTGTCTTCCTTTACAGGTGAGTAAAACCTTTATAACTTCATAATGAAGCATGAATGTAGCTTCTGTTTGGCTGTAGAATCGTTGTCACCACTTGTAAGACTGATTTGACCATAAATCTCAAACACCATTTTTTATTATGTTTGACGGCATTTAAAGAGTCACTGTGACTCACACTAGCTGTCTTCCTCTATAGGTGAGTAAAAGCTTCACATAACTTCACAATGAATGGATGAATTTGGAATTTTTGTAGAATTAATGCTGAATTCACTGTATAATACCGAAGTATAGCGACAATAATGGAATCTTTATCTTTCCTTTTAAATCAAGGATTGGTACACAACTCACCACTAAAGTCCATCTGAGAGAGGACAAGGATAACTATAATATTATAGTATTTTATATATACAGAGGAGAGGAGAGACAGAGGCAGGTATAAAGCACATTATAGTAGAAAATCACATAGGTGGGACCACAGCAATACAGGAAGTGAAATATCAAAGTTGAGAGCCAGTGATGACTACAAAATAAAAGAGGAACAGAAAAAAATAAAATAAAATGCAAAACAATGATTGAAAATCTACAGTAATATACTGACTGCTGATCGATTTCAATTTGACATGTGGACTCAAGGAGCTCAAGGTCAAACAATAAACCTGGTAATAAGTCACCAGTAGCTCTGAAGAAAATCTTTAAATAACTCAATTTGAAGAAAAAACTCAAAAAAATAACTCCAGATATTCATCTAGCTTCAAAATATGTTGAGAATGGATCAGTATGGGAAGGCACAGATGTAACTGTCCGGCTGAAGCAATGCAAACGGTGATGAAAAATTAATCACAGAATATTCCAAAATTCAACCCTAATACTGCAATGTCCACAATAATAACAATACTTAAAGAACTGACATTAATTAGTAACGGGACTCAAACACACAATAATTATATTGCATATGCAACTGTTTAAATTCACTTTCAAAGACAATTTTCTCATTTTTTGGCTATTCAAAATGTGTTATACACCTCACCCATAATTCATACCTCTAATTTGATAAATATTAAAATACAGCAACAAATATTGATTATTTTCACTATAAATAATCATTACTGTCATAAAATTCTCAAAGTGAAAAAATAGAAAAAGAGGATTTTTGTGATTATTCTAGTCACTGTAAGATAATGTTCACTAATCCTGTCTTATCCCCAAAGGTTGATTCTGTTTATCTTGATGTAGCTTTTTCACTGAAACTAGCCCACTGAATGAACAATGGGCTGTGAGGTCAGTTCCTTGATCATTAATATACAAATTGTAATGACCATTGATCAACAATCACTGATCAAAGACCATTGATCATTGATCAAAGACCATTGATCACTGGCCATGAGTAGCATTCACAGCGAGTTGGAGAACAGCTGCAATCACAGCACTGTAAGATGGTGAAAGATGTACCTTTAGGCCCCCTCCTCGATTCAGAGCTGGTCTTTCACTTTTCAGGTAAATGGCTTCCTTGACTTGATCAAGGAACTAACCTCACAGCCCATTGTTGATTCGGTGGTCTAGTTTCAGTCACTGCACAAATGTACTGTTTATAAGGCTGGGGAAACCTGCAGTCAGCTGAGACTGAAGAAGTCACTTGGATGAGTGACGAAATGTTTCTCCCACTGAAAACACTACATCCAGATGAGCAGAATCAACTTTTGGGATTTACTTACCTGGATGAGCATGCATCAAGACTATTCTGTCTTATGTCTGAATCAGCTGGAGAGTACTAAGATTTCATTATCAGTCACTTCTTTTAATTTGCAGAAAAAATGTGATGAAACTAAATCAGGATTCTGTCCGGGATCAGATTCCTCCTCAGTCAGGAGAAGAGAAGAAACTGTTGCCATCTTTAACACTGTCACATGTCTCTGCCTTTGTGCACTCTACACTGATTTTTATTTTTCCTTTGTCTTTATAGACATCTCTCCCTCAGCCACAGGGTGGCAGCACTGATTGTAAAAACAACAGGCAGAGGAGTCGGTATATGGAGAGACTGAATTCAATCTATGATCACTTCTCAACTGAAAAACCTTCCAGTTCCTGACAGACATGAACAGTGTCAGAGCAGAAACTGCAAGTGAACTCCATCCGAGGGAGGACACCCGGGCTATAATACCCTCAGCTTCAGCTCAGACAAATGACTGCCTGTGAGCACAGCAGTTACAACCATCCATCACCATACAAGGAGCTTTTATATCTCAAGGATCTTTGCTTTAATAACTTTGAGAGCACTTAGTTTGACAGAAGTTTTTTCTTCATCTGTGAGTATAAGACCAGGTTCACCAACCTATGTACTGTCAACCTATTGATTGACTATAAGAAAGCCTATGACTCACACATGGATCCTGGAATGCCTAAAACTATACAAGAACCACAGGACCCCAAGAACCTTCATCAGGAATTCAATGGGGATGTGGCGAACAATGCTTGAGGCCAACTTGAAGCCAAGTGCGTGGTCAAGGGATTTAAATGGTAAATGGCCTGTATTTATATAGCGCCTTACTAGTCCCTAAGGACCCCAAAGCGCTTTACATATCCAGTCATCCACCCATTCACACACACATTCACACACTGGTGATGGCAAGCTACGTTGTAGCCACAGCCACCCTGGGGCGCACTGACAGAGGCGAGGATTGGATTGGATTTACCAAGGAGATGCACTGTCCCCACTGCTGTTCTGCATAGACCTGAACCCCCTTAGCCAGATCATTAACAAGACCGGCTAGGGATACCAACTACACAATCAAGCAATCATCAGCCACCTCCTCTACATGAATGACATCAAGCTGTATGCCAAGAGTGAACGAGACATAGACTCACTGATCCATACCACTAGGATATACAGCGATGACACTGTGATGTCATGCGAACTGAAGAAGTGTAGTGAGGTGGTAACAAAGAGAGGGAAAGCAGTCAGAACTGAGCGAACTGCACTAGTAGAAGACAACAATGCAGACATCAAGCATAGCTACAAGTCCATCCATACCATGCATGGAGGGTTTCACCATAGCCTGAGATTGTACACTAAGCAGAATGAAGAAGACTAATGAGTGTCAGTGTCATTATTGCTTTACTCTGCAGAGAAATTATAAGGACACTGAATCAGGATCAGTTTCTCCCTCAGTCAAGACAAGAGGTCAGAAGATCGTCATCATCTTTGATACTCTCAAATTTGTCTACTTTATTCTCTATCTCAGAGTCAGCGCCAAATTTTATTTTAGCCTTTTGTCTTTATAGGCAGCGCTCTCTCAACCACGAGGAGTTGCTCACTGTAAAAATAACAAGCAGAGCAGTCAGTATATTGAGAGGCTGGATTTAATCTATGGTCACTTCTGAACTGAAAAGCCTTCAAGTTACACAAAGACATGGATGTTTTTCAGGGAAGTAGGAGGACAACAGGGCTACAATATCCTCTTCAACTCAGAAACACATCTCTGGCCATGAATACAGCATTTCCAACCACTCCCATCCAATCTGTGTGTTCACAAGGAGCACCCAGTTAGGAGAAAGTTTGCATCAAAGGAAGAAGGAAGAGAACTAAACTAAATAAACTGCAGGTCTACACCAAAGTTCAGTGTCAGATAAATGAGGATTATTCGAAACTGTGAATCTGGTTTCGGTAGAGTCCAAGTATTAAAATGTGAGCAGGGAATGGGCATAGTGGATGTCTATAGGGTGTCAAGTATATTTATTTATAGAGGACTTCAAGCTCCCTAAACCATTTTCCTACAATAAGCCCTCAGGAAATTCAGAACTCCACCAAGGCAGGTCACTCTCTGAGTGTTGTACAACAGTGTTGTAATTTTTATATATTAATTTTGTTTTCTTTGTTGTTTTTAAGCATTTTTAAAGAAGTTTCACTGCAGAAAAAATAAAGTGCAAAGTGCAGACTTTTGCTTTTTAATATACTTGCAATACTTTTCAGTATAATTATTTGTATTTTATATAGTTCATTAATGTGGATGTAGTACATATTTGTTTAGTAAGGTTTCTCTAAATATTTAATTATAAATAGCAAATGAACAAAAGTTTTTTATGTTAAAGTACATTTTTGGAGTTTAGTTATTCTGTTTTGACATTTTGTATTTTTATATTTATTTTTTTCTTTAGATCTTAGATATTTTTATAGACGAGTACAGAGTTGTGTCATTGTCAAGAAGACACTTGGTGATGTTTACTTGCAGCATATCCAATAACAAAAAAGATAAAACAATAATCTCTTGGATTTTAAATATTTCCTTTTGCTTGAATCACTACAGATGAACAGTGGTCGAGTATTTGTCCAACAGCATTCACACTACCCCTTTAAATGCACTTGAAATGAGAGGAGTAAGGACACAGAATTAATTTGACAGCAATC